>NC_138909.1:83028102-83628102 GCF_965231255.1 Vanellus vanellus
TGGCGCTTTTCGCCATGCGCGGCCCCCCGCCGCCGCCGCTCCCGCTGACAGGCGGGGAGAGGGAGCGGGGAGCTCCGCGGCGGACGGACGGACGGACAGACAGACGGACGGGGAGAGCTCCGGAGCGGCGCCCCTCGGCCCGTCCCCCGCGGGAGGGCGAAGGGAGCTCCCCGGCGGCCGCCCGCTCGCCGTCTCTCCCTCCTCCCCTTCCCTCCCTCCTCCTCCTCCTCCTCCTCCTCCTCCTCCTTCTCCTCCTCCTCTCTGCGCTTCCCACCTCCCTTTCTCCCGAGTGAGCGCGGCCTCGGATGTCCGGTTTCCTGGTGGTGTTGTTTTTTTTTTTTTTGGTTTTTTTTTTTTTTTTTTTTTTTTTTTTACCTGGCAAACTCCGGATAACTTTTGGGTGAGAATTGGCGAAGTTGGGAACTTCCCTGCAGGCGTCCGGGAGCCGCCGCCGCCGCATCATCTCCATCCCGCGGATTTTACTGCCTTGGATATTGCCAGGGGAGGGAAGGAAGAGGGGGGGGTGGGGTGGTGTGTGGGGGGGGGTAAGAGGACGAGAAGGAGCCTCCTAATTCCGCCTGCATTCCTCCCGCCGCCCCGCTGCGCCCTGCCAGCCCTGCAGGATGCACTTGCTGGAGCTGCTCTCGCTGGGTTGCTGCCTGGCTGCCGGCGCCGTGCTGCTGGGACCCCGGCAGCCCCCCGCCGCCGCCGCCGACCAGTCCGGCCAGGGCTACTACGAGGAGGAACCCGACGCGGGGGAGGCGAAGGTAAGACCACCCTTGGTGCCGCCGGCGCTGCCCCTCGCTCCGCTCCGCTCCGCTCTGATCCCGCCGCCGGGCGGGGGCTGCCCGGCGGGGCCTCTCCTCATCCCCCCATCCCCTCTCCTCATCCCCCCATCCCCTCTCCTCATCCCCCCATCCCCTCTCCTCATCCCCCCATCCCCTCTCCTCATCCCCCCATCTCCTCTCCTCATCCCCCCATCCCCGCTCCCCATCTTCATCCCCATTCCTCATCTCACTCCCCATCCCGCTTCTGATCCCCATTCCCATCCCCATCCTCTCTCCCCATCCCCGTCCCTGCTCCCCATCCCCGCTCCCGGTCCCGCCGGTTGGAGCGGAGCTGGGAGAGGGCAGCGACCCGCCGGTTGCGGCCGATGCCGGCGCTGGAGGTGGGATGGGGGGATTTGGCGGGGGGGGGGGAGATGTACCGGGCCCGGCCCGCTCCGGGGTGCTGCAGTGGGCAGGGGCCGGGGAGGCTCCGGGGAGCGGCTGTGCGCAGGACGGAGCGGGGGGACACGGTGACAGCCCACCCCGAGACCTGCCATGCGTTGAAATGTCCCTTGGCGTGGCTGGTGACGGGAGCTGGCGGGTGACACTGGAGGCTGGACACTTTCCTTCTGCCCAGGCACAGGCTGAAGGTTGGGCTTAAATTCTGAGAATCCGGTCAGAAATACTTACAGACCTGTGCTAATTTTTGGTTGCCTGGGAAGTTTCGTAACGTAGAATCCAGGTACCTTTGGTACTGGTGGCATTGCGGTTCCCGGTGTGCTGGCGCACAGAAAGGATGAGTCGTGCGTGGTTGTATGAGCGTGGGGCGTTATTAGGAAGACCTTTGATGTCTGAGCTTATAACAGCTCTTGCCCTCCTCTCCTTGTTTCGGAGATTTCTGACACACTGCTCGAAAGCAGTCGTGACCCAGCTCATTGATTATTCATTTCAGTGAGGGGCGGGGAGGGATGCGGCTGCATTAAACGTTAAGCTGATGGTCTGATAATTATTCTTTTCCCTCTTCTGTTGGTTTTACTGACTCAAAGTTTGGGAGATGTTACTGCAACTGCATTGGAAGGCAAGTTTTGATAGCGTGCACTAGCTGTACTCATTTCGGGTATTCGAACTGTTGTAGACCGTATGTTGTTCACAGAGTTCATGCTTTTCAAATAATATTCTGCATGGAAAAGGTTACTGGGTATGCTGTAGTCTCTCTTCAAATATTGAGCATTCTGTAGTCTCTTTTAAAACGTTTGAATAACAGATGAATGCTCACGTTGCAGCCTTCTGAACGCTGGCGTGCTACCAGGGATCACACTGTTTAAATGTTTATCAGATATTTTTCAAATGTGAGTATTTAAAAATAGGAAAGCAGAATCGGTGCAGCTGGTCACTCTTATCACTTAGACGATTTATAAAAAAAAAAAAAAAAGAAAATAATTGCAAAACTTAGCGAAGGCTAAAAATACCTCAACTCTTTCCAGCCCGTGACTGTAAGGCAGTTATTTACTGGGTGAAACGGGTGTTTGAGCCTCGGAATGCCGAAAAAGGTAGAAAGAATCCGAACTGGAGCACGGTGCCCGCTTCGTCCGCTCCAACGGCTGAGGCAGAACAGCTGATAGCGAGGAGGTTCTGCGGAGCGAGGCTGTACGTCCCCACGCACGTGTTGGGGACAGTCGCTCCGTTTGTGGAAGGAACCTCCGAGTCTTTGGCAGCGGCCGCCGTGCTGTGTAGAGGTGCGAGTACTGCCTGCTGGAAAAAGGGGAACTGTCAGGGAACCAAAGGGAGAGAGGTCGAGAGAGCGGGGAGCGAGCGGGAACGGCACGCGTTAAGCGATTACGTTAACAGAAAAACGTTCCCGTGCCTGATGACTGGTGAGTGGTGGGGAGAGAGAGGGAGAGGACAGCTCTGGATCCCAACGGGCTTAGTCACGTTGGGAGTCTGTAGTTGCGAGTCTGTTGCTTTTGCTGGAGCCCCTTGAGCGAGCGTGTGTTCCTGCCCTGAGAGAACGTCGAGATGGGTGTCTGGAGTAATTATGAAAGGATTAAATAAGTAAACTGTAAGTAATTGTTTCAAGGGAAGTATGACTATACTGTCAGTAAAAAGTCATCTGCTCGAACTTTCTTAACTGGGCTGAAAAATGGCGCGGCCACCGTAGCTTGTGTTCGGAGATGCCGTGCTCCCTCTGGTTTTACTTGCCGTCCCTATGCCGTGCTGATGAATATTAAACCGATGCCAAAGTGCGGGTCATACTGCCTTTTGGGTCAATTTACGCAATATTCTTCTTTTCCTTTACGCCCGTTTTAAGAACTTGGGCTTTAGAAATATTTAAAAAAGCGTGGATGAAGTTGAGGGTCCTCTACCGTAGGAGGAGAAGCCGGGCAGAAAAACCGCGGGCGTTGTGGTTCGGTGCAGGTGAGCGCTGTGCCCTAATCCTGCCCCGGAGATGTGCGGCGCCCTGGCAGCGCGACGGGTATAAATAGTGGCAGTTCCTCACGTGCAGCTCTTGCGAGGGCATGTTTGGCAGCAAGCGGGCACTGATAAGCTTGTGCAACGCTGCCCCCCCCTCCCCCCCTTCTTTTCCAGCCTAGGGGTAAAGTTCATTATTTAACGAGCTTACAGGGCCCGGATTAATAGGTTTCAGCTGAACTCTCTGCTCGGTGGGGTGGGAATGAAATCCGAAATCACCTTTTTTGGGGTTTCCTGCACCCTGATGAGGTGACCCCCCCCCAGCAGCCGCACTGGGCTCCCTCTCCCCGTCTGGGGAAGGTAAACGGGTATTCGGTTTTCTCTGCGCTTAAGGTGGGAGTGGGGAATCGCCCCCTCCTGCCCCCGGAGCGGCCGCCGGCTGGGGGGGAGCGGGGATGCTCGGAGCGGCTGTGGCAAGGAGGGGGTGAGAAGTTGGGCAACACCGGTGACTCGAAACTTCAGCTCCTTCTACCGTCTGTGAATATTTTAATAACTCTTACAGTGCCTTTAGGGCTTAGCTCCTGTTCTTCACGTAGTTTTGAATTGGGAACATGCAATGAGTATACACTCTCTACCCCAGAGGTCAAAGTATTTTAATAAAGGAATAGAAGAATTCTTTATTGTTTCTTTGTTGAAAGTTCTAAAATGAACCAGAGGGGCGTTATAGGCACGGATTAAACTTCTTAGTTTATTAAAATAAAGGTGTGACAGTAGCATGTACCGAGACTGCATTAATGGTACCAGGGTGACAACAGAATCATGGAATGGTTTAGGTTGGAAGGGACCCTGAAGATCACCCAGTGCCACTACCCCGCCCTGGGCAGGGCCACCTCCCCCCAGCCCAGGTCGCTCCCAGCCCCGTCCAACCCGGCCTTGAACCCCTCCAGGGATGGGGCAGCCACAGCTTCTCGGGGCACCCTGCGCCGGGGGCTCACCGCCCCTACAGGGAAAAATTTCCTCCCAATCTCTCATCTAAATCTCCCCTCTTCCAGTTTGAAGCCATTCCCCCTCATCCTGTCAGCTTTATGGGCAGCTCCAGGTTTATGAAGCGTGCCTTGCTCGGCGGTGGGCCGCGCCGTGCCCCGGTGAGAGATGGGGCTGGGTTTTCCCCCCCCTGGAAACAAGCGTAAACCTCCCTCCCAGTACTCAACCGGCGCTAAATTGAGCGGGCAGCAGGGAGGATGTTATTTTTTTTTCTGCTCTTGCTGTTTTGTCTGCCGCGACTTTCCTTTTCGTGCGTGGGTAGCCACTCTCTCTTTTTTTTTTCAGACAGACACACAAAGTTCCTCTCTTTTTTTTTAGAAGCACAACTTATATCGGATACAACAGGATGAACATAGGTAACATAACAGGACCTGTTACGAAGACCAAGCGACGCTTCTGCAAACACAGTTGTTAAACCTTCGGCTTTTGTGCGAGTCGAGCGCAATATTAAGCTCCGAGAGCTGACGGCGCTTTCTGGTTCGTGGTGTCGGTACGTGCGCTCCTGGGTGCCTCGGGTAAGCGCACTTGTGTGAGGGATTTCGGGGGATCGCTGCTGCCGCGCTTCCGAAGGGTCTCGCAAAGCTTTGGGCATCACTTTCGCTAACCGCAGTGTGTGGAGGCTTATGGAAACATCCCTAAAAAAATAGTATTTTTATGCTCGCTTAGGTTCAGCGCGAGTTTAGACTCTTGCATGTTCTTCAAGGGTGTGCGTCCGCTTATTTCGGTAAAAATAAACCAGGAGTTGCTCTTCAGGCTGTTGTGGGTGAGAGCGGTGGTAATAATCCTCTCCCATTGCTACCCCGTGTCCGGGATAGGACGTCTGTCTTAGAACCTCGTGTTCAGCCGCTGCTTTCTCGAATGTGGTCAGTGATTCATTAAAACAAAATGCTCAGAACAAAGGGAAGCCAGCTGAAGGCAGACTGGTGCCCTATCAAATTCAGTATCCCTGTTTAATGTAAAAAATGTGCCACAGCTGTTTGCAGAGTGAATTATAAGAAATTCCAAGCAAGATTGTTACTTGAAAGGTGTAAGCTCTTTCAAAGTCTAAGTTGCTTCTTAGGAGTTTTATGTTTGGCAAGGTGTTGAATTTTGTTTAGGGAGTAGGATAGGGTATGATTGGTTTCATTATCTATTATAAACGCTCGATACCTTCCTCTCCCCCCCCCCCCAATTCCTCTTTGCTTCTAACCTGAGTGATCTGTAGTACCGAGTTCCCCTCCGTGTATATGTGTATCTGCTTCAAAGGCACTAATGGCTGCATAAATTGCAACAGAATTTTAATTTAAAACATGGATGGCTTGGGAGGAGCGCTTGTTTGAATTCCTATTGTATATGAATTTGTCAACTTGTTTTCCTTGGTTTGTGTTCATCTGTCACCAGAAGTTTTTCTGATGGCATAATATTTATGTGTTACTGTATTTTTCCCCTGCTTTGTTGCATTTCAGAATTGAGTTAAGGAATAGCTAAACTGTACGTCGTTTATTCTTCCACTCTTCCATTGCAATCATTATAAATCAATCCCTCTAGCTCTCTAGTAATTTGTTTTTTTTCTTTTCACGTTTCCTGACTTGTCTGAGATGGCTGTAACTCCTTACGAATATTTAGAGACTGCAACTGCCAGTGGAGTGAATGAATGTTTTGGTAAGATGCTCCTGTTTAGCAAACTAACCAAGAGGAACGATGTTCTTTGGGGGAGGTGGAGAAAGCACAGGACAAACACCTCCTGATAACTGAAGGGGGTAAAAAAAAAAAAAAAAAAAAGCAGTAGTTGGTATGTTTTGTCCATATTGTCTTTGCTGAATATGGGTGAATTCTGTTTGAGGGTGAATATGTTATCTTCCTAGATGCAATACATCTTCTGCAGGAAACTTTTGGGATGCTGATTGTGGTTAACTTCAATGAAAACTGATTGCTTGGGGAAGTTAATGACATTAATTACCTGACACTGCTGTCACCCTGAACCCTGCAGTGCTCCATAATGTTCACGTAATGGCTTCAGCTACTCGGTGACAATTTTCAAACAGCCTGACCTCGAGGATGCTGCTTAAAACCTGTTGGAGGTGTTTTGCGCCCCGTTCCTCACTGACGAGAGCAGGACTTTTTGTCCTGGACAAGGGAAAATACAGGCAAAGAATGGGGCGATTCTTGGAGGCACGGGACGGCTGCTGGGGAGCAGGGACACGGGTGTTTGTCTCTGGTAGCCCAGGTGTGGAAGCCCTGTGTTACTCCTATCTGCTTGGAGCAGTGTTGTGAAATAAGTCATTTCAGGAATCGGATGTCATCTAGAACAAAATCCTTTACACCGTAAAGTGGTTTAACTCTCTGACTTTTCTTCCCCAAGAATTGTGCTCCGTTGACAGACGAGAGGAATTCAGCAGAAGGGATTTCTTCTGAGAACAGCTATAGCTTTTGGCTGTTTCCTTGGTTTTTTTTTCCCCAAGAAGATCCGTAGCAACCCCCCAACCCCACATATGCATGTGTGAAAATTTCTGAGACTTGTAAAGATTGTCAGTAGATATCCTACTACGGATCATTCAGAAGAAGCAAAACTACCCGAGCTGATCTTCAGCTTTCTTTGATTGCAGAATTCAGCAGACCAAAGGTATTTGTGGTGGACTGCTCCAGCTGTCCAGAACGTACTTGCTGGATCAGTCACGGTATTTAGAGCCAAGTGACGAGTCACATCTCAGCTGCTGTCTGCTTACTCATGTTTGTGTAGGCAATGGAACGTAATATGAAATGTAAATAAAAACGTGATTCAAGTACGAGCCGTTCACCTCTTTCTAAATAGGTGGCGAATGCTCGTTGCCCTGCAAGTATGGGACCCATATACACAATCATGAGAAGACCAGTCAAGTGGCCCATGAGCCAGCAGTGTGCCCTTGTGGCCAAGAAGGCCTGGGGCGCATTAAAAAGAATATGGCTAGCAAGTCGAGGGAGGTCATCCCCCTCTTCTACTCTGCCCTGGTGAGGCCACATCTGGAGCGCTGTGTCCAGTTCTGGGCTCCCCAGTTCAAGAAGGACAGGAAACTGCTGGAGAGGGTCCAGCAGAGGGTTGCAAAGACGATGAGGGAATTGGAGCACCTCTCTGCTGAGGAAAGGCTGAGAGCCCCGGGGCCATTGAGAAGAGCCCCAGGGCCGTTGAGAAGAGCTCCAGGGAGAAGAGAAGGCTGAGAGGGGATCTCAGCAATGCTTGGGGTTTATTTGTTCTTTAGGGAAAAAAGGGAGAGCATTTCTTGTCACAAGTCTTGGATGTCATTTTGAGTGTTTTTTTTTTTGTTTGTTTTTTTTGTTTTTTTAAATCAACCTAGTTTCTTTGAAAATGTTGCCTTTGGAGTTCTGAAAATTCACCACAGTAAGCCAGTGCTTGTTATTTTGTACCCCTAAAAGGATCCTTCTTTCTTTGGTGTACCGATGAGGAGAAAATCTCTGCTTGTTGGCACACCCGCTATTACTTAGAGAGCACCACTCCTGCTATTTCTTCTTAGAAATAACACAGAAAAAGACATTTATGTAACTTCAGTCATTCTATTTCTATGACAGTAACTGGCTGCAGATAGACTTGACAGAAACACAGGTTGCCTGTAAGTGCTATAGTACCAAGACTCTTGTTGGAGACTGTATGAATCGTTTTTATAGCATCTCTGTAAATGGTCGGATTAGCAGTGTGATTAACTGTCTAAGGAAACTTAAGAACTAAACTTGCGAGGTAGCGCCTGATTGACGTTTGTCCCTCGCCTAGGGACAGATGTTTCCCAATTAAAGCAGAGCGTACGACTTCCTCTTCACCCCACCCGCTCCCCAGAAAATCTTGCGTAACAGGCAGAGTGCTGCTGGGAGAAACATGACCATTTACTTCCTTTCTTTTTATTCATGGCTGTCAAGGCACTCATGTTAAGATTTCAATATCTCTTTGATGTAAAGATATTTTATTTTTCCTTTATATCATTATTATTGAAATATTCTGTGATTTAGAGGAAACGAGACAATCCTGTTAATAATCAGCAGGCTTGCACTGCTGAATCACGGTAGCTTCAGTAAACATGGAGAAGTGTTTTTTCTAGGAGAGAAGATAGTGATGGACAATTATTGTGCCTTTCCAGTCGAGTGTTTCTGGCTGGCTAGAGAAGAGCAAAATGTTGGTTCATTTAAAAATACGAAGAACACGCTTGTGCAGCCCACAGGGCACAGCTTTCAGGAGAACGTTAACATCCACTAAATATGCCACTGATATGACCAAATATGGCAGGTAGGTATTGGCCTGACTGCTTTATAAAGTTTCATGGTCTTTCATGGACGTTTCATCAAAACTGCCAGGCGGCAGAAGCCAAGAGGTTGGGCTCAAAATCAAATTGCCCGAGGGTCTCCTTGCTGGCTTGGTGGAGTGTTAGCGGTGGTGAGTTTGTGCCTTCTGCCTGGTGTTCCCAGGTGCACCCCAAGACAAAGAATCATAGAACCGTTTGGGTTGGAAAGGACCTTGAAGAACATCGAGTTACAACCCCCCTGCCCTGGGCAGGGACACCTCCCCCCAGCCAGGTCGCTCCAAGCCCTGTCCAGCCTGGCCTTGAACACCTCCAGGGATGGGGCAGCCACAGCTTCTCGGGGCAACCTGTGTCAGGGGCTCACCGCCCTCAGAGTGAACCTCATGAGGTTTGCACAGGCCCAGTTCTCAAGGCTGTCCAGGTCCCTCTGGATGGCATCCCTTTCCTCCAGCGTGTTGACCGTACCACCCAACTTGGTCTTGGCAAACTTGCCGAGGCTGCACTCGATCCCGCTGTCCATGTCGCCAACAAAGATGCTAAACAGCACCGGTTCCAGTGCCAAACCCTGAGGAGCACCACTCGTCAGTGGTCACCACTTGGACATCGAGCCGTTGACCACAAGTGCATAAGAATGTACTGTGGTGAACATGCAGTTCAGAAAGGTCTGGGCTCCTCTCATGGCTCAGCAGAGCCCCGTAGCCAAGCAGTGCAATTTCTATCTCCTGCCAGGAATGCCAGGTTAATGGTGGTGGGCACATGAGATGGTTTGGAACCCGCTTAGGAGGGGATTCACTGTGTCTGTGCTGAGGGAGGTGGGTTTGATGAACCGTCTGGACTCAGACTGAGATCGGGCTGCCTTCGAGTGGTAAATTGATTGATTTAGGGCCGTCTCTGCAGTTATGGTTCCCTCCAAGACTGTGGTGCTCAAGTCAGAGTAAACGTGGCCTGTACAACGAAAAGGTGTGGAAAGTGATGTGTGAAAAAATGCTTTTATTTTTCTTATCCCGGAAGACCTGCCTATTTCTCTGATCATCAACTGGGAAAATGACGAGGATCTTTAAGATCAATGAGAACCCTGCTGCTTTTTTTTTTTTTTTTTTCCCTCCAGGCTGGGCCAGCAGGTGGTCAAATCGCTAAAACCAAATGGAGTACAGAGCTGTTTGAGGAGTTCTGAGTACTTTCCTTTCCAAAGTATCTGTGGACGGGCTGATAAGGCAGTAAAGGCACAGTGAACCGTGATGTTGGAGGAGGAAGTAGGGGAAGGAGCAGTGAAGGATTTTCAGAGGGCAGGATCACGCTTCAAAGGAAGGAAGAATTATGCTGTTCTATTGCATCAGGTAGAACTAAAGAATTAGGCAAACTCTAAACTGAACAGTCATTACTAATCTGGATTAATACCATAAAAAGGCTCTTTGTAGTAACGGAACTCTTTGAATATCTTACCTAACGGTTTCAGAAAATTAATGAAATTTTCAAATCCTCATCTCTTATGATAGATGGATGATGTGTATTTTCCCCTTGAGCCTGCAAGTAGATGCTTTATTCCATGTTTAGTTCGCTTCTGGTATTTATTTTGAGTGTTGAAGTCACATGAGAGCGGAAGAACGGCTGTACCTGGTCAGACGAAATCCCTGGTTAGCCCTATATGCCATTCTCAGCAGTATCCAACATGGACAACCTTGTTGGACGACCACTGCTAAACACGCGCGGTGTGCCCCACTGGTGTGCAGAGGATGACTTGGAGAGTGATGTTCTTGTTGGGAACCACACGCACGGCACATGGTGAGGAGCAACCTGTCACACCTTCCCTCCCACACCCTCCTCTCCCCAGGTCTTTCCAGGTGAAGGCTGCCTGTTGGCCGTGGGCATGTCTCTTCCTGCAGGAAGACAGTGCCCACTCAGTCCTTAGTCCCCAAAAGTTTCTTTTTTATCCTCTGTCCCGTGAGCTGCCCTGCTTGATTCCCCTGTGGTGAACTTGTTGTGTGCCATCCAGCTGATTTGTCCTGAAACCATCCCATGAAAATGGCTTGGGAGATTTCTGCTCTGCTTGCTCTGTTTCTTCACCCTTGGGTCTCACAGACCATATTCAGGAGAAGCCCCGAAACCCTGGAGAGCAGCTCTGTGGAAAGGGACCTGGGAGTCCTGGTGGACAACAGGATGACCGTGAGCCAGCAATGTGCCCTGGTGGCCAAGAAGGCCAATGGTCTCCTGGGGGCATCAAGAAGAGTGTGGCCAGGAGGTTGAGGGAGGTCATCCTCCCCCTCTACTCTGCCCTGGGGAGGTCACATCTGGAGTGCTGTGTCCAGTTCTGGGCTCCCCGGGTCAAGAAAGACAGGGATCTGCTGGAGAGGGTCCAGCAAAGGGCTACGAAGATGATGAGGGGACTGGAGCATCTCTCTTATGAGGAGAGGCTGAAGGACTCAGGGCATTTTAGTCTGGAGAAAAGAAGACTGAGGAGGGATCTTATCAGTACTTATAAATCCTTAAAGGGAGGGTGTCGGGGGGATGAGAACAGTCTTTGTTCAGTGGTGCCCAGTGACAGGACAAGAGGGAACGGGCACAAACTTGAACGTAGGAAGTTCCATCTCAACCTGAGGAGGGACTTCTCTCCCGTGCGGGCGGCAGAGCACTGGCACAGCTGCCCAGAGAGGGGGGGGAGTCTCCCCCTCTGGAGCCATTCCAAACCCGCCTGGACGTGCCCTGTGCCACTGCTGGAGGTGCCCCTGCTCTGGCGGGGGGTGGCACTGGGGGAGCTCCAGAGGTTCCTTCCAACCCTGACCAGTCTGGGATTCTGGTGTGTGAGCGTGTACCTGTAGCTTGTTCCTTGGCCAGCTGGGGACTTCAGTTGGAAAACCCAACAGCAGACGTGGGATGTTCACAGGGTCCCCAGGCTCATCATGGTTTTTGTAGTGAGAGGGCAGCCATGGCAACGTGCACATGGCTACAGCTGCTCTTCTGGCTCTTCCAGGACCTCTTAGTGAGTTTTTTTGGCCGGGCTTCTCCCCTTTTTATTTATGCCCTTACCATCCAAGGCCCCACCAAGTTACAGGACCTACTTGACAACCTCCTCCTGAGCATAAGAAATGGGAAGTGTCACTAGGTGCTTACAGGCTGCTGGCAGCAGGGCAGCTTGTGGCCTTCCTTGCCTTCAGTGGTGAGGGGGGGTGGGAGGGATTCTTTTCTTTTATTTCAGATTTATTTCTTTAAGTCAGCTTTCAGTTGACTTTTCTCCTACGTGTTATCCAGGTGCTCATTGAGCTCACAGAAGCTTTTGACATCAGCACCTTTCCGTATCGAGAAGTTTGGCTTTGAGTGGATGTTTAAGATATACAGTAATAAATGTTAAAAACCAAAAACCAACAAGCCCCCAAAATGAAAGAACCATTCCTTTTGTTCATCTTGAGCCTGACACCTGTTAATTACGCATGACACTTCCCCAGTCCTTGTCCTGGACGAGGCAGGGAACAATTCTGTCCATGCCGCCTGTGGCTTCATTGAGTCCTCCTCTCCATCGTTCTTTTTTGGGCTAAAGATCCTTCTCTTGTGTAACCTGTTTTTTGGAATGAAGAGGTCCCTTACCTTTGATCGTCCCACTTCATACCTTTCTTAATTCTCTTTAAGACTGCAGAACAAGGAGAGGGGAGAGCCAGGAGCGCACGCAGGATTCCGGGTGTGGGACATCATGGATGTGTGAAGGGACACGATGATGTTTTGTCCTCTTTGCTAGTAATTCCACTTACATATTTATTTTAAAAGTGGGTCTTGATTGGCGAGTATTTTGTAACGTGTCAGATGAGAGTATGATTAAAATGCGTCGTATTTATGCTGAACTGGGGGAAGGCATTTCATAGTTATTACTACTTCTTCAAAATTCATATATAAAGCTGCTCTTAGGAGCCCCTTTCAAGATGATGTGTGATTATTTAACCTATGCATTCGTTACGGTTTGAATGTGTTTTTCTGCCTGCCACGTGCGTACAGTGAGAGGTTTAACGGGACTAGCTATCTCCTGAGTTAGAAACCATATGCTCTATATTTAATGTCCTTAATGATATATTTTTTTTTAAGAGATGAGACGTGCTCTCAAAGTAGTCTGTGAAATACGTCAGCAAAGTTTGTTCATACCTGTATAAGGTATAACAATAAGATGGTATACCAGTAAGATGTTACTGTCGGGCAAGATTTGTGACAGGTTGGTTACGTGCACTAACTAGGTGCGTATGATGAAGTAAATTCCATCAGGAACCTACTCACGCTTGCAAATTTTTAGATACACGTCAAGCCTAGGCTAAAGTATAACACTGTAAGAAATACCCCACTGGGGCAGACTGGTCTGCTTAGACAAGTGTTTGGCCTCGGTCAGTCTCATGCTGTTTGAGGAGAATGTTCGGGCTTGGCTGGTTTCAGCAGTTCCCTCCCCTCATACCCTCCTGACACCCACCTTTGTTGGACTGAAGGTATTGAAGACATGCCCCTGCCTCTTCCCTTCTCTATCTGTTGGACACCTTGTCCATGGATTTGTCTAGTTTCATACTGAAGACACCAGGAGCAGTCAGTAGATCCTGAGGTGTGGTGCCAGCTTGGGTGCAGTGGAGCTTCTTTGATTTTGGCGACCTGCAATATCTATAAAGAATTATTCTAGGGTTAATATTCTCTACTTCTCTTCTCTTTGAATCTTGTGTGTTACACAGGCACAGGAGTTATTTTCAGCACTTATAAAATAAAACTTGCTGTGATTTGTTTGGGGATTTGGGATATAAGTCCCAAAATTTTCAAAGACCAAACTAAACAAGAAACATAAATGTGTCATTTAATTCTTTTTTATATTTTGGCCAGTCACAGGGACTGGGTCCAATGTCAGATTTCTCCCACCCCATTCGTTAAGAGGCTGATTTTATTTCCATCTTTAGACCTTGATTACGTGCATGGTGGCTCTTCGCTTGCTGTCTGCCTGTGGTTTTGCCAGCGTTAGGCTGTATTTTCCATATAGGTCAGTGTCAGAATCTCTTTTGAGATGCTCATGGTGCCTGGAACCCTTATTATGAATTTGTTTGCAGGAAATTCCATCTTCCAAATGCCACTTGGTGAACAAAAGTGCAGTGCCGAGTAAAGGGGTAAACCAGGAGATCCTGTCTTGCTGTAGATGCCCTACTCCATGGAAAAGTATGGGAATATTTAGAGGAAGGTGGTGGAGTTGGGTCACAGAATCACAGAATGGTTAGGGTTGGAAGGGACCTCTGGAGATCATCTAGTCCAACCCCAGCTTGGGGGTCCTAAACAGCTGGGTCACAAATTTCCCCTTAATTCCCCTTCCTCCTCTTCCAGGAGGAGGGAGAAGATAAGGGAATTAAGGGAAACTCTTCAGATAAGGATAATACAATGTGAGCTTTAGCAGACATCCAGCATCTCCCCCTTAGAAACTTCTGTCTTCTCAGGAAGAAAATTAAGTCATTGAGGGTTTGGATTCTTTTTTTCTCCTTGCATTCATTGTTCCTTCTTCTTCGTGGTGTTGGAACATCTTTTCTCTGCCTCACTAGAGATGTACCATGTGCTGCTCTGTCTGAGGAGTCTCTGCATCTTGCTAAGGGTTCCACCAAGGCATATATGTTTAAATCCTTATTATTATCTTAGAGGTATTATCTAACAAGTGACATCATGAATAAAATTGAAGTTCTTCTGGATAATCATCTGTTTTTTTCTTCTAAATATTTGTTCCATATTTGTGCTAACCTCTATTGAATTCTGCTTTTATTCTACATGTTCTTAATTACAACTGTGAAAACTGTATTTACCTTTGATTATGTTTTCTTTCCTTCCATAAATAACATGCACAATGAATTCCTCAAGCACTGTGTTACGCGCATTGTCCCACAGCCCTGAACTTCCAGACTGTTTGACACGTGCTCTTGTAAAGACTTATATTTTTCTCATCACTGTGTATTTTTTAACTTTTCAACTGCCTTACGAGAAAGCTATTAAAAAGAAAGCTGATTCTGAGCCAGAGCAGAGCGTGTTCATTAGTTAACTGGTTTCACTAGAACGGGAATTTCCCTTTCGCTTTATGAGTTAGTGCAGTGTTGAGGAATGTAAAGTAAGTGCAAACTCTTACTAAGATGTGGAATCAATTGCTTATCTTGTAACACTTGCACTGATAGCTGAGTAGCAACCTTGAAAGAAAAACGGAATTAATAAACATTCATTTTGGTAATCATTAAAGTGGCTGAAATTCAGGGAGAGCTACTCTTATCCACTGCTTGCCAGTTATTTTCCCATAAAATCAGAATTATTCTGCAACCAGCGTCCTGATACTCTGAAACAGAAATGCTTTAGCTGGGTTGCAATATTGGCTTCCAGGTCTTCTAGGAAATTGAAAGAAAACAAAAAAGAACCCCCCCCCCCAAACTCTCTGGCTCTACTCAGTGATGATCACAATCGTGTGAGAAGATTCTACCACCCTCTTTGAGGGTGCTTTATTTCCTTCCAAATTCTGCCTGAGCTGTGCCTGGGAAGGATAAATGATTTATTTTTTTTATTTGTAATTTTTTTTTTTTGTTGTTACTGAAATTGCAGGGGTCCTCCTTAAGAGTTATCTGCAATAAATTAATTTTCCAGTATAATTATGCTGCCGTAAGCAATCCCTCTCTAAAGGCGTAATTGGTCGTACCTTTGGGAGCCCGGCCATAGTAGTTGGAGAAGGCAGTGCATATGAGTACCAAGTCACCGCACTGATAAATAAGGCTGTACTTGCAGCGTAAATTCGACAGAAGGGATGCTCCAGCCAGAAGCCTGTCCCTGCTCCCCTAGTTCTTACTCCTCGCTCTGCTGGTGTTGGGAAAGCTGGTATGGGCAAGGGAAGATGAGGTGACTCCTGGTAGCGGCACGGACTTGTGCTGGGTTATAGGGACTGTGCAACAGTTGACTTGTGAGTACTTTTAAATGTTAAGTAAAACATTTTAGGTAAATCACTTCTAGTGACTGGTCTTGCCTTACTGTGTAGCGAAATGGGTTAGGAGTAGTCACGTACCTGGTTGCGGTGATTCTCTTGTGGGTGTGATACCTCCTCGAAAATACATCCTCGTGACCTCTGACTGCCACTGTGAACAGTTTGTTCCAATAAAAGTGTGTCTTTTTCATTTAACCTTTGCAAGTAATGAAGGTGTTTATGTAGGTCTTTAAGCAAACCAACTTTTCTTTCTTGAGTAAAACAGAGCTTTTTATTTGACAGCAAAATAGAATCATAGAATAGAATCACAGAATGGTTTGGGTGGGAGGTGATCTTTAAAGGTCATCTAGTCCAACCTCCCCTGCCACGGGCAGGGACAGCTTCAACTACATCAGGTTGCTCCAAGCCCCGTCCAACCTGGTCTTGAATACCTCCAGGGATGGGGCACCTACCACTTCTCTGGGCAGCCTGGGCCAGGGGCTCACCACCCCCATTGTAAAACATTTCATCCTTCTATCTAGTCTGAATGTCCCCTCTTTTAGTTTGGAGCCATTACCCCTTGTCCTACCACAACAGGCCCTGCTAAAATGTCTGTCCCCATCTTTCTGATAAGCCTCCTGTGCTTTAAGTCTATCTCCAGTTCCTTGCTGCTTTCTCTGCTACTTGCTTCTCTTTATCAAACTGAAATGATTTCATCTTTCCCTTCCCTTCTCCATACCCATCATCCTGACCTTTAATTGCCCTTTCTGGTGAGAATAAATGGCGGTGAAGCTGCACCAGGCTGTCACAGCTCTTCGATTCCTTTGGCTCTTTGTCTCTTCATGGTGAATTCAGTGCCAACCCAGGTCCCTCTTCAGTGTCCTCTCTCTCCTTACCTCCCTCGCTAGCTTCAGATCACAGCTTTCCTTTCCATTTTCTTCTCAGGGCAGACCGAGCCTTTTCCTGCCTTCTGTTCCTTTACACGAGTTTCTCCTGTTCAGCTCTCTGCTCTGGTGTCGCTGAGAGCGCACGAGGGGAGAAACCTCACTGCTGTCCCTTCGTGACCTGCCGCAGACCACAGCTCTGCCTCCGGCAGCTCCAGGGAACGTGTGCTGGGCCTTCCTTAAACCTCTTTTGCGTTTTAGCGGAGCGATCTGCCAGAGGCTTTACTGGAAATCCATCTGCCGTAATGCTTATTTGTTGGGCAGATCTTGCTGAAGATGATAAAGTATGTTCCTCAGGCACCTTCTGTTCTTTCTTTCTCTTCTCATCGCTCCACATCATACTTCCCTGTCAGTTTAGGATGCTACAAACCTCCGTTGAGGAGGCTGCGCTGTTTTAATGTGGACAAGAAACAGGCGTGGGGACAGTTCCTCAGTGGAAAAAAAAACCAAAACCCCAAGGTTCAGGTTAAAGTCTGTCAAAACCTTTGAATAAACAGCTGGAAACGAGGTCTTACAAGTGGGGGAAGTTGGAGCAGCTCCAGCTGAAGTTAACTGCTTAAACCCGTGTAGTTTGGTGCCCAGACAGCCTTCCTGTCACCCACCTGCTTGTTTGTCCCCTGCGCTGTCCCTCCCCCGGCGCCCGTAGGAGGATGTGGGGGATGTGCACTGGGGGAAGCGAGTGGGGAACGTGCCCTGAAGGACAACTCGCGTGGGAGAAGGTGGGAGGGTGGGGGAGGACTCCATCAGACCACGTTTTCCGTCTGGTTTACCTCTTGGCGTGACGTGTCCCTGTGTGTGCAGCGGCGAGGAGGACTGGCGGAGGGCAGAAGGAGCAGAGGTGGGTGGGTTTCGGTGGCAATCCAGCGCCCGGGACGTTTGTCGATCAACAACTTCGGATCACAGCAGTGCCGCTACCTCAGCTGCGAGGGGCTGTTGTCTTTTCGCGTTGTAACGTCCTGTGGAAAAACAGCCGTAGAGCAGAAACCGCCTCGAAGGAGGCAGTAATTCTGTGGAAAACATCGGCGATTATTGGTTGGCCTTATCTCACGTTATCTGCTTACAGGTTAAGCGACCGAGTCACGCTGTCTGGACTCTTGTGACTAAAAGACGGGGAGAGGCACCTATAAGCAACACACGACGCGACCTCATCAGCCACAGTTTTAAGGTTTCTTCAGGGTTTTCAAGTTGCAGAAGTTACCACTTTTAAGTGAGCATACTGGTTTGGGGGGGGGCAATAAAGGAAATCGGAGTATGCGTGTGCATTTATCTCGTGTAACCACAACAACTCTTTTCAATCCCTTTCAGTGTTTTCTTTCAGTGTTTTGCATATCTCTTTTTTTTTTTTTTTTTTTTTTTTTTTGGCTGAAACTGCTGAGGGATTTTTCTTAAGTATATGAAGCTTTTGTCCCCAGACCGAGCTTGAAAGGCGGCTGAAGTCCTGAAGCTTTGCTTATGGTTTAAATCCCGTCGGTTGGTGCGGAGTTCTAAATAGCAAGTGGCTGGAGGAGAAGGTGGAAGGGATAAAGAAAAGCAGCAGCAGCGGGGAAGAGGTGGGAACTGCTGTCCAGTTATTCCTACAGCTCCAGCAACACGGAGCCAGACCTAAGGTTGATAGGAACACTATATAACATATTCTACGCTGAGTCTGAAGTAGGTTTTAATTTTTTTTTTTTTTTTAAATAAGCTGTGTATTAGGTCAATGCATCTGATGCTCAACAACAGCTGTTGTCTTGACTCCCGCTTAGTGCTAATACAGTGGAATAAAAGGAGAGATAATTTTAGTATGGAATTTCCTGAGGTCGTATACTTTTATTTTAACGTATTGTTCTGTATCCGGATGCTGTTGCTTTAGGTCTAACTATAGAATACAGTGATGCTGTTTCCACCCTTGTATGTATAGACACACACACAAAATCTGTATGTATCTATATATACACACAGATCCTTTTAAATATATATTATTATTTTCAAGATATTAAATGTGTACTTAAAACTCAGCAAACAGTTCGGCTATAGCTGAAGTAAAATTACTGACATTTTTTTCCATGAAATAATCTCTTCTAATTTTGTGGTTTGATTTCCAATAGGTCAGTTATGGTTTAGAACATCCAGAATCATAGGGAAAAGAAATGAAAAATGGAAATAGACTCTTAAAATTGTGGATATATAACTTTTTTTTTATTATTTGTTAACTGCCTTTTTTTACACACTGCCTAAAACTTTCTTATCAGCTCTGATAAATGTGGAGGAGAAACTCTACTGGCAGACTGTTTTTCAGGAGCTGGTTATTATGTTTGTTACAGTCTTGATGAGAATATAACATCTAGGTGTATGTTAAGACTCCAGGATATTCACTTTCTATCTTTATTAATGCTTTATGGATGTCGAGGTCTGAAGTCTGTATACTCATATGTAAATATACTATTGAAATCTGGTATAGTAGAGCGCAGAAAATGTGCGTTATCAGGAGGAGAACTGTTTTTAGTTAGAACAAACGTATTTTCAAGCCAAAATCGTGTCTTTGTTTAGAAAATGTTCTCTAATGGTTACCTGCCTGACTCACCATACGGTCAAATCGCAGGGTCTACGCTATCTGCAGAGGATGAATATTCGGCTGAGTTGAGCTAACTTTGGCTCCTCTCACTTGAGTATTGCATTGCATCGTGTGTCAGTTCATGGTATAAAAGTTGAGAAAGCTGCGCACGAGACAGAAGCGATCAACTTCATAACCTTCCTTTTATTAATCTCGTACTTTTAAGTAGTTTTCCAGGTCTTTATTCCTTCATCTGCACAGACTGAAGTACATGCATGATTATAACTTTTTCCATAATTTGTTCCATAAGTAAATGTGACTGTTTCACAAATGCATCTTTAGATCTACTCAGAGACCTCTGCGACAATGCCAATGAGACAGATGTCTACACTCTGCGAACTCAGGTGCCAAATGTGGGGTCTCTTTCACTCCTGCTGCTACTCGCTTGCCCTCATCTCATCCTTCTTTAATAAAAGAAGGTTTCCCCCAGTATCAATACAGGCTGGGGGATGAAGGGGTGGAGAGCAGCCCTGCCGAGAGGGACTTGGGGGCACTGGTGGATGGAAAGCTGGACATGAGCCGGCAATGTGCGCTGGCAGCCCAGAAAGCCATCCCCATTCCGGGCTGCATCCCCAGCAGCGTGGCCAGCAGGGAGGGGGGGGGGATTCTGCCCCTCTGCTATGCTCTGGGGACACCCCCCTGCAGTGCTGCCTCCAGCTCGGGGGCCCTCAATAAAATAAGGACATGGACCTGTTGAAGTGAGTCCAGAGGAGGGTTGTGAAGATGCTGGGAGGGCTGGAGCCTGTCTGCTGGGAGGACAGGCTGGGAGAGGTGTGTGGGGGGGTCAGCCTGGAGAAGAGAAGGCTCCGGGGAGATCTCAGAGCACCTTCCAGTGCCTAAAGGGGCTCCAGGAGAGCTGGGGAGGGACTCTGGATCAGGGGTGGAGCCATAGAATGAGGGGGAACGGTTTTAAACTGAAAGAGGGGAGATTTAGATGAGATATCAGGAAGAAATTCTTTCCTGTGCGGGCGGTGAGCCCCTGGCGCAGGGTGCCCCGAGAAGCTGTGGCTGCCCCATCCCTGGAGGTGTTCAAAGCCAGGTTGGACGGGGCTTGGAGCAACCTGATGTAGTTGAAGCTGTCCCTGCTTGTGGCAGGGGGGGTTTGGACTGGATGGCCTTTAAACGTCACTTTCCAACCCAAACTGTTCTGTGTTTCTATGATTATAAATGTTTTTTCTGAATGCAATGAGACCTGAGCCACATCTCTCACACGTGAGGTGTTTCGCAGTTACCTTACTCTTTTCCCCTTTGTCCCAGACTGTAACTTCATCTCCCTGCTTTAAACAGAAAAAAGATGCTTTTAGTAGACCATGACTACAGAAAACCCAGGCGACGTGTACTTGACGTGCAGTTCTCTGCCCCATTGCTCCAAGCGGTAGTTTCACCGGAGATGTGACAAATGAGGAACACTGAATGCAGTTCCATGTATTCCCCAGTCATGTCTTCATGCCAAAAGTAGAACAGACTTTCTAAGAAATGAAAGTGGAAATGCGTCAATGAAAACCCTTACTTCAAATCCAGTGGGGTGCCCTGATTTTTCTGCATGATCGTCCTGACCCTGTCAGGCCTCATATTTATGGCTGGCAAATGAGCATTGGCAGAAACAAAGCATTAGCGGAGAAAGTCTTCTTGAAAGCCTGGAAACTTTAACTTAAGGGATAGCTTAACTGTCGTACCATGCTAGTTGGAATGGCCTTGGTAATAAATTGCAGTCGTGTTTTATATGGCCTATAAAATGGCAACCTATAAAGATAGGGAGAGTAATAAACAAACATATGTTACTGTTGCAGAAGTGCTTCCGATGTCCCTCTTATCTGCAACAGCACGGACAAAGAGTTCCCTTTCGGTTTTTAGTGCAAGACCAAGGTAAATGAGCAGGAATGTCAGTTTAAAAGGACCTCTAATGACTTTTTTGGGTTTTTTTCACCCTGCTGTGGTAAAATGCCGGCAGTCCCGACTGTGAAAAGCCATGAGTGCCGCAAAGCAAAATATAGAGACTGTAAACTCATCAAGAAACTTTAAACTTGAAACAAAACTGTGATTTAGGTTAGGTGGTTTTTGCCTTCTAGTATTTAAAACTGAGTATACCTGTTACATAGATAGAAGACTATATTATGGGAAGTAGTACTAGAAGAACGATTTAAGAGCCATAGTAAATATATTTCTGTGTGATCCTTGACTAGAGTGTTGTCATTGAGAAAGGAGCATAAGAACCTCCCATGTGTAGAAGGGAACATCACTGAGTTGCAGCAGAGACGTACCCTCCCGCCCCCTTCTGCGTGTGGCACTGGTAGGACAGTAGGACAGCTACTGAGCTTCTGGCTCCAATTTTGATGTCTACAGATGAACCTGCACTGAAAAACTGGGTTGTGGGAAAGAGAAGCGTAACGATAAAAAGCGAGAGAGGAAGATAACTCTTAGTGAGAGTCTTAAAGAGTTGTAGGTCAAAAGATGACTGGGAAAAGCATGTAGAAATCTCCGCAAAAGAGAAAATGTAACATGGAAAAAGGCATAGCAGGAATTAAAAACTGAAGTTGGAGACATTGGTGGCGTTTGGGATTTTTCTTCTGAACTGTGAGAGTGACTAATCTTTGGAATAAACTGTCAAGGGAGATGGTGGCTTTAGCATCTATTCTGATCGTCAAGTCTAGATGCTCTCAGGTGAGAGCCTTTCTGTTTCCAAGGTGTTCGATTGAGTGCTGAGAGAGATGAAAATGGCAGTTGCATGCAGGAGGTTGGAGTAGGTGATCTTCCTTGGGTGTGCCCGACCCTCCAAGCAGCACACCTTTGTGCAGGCACATGTAGTGTGGCACGCCAAAATCCCCTTCGGTCTGGCTACAAGTGCAAAAAAACCATAAGGAACACCGCGCTGAGGTCCATCCGGGTTAATGTTTCATCTGACTGTGTCGTGGATACTGAAGGACTACGTTTGAAGTGGAGAGATGCTTTTTTCCAGTTTTACCCTTCGGCTTCCATCAGGCAGCGGATGAGGGTAACTCCAGCCCACCGAGTTCATTCTCCAGTTATATACTCACCCACCCCAAGTCTGCCGAATTCTTTTGTTATGGCTGTTTGTAGCTCTGCCCTCCGCAGTCTTCCGTGGCAATGAGTTTGAGTTGCACCGTGCAATTGAGTCGTGGCGGGGAGGTGGACTGCTCTTTTTTTATTATATTACATTATTTATTATTTATTTTTATTTTAAACCTGGTATTTGATTGTTTCTTCAGATTTCAAGCAGTGTTTGTTCTGTGAGAAATAGTGTATAATAATTTGGGTTTTGCCGTTCATAATTTTATGGTTATTTTACAGCTCTCATACAGAAATGGTTTGGCATTGTGGGTTGTCTGCTTGTCAGTTCCTCTCTTAATTTTGAGATAGGGTCACCCCATTAGTGTATGACATGAGAAAACATAGAGAATTATTGAGCTATAATCATACAAGACCAAAATGTAGTTATTTCCTGTCAAATCATCTGACAATGGAAGTCTGTTTTATTCAAGTGATGTATCCAAACTTCATCCTAAGACATGCTCATCAGTGAGTAACGTGTGGGTGTCTCTCTCCATTGTGATGGCTATATATCTCATCACGCAGGCGGAGACTGTGCGCTGCCTCTTACATGTCCTTTGTGTCCTTCCTTGTCCTCTTCCAAGCACACATGCTGCTTTTGTGTGAGTGGACATTCGTCCATCATGCATCAGTAAACCAGAGCAGGTGTCATCATGGCATGCCCATTTCTAGTTAAGTGAAAAGAACTGTGATCTTTCCATGAACATTATGGACAACAAGCTCAAGATGAGTGAACGGTGTGCTGCTGCAGCAAAGCAAGCCAACGAGATGCTGGATTGCCTCAACAAGGGCATCACCAGCAGAGATAAAGAAGTCATTATCCCACTCTACTTAGGACTGGTCAGGCCACACCTGGGATCCTGTGTGTAGTTTTGGTCCCCGCTACACAAAGAGATGTGGACAGGCTGGAGAGGGTCCAGAGAAGGGCCACCAAGATGATCCAAGGCCTGGGAAGCCTGCTGTATGAGGAAAGGCTGAGAGAACTGGGTTTGTTCAGCCTTGAGAAAAGAAGGCTTAAGGGAAACCCTATCACCACATTCCAGTATTTCAAGGGTGGCTACAGAGAAGATGGAGACTCCCTTTTGGCAAGGACTCACATGGAAAGGATGAGGGGTAATGGGTACGGGTTACTCCACGGGAGGTTCCAACTGGGCACAAGAGGAAAATTTTCACACTGAGAACAATCAGCCCTTGGAATAATCTCCCCAGGGGAGCGGTGGATTCCCCACCATTGGACACTTGTAAGATTCAGCTGGACAGGGTGTTGGGCTGGCTTGCCTAGATCCGGCTCGTGCCAAGAAAGGTTGGACCAGATGATCCTTGAGGTCCCTTCCAACCTGGGATTCTGTGACTCTGTGATTATGACAGGCATCACGCTGCGTTGAGTAATTCCTGCAGCCCCAGCTTACCCTTTTTATATCTAGAAACATCGGAAAAAGAGGAGAGGAGGGAGGAAGTTGTAGCTACGTGCAGAAGGAATTGTTCCAGTGAGCCAAATCCAGTCAGTAATTTTGGGCACCTCAGTCCAAATGACATTTCTGGCTTTGGAAGAAGTATTACATTTTTTAGAGTTTTTTGTCATTGCTGTGTTTTTTATAGAAGCATATGTGAAAGTTTGAATTGTGATTGCCTTCAGGAGTTTTAAGTAAAACAGTGGAAGCTCTGTTTGAAGATTAAAATAAGGTTTGGCAATATTGCTAACAAAAGAAATTAAGCTTTCAAGCAGTGTATTTAGGCAATAAAGATAATTTATTTTATAATTAAATATAAATGCACCACTTTTCTAAACTAAGCATGCCGAGCAACCTGGAATATGCTTTGCATATCAAAAATATGTTCTGATTAGTTAAGGAGTTTAAAAAATGTAAACTAAAGAAGTTTTTTATAAGTAAGTCAGTAGTTACTCTGGGCTTGCACTAATGTGCAAACAGAACTTGATCCCTATTTTTGTCCCAACCTGCAGACTTTCATGCAGACTCACACGTAGAAGGAAACAAAGTGTGTAGCCAACACGCCAGTACAAATCTCAAGCTCTCACTCTTGGTTATGCTTTCGGATAAAAGATCAAGGATCAAGGTCAACAACAAAGGTGGGGGGAGAAGAGCAACAAGCTGTGAAGGGCTGGATCCTGTGAGCCGGCATGACCACACTCGGGATATCCATCCCTAAGCTCTGGGCAGCAGCCTCGTGCCAAGCAAGACAGCGTGCTGAGTTGGGCACCTGGTGAGGCTCGCTGGGTGGCTTTGAACTCCTGGTAGAAACTGTGTGTCATGGTTTGAGCTGGGATGGAATTGACTTTCTTGCCAGCGGCCGGTGTAGTGCTGTGGTTTGGGTTTGGGATGGGAACACTGTTGGGAGTGCACTGGTGGGTTTGGATGGCGTGGGGCGCTCAAGGCCTTCTCTGCTCCTCACCCCACCCCACCAGCCATGGCCCAGGGGACACAAGGAGCTGGGAGGGGACACAGCTGGTTCAGCTGACCCCAACTGACCACAGGGATATCCCATACCATGTGACATCATGGTCAGTGTATAACAAAGCTGGGGAAGAAGAAGGAAGAGGGGGGATGTTGGGAGTGATGGCTTTAGTCTTTCCAAGTCACCGTTAGGTGTGATGGAGCCCTGCTGTCCTGGGGATGGCTGAACATCCCCCTGCCCATGGGAAGCAGGGAAGGAATTCCTTGTTTTGCTTTGCTTGTGTGTGCAGCTTTTGCTCTACCTATTAACCTGTCTGTATCTCAACCCAGGAGTTTTCTCACTTTTACTCTTCCAATTCTCTCCCCCATCCCACGGTGGGGAGACTGAGCGAGCGGCTGTGTGGTCCTATCTGCTGACTGAGGTTAAAGCATGATGCTGTGCTGGAATAATAGATCCAAATTTCTTAGGCAAGCATTCAGGTCAGTCAACCATACATAAAAAGTGGTCACTGACCCCCTCCATTAAGTATTTTTTAGCTGGAAGCACCTGTTGAATGTTGCACAGGACTCAAGCTCAGGGCGGTGTGAAGTACCTTCGGAGAGTGGCAGCGTAAATCGCCTTCCTGGGGAGATTCCTCTTGGGGATCCTCCCCTTGGGGTCTCAAGGAACTGTACAGGTGCAGTGGGTGCCAGGACATGCTACTTTTGTGAAGTGGTAGGCAAAGCGTAGTTAAGTACAGCGAAACACGGCAGGTGGGTACTGAGCATGGTTAGGCAGAACATGCAACTCTGACTTGGTTTGTCAGCCAGGTACGTGTAGCCAGATCGAGTGCTGCTCGGTGTGGCATGGGATAAAATCTTTTTAGAGTCATAGAATCATAGAATTGTTTAGGTTGGAAACGGCTTTTAAGATCATCAAGTCCAACCGTTAACCTCACACTGCCAAACCCACCACTAAACCATCTCCCTCAGCACCACGTCTGCCCATCTTCTAAACGCCTCCAGGGATGGTCACGCCACCACTTCCCTGGGCAGCCTGTGCCAGTGCTTGACAACCCTTTTGGTGAAGACATTTTTCCTAAATATCCAACCTAAACCTCCCTAAGTACATCTTCGGTGCACATCAGGTGTTTCCTATGTAGGTCAGCAAAAAATCCTATTAAAATAGATTTTTTTTTTTGTCTTCTGCGCAGCACAAAGGCAGCGTAGGTGGGAGCAGGGTGAGGGGCGGCGTGAGCCTCTGTAAGGCGAGTGCTGTGGAGCAGCTTGCCGAGTAAATCCGAGCTGCTTGGAAATTTCAGGCCACGATAGCCGCGGCGTGGAAGTTCTGCTGTGGGCATTTGTCTCCTTTCATTCCCTCGCTAAGAGGCTCCACTTGAAAAACCTGTACCACTTCATGTAAAACACTTCTGCTCGAGAAAATGCTCCTTTCAGCCAGCGAGTCCCCTTCCCAGCCTGTGAATGCTCCTGAAGTGTCGTGTCCAGAGGGCAGACGGGGTCAGAGTAATTCCCTGGTTGGGAAGCAGTGGGCACCAGCCAGGAACTTGAAGCACGTAAGAAGCTACTCCTGGAGGAGAAGTCATAGGCATGGTAGGAAGGGTCACCGTAATTCTCTTCTTAGGGGACAAAAAACACCCCCAAACTTTTTCTGTATTGTTCAATGTGTGAGTTCATCTGTATGTGTTTGTAAAGCCATATTAATTGCTACAGAAAGTGAAGACCCGCAGAAACTATTTTTATTTTGCATTTGAAATTTTCAACAACCAGCTCTTTGGTTAAGCATCCCGGTGGGAAGGGAGGGGTAGAAAGCAGCTCCGCTCTTGAATTTGTCAAAAGACATCTGTGCTTGACCCCCTGTTTAAGATCGGGGTATTTCTAGGCACGTAGCTGGGGCAGGACGGATCCGTGGGAACGCCGGCATGAAGTTTCTTGGAAGGGTTTCATCCGTGCTTAGTTCTGTGCTGCCACAGCCGCTTCAGTGCTGGTGCACCAGGGAGCTAATTTGCTGCTAACTCATGCGTCGTCACAAACTACCTTCGCAGTTTTTTGTTCGAATTGGGAATAAATGCCCCGATTAAGTGTGTCGTGCAATGTAGGTACAGTGAAGACGATGCCAGGCTCTCGTAATTCAGGTCTCTCGCTACTGGTTTGAAAGCCCGCTTTGAATGTTCAGGCTTTGAATAACAGCTGTGGTACTGGCTTGGAATTCTAGTTCCAAAAAAAACCCATGTAAATGTGCAGCATGTGGAGTATACTTCTGATCTCTGTGTATGTAGTGTCGGATACGTAAACTGCAAACAGGTAATTTCAACCCTTTTCTGTTAGCAGTTGTAATTTTGAGTTATTTATCCCCACTTTGAGTTTGCTAGCTACACTTCCGTCGTTGAATTTTCTTGACCTGATGACCCTATCGATGGAGAGCGTGAGCGCTCTGTCGGTGGTTATGAGATTCAAGATCTGATTCAGAGTTTCTGCAGCTCATTAAAGACGTGACAATGGTTTTAGTAGGCTTTGAATTAGTCCCAGCGCTTGTATAAATACTTATTTTAGTGAGACTAAAGTGTGTACTTCAAGATCATATAAAAATTACTTATATTTATATATAAGTTTATATATTTATATCATTTATACGATACTTATATAAAAAATACTGCCGAGAAATTCTTTCGCTGTGACTTTTAGGAGTCAATTAAAGAACGAAGTGCATTAATATTATTAGGGAATTATATAGGGATAGGTGAGAATATAATAAGCTCTTTGATTTCTTTTTAATATCTGCTAATTTTAAAAGGCAGTACAGAATAACTTCAAGTGAGTGATGTCAACCTTTATCCCCCGTGGTCTAAAGACACGCAGGAATGTTTGGAAAATGTGGGATTTGCAGGATTCTGAGCAAAGGAATAGCTATCCCCACCCGAGGACTTCGGCGTGCTTGTTAACTGAGTTGCGTTTTGGCCCGAGTCGCGCGTCTATAGGCATTTAGCCGAGTGCCATAGTAGAAGTACCCAAAGCTGTCTTGAGAGATATCACAGAGAGGGAACAGTTTCAGAGGGTAATTTAACCCATACAGATTCTAACTGAGCCCCTGGAAGTTCCCTTCTCTCTGCACTGGGTAAGAAACGGGGAAACCTGAGATCGCTCTGTGCCTAAAGTTAAGTGGAATGCATGTGTATGGGGTTTTGGTGTTTTTTTTTTTTAACTTGTTACATAATCTTCCCATCTTGCGTTAAAAAAGGTCAAGTTTATTTCCTATATTGTTTCTGCTGAAGGGGGTTTTAAAAATATTGGCCTTTTGGTTCGTAACGGAGATCTGGGTTTTGTTTGTTTGCGTTTGGAGTTTGCTCGTTTGTTTGTTTGTTTGTTTGTTCGGGAATCCACCGCTCCTGGGTCTGCCGCGCTTGGGTCTCGCCGTGAGGAATCTGCGGAGGCTTCTCTTGATCGGGATAGGGGGGAACACCACATCTTGCCTTGCTGGACCTCTTACCTCTGAGAGGAGGACTTTGAGACACCCCAGGCATGCAGTCGCTTAAACATCTCCTCTGACAGACCCCAGCTGTACAGTCGCGTCACTTCAGCTATCGGAGGCGGTTGAGTCAACGAGCAGCTTGGGGTTTTATGAAGGTTTCTAAGACCTTTGGGTTCCAAAAAAGATTAGGAGCTGTAGACACTATTACTGGGCCTCTCCGTGCTCTTGTCTGCTTCAGTCCTTCACCGCCACCATTTAGAAAGCTTTGAAGGACAACCAAGATTTCTCTGCTTCTAAACGGCTGCTGAGCTGGAAGTTCCTTCTTCCTCAACTTGAGCTGTAGTGGTCCAAAATACTGTTTTTGCTATGAAACCACATTCCTTTACTTGTCTCTGTTGTTCCAGGTATCATTCCCTCCCGGAATCTCTTACCATGTGCCTTTGTTTTCCTCACGACTTTATAAGTGCAGGCAGTCAAGCTGTTTTCCACCTCTCGCTGAACGTGAGTTATTTGGATTTGCAGTCTTTGTGGCTTGCATCTTCAAACAGGAGTCCAAACAGAAAAATCTGGGTGACATGCTGAGAACTGGGCACACTGGGATGCAAGAGAGCTGCATGGACTTTCCATACTGTATCTCATGCAACCTTTCGTTTAGCCTTAGGGTTTTGTGAAGCCACTTTTGGTTAATATATTTTATCAGATTTCTGTCCGTATATTTGTTTTTGTAATTTTGGTCACCTCTACAATCTCGGTAATACCGTATCGTGAGTTATGTAACAATTGCCCAGCTATTCCAAAATCAAAACAATAATATCAGGAAGGAGTTTAGAAATTAGTATGTGTGCCAAGCGAATGTCCGCAAACAGGTGAGACGGATCGCGCATTTTATTTGATTCAGATTCGTTTTCTTACTAACAGAGCTTGCTGTTCTGCCTAGCCAAAACTTCCCCAGTTAGGTTTTTATGAGTGCGGTGACTAGAGAGGGAAATACCTGTAGCTCAGCTCTCGGAGTATGCACCCTGAAAGGAAAATAGTTTGAATGGGTCAACACTGGGCGCTGGCAAATCTTAAAGCTTTTTGCCTGTTGAAGGTTTCTGTTTGTGTATTTTGCTTCTCACCGCGCCGCGTCTGGCGGGGTTGCGGAACTATGCACGTGAGTGACTTTTGAAAAAATGTGAT
Organism: Vanellus vanellus; assembly: GCF_965231255.1. Taxonomy (NCBI): domain Eukaryota; kingdom Metazoa; phylum Chordata; class Aves; order Charadriiformes; family Charadriidae; genus Vanellus; species Vanellus vanellus. The sequence goes on from NC_138909.1 coordinate 83,057,172, forward strand.
ACGCGTGTAATTTTGTTGTATGCATTAGTGCTGTCTTAGCAATAATTGTTGTGTTACTGCAGCTGTGTTAACATCGTTAGCTATTATTTAGGTCTTTCCATGTGGTTCATCTTCTGTGGCTCTACGTGGTGCAGGAGCAGGAGCAGAGCTCTGCCTCAAAGGGCTTTACGTCCAAACAGAAAAAGAGAGAGCAAAGCGGTGTTGCTCTTCTGTCCGTTTAACAGGTCCTTATCCACTTCCCCGTTACCTCGTTCACCCCAAAAATTTGTGGTCTGTCATCAAGAACAAAGTATGGCCATTGATACAGAGGTTTAAAATGTATTTACTTATTTTTTTGACCCAAGCCATAAGGGAGGTACTTTTTTGCGCTGGAATTTCTCATGTGAAGAAAATGAGGTTAGACTTTGGAGCTTTATCTTTTAAATTATTTAGAAATTAGCGTGAGTTAAGATTCAATATGGAGCTGTTTCAGAGAGCATTTAAAATTATGTGCTTAAGAGTTTTTATTTTGATTTTTTGGGGGGGTCATTTTTAGCAAATGCTTTAAATCAAACTTGAATTGTATTAAAAGGGGGGCCGATAGTAATTTTCCTTGTTATTGTCCCTAAAATTAAGTAGTTTAAAAGATGCAAATATCTGAGCTCAATTATATAAATGTGACCTCAGCCAGAGCTGCAGTGCCAGTGTGTTTATTATAGGGGAGAATTCTTTCTGAAAAGCCGAATACTGCCGTTTTTTATGACATAATTATTATGGACGATGCTTGCTCTAACTTCAAATTGTCATGCAACTCAAATAGCCTGATGATTTGATTTCAGTAATTCTCCTTCAGATTGAAACCGTAACGTGATACTGAGTGTGTTTTGATGGGATTAATTCGTACCCATATAATTTTTAGAACTTTCAAGCACTTTTGCTGATTTAAAAAACCATAGTTTTAAAAGAACATCTTATTTAAATGTGACATTTAGTTTTCTGTCTGATTCACTTTTCAACTCTTGAAATACAACTGGACTGCTTCTGATATTATGGTTTAAAGCACTGACGTAGTTAAATGTTAAATTGCTTTAAAGCATTATTTGGAAAGTGAAAGCAAGCTCTAGAGTTCCCACTGATGCCTTCCTGATTATTAGCAATCTAAAATTAGCAGTCTGGCTGTTTTCAAATTGCTAATCGTTCATTTGTAAGAACTCTCACGTGAGAACATTTGTAAGAACTCTCACGTGAGTCTTACTCACGGTGGTTAATTTGGTTTTTGCGTACATTTTTTCCTTGCTGTGATGTTAGGTGGGAAAGATAAATTGCAGCCGCGCACATAAGCTAAATGTAAATACCAATTATCACTACATTATGGGCTTATTTAAACAAAGAAGGTCTATAGCAAAGGCTCCTTTAAGTGCTCCTGTAAACTCCCGTGCGGAGATGACTAACTGTGGACTCAGCCGCATGAGTTATTGCAAACGGCAGCAACGCTGAATGAGTTTGGTTAATACCCCTCCTGTTATTTCCTCTTCTTACATCTTCCGCCTCTGATCGCTTTCTGCGTAATCAACAGGCTGAAGGTTTTTGGAGGATGGTAAGTCATGGAGGCAGTCCTTGTGCTTACCGTGTCTCAGCTCTAGTTCTATAGGTCCGGGCACCCCTCGTATAGGTTTGGCTCATCGCCCACCAAAACTGGTGGGTACTTTGTTATCGATTTCAGTGGGAGTTGGACCGAGATTCTGCATTTGCATAGCAAGGTCTTTTCCATTGAAAGCTGGTCTCTTTTTAATTGGAAGCTCTACTTGTCCAAGTCTGGTTTGTGGGTTTCTGCATTGCTTAGAGACGCACAAGCTTTTGGGGGGGTTGTTTTTAAGAGAAGGAGGTGCAAGTTTCTGGTTTTCTGTGTCCTAAACTACCTTACTTTATGTAAAAGCAAGGTATTATTTTATATTACTTTATGTTAAAATTTACTTTGTGTTTCACCAAACTAATGAAATTTGAGGTTTTTTTCACTACTTCAGAATAAGGCTGCCTTATCATAATTTATTTTATTAAGCAAAATGGCAAAATGATTTTTAAAATCATGCCACAATTTCTTCTTCACTGTTTCATAAGCTACCATCATTCTAAACGCAAAGCTTTAACTTAAGAATGATCCCTAGTGTTACGTGTATGCGACAGAGAGAAATGTTGGTGTTGAGGTCCGTGTGTTATGGATGTAGCAAGACTACATTTTCTTCTCCTTCTAAAGGACTTAAGGTTCTTGTAGTGGGTCAATAAATCAGGCCCCTATACAAGTGCTTCTTACAGGCAGAGCTGGCTTCTGCTGAACATCTGCGAGATGCAGGTTAGAACGGAGGGTCGTTTTGTGGCGAAGCCATAGATCCGTTTTTCTGTAGACCCAGTGCGGGGATGGGTGGATTATCTCTGAATTCATGAAGGGAGAAGATAGACGGACAGTGGTGTAAGTGTGTTCTGCTGCCTGAAAAAGTACCTTTCACGGCTCTGGCTCCCCTTGTATTTTAACTTCTTAAAGCCTAAGTACATTTTTTTTTGTCTGTTTTCAGGTTCATTTTTATGTAAGTGTTGTTACATGGTTGGAGTGGATTTTGTAGTCTGAGAGGCATCATAAATTTTACATAATTACCAAAAAAAAAATAAAATAAAGCATTTGGAATTGATTGATTAGTCACAAGAAGATCTGTTTCCCTTTTACTCTCTCTCCTCTGCCCTTTTAAAATACCGGGTGGCAATATGGTAGAGGGAGCCCTGAGTTTGGAGCAGGTATCCACACAACATCTGTGCGGCCGTTTTGGAACTGCAGCACAAAATAGTAGTTTAGCAGTACTCAATATATTTTCAGGAAGAGATTTTGTTGGCTGGTTGTATCCACCACATTTAATGCAAAGTCAGTCTATTGGATTATTTCTTGTGCATTTTTAAAGGGACTGTATTTTCCTTCTAATATATATAATTAATTACACACAAGGACACTTTTTCATGGCATCAAACTCCCATATTGAGCTGTCCACATAAATTTTGAAGCAGTATTTGGTCCACTGCATGTAGCTGAAGCCTCAGAAGAAAAGAAATTTTGAATCAACATGTCCTTATTTCGTTACATATACTTGGGATATTTGTAACGCTTTTTAATAAGATATGCTCTTCTACTTCCATTAGAGAAAATTGTCTTGATTGCTTTCTGTGGCTCCATCTGTGGCGGTGCAGTTTTACCACAAGGCTGGCAGAAAAGCAAGAGGCTTTCTACATTGCAAACAAAAAGGCTGTGATAGGTCTTTGCATGGGACAGTCAAGAGAAGACCGTTCTGAGCCAAATGGGGAATGTTGCTTATGTACCTTCCTGTATAGACCTCTGGAAAAGGAGATTATTCAACACGACTCTTTCCTAACATCTAATGCGAATATTCTGTGCTGTAAATTTAAGTCTGTTACTGTCTGTCCTGGATAATATGGATATGGAGGATGGCTTATTTCCTCCTCCTTTGTATTTAGCCCTTTGCTCCCCCCAAGCTCCTCTTCTTTAGACTAAACAGTGGTCCCCTCAGTTTGTTCCTTGTCGATGTTAACTTGCGTTCAGCCTGTGAGTCATAGATGGCTTTTCTGGAGAACTGCTATAAAGTTGGAACTTCTTCAACTTGTGTTTGTCCAGTTGCGTATTTATTCGTGCTTGAAGGACAGAACCAAACAGATCCTGAAGAGTGAAAGTGTCCTAAAAAAATCTCATCACCTTTCTTTTTTTTTTTTTTTTTTGAGTATTTCTCTTACTGGCCAAGTTCCTTTTGAATTCTGATCCCGTCCTCCGAAGTTTCTACAGCCTATGGCAAAGTAGTCAGCTGCATATTTTGTAAGCATCTCCCTCTTCCACCACCCAAATCCATAATGGATATGTTAAACAGCACAGCCCCGAGAGTACTGCTGTGTTCGCTTTGACAGTGAACCATTGATAAACACTGTAGGGTACAGTTTTCCAACAGTTTTGCTTCCCTCTTTGTAGTAACTTCCTCTAGACCATATTTCCTGCATCTTAGAATATCAAGGAAAAAGTCTTACTAAAGTCAAAATAAATTACAGAGTAGACAAGATGAGGCTTATAATTCACACTGAGGTCACAAGCTTTCCAAGAAAACAAGGGTCAGGCATCTGTGCTGGCAGAAAAAAGGGCACAGATTTTTTTTTTTCTCAAGAATAATTGTAAGAGGAAGTGCAGCTCCATGACAACTGTTTCTGTTTCTTGTAGTCTTTAACCGGTGCAGCACGTTTGGAGGAAGGGCCAAGTTTGCTTATCAGTATCTTTTAGCGGGTCCCTTTGGCCACAGGACCTCACGAAATCCTGCATGGGGTAGGGGCAGGGAAAAAAAACCACCGAACCACGAAAACGGCTGTTATACAAATGTTTGATGTGCAGCTATAGCAGGTTTGGGCCGCAAAATTTTATTACGCTGCAAAAATAGTGAGTTTCAAGATGTGTCTGATCCACCTAGCGGCACAGGCTCTCTGGGTCTGGCCAGTGGCCGCATTGGCGCGCAGGGCCAGTGCGGGGTTGGGAGAAGGGTGCTGGGAGCACTGAGCCTGGGCTGCGGGGTCGCAGGGGAGAAAGCGTGGCTCTTCCCCACATGAAAATGTGAGAATGCTGCTTGTTACCATCCAGAGGGTGAGGGTGGTGAGCCCCTGGCGCAGGGTGCCCCGAGAAGCTGTGGCTGCCCCATCCCTGGAGGTGTTCAAGGCCGGGTTGGACGGGGCTGGGAGCGACCTGGGCTGGGGGGAGGTGTCCCTGCCCAGGGCAGGGGGGGTGGGACTAGATGATCTTCAAGCTCCCTTCCAACCCAAACCATTCTATGATTCAATGATCTGATCCCTATTGCTGTGTCCTTCCCAGACTGAACCATTTCCCTGTCCTAACAGGAAAAGATAATGATGCTCATTTGACATGATTTGTGCATTACACACAGCCTTATCAGATGTTTACCATCTCTTGGGAGTAGGGGATAAGGATTCTTCTTCTTTTCCCACTCCCCAAGAACTTGCAAACAGCTTGGTCGCTTGTTGTGTTTATGCAACCGGAGTTGAGCCTGGGATAGGGTCTGTGGCTTTCTTTTCCAGTCTCCTGAAACCACCGCTCCTCCGACTTGGTTATTCTTCTCAAAGATAGCAACCGACAGCTCTGTTGTTCCTCCTGTCAAAAATCGAAAGTATTTTAGGGAAAGCTAGACAAAGTCATTTGATTTTTAAAGCAACCAGATCAACATGCAGGAGAATGCTTTCCCCATTTTAGTTGAAGCGCTTTGTCGCTGTGTGAATCGTGTCAGCTGCCTGACTGCAATTGACCTTTTTTAAAAAAGAAAGACTAATAAATATAATTCTGTCTTCTCAGCGTAATCTGTCAATAAGTTGCTCTTCTCCATTAGGTAGAAGATCAACTTTCTTTTGAAGGTTAATGGACTATCAATCAAAAACTCTTATTTCCTTCTTTGCATTCTGGACTAAGTCCTCCTGTGGCGTTTTGAGTCGAATTCAGCAGTGTTTGCTCTCTGGTGGCTTTCTCTACCGAAAATTGTGATAAGCACATAACAGAAGCTTGCTGGACAATCTGTTCTGCTTCATTCTTTCCCCAGCAGATTGGAAAGTTAAAGCTCGGTTTGTTCACCGGCGCTAACGGCCCGTACATTGGGTGGTCGGATGGCGAGAGGCCATGTCCTACTCATCCTTCTGTGGTTAGTTAACGTCCTCACCATCGCCTTTCTTCTTTTCATTCTTCTCACTGCCCAGTTGCAGTAGACTGTCTGCTTATAAACAGCAGGTGCTGCAGTAGGTCTATATTGTAATTACAACTTTGCCCCAAACCAGCTGATACTCTGTTGTACCGGTGCTGTTTATCCTCTAAGAGTGTTCTGAGCAGAACTCAAATCGCTTGGGGTATAAAAATAAATAAATAAATAATAAAACCCCCTATCTAAAACTTTATCAAAGCTAAACTAGATAAATTTGCACCTGGTAAGTCATCTGAACTGATTAGACGATAGAGGGTTGGATTTAGAGCTGCAGCACTTTCTAGAAGCTAACAGTCTGGTCTAGGAAAGGAAAAACAGCTTTGTATTCGGAGGGACATAAGGCAGATTTATCAGAGTTTATGTGTTGCTGGTGATTGATGTCGTACATAGACATAATAAGTGCCAGCTGTTCCTCCCCCATAAATCAGAAACAATAATATTTCCTTGTATCTCACTGTGAACTATGTGACTTGCTTGAATGCCTCTTTGAATTCAAAGGACTTTTTATTTACAGTTACAAATTAGAAATATGTCTACACAAACAAATTAGAAACGTTTATGTAAGGCTGTAGTGCAACCCGAGAGCAGCATCACAGGCGCTCCTGCATCGCCAGGGGTTGTGGTCCTTCGTGAGCTGTCAAAAGCATTTTCCCATTTCTTCCCATATTTCAGAAGTATGTCTTTCTGTCTTTCCCCATCAAAGCTGATGTGTTTGTGGCTGCCCACGTCACTTGATATTCCTGCCATGTATGGAAGCATCGTGTTTTTGTATCGTTAAATGCACCCAAACAGATTTGACTATTTTATTCCTTTTGATCTCCACTTTCAAAGTTCCTGCTGTGTCAGCAACTATTGAATAAGGGATTTACATATTTAGCGTGAGAAAAGCCAGAGGTTTGAGGTACTAAACATATAAATCTAGTGAACTACACACTGCAAGTAGCTGTCTTAAAATCGTGATTTATCTGTCCTCTTTAGCCCTCAAGGACATCGCCTTTCCTTACTATTTCTTTTCAGTTTTCTGTTACTAATAGGTGTGTCGATAAATGTCACGTGTGATGTAACAGGATCTAAAAAAAAAAAATTGTTGCATGTTTGCACAGTGTAAACGGTTGTGGGCTATGTAAAACGGGAGAAAGTAAAGTTGAAATAAAACACTTGTTCAATATGCATAGTCATGTAATGCAACGAGCCCATTCCTGCAGCTCGTTAATAAATTCAATAAATGAGAGTTATCAACGGCTGCTATCTGCCGTTAAAGTTATCCAAATCAACAACCGGTGCACGGTGACCTTTGATAATTTATTTTAATTATATTTTAGCGGCTCTTTAGGCTTCTCAGACAGGTTTAGTTAATAACCAAAAAATTCTCCTTGCTGGCATTCTCACAGATAACGCATGTCTTACGCTGCTTCTCGACCTTCAAGTTTTACATCATTTTTTTCTTTTTAAAATGAAAGCACAGTACTGCTTCTAAAAGAAGACAGGGCCGCGCTCCTCATGTGTGTGACGAGTGGCATCGGAGCCCTTAAAACGACGTGCTCCGTTCCACTGGTGTTTCGTTTCCAGGCCCCAATCCTGCTAGCTCGGATGGGCTTTGTGTGACGCACGTTTGACTGAGTTTTCAACCCCAAACTAGGGTATGCTACAGATAGGGCAAAACGGACGATACTTCCTTTTTGTTTGCATTTGCATTGGTTTTTTCCTAGTTTAGAATCATCGAAAGAAGTCCTCCTTTTGTGGTGGTGGTATCTGTGGCTTTCTCCCGTTCCGAAGTTTAAACAGAAATTTACTGAAGCATTTTTACGTGTGAAAACGTGCAAAGCTACCCTTTGCCCTTTAATATGATATTCCGTCATTTCAGATGTGTTTTATTCTATCGTTTTAATCCATTTACTCTTGAAAAAAATTATTCAAAGTCATGAGGCAGAGGTTCTACCCCTCTGAAATGGAAGCTGCAGCTGTATTATTTCAGGACTTACGCTTTTCAGAAATAAGTTTCCCTAATTTGACCCTTAGTAACCCTTGAGAGACCTCAGCACAAGTTACAAACTAATTACATGAATTGCTTTAGTGGAACTTGTTAGGCATTTTCTGTTTATACATTAATGTAATATAAATATAGCTTAGGCAACAAAAGCCCTTGGGGCAAATTTATGTCCCGAGTAACCCTGTTCTGGTGACCTCAACGGAATTACTCAAAGTCAAGACAGAATTTAAATTGGAAGACCAGATCTTCAGCTACTGTAAATAGTCTGAACTCCACTAAAATCAGTGTAGCTGTGGTCACGACAGCTGTAAAGTCAGAATGGCTCCTTCGAGTATATTTTGACGGGGTTTTTTGATTTGCTTCTAGCAAAGGGCATTGGGCTGCCTTTTCTTTCCAGAGTTTAAAACCAAGCAGAACTTATCTGTAGAAATAATTCTGATTTTAGTCTAGAGCTGTAGTAATATTGCACAACCTGCTTTGGTCTGAATTAAAAAAAAAAAAAAAAGTCTTTATGGGGTGCCGGGGAACATAGCTCTATTGCTTCTGCATCTTTGGTTGGTTTTTCTCTGCCTTTTACAGTGATTGAGCTTATAAAAAACTTTCTCTAACCAAGCAATATATAGGAAATTACACTCATCAGTTAAATGGCCTTGCTTAAGAGTCTGTAAATATAGGAATAGTCACCAGACAATGTTTTCTTGCGTTTCAGAACAGCTTTGTTCCAAAAAAAAATTTAAAATAATGGCTAATACCCCGGCCCTACAGAGCTGTATATCGTTTTACTTTAACCTTGGGGATTATCTCCTTGGTTTAATTGGGAAAAAAAAATGTGCTCAGTATTAAGTCTGGATGGAAGTGGCTTCACAATTGGAGATTTGGATGGAGAGTATTTTGTTTACGCGTGATCTGCAATTTTTACAGCATTATAGCAATAACCCACCAATGGGAGTTGTTCGATATGTTTTTCAATTCAGTAGTCAACATTAACGTTGGGTTTTTTTCAGCATGTTGAGATGTGAGCCTGTTGCTCCTCTCAGACTCTCCAAGCTAATGGTAGGGGTCAATAACATCTCAGGTTCTTAGTGACCTCCACTCACTAAGGAAGTATTACGTTACCATCAGCCAGTTGACTTGCCGGGAGAGAAACAGCGTAACTTTTTTTATAGATAGTCGCCCGCAGTGAGACTCTCTTCTCATCCTTCTCTAAAGCTTTCCTGCAGGCTTGGCCGAGGCAGTGGAACAGTCGTTCAAGACGTGAGGCTGGTGATTCTCACTGCTGCTCAGAGTTCCCATGTCTCGCTGGGCGATATTCCCAGGAGAACCAAAGTTGTGCTGATTTTTCTGGTTTAGGACATGTTTTGGGCTCTATGGCTTTGTATTCAATAGATCTAAGCCTTGAACCACAGTAGCATAAGTGTTGCACGCCATTCTGTGCCTCTTTTTAAGGCTGAAAGCGGCCACCCTTTCTGCTTTCCTGTGGGAATGAAGCGTAGTCACCTTTCCCGACACCTTCTTCCTTGGAGCGTGGTTTCAGACTTGCTTTTCAGCGTGCAGTTGAGCTTCAAAGGGACAACATGGGTCACTTCCAGATACTAGAACAGAACAGAATATTTCAGTTGGAGGGGACCTACAGCGATCATCTAGTCCAGCTGCCTGACTGCTCCAGGGCTGAACAAGTGTTAACGCAAATTATTAGGGGGGTTGTCCAAATGCCTCTTAAACACCGACAGACTCGGGGCATTGGCCACCTCTCTAGGAAGCCTGTTCCAGGGTTTGACCACCCTCTCAGTAGAGAAATGCTTCCTAATGTCCAGTCTAAACCTCCTTTGGTGCAACTTTGAACCATTCCCGGGCATCCTTATGGATCTCAGCACCTCCCTCTCCACATCCCCTCCTCAGGAAGCTGTAGAGCCAAGAGGTCACCCTTCAGCCTCCTCCTCTCCAAGCAAGACAGACCCAAAGTCCTTAGCTGCTTCTCATAGGGCATGCCTTCCAGCCTTCACCAGCTTTGTTGCCCTCCTCTGGACACATCCGAACACCTTCACATCCTTCTGGAATTGCTGTGCTGATGCCCCCCAGGATGTGGGTTGCCCTCTTGGCTGCCTGGGCACACTGCTGGCTCCTACTGAGCTGCTGCCCACCAGCACACCCGGGGCCCTTTCTGCAGCGCTGGTCTCCAGCCACCCCTCTCCCAATTTATACTTGTGGCTGGTGTGACTCCATCCCAGGTACAGCACCCGGCTTTTGGACTTGTTAAATTTCATCCCACTGATCATTGCCCAGTGCTCCAATCTATCTAGATCCCTCTGCAAGTCATCTTGTCCCTCAAGAGAGTCAACAGCACCCCCAGCTAGGGACCCCGTGTCCCGCTCCAGAGTGTGTCCCAGGCAAAACGATGATGTTGGGCAATTTTGGCACTGCAGGCGGCCCTCGGGTAACTTTTACATGAGGTAGTTGGAGTACCAGTGCAGGAAAGCTGCACCTACGTGGCTGTTCACTCAGTCCCAGATATTATTTTCCATTTGCAGTTCCAGTCTTTAAAATCACTGTGTTGGAAGAGATTTCAGCCTTGTTTGGCTAACAGCCTTTCCTCCCGTTGCCTGCAGATAGGGTACTGATTGAACATGCTAACACGTAGACTTCTACAGCGTTTTCATCATTTCAGTTTACCACAGTGCGGCTCTCCCAAAAGTAGCAATGCTAATTTGCAAGTGTGATAGCTGACAGGCAAACTGCTACTTTGTCAGATTGTCTGTACACACTTTAATTTTTTAGTTTTCTTCCTGGAACGGAGAGAGCTAGAAACAGATTTTAGAGAGAAGGAAAAAAAAAAAAAAACAAAAAAACCTGTTGGGAGAAAAGAATCCAAAATTTGGATGACAGACAGAAAAGTACTATCGGCAGATGGTCACATCTGAGGCAGATCTCCAAAGCAAAACATAAATCTTCTGGTTTATAGACTGTCAGGGAAGAATTGCCTGCACAGAGATGCACACAACGGAGGAGTCGGTCAGGAGGAGGCATCGGTGGAACAACTGTGCCGGATGGATGTAGGAAGACAGGCAGGGAACACAGGGACGGGGGTTTCCCTGTCCATGAAGAAGCAGTTTGAGCGGACGGGTTGCTGGTGGATTAGGATCAGAGGAGGGGCTGCTATGGGTGACCTTGTGGTGAGCGTATGGTACAGATCATTTGGTCAGTATGAGGAAGAGGACAAAGTTATTTAAGCAACTCAGAGACCCTTGTTCTTAGGGGAGACTTTGGCCTCCCTGACACCTGCTGGAAGGACAGCACATAGAAGCAATCCAGGAAGTTTCTGGAGACTGTCAAGGGACTCTAATATAGATGCAGTATACCTGGGGGACGCCGTCCTCACGAACAAAGAACTGGCCAAGGATGTAATAACTAGTGGCAGCCTTGGCTTGTAGCAACCGTGAAACATCCCCAGGGGAGCGAGGAAGGCGGGTAGCAGAGTTTACAGCCTGGTCTTCGATAGAGCAAGCTTCGGTTTATTCAGGGACCTGGTAAACGGGATCCTTTTGGAGGCAGCATGGTTATAGCAAGGGCAAATCATGCTTGACTGATCTGATCACCATCTATGGTGAAATTACTAGATCTGTGTGGATGAGGGCAGAGACGTGGATTTCATCTACCCTGAGTTCAGCAAGGCTGTCTCCCACAGTATTCTTGTATTCAAGTTCGGATGTTACGGTCTGATTGGGTGGAAGCTTGAGTTCCAGAGTGCAGTTCACGGTTCATACTCTGTTTGGAGGCCAGTTACCTTTTCTCAGGGGCCTCTCCTGGGGTCTGTCCTGTTTTATGTCATTGTCAGTAACAGAGGGAGGAGAGGGCACATTGTGGTGAGACAGAGCGCTCCCTCATAAGGTTTCCGGATGACACCAAACTGGAGGCGTGGAGGCAGTGTAGCTGACAGACTTCAGGGCAGGGTTGCTGTTCAGAAGGGCCTAGGTGCACTGGAGAAATGGGCTGACATGGATCTGATTAAATTCAATAAAGACAAATGTGAAGTCTTTAACCTGGGGGTGGAAGAGCTCCTTGCAGTCGTAGAGTCTGGGGCTGACTGGTTGGGGAGCAGCTCTGCAGAAAAGGACTTGGGGGTCGTGGTGGAAGGTATGCTGAACGTGAGCCAGCGTTGTGCCCCACCAGCAATGCAGGCTGACAGCTTCCCGGGCGCTATTGAAAGGACCACAGCCAGTAAATTGAGCACGGGGGTCACCCTCCTCTGTTTGATACTTGTTCAACCACATGTGGAATACTGTGTCTGGTTTTTGGGGAAAAAAAGAAAATAAAAATACAAGAAAGATGTCAATAAGCTTGACTGAGTCTAGTAGTGGGCCAGCGAGATGGGCTAGGACCCTATGAGAAGAGTCTGAGAGGACTGGACCTAATAGTGGTCTTCCAAAACTTGAGGTTACTAAGAAGAGGGAGCCAGGCTCTTCACTGAGGTGCACAGGGTTAGAACAAAAGACAACAGTTGAAAGTTAAAACAGGAGACATTCCAGAAGGACATGGACCTGCTGGAGCGTGTCCAGAGGAGAGCCACGAGGGTGATGCGAGGGCTGGAGCACCTCTCATCTGAGGAGAGGCTGAAAGAGTTGGGGCTGTTCAGCCTGGAGAAGGGTGATCTCCAGGGAGATCTTATTGCGGCCTTCCAGTCCCTAAAGGGGGCCTACAGGAGAGCTGGGGAAGGACTTTTTACTGGGGCATGTAGCGATAGGACGAGGGGCAATGGCTTTAAACCGGAAGAGGGCAGGATCAGATTGAACATTAGGAAGAAGTTTTCCACCTGTGAGGGTGGTGAGGCCCTGGCCCAGGTTGCCCAGAGAGGTTGTTGAGGCCCCATCCCTGGAGGTGTCCAAGGCCAGGCTGGAGGTGGCCTTGGGCAACCTGGTCTGGTGGGAGGTGTCCCTACCTATGGCAGGGGGGTTGGAACTTCAAGGTCCTTTCCAACCTAAACCATTCTATGATTCTATGATATAAGGGGGTAAAAAAATAATTCTATGGGGGTAATTAAGCATCAGAACAAGTTTCCCAGAGAGGCTGTGAATTTTTTGTCTTTGGAGGTTTGATCAGGAGATTGGACTAGATGGCCATTGGAGGACCTTCCCAACCTGAATAATTCTGTCATTTTAGGAGGAACAGAAAGTAACCAGTGCCAGCCAGCGTTAAGCAAACAAACAAAACAAGAACAAAAGGAAAAAATCTTACCCCCCAAGACCTGCTTCTGTTCAGACCTTTCTGCTAAACTCCAATAATAGTTTCGTGGAACATGCTCTATGTTTATAGCATACAAATACACCATGTTTTTACAACTTTAATGTTTTGTTAAAGTTAGCTGTTTGTCCAAACTATTATTTGGTAATGGAGGGGGCGGGGGGACACACGGGGAGAAACACAATGCACTCCCACCTTTAGAAACCATCAAGTTAAATCCCCGCATTCCAGTGGGGAATGTGCAGATGTCAAAAATGTCAAAAGAATGTCAAAACCTTGAATGTTGCTGTAAAATTGAGTTACTGTTCTTCAGTTTCCAGTTTTTGTATTTAGGCTTGATAAGGAGATTACTATTCTACTGCCATGAATCCTTTCAGTACTGTTATAGGAGTTCTGGTTTCCCTGATGATATCCAAGGGGATGAGATCAGAAAGTGAAACACTACTCTCGAGTCAATATTGAAGGAAAGAAGATGAAACCCCAAAGAAATAGATGTTAAAATTGAGGATCCAGGGGAATTGAGGAGTAGGAGGGGAGATTTCTTGGAACCAGTCCTGTAACACACACTCAAAACCAACGCGAGAGACAGAGTGGGAGGCTTCTCCAGTTTTTGTCATTTCTTTAGAAATGAAATATGAATCGGTGTTGTTTTTTCATTTGTTGACAAATTATAGTTTGTCTGTGTGAATTGTGTCTGTGGTAAAGTTCACCTGTCTTTCAGGATAAAGTAACTCCTTCATGGGATGAAATTTTCCAGATATTAGCTTTCTCAATCTGTTCGTAACACCTGTCCTTCGAATGCAGACAACTTAACTCAATATAATTAATAACTGGCATTATATTCTGTATGTTCATTTTTATAAACATATGCATATCAGGAGAAAGAATGTATTCCTGTAATAAACTTTACCAACACTTATTCTCTAAAAGAATAACTGATAATAAAAAAAATTTCCCCTTAGAGAGATTGCAGTCTTCAATATTGAGTTCCGTTACTCATGTGTTGAGGGGCGCCTGTTCTCTCGACTTTCGTCTGGAGTATTGAATTCTTGATGCTTAGCGCATTACTGCTGTATTGAAATATCTAGAGATTGGGAGTCAGGTATAAAACGGAAGATGCGAAAATGTAATTAATTTTCTATTTTTCTGTGTGGTTCTATTCCTTTAAGGTTTGGTTTCTAAAAGTGTTGCGCACTATCAGGGGATGTTAAGTATATTTTAAAACCATGATTTTTTTGTAACTGCGTGAGTCCCAGAATCTGGACTTTTAGTATAAGCTGCAAACATTGGCTATGTGGTAAGAGTCTGACTTCTAAATCTGTGTCTTTGTGCCACTTGTTTTTCCAGAGGCGCTAAATATTTTCTTCTATTTGCAAAATACATCCTTCTGTAAGGCAGTTGGGTACATGAATAAAAATAAGCAATAGCCCCTCAAATTTCAGGGTTTAGGCTGCATTTGCCTATTTTAACTACATTTGGGAGACATTTTTAATGAAAATTCTATTTCCCAGTTCTTTAACTCTTCCCACACATTGTCTGTCCTTTACACGTCAAAAATGTTTCCATGTGACCCACTAATATATCTGAAATCATGAAAATGTGACTCACTAATATATCTGGGATAAATCTGAAATGATGAAAGAGCACACACTTGACTATGAATTCATTTGTGCCATTTATGCTATTGCTGGATTTGACTGTACTGCATGTCTATTTAAAATTTGGAAGAAAATGGTAAGCAAGCTATTTACTTAGGATAATATGTGCCTTATTTTCAGTCTGGGTAGGTGCTTTCTGACATCTCTTTCTATCTAGGCTGGCTCATGCTTTCTGAAGACCTGATTTAAGTATGAATACTGAGGCAGTCACTTCGAATATAAAGGCAAACCTCTGTACTGTGCTGTACCTCCTGATTCAGGATTTGCTAACAAGGGTAACTTCTAGCTTATTTTTATTAACAGATATCAAGCGTTTTATCGGGAATATTGGTATAGTCAGTTACAGGGTGCTTTTTTGTTTGTTTTTCCCAGAAATTCTGTTGCTTCGAGTTTGGGTGTATTAATAAATCGGTGTAATTCTGCCTGGCAGTGATTTTTGCCTGACACAGCTATCTTAAAGATTTGAGATGGGGCTTTAGCGAGTATTGGCGCTGGGCAAAGCTGTAGGAAATGAAGACTTATAGTATGCTCCCGTTCCCATGTATTCCCTGAGGTTACCATTTTGAATACGAATTTTGTAAATGGGGAGTATCATGAAATGTGTCTGTTCATACAGGGAATGTCCATACGCTCTCCAGAACTCCCTCCGAGAGTGTTTATCCCTAAGAAAGGTGCTGAGTTTGGCAGCACTGGTGTCTGTGGCACAAATAGCATCGTTGGGCAGACAGCCAGTGCCGAGAGACAGATTTTAACGCACGTGTCGTTTGGTCTTAAAGACTGTTGAGAGGAGTTTTAGGCATCTCATGATGCTCTGAATCTCCTGGTGCTCATTTGTCTCATGAATGCTCTGAGGGAATGTTGGGATTAAGCTCAGGAAGCCAACCACCTATGGTTGCAGAAAACAGCAGTCCATCCTTAAATGACAGGTGTTTGTTAAAGATCTGAAAAAGGCTGAGAATGGAAAAGATATATCTGGACACTTCAGAGGGAAAGTATTTTCCGTCCTGTCTTCAGGCTGCAAACTACCATGGCGTAGTGCAGGCTTTACTGAAAGGAGGTCAAAATAAGCCGCACAAGAAGTTCAATTCACAGAAAAGATACAGTTTTAAGTTCAGTTTAAAAATGTGCGCTTACTTGGCAGGGCTCGTCACCTTCCAAAAATTGGATTGTCCAGTTCTGAGTTGTACCCTCTGTGCGTGTGCTCCACATGGCTTCCAGACAGAATAGTGAGATAATACTTCTTTTCTTTTCACTGAAAGGGTTATTAAACATTGGAAGAGGCTGCCCAGAGAGGTGGTGGATTCACCATCCCTGGAGGTGTTTAAGAAAAGGGTAGATGAGGTGCTTAGGGACATGGTTTAGAAGTGGTGGTGTTTTTATCAGGGTAGGTTAATGGTTGGACTTGATGATCTTAAAGGTCCCTTCCAACCTCACTGATTCTATGATTCTATGATTCTATGATTCTTTCATTTAAATTTCCGCAAGGATTTGCACGGAATCAATCTGCCGGTTCTTGTTATCGGTTCTTAAGCCTCCCTTATTGATGGGACCGAATACCGTGATACTGAAAGAGAATTAGAAGTTATTTATCAGTAGGAGTTAAAAGTGCCCTTTTGCATTTAAAGTAAATAGCTGATAAAATCTCCTGACTAGCACGTGCTTTTCAGGCATGAAAAATACCGGTGCGTACCTCGATTGGCAGTGACGCTTTCACGCTGTATTGGAACATAATGTAACCTTGAAAGGGGACCCCGTTAAAGAGTATTCTGATCACTCGCGTAGTGATAGCAGAGAAGCTACGAAACTTGAGCAGCGATTACACATCTCCTGTTACTTGCAACTAACTGGTGGCTTTTTAACTAAATGAATATACTTTACCCAGTGTGTCACTTTAGTTAATGCTTCTGATTCTCATGTAACCAATTCTTCATCTTTCATCTACTGCTCACAAGATCTTGTTCAAATGGCAATGAAATTATACTGAAATGCATGTACACCAGAGGATGGAAAATATCTATAGTTGTACGTTTAACCATAAAACCAAAACATAGGTAAGGGGATATGATATATTTTTCTAGTCTTTTAAAATGCTATAATTCACAGTTGCACAGCTGCTCAGGCTGTGGTGCACCGTTTATGTGTTGCTCACAAATCAGAAATGAAAACTGAGGCCAACAGAAACATTTCATGTTGCCCAAAGGCCAGCGGAAGCTGAAGACCACTGGCCTGGGTAGAAACAAAATCTATAGGAGATGTTATCGGGCATAATTTTTTTAAAGCATTTAAGAATTAGAAAAATTTTGCTGTACCATCTAGATGTTTAACATAACTATTAAAATGTTCAGGGCTCACGAGTTCATCCTTCTAACTGATAGAACAGATAGTTAAGTTTCTTCTTGACAATGCATTATGGAATCATAGAATCATAGAATCATAGAATGGTTTAGGTTGGAAGGGACCTTGAAGATCATCAAGTTCCAACCCCCCTGCCACAGGCAGGGACACCTCCCACCAGACCAGGTTGCCCAAGGCCACCTCCAGCCTGGCCTTGAACACCTCCAGGGATGGGGCCTCAACAGCCTCTCTGGGCAACCTGGGCCAGTGCCGCACCACCCTCACAGGGAAAAACTTCTTCCTAATGTTCAATCTGAACCTGCCCTCTTCCAGTTTAAAGCCATTTCTCCTCGTCCTATCGCTACATGCCCCAGTAAAAAGTCCTTCCCCAGCTCTCCTGTAGGCCCCCTTTAGGGACTGGAAGGCTGCAAGAAGATCTCCCCGGAGCCTTCTCTTCTCCAGGCTGAACAGCCCCAACTCTTTCAGCCTCTCCTCAGAGGAGAGGTGCTCCAGCCCTTGGATCACCCTCATGGCTCTCCTCTGGACACGCTCCATCAGGTCCACGTCCTTCTTCTGTTGGGGATTCCAGAGCTGGGTGCAGTACTCCAGGTGGGGTCTCACGAGAGTGGAGTAGAGGAAGCCCATGTATTTCTCGAATGCAGGGTTTTTTTAATTTTTATACGTTAATATCAAAGTGTTCTGCTACAACAATGGAAAAGATATCACTGAGAACATTACTTTAGTATAGACAGCATGGGCCTCACCCCCCAGCCTGTATTGATACCGGGGTTTGCCCCGACCCCGGTGCAGGACCGTGTGTTTGACCTCATTGAACCTCACGAGGTTCACATGGACCCACTTCTCCAGCCTGTGCAGGTCCCTCTGGATGGCATCCCATCCCTCAGGCGTATTAGCCGCACCACTCAGCTTGGTGTCGTCTGCAGAGCTGCTGAGAGCGCACTCCATCCCACTGTCTGTGTCACTGATGGAGACAGGGACCAGCGCTGGATGCTGCCCGGAGCAGGCTGACCACGCGTGCTTGTCATCGCAGTTCACATGAGTCCCCCCGGTCCCCCTACACCCTCTCTGAGGCATCGTTACTTTTTTTTTTTTTTGTCGTTTTGGAGGGTCCTTCAGTTCAGAGGGATTTTTTGGTTGGGGTTTTTTTTTTTTTTTTGAATATATTTTGTTTTTTAAATAGTCCGAGTGTGTGTTTCAGCCCCCTGGAAGGGCGTCTGCAGAGCACAGTGCGGTGTTGGGTGCTTGGGGAGGCGGGAGGAGGTTTCGTGGGTGCCAGCCCAGCGGGGACACGCTGGAGATGAACTTGGGGCGGTTTGTGTTTGCGCTGCGAGCAGCGGGCCCTGAAGTGAACCGTCTTGCCAGCTGTGTCTGGGTTTCCTCATATATTCGGTTTGGATGGGGAAGAGCCCAACAGGCCTAAACCAACGACACAAAAACACCCTTTGCCTTCGAGTCACGCAGCCGGTTTGGTAAAAAATGATAACATGCACTTTGTCGAGCTCGCAGTGTTTGCATAATGATGAAAAAATGCTTTATGAACATACGTTGTGGGGTAAACTTAAGGAAGGACTGCAGGTGACCTGATGTAAACATCTAAAAAAAAAAATAAAAAATTGGAGTTGAGAATTCATCATACAAACATGCTGTGACGGGCAAAAATGTTCAGATAAGTCAACAAAAGCTATTATGGGCATTGGTCAGATCATCTAAAAATCACCAGACAGTTTTAATAAGGAGCTGAAATGTAACCAAGAATTTAAGAAAAAGACTTCGGGGTAGGAAAAATACTGTCTTTGTGTTTTAGCAGAATGACTAATACGGTAGCGAGGTCAATAGGTTTTGAAGGCAAATTAGCATGTTCGACATGAAAAATATAGCAGCGGCGACAAACGTTGGCTGCCAGGTAACTAATTTTCCAAGTCCAATAATGTTGACCATGGAAGAGCATAAGAAAGGCAAGTGTAACAAAAGGAAACTGAGATTTAAGGCTTTGGGAGGGTGAAAGACTTTAAAAGCTCAACGTGATATTTAGGGTTAGTAGAACTACAGAGACTGTGACCGTAGGGACTGAAACAGGCGGCACGCGGGGATGTATAGATGCAATGCTTAAGCTAGCAGGCGAAATCCTGTAATCCTCACTAAACAAAAATCCCATTGAAGTGGGTAGAAGATTTGGGGGCGCAAGGAATGTATAACCGGGCAATTAGAGACAAACTTGCAGCCTGACCTTGACTGGGCCTTTGTGCCTGCGATTAGCTGTACCCGTAGCATCTGGGCACAGGGGTTTAAAGGCACAGTCAGTTTTAATGACATCGCAGAAAAAATACAATTACGCCGTAGTTCAAGTTCTGATTGCTGCAAATGGTGAATGTGAATAATTGCAGAGAGACACGTTAAGGCTACACTTTTAAAATCTGAGTCTTTCGGAACAGCAAAGTTCTGCATTCTTTGTTCCTTTCCTTCTCAGGGAAAACGGGAATGTCGTTCTAGTTTTGTCCCTAATAACACAGGGTGACAGCTATGTGCCTTTTCGGAACTGGGAGGGAGGTTCTTGTGTGCGATGTCAGAAATAACCTCCAAGTAAATTTGTAACAATATATAACAGCATCTGCCGTACGTGTTTATATAGCTACATTAATAACTGCTCTCCAGATTGTTTAAAAACTATTTCAATACGAAACAAAATGTTCTTAAAGTTCATTCATTTACATTTTTTCCCTCTTTTGCCATCCTAGTTCAAATAAAACTGAAAATAAACAAAACGCTTTTGAAACAAGATTTAATTCAGCAGACCAGAAATGTCATTCTCGTTGGCAGTTACTCTAACAGGACACGCGTTCCCCGGGTCTCAATCTACTTTGAAAAGAGCTGCTGTCTCAAAGCGTTGTGGAAATTGCAGTTCTTGGTAAAAGAAATGCTGGAAACGTGCACAGGAACAGACAGAAATTGTTTCGTGGTCTGGTCCTGTAGATGGTAACCTCCGCCACTGCAATGGGCTCTTGGTATTAACAACCGTATGCCCAAAATTCCAATTTCCAGGACTGCGATCCTGCGAAGATGTGCGCGTGCTTCAGGGTGCTCACAGTGAGCTGCTGGGGAGAAATGGCAAAGGAACCCTTCTGCTACGTTAATTTTGTGTTCACCTAACTCCATCATGGTTTTATATGCAAATCATTATAAATGATCTCTGCAGATGGACTTGGGACAGTGGTTTCGTGTGCTTGAAAAAGCGCTTCCTTAAGGGTTGCGGGTAGTGCTTGAGAATTTGAAATTGCTCTTCTGCATAAATTCTCCTGCTTCGACACTTTCTTCTGCTAAAGTCTCAAAAAACCCTGGAACCTTTCATTTTGAGGAAGGTAGCTAATGTGCTAGGATCTGTTTTATTCAGAAAGGCTACAGCCCTTTACTTTGATTTAATCGCGTCTTCCTTTTCTAGTAGGATCTGGCATCTCGAGATGCTTCGCTTCTGCAGAATCGGATCTGAGGGTGCGCTGAGCCTGGCTCTTAGCTTGCCCTGTCCTGGTACCAACCAACTCTTCCTCCTTTATCTCTTTCCTCCTTCACCCTCATTTTCCCCTCGTAAACCTCATACCTGGATTTGTTCACTTAAGGTTCTTCTGTCTGGTACAAAATGCAGTGATACAAGCCCCGTCCCCCCCCCCCTTTTTTTTTTTTTTTTCATAAAATAATTGTTAACTTCGAAGAGCAGATAAAAAGCTGAAGATGAGAAGATATTTCAGTATAACAGTAAGGCTTATGCATGTGCTTCGCCTTATTTTAAACATCTTCCTTACGTCGTTCTGCAGACTTTGAACAACTAGAACCTCTGTTCCTTTTTTTTTTCCTGCTCTCTGTATGCCCCCCTTTAACGTATATAATCCCTATGAATCCGTTTTCTTTTTCATTAGTTTCTGTGCCGGGGTAAGAATGCAGGCAACTCAGCAAGGTGCTATAGGACAAGTTTCAACTCATGGCACTATCATGGATTTCGAGATGTTATATTATACCTACCATCAGAGATTATGCGTGTTCCTGCGACGCGGTGGGAGTCGATAGCTGAGGGCACGCTTTGTCAATCTGTTCTTGCAAAAACTACATTCTGCAGCCAAGCCTTCTTCAAAAAGTCCTCTGATAACACAGAAGTTCGGCATTGGATTACTCTGGGTCCTGTCAGTACGAATCAGGGTCTAGTTTAATACCGACGATGTTACCTGACCCTTTTTAAGTAACAGTACAGTACAATACACTATTCAGAATAATTTAAGCCAAAAATAATGGGCAACGTATATTTCTCCCGATTCGGTTTGCATGAAAGGGAGTTGTGACGGAGTCTCAATCTCGTTCTTGGATTTGCCGTTCTCAAGGATTCTTTTGCCTCTCCCCCATCTCTCATGCCTTGCTGACAAATCCCTTAATACCTCTCAGGTTTTACATGGCACAATCGGCTTTCTCCGCCAGCGATCCACAAGCATTGCTTCTCTTTTTGTCATCAGAAAACCCTGTTGTTCTCTATTTTTCCCTCCCTGTTCTTCGTAAGGGAGGTGAGAGCTCCCGCAGAGCTCCTCGTCTTTTCGCCTGCAGTTTGCGATGAGGTTGTCCCCGTTGGGGAAAGCAGAGGTGTGCCTTACACCGTGTCCCCCTTTCTGTCCAGAGGAAAACCTCAGCTGCCGAATGCGGTGCAGCCGGTAGGGGCTGGTCAAACGCAGCGAGAATAAACCGCTGTTCTTCCATGCCACGCTATTCCGTAGTTCTCAGATATCGACGCGTTAGCCGTATTTTCTTGGATTTCAATAATTTGCTCTTAATGGAACGTTAAGGCTTTGTGTGTGGGCGAAGGGTTTTGTTATTGTCTTTCGGTTTTAAAACGCTTTATAACGTAATGTTGTGCTCAAAGGCTTGAAAATAAATCTTCTTCTCTTTGTACAGTTCTAATCCATTTGGAATTTTGGGATTAAGATTGGATAGTGCTTTTCTCTGTTGTCTGGCTATTTTTTCCTGCAGCATCAAAGGGCATGGAAAAAAGTATTACCGGCTCAATGTCTAAACCAGGTGGTTTTGTTTCTGTGTGACTTCTCTACAGCAGATGTCAAACGGTGATCCAAAGAATGTTCTGCACAGAGTTTAGGATGGAACACATTTCCAACGCAGATTATGAGGGGGGGCACAAGTGGGCAGTGGGCAGCAGGTCTGACGAAATTCAGATCATCTCTGTCTTTCGCCTACGTTAGCAAAGAACATCTACATAAAAGAGTTGGGTAATGCTTTCACAGCAAAACCGAAAGCTGCTTCTGGTATTTTGTTTATTAATGAAATCTCACCATGGAATACCTGCGTTACCGAAGGCTTGGCTGGGCGATGTGCGCGTCTGGCGTGTTACTTCGAGTTACCAAATAGACTTTTTCTAATGGCTTGTGTAAAATGAACTGAAGAAACGTGATGCTACATAAAATAATCAGATAATAATGAAACATCAATGGCATCCACTTAGAAACTCTAAAATTTAATAAAATGCCCAGGTTTCTAAGAGCCTTTATGTTTCCTTTTTCATTTATACAAAGTTTGTTTGTTATGATTTATTGATTTCGCAACTGGAATTGCTGTGTTATAACTTCCTCCTTATTCTTTAGCTTTGTGTTGAGTTTTAAGTAGTGTATTGTGTTTATAGCTGGAATATTTGTTGAAATAGGCAGTGTGACAAGGTAGGTGGTCTTCTAATTAATATTTCTGTACAGATCTATAAACTGTGCGAGGCTTGTTTAATAATACAGAAATCCTGTCCTGTTAGATTAAGACATTTGTTTAGGAATACAGTTCAACTTTTTCTTTGAAATCTAATTGATCTCATTTCATGGCCTGTGAAATTATTTATTTTATGAACTGTTTAAAAAGTATAATTAATTCAAGAAATTTCTGTGACCTGTTGCTAAATATTTAGACCATGGATTAATTACATTGGCTCAGGGCTTCAAATAGGGATTTAAAAATTTGGTGAAAAGGAAAGTTCCTCAGCAGCAGGAGAAGTTATACAATGATGATAAGAGGTGGCATGTTCTTGTAATCCTTCTGTCCTATAAACAGCCACATTGTTAAAAATTCAAGAATAAACAAGAGAGTAGAACTGAAAACTAAATACTCTTATCACAGTGAGAACACCCCGTAGACTGTAGTGTATGTGTTCTGCACAACTCAGAAATGCTCTTAAGAATGTGCAATTTCTTATCGCAGCTCTTAATGAAACATTTTTGTATGTATTACTGACCCTGTAGAATAGAAAACATTACATTACAACTGTACCTACTGCCTTTTTGAAGCCCATCACTTGATACCTGGCCAGAACTCTTAATTCTCACTGGGTAATTAGGGTCTCGGCTGCCTTCGCATAGAATCATAGAATCGCTGAGGTTGGAAGGGACCTTTAAGATCACCAAGTCCAACCATTACCCTCCCCTGACAAAACCACTTCTAAACCATGTCCCCAGGTACCACCTCTAACCTTTCTTTAAACACCTCCAGGGATGGCGAACCCTCCCCCTCCCTGGGCAGCCTCTTCCAATGGTTAATAACCCTTTCCGTGAAAAAGTGTTTCATAATATTCAATCTAAACCTCCCCTGACATAACTCGAACCCATTTCCTCTCGTCCCATCGCGTGTCACCAGGGAGAAGAGGTCAGCCCCCACCTCTCTACAGCCTCCTTTCAGGTAGTTGTAGAGGGTGATAAGGTCTCCCCTCAGCCTCCTCTTCTCCAGGTCCCTCAGTCGTTCCTCATCAGATTTGTCCTCCAGACCCCTCACCAGCTTTGTAGCCCTTCTCTGGACACACTCCAACACCTCAATGTCTCCGTATTTGTTTGCTTTTACTGACAAAGCTAAAGGCGGTTGCTAATAAAAGTAATGATAATACAATGAAAGCTCAGTAAAGACTGAAAATAAACAATCTTCTTCTGAAGGCGTGGTAGTTTATTCTTGGGTACTGATTTTAATGAGATGCGTCTGACTGTTGGAAGGAAAACAAAAGGTTTCAGGGTATTTTTAAAAAAATAGCAATATTCAAGTCATTTTTTAAAAAATTGCTTAACTGGCAGTTAAGTTTTTCCGAGAGAGTAAGATCTTATAACCAGAATTTTTGTTTGAGTTCAATTTCTAAGTATTTAAGAAATGGAGCCGAGAAATTTCAGAATCGCGTGCTTCGCTTTCACAGTGTTGTCTTTTATTTTTACTTTACAAGTGGTTTTTACTTACAAATGGTTCCCTCTTTCTCCTGGTCGTGCGCCCAGTCACGGGGGTCCCCGCCTTTGTCACCGCTGCTCACTGTATCAGAGGATGACCAAGAAACCTAAGACACGAATCTCAGCTGGTACAGATCGCACCGCCTGGCGTCTCCCAAGATTTAATCAGACGTAAGCCTTTCGGCAGCAATAATCCAAATCCTTATTGATTCCCAATCTATTTGTAGTGCTAGCTGGAAGCTCCGGCCCGAGTCTGGGAATCAATTAAAGAATCCAGATGCAGCTGCACTTAAACAGCGAATGGTTATCCCGCAAATTTCCGTGACTGCTGTGCAGCCTTTGACCTTTAATTTGTAGGCTCATCTAGCGCAAGCTCCTGAATAGTGAATCGAGTCTATTGATAAAGGGCTTGACTTTCACCATTTCTTCGGCAATTATGACTTGCTGTGTTCTCAGAAATAGGCTGCAGGGTTTTAGGGCTGCAAGTCGAAGACTACTGCTGTGGAATGATGCAAATTTCAGAGATGGGGCTCAAGTGCCTGAGAACAAACCCCTTTCTGTTACTGTCATCAAGTTGTGAAGTTGCTTCAAGAAAGGTCATAGGTGTTCAGGGTCTGGCTAAGGTGCGACCAACCTCTTTCTCAAGCCGGATCTCCATCGTGGTCAGGAACGGTATTTAGCGACACCTTTTCCCTTTTCTACGCGCACCCGTATGCATGTCTAGGCCATATAGATTTCTTCTATGGCATTGTGGCATTACCATCTCCGGTGGTGTCGGATACCATGTCACCCACAGCAATGTTTTAATTGCCCAGGCTCATAGAAACCTGGGAGAATTGGCCACCGAAGACAAGCTTCTGCGGACACCCGGCAGCAGAGCAGGGAGTTGCTCTAGAAAGGGAGCAAGGATTTTTTTTTTCCTCTCTCTCTGCTTCCCAGGGAAATCAGATTCAGGTCAAAAAAGGGTATTTTCATAAGTAATTCCCATTGAATGTATGAAAGTGCAGGCGTTTTATTAGGGAACGTTGAGAACCGTTGAGGAATGCAGGTACTTGAGGAATAAGCCGCAGCCAAGAAGTGCGTGTCAGACCCTCGGCAGCTGCTAAATGTTTGACTGGAGGACCAAACATATGTGCCTTTGCGCCGATCTATAATCTTAGATATGTTTCTCAGCATTTTCTAAGAATATCTAAATAAATTATTGCCTGAAAAATGCTGGTTTGCATAAAAATTGGATTTCCCTTAAGATGGAAATTTTACATTACCTACCTCAGCTTAAATGCTAGTACTCATAACCAGGAGAGCAATATTAAATAACATAAGCTTAGGATGATTTTCTAGCAGTTTATGCATCTTCCTCCCAAAAAATGTTCCAGACAACAGAAAAAAAATGTGTTGTGGAATATAGAAGTGAAACTTCTGTAGTCTTAAGCTTATCCTCATAGCCAATGTATTTTTTCTTCCTTTTTAACAAATTCTTTCCTCAAACTCATTTTTTTTCACCTTGTAGATCCTCTTTGTACATTCCTCCCCCCACCCACCATTTATTTGTTTTCTTTGCCTGGTGTTATTCTTGGTATTTGAAATGCCAGCATGAATCGAGATCACTTAAAGCATAATATAGTTCAGACCATTTTATTTATTTTATACTTTCATTCTTACTCGTTATGTTTGTCTGACGTGCTCGGTACGCTCTTTGGAACAGAGACGGATTCTAATCTCTCTGCTGTTCTCATGATGTTTTGATTTAGTTCAAATTAACTGCAGGGGTCTTACTACTTATTTAAAGTAACGTGAAATAAAAAAACTCTGTTCGCTGTTACCGTTTCACTTCTGTAAGGCACCGCTTTGTTGCGGTATGGAATGGTAACTTAAAAGTTTACAACTGCAGACAGTCTTTCAGTTTTACTAGTGACAAATTGGTGCATATGAGAGAAAAATCAGGGCTATTCTAATGTGATTGTTTAGGTAGATAATATAGCTGAATTTATTAACTGTGGCTAAGATATTTAATTAGGACATTTTCTTTTTTTTTTTTTTTTACTAGCATCAAAGCATCAACTTCCAAAAAGACTAATGCTGGAATACATGAAAACTGCAATAAAATATTATGCAAGTGAAGTGTTTGTACATACTTTTCTTTTGCAATATTTCCATTTGCTCGCACAGTTTGTTTCAACGTTAGAATTTAACTACTTGGTTTTTAATGCGTTTCAGTCAGTCAATAAATACAATATACAAACATGTTAAAATGGAGGATTTTATGGACAGCATTTTCCTATTAAGAATTGTCAACAAAGTCCTTGAGAACGAACTGAGCTGACAACTATAATCGGAGCAGATGCGTAAAGTACTGTTATAGCACATTGCACCATCAATTATGTGTCAAGCATGCTGCCAAATATTAAGTGTTCTGACCTTTGTTATTAATAATAGGGACAGACACTGGGGACATGTGGAAGACAAATAATGTAATGCATGGAAAATCTATTATAGATTTGATTTCGTTAATGGGTATAGAGCCTATTTGGGATCCTGCCTCTCCTCCTGCAAGCTATAATTTTATGAAAAACTGGACATAGCACGCAGCGGAAACCCACATTGTGAAAAACATACTTTGATGGAATAAAATGTTCCTAAGTTAGATAAATAATAGTGTGAGAGAGCTTGTCACCAAGTTTTATTACTTTATTTATGTGTGTATTTGCCATTTCCCCCGTTCCTCGGGAAATGATGTGGACAAAGTAAAACGGCGCAAGCTTGGCTTTACTGTATTCTCCATTCATTCTTGTATTTTTAACTTGTTATTTTGCTCAATATCATCTATCCTCTTGTAGAGATTGGCTTGTCAAAGGTTTAGTCACCATCTTTCTCCAAAGTATAGCTTCTAGCATCTTTAGGTCATCATGCAAGACAACATTGATAATATGTAAAAATGAGAAAAACAGTGGAATGGCCAACGAAAGGACAACAATAAATCCTTATGAAGTGAGTGGTGGTGTAAAAAAAAAAAAAAACCCCAACAAAAAAAACAACAAAACCCAACTCTTTAACTTAAAAGAGCAAGGAAAATAGAAAACACGGGACAGGGAAAACTCCTTCCTCTGCAGGCCATGATGGCGCTGCTTTCCTGCTTCCTTCTCCACGAAGAACACGGGTCCCAGAATGCGCTGCCAGGAAAGCTTTAAGCGGTTGGTCCAGGATTCCACATGGAGTGCCCTGCAGCTGATCCCTATGAAAACCAGTGGACTGTCTGCGTTTATCAAAAGGCTTACTTTAGTCCTAAAAGTTGTAGAATTACTCTTATCAAAACATTTGTTAACATTATATTGCTTTCAGACAATAGATCAATTATTTAGTATTTTTTTTCTCTTTTTTTTTAATGTAAGATTACATTTGGCAATAACTGGCTTGGTGACAGTAATTACATCTACAAGCAGTATTTCTTTCCAAACTTCACTTATCTGGGCTTGCATAAGATTAGTGAAAAATTAGAGCTGCTCTGATTTGTATTACATTTTTGTTGATGTCGCTTACTTTGTGTCTAAGTATAAATGTTAAATAGGTGTTGAAGTTTGGATTTCCATTGCAAAATGATTTTGAGGTTTTGATTTTTTTTCTTTTCAGTGTCCTACACTAAAAGTCAATGCACAATTAAGAAAAAAACAAAGAATTTGGAATAAAACGGTAGGGACGGAGTCAGTATATTTTTGTGAAATTAACCAAAAATTGGACAAAATAAAAAATGTTGCCAGACAGCTATCATATTTACAGAAGCAGGTACATTCCTCTCTTAAAAATTTAGAAACTCTTTTTAACAATCCTGAATGATATGATGCTTTTATTGTATGCAGGACACACTTTTGTAATCCACCAGAACTTAGGATTTAGTTTGATGTTCATGTCAACAATAAAGTTTGACTGTTGCACAAAACTCAATCACTCCACAGGCTCCTCACACGTATGCTCCTTTAAACACTTTGTCACAGATGAGAGGAATTCGCTGCAGTTCAAAAATGCATGCCTTGCACAGACTTACAGTGGATATAGCAGGAAGAGATCATTGATCTGTGCGTCAAGGTAATATTGGAAACATATTGGAAAATCAACATCTATTTTCTATTCTTCTTTTTTTTCCTCCCCTAACCCTGGGCACTGCATATACTGTATTTGGTATCCGTGTGTGGATTTCCTTCTCCCTTTCTTGCTAAATCAGCAGATGGGAGAGAACAAAAGCCCTCTAGTGATGGAGCTCGTTTCCCACAGTGTATTTGTAAGTTTAAATTGAAGCCATCTTTACAAGGAAATGGCTTTATTAAACAAAGCAGAAGATAATTCTGCTGCAGTAATGATGATTCATTTTTTTTTAAAAAAAAAGATGTTATATATCTGCTCCAGAAATTGTTCTCCTTTTGTTCACATTAAGTGATTACTTCTTGTTGTAGGCAGTATTCTCTATCCTTCGCGTGGCACTCTGGCCCATGGAATATCCAGGAAGAAATGCATTTCAGAACGATACTTTATTAAATTTGATACAGTACTTTATTAAAGCAACTAATTTCTTCGTGTTTTGCCTTATATTCATACATATTTTATATGTGTACACCAAATTTTCTGTCCAGCTGGAAAGATCTGACTTGATTTCCTGATCAGAGAGGATTTCATCAACACACACCCTTTCTAAAAAATATAACCTCTTTCTCACTCCATACCCTGGCTTCTCGTCAATTAAGTACTTTTGAGTTTCAGTACTTATTTTTCTGATGATCTAGGCCTGTACCTCGAATATCTGAAACAGCAATAGCCAACATCTTGTCTACAGTGGGCTTTTAAGGGATTCATCAAAGGTTGTTGAACCTTTGGTTGGATTCTCTTCCCTTGTCACCCCCATGATCTGCTGGGACCTCCTAGGATCAGCTACGGGGTGACTAAACACAATTTCCATTCCTGTGCCTTTTACGTAATGGCCTGGCATCCGGCCTTGGGACAGGATCCGTGCGCCGCCTCCGTGCCGTGACCTCCCGTGCCACGCGTATTCCCATCGCGTGGCAGGGGACGAGTTGGTTGTTCAGCTTGGATTTTTGTCCATGACCCACTGATGGAGAACCTGTGTGGTGTCCTGCGAGGAGAGCGGGGCTGGTGGGCAGCGAGATGCTCCGTGGTGCCAAGAAATTTGAAGGCAAGGTCCCAAGATACTCCTTGCTGGGTGGCTTGGGTCAGAGTTGACCCTTCCTACGGAGGCAAGGAAAGAGATGAAGTCCTGAATGAGCGCATTTCTGAGACTGATAGCTTGATTGTTGAAATCTCCCAGGACATAGCCTGTTGTGACACCACGGTTAGCAAGGCTTTAGTGAAAACGTTATTTTTCACTCCATAACACTTGGATGTATAGAATGACTTTGAAATCTGTATTAGCTTTGGCTTCTGTGGCTGCAGAAATGAGGTCTGTGACTCTGCCTTACCAAGGCGTCGCTCCTGGGTTTGGTACCTGGTAAGGATGCGAGATCGCGTGCCGTTTCATACCCTCTCGGTTGGTTGTGAGACACGGAGCAGTTCTGGTTCGGGTGAGCTATTTCAGAACCTGTCGTTTTACTTGCGTAGTGTTCAAATTAGCTTAATTGAAAGAATTCAGGTTTTTTGTGTTAATAGTGGACTTCGATGAGAAACCTTACATTTCAGTTTCTATAGTTTCATTTTTCCTGGTTTTAGGCAGAGTTTTACGCTGTTACAGCCTGGCGTTTCTTGGCCCAGGGCAGCAGTTCTGTGGTAGAGCCTGCAGCCAGTCGCTAGACACTTGTTACGAAGTGTACCTCTATATTTTGTGGCTCATACTGCCATCTAAGGGCCACCTAGGCTGAGAAGGTGGCGAAAGGTCCTTCGCTGCTTTTCCTTCTCCTTTCTGCCCTTCCCTTTGGGAAGTCAACGATTCATGGATGAGAGGGGGTGGGCAGGGAATACCAGCAGTCCTTTGATGCAATATGTTGTTGCATCCTCCAGGCACGTCTTCCAGATGAGAGAGAAATTAGAGTGTAAATCCGAGTAGTTTAGGAAAATGGAATTGCAGTGAGTTTGTGTAAGAGCCAGCAGATAAGAAAGCGCAATTTACGGGTTTTTGAGGCTACTCTTGAAACAAGAAGTTAAGGAGTGTGGTGCTTAGAGTCCTGAGGAGTTTCTGCTGAAACTCTTAGTGGTGAGGGAGTGTGCAGTTCAGATTCTAAAAGGTACCAAAGTGCTTGACTCCTATTGATTTAAGGATTAGTGTTTTATAATAGAATTTGCTTATTAAGATTTTCCCTTAAAAGGTACAAAATAACGTGAACGATTGTCGTCTTTTTTCTAATTTCACCATTTTTGCATTTCTGGGTGTTTGAATTTTCCTGGACTAAGGGAAAATGAGCAAAAATTTGGTTTTACTTTAAGAGTATGTAAAATTAAATAACATAAACATGATTTAAATATTTGGGGGTTTAAGCGTTCAAAATGTTATCATGAAAACTTTTCTTTCCAGGATCAAAATGCACTTTTTTTTTTTTTCAATCTGCAAATGGTACTTTTATAGGCTTAATTCTATAGCTCTTTTCTCACGCCAAAGTTTTGAACTACAAGTATGATAACGAAGTAGCGGCAGAAGCGAAACAGTTCAATATTCGTCGATATAGTACAGTTGTCATTGGCTGACAAAAGCAGTTGTTGTGATGAGGACCCCTTTGAGCGCAGCTTTATTTTGCAATGTTTGAGTTGTTTTTCAGGCTAGTTTCCAGCAAACCTCGCGTAATAGAGAAAGTAATTAATCTTGCGTGTTACTTTGACAGGCTCATGCAAGCAAAGACCTGGAAGAGCAGTTGCGGTCTGTGTCCAGTGTGGATGAACTCATGACAGTACTTTACCCAGAATACTGGAAAATGTTCAAATGTCAATTGAGGAAAGGAGGTTGGCAACACAACAGGGAACACTCCACCTTTGACACGAGATCAGATGATTCCCTGAAATTTGCCGCAGCACACTATAATGCAGAGATCCTGAAAAGTAAGTACAGGGGACAAAACACCTTCTAACACACAATAAATTAAAATCCGCAGGCTTCTCCGTATTTTAAAAGCTAAGCATGGTCTGTAAACCAACCTCAGCAATTTGATTTGATGTCACATCTGTAACATAAAATCTTTGACGCTCAGCCTTCCATAATGAAATAAATGGCTCCGCAGCTGTATTTTTGGTGCATCCGTTGTAAGAACGGTATAGACTGCTGTCTCAGCTCGGTAGATATAGGACGTTACGTGTTTGTCTGCAGCTGTGAGGAATCCTGCTTTGTAGAGGCCGTAACGGTTTTGCAGAAAGCAAAGAGGGCACTAACGGGTGGATTCACTGAAGTGTTCCCGCTCATTTTCTGCAATTACGTCACGGCTGGTAATGCTTTCTTCTCTTACGCGTTCTCGCTTTAGGACGCCGAATAGTCCACTTGTGGCTTTTTCCTGTTACGAGTGGGCAGTTGTCGTCACGTTACGCTCAAACCAGAAAAAAACGGCTTTCAAAGAAATAGATGGATACCCCGTAGTTATTCGGATAAAAATATGTTAGCTTACAGTTTAAGCAAGTGCTCGCAGCCAGAGAAGCGCAGGATTTATAGCAGGAGGCGTATTTTTTGACACGATAGTGGAAACCATGTACCTTAATGGAGACTTCAAGGTGCACATTAGGTGAAATTTCCGGTTTTGCTGAATGTGCTACCAAAAAGTAGTGCCAAGAGAGAATAAAGGGGCCTGTACCGCTGCAAGCCTCACGGCTTCACGGCTGTTCGGTGTGAGATGGTATTTGGCAAAAGGCTGTAGAACACGATATTAAGTGTTTGCCCAAATTTGTGTGGATAATCTGGGCACAAATATCACCTTCCAGATTAAATCATATGGTGTATATAATTGCTGAATAATAACCTTTTGGGTTACATTATACTCTTGTGGTTAGTAAAGTAAACATACATTCAAATTGATTTCATGTTAAGTGTGTAGGCATCAAATTTAATGTTTTTAGTAAATAGTATCCAAGTGAAGAACTGCATTGGACCGGTTAAAATTACTTTGTGGAGATGCGCACTACTTCTTCAGACTTCACTCAAAGTGAGACTCACCCCAGGCATAGGAGAAAGGACATGTACAGCTTTATCTGCTGGCCAGCAGGACGAGGGAGGGGAGTCTGCCCCTCTGCTACCCTCTGGGGAGGCCCTCCTGCCAGCTCTGGGGCCCCCAACATAAGAAGGACATGGACTTGTTCAGAGGAGGCCACAAAGGTGCTCCGAGGGCTGGAGCCCCTCTGCTGGGAGGACAGGCTGAGAGAGGTGGGGGTGTTCAGCCTGGAGAAGAGAAGGCTCCAGGGAGACCTTAGAGCCCCTTCCAGTGCCTAAAGGGGCTACAGGAAAGATGGGGACGAACTTTTCAGCAGGGCCTGTAGCGATAGGACAAGGGGTAATGGCTTTAAACTAAAATAGGGAAGATTTAGACTACATATAAGGAAGACATCTTTTACAATGAGGGTGGTGAGCCCCTGGTGCAGGTTGCCCCGAGAAGCTGTGGCTGCCCCATCCCTGGAGGAGTTCAAGGCCAGGTTGGACGGGGCTGGGAGCAACCTGGGCTGGGGGGAGGTGTCCCTGCCCAGGGCAGGGGGGTGGACTGTAGAATCACAGAATCATAGAATGGTGTGGGTTGGAAGGAACCTTCCAACCCACACCATTCTATGATTCTATGTTGTAAGATCTGCCCAACCTTGTTAGGTTGCCTTAGCTCCACTGCGACTTTTCTTCTGCTCCATGACAACATGTCGCATCTCTACGAAGAAGAAAAATTAGCTGGAAGTTAACACAGAGAGATGTGTGTTTCACTGAATAAAGGGTGTGACTCCAGCAATGCATAATCTGGTTCAAAACTTTAAGAACAAAATCCTACGAACTTCCTGCAAGAGAGTATTGTTTTTAAACAGTTACTTTATAACAAATGAAATTCCCTATAACTTGGCAGGTATTGATACTGAATGGAGAAAAACTCAGTGCATGCCACGTGAAGTGTGTGTGGATGTGGGAAAAGAGTTTGGAGCAACTACAAACACCTTCTTTAAACCCCCATGTGTATCCATCTACAGATGTGGAGGTTGCTGCAATAGCGAAGGACTCCAGTGTATGAATATCAGCACAAATTACATCAGCAAGACGGTAAGTTCTCACTCTTATTACAGTGCTCCTTGCAAATCCGTTTGTGATCGTGCGTATTTTAAACCTTCTTATTGCTGCTATGGGGATGGAAAAAAAATCAATTCCAGAATACACAAGAAAAACAGCTAAAGAGACTACCACCGGGAAGAAAATGGTTAACGCTCTATTCCCCCAAATGTATTTTTCTTTTCTCTTCTTTATGAAAAATGAAAAATTATGATGTCCCGTTCTCAGTTTTGAGATTATCCATGAAGCTTAATTCTATCCTTTTTTTTTTTTTTTTTTGCATCTACTATTTGCCTGCTGTACGAGGCAAGCACTCTCTGGAAAAGTAGCCCATAATTCTGTTAAGTGAAGACTGTTAAAGGACATGTGCAGACAGGATACGTGTTGCAAATAAAGCCTTTTAGGAACTGAACTGTACTGTATTAAGAGATGTTAGTATCGTGTACCTATTGCTTTTGTTTTGGTGCATCTTCCTCAGGTGTATGTGCGGTTTTTATTCTTGAAGTTCAGGGCTGGTGATGAGGTAGGAGCATGCTGAGACGATGCCTGTGAGCTGCCTCTAAAGGAAAAGCATACGTGCGCTATTCTGTTTTAAGTAGCTGTAAGGATTATCGCAATTATCTTACAACATTTCCCTCAAAAAAAAAAAAAAAAGTGTAAAAATAGTCATACTTCAAAATGTTTTCCAGGGTATTTTGCTTGCGGTACAGTATTCGGTAGGTTTTTTGTTGGTTGTGGGCTTTTCCGCTTTTTAGCTCCTCTTTCTGCTACTTGGAAGAAAACTAATTTTAGTGTAAATCCTGCTTCCTTTTTCGACTAGATTCGTCTAGCTGAAGATGCAGTACGTGTTTATGAGGATGGTACCCAACTGCAGAGCCAACTGTAAAATCCTGGCCCGTGGAAATGTCATTCCTTTAACGTGAAGCTTCTTAGTGCTCTGAGCCTTCCTGCGAGGGGATTAGGAAAAGGGGATGTAAAGAACACAGAAAAAAAAAAAAAAAAAATTTTTTTTTTCTGTCCAAATTTCTTAAACCACTACTGTCTATCTGAAATGGTATATTCTACCAAGAATTTTCGATCCTAAATTTAAAGTAGTGGTAGACAGCCACACAGCCCAGGAATAACGCGACTTAAATAGCTTAAACAAGGAAAACTACAACACTTATTCAAGCTCAAAGTTATTCCCCCAAAGAGCTGTCTTAATTCCAGTTGCTTGAAAGATGCAAATATAATTTTCATGTTGTAAACCAAGAAATACGACCTCTTTTTTTTTTTTAATGTATTTATGAAATTGAGCTTATTTGACTGAAGGATGATCTAGTTACAGAGAGAGTTGTTGCATTTAGCACAGATTTCCTGGTCTTTGAGCACCGTGTCAGTTTGGGGTAAATAATCCCATTCTATTTATCTTTCTGTTCATATCTATTGAGTGAAATAATTTTGGTTTTGCCTAGTAGAAAATCTTTAGACTAGTATCGAGTTTCTTTTTTAAGTTCTTGATGTCGTTGGTGATGATATGATACAGGAGTAGTCAAAGATTTGAGAGACTCTGAAAAGGAAAATGTTAAAGGATTTACCAGAAAGAAGAAAGAGGCAATAGCATTGTTTTGTTTTCTTACCTATTCTATAAAAGCAAGCGATTTAATCTCTGAGTTTTCTGTCTTGCTTCTGCTTTCCAGTTTTATCTGGTCCTTGACAGAATGCAGTTTTAAAAAAACCCTTATAAAGGAAGAGAGCTATAGCTATATCTCTTCATCTGTCATCATCTCAAATCTTTTTAAAGTTATGTGACCACAGCTTACCCTATATCAGATGAGAATTAGGAAAAAAAAGTATTGGATTCAAGACCCTTCTGTGGAATTCAGGTACCCTACACACCTATTTTCACTACTGTTTTCCTTTTATTTCCTGAATGAAATGAGAACAAATGGTTAGTAACCAGGCATCTTTTGCCTTTTTTTTTTTTCATAAGTCACCATTTTTTTTTAGCTTTATTTTTGGTGCATAAAATGCGTAAGATGATAACTTCATACTGTTCACCCTGCAAAAAAAAAGTGCTCAATGGGAAATTAAAGTTTCAGTTGGAGGTCTTACTGTGAGGGCAAGCTCTGTGGTTCCAGGCATTAAAATCTAAAGAAAGCTGATATCAGCTTTCATGAAAATAAATGAAAAAGAAAAGAGCTAAGCATAGAAGTTACTTTTATGGGGCGCAAATCATTGACTGGCAGGAGAACGGGCTAGGTCAGATGTTCCCAGATTGGCTTGTGGAACACTGTGGTGGTCCAGAGAGAGGGTAGTAGTTCTCTAGTTCGGGCTGGGCTCCTCCTTTCTAGCTACTCAACTTTATTAAGAGACAAACAGAAAAGTGTTCTGCTTTGCTTTTAATACCATTTTTTTCCACAAAAACTGTTTCTGTAGTTGCTAAGGGGTGTTTATGCAGTCATGATTGGGATATTTAGGAAGAAGTTTTTCACTGCGAGGGTGGTGCGGCACTGGAACAGGTTGCCCAGAGAGGCTGTTGAGGCCCCATCCCTGGAGGTGTTCAAGGCCAGGCTGGAGGTGGCCTTGGGCAACCTGGTCTGGTGGGAGGTGTCCCTGCCCATGGCAAGGGGGTTGGAACTCGATGATCTTCAAGGTCCTTTCCAACCTAAACCATTCTGTGATTCTATAATAAGAGACAATTTATTAATTAATATGTGGTGCAAGGTCTGTGAAAACATGTGAGGACACCCTAGGCTAATTCATAAGATGCAGTAGATCTTTTCCTTCTCCTTCACGCGTGACACCGCACCAGCCCAGCTTTAAGTGGTGGCTTGTCTGATGAAGGTCTGTGGGGAGGGTGGCCGGTTGGGTTTTGGTTTTGTGGTGTGGTTGTGTTGGTTTATTCGCTAATTCATTATTACTCAAAGGGCTGTTCTCTGTTTCCTTGACATGAGTAATTCAACTGCAGTTGCAGAGATTGGAACTACCTGGTGCAGCGACAGTCTGTCCCTCAGCTGTAGTTTTTAATGCCCCACCTGTAGGTACTTGCTTATAGGTTGAAGGGAAGCAGTGAGCAGATGTCAAAGAGCCATCCCATCCCACTCCATTCTTCCTCTTGCCTGGCAGGATGGACAGGTTTTTGGCTTCTTTCAGATCATTTGATGTGAAGGTCCTAAATCTTCATGTTTCATGGTTACACTAACAGTCCCTCAAGGGAAAACATCTTTCTAAGCAGTTTGAAATAAGATTTAGAGGAGCTGTTCTCACAGGAAACAAGCTAACAGCTTGAAATTGTTTGCCATATTTGAGATGTACGTGGTGTTCCTTTACACAATTTGGAGATACATATGTCACAAGAATTTTCAGTCTTTTTGAACTTTACCATTTAGGCCTTTTCCCATGCATTTTTTCTATGTTACAGTGATGATTGTAATGATATAGTGTAGCGGGTTGGAACTAGATGATCTTTAAGGTCCCTTCCAACCCAAGCCATTCTAGGATTCTCTGATATAGTAGGTACTATTAATAGTGGGAGATATATCAGTATAAATTCCAAATGTTTTTTGTTAAAATTTCGGGGGAAAAAAAAGCGATTAAAATAGAAAAAGATAGAATGAGGAACCCAAGCACATTAAACAGATATGGAATATATTATATCAGATAAGTTACCTGTTGTGTCACACATAAGCCTTGAAATAACGGTTGGGTTTTGTTTTGTTTTGTTTTTTTTTTTATTGAAAAAGATAGATAGTAAAGTAAATAATGATGATGTACCATTTTTCACATAGCTTATTTTCATTCTTTCCAGTATAGAGATGTTTAGGGGTTTTATATCAGTCATATCCTTAGCTTAAAAATCTCTTTAGACATATTGTGCTCTGGTACACTGGTTACATTTGGCCAACCTTACTGACACTTTAGGAAGTGCAAAGATCACAAGTGATGGAAACTGAGAATCAATCAGTTTAAGGGAAACTTGCCAAAATAAACCACAGTCCATCAGAAGAATAGTTAATGTAAATCTTGGAAAAAAAAAAATCATACATAAATCCTCTATTTGAAAAGTATCTAGAATGATAAACTTCCCTCATCCTGGTATGAATATAAGAGTTTTCATTATTTTATATTTCAGAAGTCAGTGATGATCATCATAATTTGATGTGTGCTGTTACAATGGGTATTAGCATGTCTGATGATGGTGCTGAATAAATTAATTTAGCCACTGAAGCAAAGAAATATTTTGTATGTAAATCAAGAGTTTTTTTCTGGAAAGCATGGCATGAAGTCCTTCTAGTCTAAAGAAGGAGCTATCGATGCAGTGAATCCAAAATACATGCCTACCTAAGGAGCGGTGAGGAAGAATATATAGGATTTTTTTTATTTATTTTTTTTTTACAGGAATTCTGATAGCGCTTTTGGTCACGTATTCAGAGATTCCTGTCTGTTGTTACATTATTTTTTTTTTAAAGGTTAAAATCATGCTAAGCTGTAGGTTGTGGACCAGTCTGTGTTCCCACCCTTGTTTCTGTTTTCCACTCCAGCTCTATAAATGGCTAAAGGAAGAGCGCTGCCAGTGTGGGAACTGAAAAGAGCCTTCTACAGGGTGGTCTGTGGGACCACGCAGCTCCGGTCTGGGAGCTCTTGCAAGGATGGCTGAAGAAATAACAAGGTTGGGAGGAAGGGGGTCTGGTGCACTTAGCACCACAGTAGTTGCAGGTTGCGGAGTGCCGAAGGCCAGGTCTGGTTGGGTAGAGCAGTTCAGAGGCACCTTTGCCCGGTGTCCTCTTTCTGTACTTCTCACCTGAGAAGTACAGTACAGAGCATATCCACTGATCCTCAAGATTTAAAAAATGATGTGTAAAAGAATGAAAACCCAGGGGAAAAAAACGTTTGTAGTGGCACACATGATTGTAAAAGTGATCTAATTATTCACTTACCTTTGATTCAGTCTGAAAAGTTCTTTAATTATATACCTGTCTGTACTGGGAGGCAGAAAATACAAGCATAGAAGCTGATATTTGGGTCTGTAGGTTATGCTGCCTTTTAATTTTGGCTGGTGCGGTAGAACGAAGGTTAATATTAAGGCTAAAATAAACCTTATTACAGATTGCGTAATCCAAATGTATGAAGAAAAATGACCTTCCTTCATTCCTGAAGATGAATATTTCAAATTTGGCTAGGTTGTAAGACAGATATAAAGTCCTCTTGATAATGGTCAGTGGGAACTACATAAAGTACATCTCCTTGAAAAAAAATAAAAAAAAAAGATGTCGTGCAATCAAAACTTTATTAAAAAAATCCATATAGTACCAATGGCTGTCATGGTTTTCGCACAAAGTTTCTATTTAAGCCATTTACTGTACAAGGGTCTTGAATTTTTTCATGAGACAGAAAATGGGCAGAAAGCATTTATATTCACACGGGATCTTGTTCAATGATAAGCAACTCTAGTTTAAGCAGCCAAATAGTGAGATTATCCAATATACTCCGTTATAAACGCTAACGTCATTCTCAGCCTAACTTTGCTGTTCTTTTTCAATAGGGATTAAAATTTTCTCTGCCAGACACCTGACTCAGCTTGATGTGTTGTTTTACTTTTTAGCTTTTTGCTTTGAAACTTCAGCAAAAGCCGTAGTTCTGCTTCTTCTTAGACCAGAGTGAGAGAGAAGAGTGTATGGCTTTATCAACAAAACAAAAATTTGGATTCTTTTTATTCCTCTGAAAAAAAAAAAATCATGTTCCCTTATTTTAGGTAAAGGATATGACACTCGTTTGTATTAGGAATGTGTGTTTTGTTACCTTTGAAACTGTCTGCATACCTCCTAGAGACCTAGGAAGCAAATGGAATTGTTAGGAGATGTGGATATATTTGTCACCCAAACACTTTATAACTTGGAACTGAACAAAAGTCTGATGCAGTTTCAGATCTAGGCACCCAAATCCCATCTTCTAGGGAGAGCCTGTCATTGATACACCCACCTTTATCACGTTGAGATGGAAGGAACCTGGCTGATCCAAAAGTAGCTGGGACAAGATGTGCGTGTGCCAGAATGCCAAAAATTATGCCAAAGAGCCCAAAAAGAGGGAAGAGAAATGAAGCTTTGTGGGCTGGCTGGCTGAAAGAGGAGCTTTGGCTGGGCTGAAATGAGGCGAGGTTGGCATGGAGAATGGTCATATTGGAGGGAGACCTACGGAGAGAAGGGCTGAACACAGTGCTTTGAAAAGAGATATTAGAAATGCTGACAAATGGAAGAGCTGCAAGCTGGGTTTCTGTGACAAAACAGCCTTAGACTGGCTGAGTGGCATGCGTTAAGTTCTTGTGAAATGCTTTTCCTATGTGTGTTTTTCAACCGTTCTTCAGTTACGTGGAGCTTTCATTAGCAGGTGTTATCCGCTGAGATTAATGGTATGTTACTGACTTCTGTTTACGATATTAGCTCATAAGGAAGAGGTTAGGACAAATCTTTGACTGTAATGTTGTGCGGGTTTTTTTCTGTTGTTTAGCTTCGTTATATATAATATTCTTTAGTTGTGCTGTCAATATTGCTTTGGTGGTTGTTTTCCACTGGTTTCCTAATAACCTCAGTGCGGTGTAGGTAGCACAGATGCGCAGGACAGCATGGGCGGTTGAGTCTAAATCTGGCAATGCGCATTTAATGTACTTTGATTTGCTGGCTAAGGCACTATAAATACTGCATTTTTTTTTCAAAACTGAGAGCAATAAAAGCTCTCCAATGAGAAAAACTGCCCTAATCCCTGCTAGTGTGTGATCTCGGGTTCTTCTGGGGACCGAAGCTTGTTCTTTGCAGTCTTTGGTCCTGAATGTCTGTCTTTAGGCCTTGGCCCTTGAACAGACCTGAAGGAAATGTCTTCTCCTTATTGCCTGTATGAATTAGTCCAATTTTTACTACAATTTGAAGTTGGGAAGGGAGAGAAGATTTGGGCCTCTAGAAATACAGGAAAGCTGAATGAGGGCTAGGACAGAAGCGTAAGCCATCTGATCTCCAAGAAGAGGTACCTGTATGGGCCATGTGGATACCAGCAGTGGTACCCGCAACCAGCAATGGTGCCAGAAAAGAAGGGAGTCAAGACCCAGCCTCACACACAGATATTATGGTTCGTTTCGCATAGAAATACCCTTTCTGGGTACTGACATTTGGCTGTTACGTGTTGCCAAACATGCCCTGTAGTGACAACAGATGTTGAGCTCATTGTTCTGTTGGATGAAGATGAGCAAGAAATAAATTAGAGATACTAAGAAAATCAGAAAGCATTCCAGAAGGTCAGATCTTACCTAACTTAACATGATTTCTTAGGATGGTAATTCAAACCCAGCTTATGTATATTGAGAGTTTATTCACTTACGCTTAAATAGCTTCAGCGGATTTAGAGGTGCTGCTACCACTGCTGAGAGCGGAATGTAGCTCTTCTTGAGAACAGATCTTATTTCAAAATGCCAGGGATTATTGAAACAGGATTATTCTGAATATTAAGTACATTTTCTGGAACGGACTACTTTTCAATAATTTATTTCTTGTGAAATCTCTTATTGAGGTAGTTTCATTCTCAGAAAAGAGTAATAAATAGCTCCTTTTTCAGTCTGAATCAGAATATGGTATCCTAATAGCATGTGCAGGCAAATGAAAAGCGTAGGAAGAATAAATGGATAATTCCAACCCCAGTATTCCACTTGCATCATTTCCATTAAGGAAAAAAGATCTGGTTTATATTCTTTTTCAAAATGCTAGTTCATGTATCATTTTAAGCACTTTCCAAAAGTGAGGACTAGAAATGTGATACTTAATATAATACAACGTAATGTAATATAATCCCTAACATAAATAGCTGGCTTTGTGGTTTTTTTACTTTATGTATAAACGGTACCTACCAGAGGGTGATGTAAAATACATCGCTCTTAGAATTTAGTTGAACAAACTGGAGGTAAAGGAAGCCAGTCTACCTTTATGCTGTTCAACTGGGCTGTTTTTGCATTGCACCACTGAAGTGTCGATGGGAAGAGTTGTTCAAATATTCACTTCTAAACTGATACCTTTTGCAGTTTAAATGGAAGGATAGATGGAGATTAAGGTAATTAGTGTTCGCCATCATTTCCGCTCACAATTGGTATGTCTCAGGCGTTTCAGTGGAACTTCTCTCAGAGCACTCCTGAAGCGGAGCAGGAGGACAGTTGGGCTGATGGGGACCTCTTTCAGGGGGTTTGGAGTTGCAGCAATAGTCCTACGCTGCCATCTCCAGCGGTCCGGAGTCTGCCGCGCTCGGCAGCGCGGCCAACCGATCTGCTCCAAGAAGAGAGGAAGAAGAGAACGTGCCCTTTTTTCTAGTCAGCTGCAGTTTGCTCCATGCAAAGAATCGTGCTTCTCCCCAGTTTCAGCTCTACCTATAGTGGGTTTTTACTTCAGCTTGGGAAAAGCGAGTTCATGCTGTCCTAAGAGAGCAGAGAAAACAGAAGATTCTCTTTACACGTGTAGTATTGTAATTAAGTCCACACTCTTTCTTCTGCCCCTGAATTCATATACATCTTTTAAGAATCAGTATTCTTACAAGATATTTAATATAGCAAAGGCTTTCGCATCTGTAGACTCTTAACTGTCACGATTTTCAGAGGTCTCAACAGTTGTGCTGTCCTTTTGAAAGCTCAACTTGTTCAAAAAAAGACAAAAGACTTATGTAGGTGAGTTTTGTCATCTGATTAAAGGTCAGTATTTAAAAAAAACAGATACTCAAAGAACTCAGCATATATTTTCTCAATTGTGTACTGAATTCAGAAATGGAAGCTATTTTTCATAAACATAGTCCTTTCTGTCTCTTTCTCTACAACACCACCTTCCTCCTCTCCAGTTTCCTAGTTAGATATAACAAAACCTACAATGGCCTTCAAACAGGTGGATATTTTAGGAATAAATTAATAAGTAGATAAAGCTATTTTCATATAAAATATTAGTACAAAGATGATAGCTCTGTGTTATGATTTCTGCTGGTTTTGGATGAGGCATCTTGGTACGAATGCCTTTTGTGATTATTTTAAAGGAACTTTTATAAAAGATAAGGGTTAATGGAGCCAATATTGGTTTGGAAGCCAAGAATGATTATAAGTATAATAAAAAGTTGATTATAAAGTCTGTTTCCAGAAGTCTGTGTTGAACTTAGTGCAAACCCCGGAGGTATGTCTGGTGATAATTATGTTTGAGAGAAGCAGACACTGGTTTAGGTATTAATTTTATTGATAGCAAACTTTAAACTAGACATGGACTTGTGCCCTTATCTTATTGATGACTCAAGACCAAAATTTTAAGAAGTGTTATTTATTTTGTAGCTGGAGCAAGAATCCAAATGTTAATATGCTTTGGCTAGAAGTGTCTCTAACAAGAGCAACTCTTTCCATGGTAGCTGCCTAGATGGATAGGTTTTTTCATCAATATTTGGAAGATGCAGGAAACTGTTTTCTGGTTTGGTTTTCCTTCTATGGAAGTAAACCCAGTAAAACCAGTTCGCATTTCTAGATCCTAGTGGGGGGAAAAAAAACAAACCCACATTTAAAAGTAATATAAGGGGTGCGATACTTTTTGCAGCAAAAATAATTGTGTTGTAATCTTCTGTAACAGAATTAAATGCAAATATAATACTTTTGCCATTTCAGTTCTTGTATGATGACACTCCCAGTGTTAAACCTTTTTTAAAGATCCGGTCACTAAATGATGTAAAAATTTGTTTTCTAAAATAGATACTATCTGTAAGAGTTGATGATGCTTTTTACAGTTTAGGTTTAAGTTGCATAATTTAGATATATCAATAGTAGGAACTTTATTGTCGGCTGCACAGGCGCTCTTTTACCCTGTAGGCACTGGGTGAATATATCCCACCCCGCTGCACCCGTGGGCTTGCCGGTACCCAGGCTCGCTTCCGAACTTGGGTGCAAGGTGCTGTTTTCAGGACATCCTGTAGATGTACTTCATATTTTGCATCATTTAAAATTACCAGCGTTTTCGTTACGTTTGCATGCTGCCTATATACCTGTCTGGTTATGCAGTCTCATCAACTGAAACTGGAATAAT
The DNA here is from genome assembly GCF_965231255.1 of Vanellus vanellus. Taxonomy (NCBI): domain Eukaryota; kingdom Metazoa; phylum Chordata; class Aves; order Charadriiformes; family Charadriidae; genus Vanellus; species Vanellus vanellus. The sequence goes on from NC_138909.1 coordinate 83,100,667, forward strand.
AACCAATGACCATGTTCTTAAAGGTAGTAAAGTCCCTAGAAGATGCAGAAATATTCTTAAATATATTTGGAAAAGTGACTAAACGCCTAAAAAGCAACAGTGCACTATTATCGTATTTAAAAATAAATACCAAAAAATAGTTTTTAAGATTTCGACCTAAAGTATTTGTCCTAACTTTTCAGAAGACTATTGAGATTTAAATCTTACAGTGAAACCTTCTTAATTTGGTAACGTACGTGTCCTGGATCGAGTACTGAAATGAGTCTCCCTGTTTGTCTGTTACCACGTGTTTGGTTTTTCCACAAGGTATCGCTGAAGTTGTCCTCTTCCACCAGCTGGGCTACATTCCCCACTAAAATTAGGGTTTTATTCATTCACATACCTGATTTTTTTATTAATAGTCAATATTTGTTAATATGCCCCAAAACAATTTAATCGCTCAAGATGCATTCTGTTAGGGTAACCGTATATTTTGCACTGGTACGAATACTGGAAAGTCAAAGATACTCTGTGCTGCAATTCAAAACTTGTTCATCCAAAAATGTTTTGATCTAAGTCCAACATCTCGCTGTTTTACACAAGCTTTTGTAGCTGCGCAGCTGAGGTATTAGGTTGTAGCTTACCCCTTTTTCAAATGCTTCTTGTTTTCCAACTTTTTGAAGCACTTTCCAAATGTTACGTTTTAGGTTTTTTAGACGGCTGCCAATTTAAAGTCATTTCCTCTAGACAAACGAGTCCTTTGTACATTTCCCTCTTCTAACAATGTTAGTTTAAATGTTATAGTATGCAAACAGGCACGTAACAGAGTTTAACGCTAAAAATGTGAATTGTCATAATGCAGCTATTGTATTCATTTTTCACATAATGATTAATTAGCGGTATAATTGAATCTGCCAAAGAATGATGGCAGAGAACAAAAACCCAAACTTAAATTCTTTATAGCTTTTTCTGTATGTCCTTATATTATTTTTCTTTGAAGTGTTCCTGATCTGTCAAACCCGTTCTCTTTCCTTCGCTCTCCCTTTCACAGCTGTTTGAGATCACGGTGCCTCTCTCCCACGGCCCCAAACCGGTAACCGTCAGTTTTGCCAATCACACGTCGTGCCGGTGCATGTCGAAGCTGGACGTCTACAGACAGGTTCATTCCATCATCAGGCGCTCCTTGCCAGCGACACAAACTCAGTGAGTAGGAGAATCCTCTTTCCTTTCGCATTATGAGCAAGCCTACATAATTAGATGGAAAATATTGCTGGAAGCTTTTGCAGTTCCAATCGGTGAACTTCCACGCGTTAGTAGTAGCAGAATGCGTTTTGCAAAGGCGCTAATAATCGATTCACGTGGAGAGAGTGTTACTAAAGTAACATTACCTTTTTACCCAGTGGATAAACTGGGGCGGGGTCGTTTAAAAATGAAGAATAATGTTGTGCGTGGGGTTTGTTTCATGGAAGGAGCTACAATGCAATTGAGGCTTAAAGGAAACATCAATGAAATAAACTTTTTTTTTTTTTTAAAAAAGTAGTCATAAAAGCTGTCCAAAAATACTTTTGCAAATAAGGAGTAGACGATATTTCTCTCAAACTGTAATTTCGTATTTTAAAAGGTGTTTAAAAAAGGGCTGTTTTGAGGGAATCTTTGAGTACAAATCTTTTTTGGATATCTTCATATTCCAGAAGTGAAAATAATAGAGAATGGGAAGGGGAAATAAAGGGTTAATTGACAGTCCACAGAATTAGCGTGTTGATTTCTACGGTGGTTTTGAATGCAAAAAGTCACAGAGGACATCAGGCACCAAAGCAATCGGTACTAAAACACTTGAAGAACTCCTTCCCTTTGTTCTAGAGAACTTGAGTGATGATTTCATGATGTATAAACGTATAGCAGGACAAAAATATGTAACAGGCTAACAGTTGCTTTATGGAAAACCAATGACTAGAAGCTGAACTGGAATTAACTGTAGACATTTTTTTATAAGATGAGCGAGTAGTGCAAAATGCCCAGAGATGTAAGCTAGGCCATCTTCTCTGTTTTCATTCCGTTAAATTCTTGATGTTTTCTGACATGCTCCAGCTAAGCACACATTATATTCTATTTGAATTCAAATTATTGAATTTGGCCGTCAAAACACAGATCGTAAGCAGTAGACTAGAAAAATAGTAGGAAATATATCTATTAATGGCTTAAGTAGCTGAATAATTAACAGATTTTAAAAAATCAAAACCCAGGAGTCAATAATAAAGTCAAATTATGCTGACTGTTGGCAGCTTCTCAGTGCTTCCAGATGACGAGCAGTTGTAACGACCATTGCAAGAGTTTATTGTAGCCAGGAAACAGCTGCTGCAGTTAGAGGGAAGTAAGCGCAGAGCTACTGGACTTTGACCAGCACTCCCCAGTAGCTGCCTGCCCTGTCCGTAAGGGATCGTGCTTCAACAAAGGTCCGACAGAGGAGTACTGCATCAGATTATGTACAGGCTTTCTCTCCTGTCGGGTACTCTCTTTGAGTTTAAAATCTATGGATTTTACAAGAAAATAGAAAAAAAAAAAAAAAAAGGCACAAACCAAGCTAGGTGCTTCTGGATTCTCGAAAGGGAAGTAAAGACACTTCCATGTTCCTGGTGGGTGCCTGGATGCTTTTCAGAATCCCACTGGGTTTGTTTTTTTTTTTTAATTTGTACTAGGTTTTTTAATTTGTACTAAAGTTCTCAATTTCTTTTCAACTTCTTATTTTTCCTTAACATTTTTATTTGTAGGTTTGAATGCCGGTGGCACTGTTGTAAAGCCAAAACTTGGAATTGTACTTTCTTGTCGCAGTGCCAGATCTACATGTGTGCATCTGTTTATGTACACGCTCATTTTTAACAGGAATCTAGGCATGACTTTCTTAGGTATTGGTGAAGAGACAAGCCTAGGAGTATAATCCCCGGGTTTAGGGGAGTAACACGGGATCTAGTAAGAATTCAAGGCTGGATTATGCCACGATGCGCAGACACGTGTTAGAAAGAAGAGGGAAATGACACGTAAGGTAGAATACAAATAGATGATCTTTTTTTATATAAAATACGTTTTCTGCACAACTTCATCCTGAGAATTAAGGTCTTGGTCTTTACTTGTTCTCGCGCTTTTTTTTCCTTCTTTTCCTTCTAAAAAGCAGTAGCTACCTCTACGTACTTGCGGAGCTGCGGCATGTCAGTTCATGCTAACCAGCGTTTCAGAACACCTCCTGGATTAATGGTGGCTTAAGTTGTACTCTTCTCTGTTTATATAGAATTTCACCGAGACGTGAAACTGAGTGAGAAAATTGTCGCTCTTTATTTTAGAAGTTTAGCTATTGGGGGCGGGGGGAGCAGAGGGGTCTCCAATATACGCCGTTCAGATCCAAATCTCTATGATGCCCCTTTTGTCCCATGGTTTGTAGGTGGGCGCTTCAGAGCTGATAAGCGTTATTTTAGAGGTGGTTTGGATATTATGGTGTACACATTAAATGTTTCCCCCTCTTGTGCATTATCAGTCCTGGCACTGACAGGCAAAAAGTTAGCATGCTGATTTTTGTCATTTTTATTTTTTTTATAGTTGAATTGACAGTGATTTGGAAAGAGGTAATAAATTTTTTTTGCAGAGTGGTTTTGCCTCTGAGGGTTTTTTTTTTCCCTATCCTTCCTGAACTTTCCTAAAATGTTACAATAAGTCATTTTAAAATTTCAGCCATACCCACCCATACATTTCTCCACTAGCAACCAGAGTAGAGTTTGTAAACAAACAGTTCCAGTTCCTTTTGCTGGGTGTCTCCAACCCCGACGCTGAAATATATATTGTGCTCTTCAAGTTCTGGAAACTTGGGTTTTGTATCAACATTGTCTTCTCATGGGTTCATGTGCGCTTGGTGTTTTCTTCATACTGCCACCCTGGCTTCCTTCTGCAGTTGGTTTTAAACACTCCCGGCTAGACCCAGGCTGCTCCAGGTGTGAGTTGTTGGGTTGGTTTTTTTTAAACAGAATACAATAAATTATCCGTAGCATTTCTCAAGCAGAATCATGAGGAGGCAAAAGGACCCACGTGCCAAGTGAGGGAGCAAGAGCGAGCTCATTAGCGGAATGAAATCGGGAAACACCGGCTTGAGAAAAGAGGGAGGATGGAGGGTGATGGAGGGTGATGTTCCAGCACAGCAGTCTCTACAAACAGAGAGTCGCTGGACGTGCTGGAGGGCAGTGGTGTACATTTTGGAATGTGCGAGTAATGGTGCTCAGGGGAATGTCAAGGGCTTAAATTGGGTAATGGATGGTGCTACCGTAACACATGAGGGGTTTAGAAGTCCTACAGAAACCATGACTAAATGACACGGCCCGGACACAGGAAGTTAGACATGATTTGTTAGAAGGTGTCACCTGTGGTGATAAAGAAATAGCAAGGGAGGAAGATCGAATAATAGACAACTATTGTGTCTGTGGGGCACCTGCTGGTTGAGTTCAGGCCCTCTTTAACAAGAGACCCGCTGCTGTTAGGATTTTTGGCTTTCTTTGGTACCACTACCTTGGCTGCAAAACTCCAACAGGTAAAGAGCATTAAATTGTTAAATTGTTTATTGTCTTTCATTTCTAAAGTGAAGAGGCATCACTGCTGCAATCCAAATCTTTAGATTGAGGAACGCTGTCCAGGATTTGAGTGGCTGATGAGAAGGAGCCGGTTAATGTCACATAACTGTCACATAAAGGGGAAAGGATAATCTGACTTTGTTTCAGAAATTAGAGTTTGGTCTACAGCAATCATTCAGAAACTATTAGCATCTCTCTTTTGATGCCTATATGTGTGAAAACGTTTTTGTACTGCAAAAATAAATGTAGAAAATCATGCCTGTTTTCACCTATGCGGTATTTGGCACGCAAATATTTTTTATACTGGTCTATTTTCTATGTGAGGCTTACATTCAAGGGTTAACTCTGTTTCCAAACTACATTAGGAAAGTACAAATATCAGTTTCTAGAAGTTGGAGCTAAAACTTGAAATGTGACAACGTATCTTCAACGAATGGTTGAAGATTCCTGTAGTGGGGAGAACCTTAAAAAGTGACAGATTTGATAGGAGTTAAAAATAAGGTTATGAATGAGCTGAAGCTCTTCAAAAGGGTTTTGTAACGGAGGGAAACAAAAGCAATTAGCACCTAAAATTGATTATTTTTTTTTCTTGAGTTCTTACGGTAGTAAATCAACAGTACATTTCATTCCACAGGTGTCATGTGGCAAACAAGACCTGTCCAAAAAATCATATCTGGAATAATCAAATTTGCAGATGTTTGGCACAGCATGATTTCGGTTTCTCTTCTCACCTTGGAGATTCCGGTAAGCAGTTTTGCTTAAATGATTAAATGTAGTTCCGTGTTTTGATTTACCTAAAGGGGAAATTAAAAACATGAAAAGTAAATAGCTGAATCTTTTTCTTTATCAATATTAGTACTGCTTATGGTGGTCTTTCGACATATGTTTGTTCTTAAAACACCTTGAAAGGTATGAATTCAACAACGTTTCTTCACTTAAAAATAGGGGATGGGTAGAGAAAAAATTCTGATAATTGTGCAAGTTCTCTGCTGTATTTTCAGATGCGTCTGAAGGATTCCATATTTGCGGACCAAACAAAGAGCTGGATGAAGAAACCTGCCAATGCGTCTGCAAAGGAGGCGTGCGGCCCTCGAGCTGTGGACCTCACAAGGAATTAGACAGATCATCATGTCAGTGCCTGTGCAAAAACAAACTTCTCCCCGCTTCCTGTGGGCCCAACAAGGAATTTGACGAAGACAAGTGCCAGTGTGTATGTAAAAAGACCTGTCCGAAACATCAGCCGCTAAACCCTGCAAAGTGCATCTGTGAATGTATAGAGTCTCCCAATAAATGCTTCTTGAAAGGAAAAAGGTTCCATCACCAGACGTGCAGGTAAAAACTCGATCTTTAGCCCTTTCATTGTGTTTAAGGCATAAAATTTTGGGTTGTGTCATTAGCTGCTTTGTTGGATTGCTTTGTCGCCTTAAGTGAGCAGCAAAACTCTTCAATTCGTTTTTCTCTTGTGTGACCTCTGTCCTCTCTAAGAGGAAACTGCAAGGCAGAAGAAGTATTTTAAAGCATGTTTAGTTTCTTGTACTCTTACTACTACTTCGTATGATTTTTTTTCTTTTGATGAGAATGAGCTGTAAGTTCAAGCTCCCCATTTTCTGTGCTACTTAAAACCCCACTCTTTTTTTTCCCAAGAACTGACTATTGCAATTGGAATAACTCAAATATTCCTAATTAGATTTCATGGGTTAGTTCTGGAGATACCATCATTCCTTTTCACTTCCTAAATTTTTGCATATCCGTCATTTCACTGAACTGTTATTGAAGATTTATGAGTGCATAAAAAGTCTTATAGCTCTGGGTGATTTTTGTGAAAAGTAGACATATATAACTATAAAACTGACCACCCACGTTCATCATTTAAAATGGAATGTGGTCAGGAAAAAACCTCTGCAATTTTTTATCTGTCACGGGGGCTTTTCCTGCCACGACTGCTACACCCATAGCGGTAGCAGTCTATATATAAATATGTGAATGACTTCAAGTTCTGAGAAACAAGCAATATTATTTTTGCTTTTTATATATTTTGAGGAAAGTTTTCCTGTAAAGTGAATTTGTTAAAACAGAAGCAATGCCATTTGGAGCAGAAAGATCACTTATTTATTAATATATGGGAATCTTTCTATTATACCGATGACAAATAACAATTCCAGAAATGTTTGGGCACTGGAAATGGAAAATAGAAAATTAGGACATTTATATGTCTTTGGTCAGAAAAATTGGGATGTTTAAATGTCTTACTTATCAAAAGTAAACCTTAGAGTATATTTTTTAATATAACATGTAATTAGTAATAAATATATTGCCAGATATATATACATTAGTTCATCTTGAATAAAAAAAAAGTCTAATATGAGGAATGAGACCTGTGTTGAGCTCTCTAAAACAGAGGGAAAGATTAATAATGACTGACATGATGTGTTTTCCTATGTTTGGCCTTTTGAGTGGAATAGAAGAGCTAATACAAATATAAGAAATAGTTTCTTCTCTATTATTGGGTTGTATTTCAATTTTATGTTTGCAGAGGAAAAAAAAAAAGCAGCCTGATTACATGAGCTTTAAGCACATTACAAAGCCTCAGCGCGACTCCAGTGTGCACTTCCAGCAGTGCTACACACATCAACCGTGTGTATTTTAAAAGAACATTCACAACTGGAAAATTCAGGCATTTGAAAGGCTAAGAAATGCCATAATAGATACCTGATGCCACCTCCATTGATTTAAAGACTTAATATTTGAAGGAGGAAATTGAGTTGTGGTTGAGTGAGTTGAGACAGTGTTGCGGTTGGGTGCGATAAAGAGTTGGAATCCCTTTCTCACTTCCAACGACACTGTGATGTAGGATGCTTTTAGCTGGTTCTCTCCTAAGCAGTTCGTCTTTGCGTGGAGAAAGAGAAAGATTTGGATATGGTGTTACTCTACAGCCCCACAACCAATAGCCCTGTAGATAGCGGCACTGTCAAGGAAAAGAGAGGATGCGATCTCTCCTCCTTTTTCAGAAAGCACTTGGCACAGGTTTCTCGCATATCTGGCATGTCCACAAGCTTTCTGTAAAAGGAAGAAAAACCCTGCAACGTCCTGTTTGTCTTTTGAAAGAAAGATGCCGTGCTGCTACGAGACCACGTAAATGGAGGTGCCCCTCTGCAACTGTGCGAGGTGCCGGAGACCTCGACACGAGCAGACCCCCATAGCCGTGTCCTCGGCAGCTCCCCGTGCTGACAGAGAGCCCTTGTAGGTTCTGGTTTTGAGGCACCTGCATGTTTATGCACTCTACCTAAAATGCCTCTACCTCTGATGTCAGACCCTGCTCCAGAGGACACGAATAAAAAGTCATTTACAAAGAACAGGACAGGAAGAAAAAAAAGAAAAGAAAATAAAACAACAAAACACCATAAAGCATATTGGCTTTTAAGGTGATCATGCTGTTACCACCACTAAAAGTAGCATTCCTACTTCAGTTTGATCTCTGCAGATGTTACACTCTCCAAAATCTCAAACCTGAGCATTTGGTGGCAAAAATCACAATTACTGACCATAAAGAGAAAGTTGCCACTGACTCACCCAGCGCTATGTACATTGGCTGCACATCTCTCTTAGCTCCGGCGTGCTCAGGTTGGCCTCATCGACACAGACATCTGTCACATGGAAACACTCCATAAACAACATTCAGCCTTAATCTTTTGAAAGACCTGCTCTATTGTTCAGCAGAGTTTCCTAAGGAAACCACATTTATATAGTTACAATGCCTCTGCCACTATTCACCCTGCGCTATCACCTCAGAAATGTATTTTGGTCAGTTTTGGCCGGGCCAGATAACTAGGCACCTCCGCTGCAAAGCGTTTTAGAGGAGGAGAGGGGCTTTCTTGCTCCGTTGGAGTGTTCCTGATAAGGATAAAATTGCAGCAACCTGACCTTGACCGCTGCTAGACGCAAACTCACGTGGGAGAGATGCTTTATGGCATTCTCAACTGTAAGTTGAGTTGAAGTTCGCAGTTCACTAGGAGGCACAACTCAACACCTCGTGTGCAACGATTACCTGGCTGCTTTTCATTTTGTGCAATGTCATAGGTGGGTGGAAGAGTTTAGCTTTGTCTTCCCCCCCCCCATCTTTCTCTTATTTCATTCTACGGTCGTTCAGTACATGAAATAGTCTGACTTTCATGGCAGGAAGAGGCAAAAAGGCGAGTGAGGTCAGTGTTTGATCCATTGCGTCTCCATGGAGTGCCTTTTTCTTGGAACAACCTACTGCTGGTTGCCCATTTGCTCAGGGTATTAGATCCTTTGGCAAACGTGCAAGCCAGTAAAGTTCACTTGCTTTCTTTCTCAAGTGACACTGTGATTTTTGTTGCCTTTTTCCACTGTTTCCAAACTTTATTGGGCAAGAGGTCAGTAGGACTTTGAGAGAGTCCCATGAGCTGCTACTCTGAGCTCAAATATCTATATTAAGTAAGTGGCACAAAATACTGTTACTCCCTTAATTACAGAGGCCACACTGGTGAAATAATCTGTGATTAATGACATTGAAAACACCAAACAAGATGTGACTAGTTAATAAATGTCATGTTTGCAGTCTTCCTCATTCCTTATTGCTTTCCTCATAGCCAGGTTCATTGGTTGAACTAGCTGGCTCGAATTAATGTAACTGTAATCCAGACCTCATATCATAAACAAATTATTGCAAAGTGGGAACTTTGGGTATCCAAAACAAGCACACAACATATTAACTTATCTGCAACAATAATAAGAGTAGCCATAAGCCCAAAACAAGAGTTGCCTCAGGCAGAGCGTGGTGACATTGCCTTGCTATGGTGTACTGTAGCAGCTTTGAACTGAAGTAAGTAGGAATTATAGTAATAGATCATAATATCAGTGTTTCATAAACAGGCACACATTATTTAAATACTGTGTTGAAATTCAAAACATATACTTTTGTCTGTTGACTCATTGCCAGGGTCTGGAAAAAAAAAAAGCAGACTTGTACTTTGTCTCCATTATACACCAGAAAGTATTTAGCATTGTTATTATAAGGTTATTTTAGGTCAAGTTCTTGTTTTAATAGAAAAATAAAGTAGGAAAAGGAAGAGTTCAGGGACAAACACAGATATTATCTTGTGTAACCTCTATTTTTCTGTCAAGTAATCTGTGAAGAAAAATTCTGCTGTATTTTAGGTAAATTTGACCTGTGGTTTAATGCTTTATGTCTGTTACACTTATTTTAATCAAGTAGGGAATATTTCTGTTCTTTATCCTTTAAGATTTATCATAAACATGGCCTGGACAGGTGTACTCTTCGCTGGGTAAAAAACTGGCTGGATGGCCGTGCCCAGAGAGTGGTGGTGAATGGAGTTAAATCCAGTTGGTGTCCAGTCACAAGTGGTGTCCCCCAGGGCTCGGTGCTGGGCCGGTTCTCTTTAATATCTTTATCAACGATCTGGATGAGGGGATCGAATGCACTGTCAGTAAGTTCGCAGACGACACTAAGCTAGGCAGGCGTGTTGGTCTGCTTGAGGGTAGGTTGGCTCTGCAGAGGCATCTGGCCAGGCTGGACCAATGGGCCGAGGCCAATGGTATGAGGTTCAACAAGGCCAAGTGTCGAGTCCTGCACTTGGGTCACACCAACCCCATGCAGCACTATGGGCTTGGGGCAGAGTGTCTGGAAAGCTGCCCGGCAGAAAAGGACCTGGGGGTGTTGGTGGACAGCCAGCTGGAGATGAGCCAGCAGTGTTCCCAGGTGGCCAAGAAGGCCAACAGCATCCTGGCCTGTGTCAGGAATGGTGTGGTGAGCAGGACTGGGGCAGTGATCATCCCCCTGTACTTGGCACTGGTGAGGCCCCACCTCGAGTACTGCGTTCAGTTTTGGGCCCTTCACTACAACAAGGACATTGAGGTGTTGGTGCATGTCCAGAGAAGGGCTACAAAGGTGGTGAGGGGTCTGGAGCACAAATCTGATGAGGAACGACTGAGGGCCCTGGGGGTGTTCAGCCTGGAGAAGAGGAGACTGAGGGGAGACCTTATCTCCCTCTACAAGTACCTGAAAGGAGGGGGTAGAGAGGTGGGGGCCGACCTCTTCTCCCTGGTGACAGGTGATAGGACGAGAGGAAATGGGTTCGAGTTATGTCAGGGGAGGTTTAGATTGGATATTAAGAAACACTTTTTCCCTGAAATGGTTATTAACCATTGGAAGAGGCTGCCCAGGGAGGGGGTGGGGTCACCATCCCTGGAGGTGTTTAAAAAAAAGGGTAGAGGTGGTACTTGGGGACATGGTTTAGAAGTGGTTTTGTCAGGGGAGGGTAATGGTTGGACTTGGTGATCTTAAAGGTCCTTTCCAACCTCAGTGATTCTCTGATTCTACAAGATGCAGGCTCTGATCTATTGCATGGAGAGAAGTAATGTGAAGTGTAGGTACACCCCCACTGGCCTCAGGGAGCGGCGATAGGAGTTTGCAGCTTGAAGGAAATACATTCTCTTTTTCCAGATCTGAGTGACAGTGTAACATAGGCAGAGAAATTTCTCTCGGGCTTATTGCAGCGGTGAATAAGGCGAGAAACAGTCCTGGGTAAGAAAATGGTAAATTTGCTCATCACCTGGTTCTGCATTGCCACCTCAAACTGGCAGCACGCAGTAGGTCATAACAAGCTGATTTAAGTAGAGAAAAATATCACCGCATTTTCAAAATTAAATTTAAGAAGGTACCACTCAAGATTAGAATGTGACCGCAACCAGGCAATGCGTTAAAAATATCCATGAGTGTCTGTCGCAATAGAATCTTTTCTCTTGAAAGATTCATTATTCTTATTCTTTCATTGTCTTTTGTGAAGAATGGTCCAATTCAAAGTAGTTGCAAGAACATCAACAAAAGTTAAAAGATCTGTATTTGTAGGAATTAAATATCCCGTCGAGAAATTGGAGTCTAAATGTACAGAGATTTCTACTCCAGGTTAATATAAATGATCATGTTTCATTAATGCCCGCTTTTTTTCATTTCTTTAGTTGTTACAGACCGCCGTGTACAGTCCGAACGAAACGCTGCGATGCTGGATTTTATTTTAGTGAAGAAGTGTGCCGCTGTGTACCCACATATTGGAAAAGACCACTCATGAATTAGCGAAGAGAGCACTACTCGCTATTTCGGTGTACATTTTTCCATGAGAACAAAGGAACGACGGAAACTTTGCTAATATTTGGAATTAAATGTTCACCAGAGACCCTGTGGGGCTTTCAGAGACAGACGCATTGTGCTTTTCTCAAGATGCGGAAAGCAAATGTAGAAAATAACTGGGGTTCGTGTTTTGTAAAGAACTCAATAAGGACTTATTTTCTGCCAATGACCAAACAGCCTAGGTTTTTCTTCTCGTGATTTTTTTTTTTTTTAAAGAGATAATGACTATATAATTTATTTCCACTAAAACCATTGTGCAGCATTTCTGTTTATAGCAGTAACAATTGTTAAAGCTCACTGTGATCAATATTTTTATATCATGCAAAGTATGTTTAAAATAAAATGGAAATTGTATTATAGAATGGTGAGAATGTTTAATCATCTGTCTGTACAAAGGAACCGCAATTTAGCTTTATTGCCAAAGGTCTTAAAAGGGGGGCGGAAGCGGTTAAGAGAACGCACTTTTATGAAAAGACGGCGACAGACATTTTCTCATACCTGTTATATGTCTATTTCAAATGACAGAGTTATACTAACTGTTTCGGGACCAGTGGTATTTCTGTCTCTAGAATTAAATTAGCAAAGCAAGTATAATTAATAACTAATGAAAACATTGGAGAGCCTATACGTTGCCCAAGGATAAGGACTACGTAAAAAGGACTGCAGCAACTACTCATATTCCAATATATTCACCTTTTATTTTATTTCTTGTTAGGATTCCTAAGGAATAATATAAAATAATGTCTGTTGAAGGTTTTTAGTATGAAAGCGGAAAAGCCAGCTATGCTTTTTATTTAGTATTACAGGCTACAGTGTAAAATTTACAACGAAATAATTCAGAATGCTTTGATGCACTTTACTCTTTCGTATAGTCAATCAGATGTCTCCATCAACAATGTCTGTGTGTGCAAAAACACTTTGAAGGAAAAAAATACAATTGATATTCCCAGGGAGACATGAAAGGACTTCCACCAGTCTGGTATGGATTGACATAAAAAATTGTCGGGACTTCTCTTTAATAAAGAGAATGCGAAATCAAACATCTACAACTCTGAAACAAGGTAAGATCTTTAACTTGCATGGGAAGAGCAATGCGCAAAGAACAATCTATACAAAATTAAAATATTTCAGAAGCTGGAAGGAAGTCGTTAAATTATAGAAATCTTATTGGGTGCAGAAGGGGAACAAAGAAAAGCTGCAAAGCGAGATTTTTGTAACAGGGATGGGCAGATCTGCAAAACCAATTTTCCATGTCATGAGTCTGAAGTGCTGGTTCTAAGCGCTGTTCTTAAAAGAGGTATTAATGAAATAGTATTATTTCTGATTATTTCCTAGAGGGTCGGTGTGGGGGGTTTGCTTTTCTAGATTCTGGCATATTTAGGTATCAGAGTTCCTAAAACGGAGTGAAAGCTACTTTCAATGACTCAGTCCACGTGGAGCCAGTCTAACAAGTAGGCAGGACGAGAGGCAGTTTGAGAGTTCCCAGATACCGCTCCACGTCTGGTGTCCTCCGTGGTCTTCCTAAGAGGCCAGCTCTGCTTTCTCCAAACGGGACAGCAGGATGAAGTTGAGGCATACAAATACCGAGGAATGTCTCTATTGCTGTACTGCCTCAGCACTCAAATGCAGGTAGAAATCCGAATGACAGTTTTACGTTGAAATACAACGTTACGGCAGCGTAACACCACCCCGTTCCCGTGGGTTGGATCAGTAGTTACGCAAATCAACAGTGTCTAAACTGGCAATGTCAATCTCATACCAAGAGGTTAATCGTCAAACCATTCAGTATTACTGACGATCCGGGCATCCACGTATATATGTCAGCTGCTTGATGGAAGCATAATGTATCTTAAGAAATCAATTAAAAGGCAAACTTTAATGAAGACTGAGTAAACAACCTGTCGGTGAAGCTCCCAAAATAAGCTTTTTCGTTTCTCTCCAAGGCCGATGCAGAAGAGAGGCAGCGGGGGAAGGACAAACCAAATCTGAAACTAGGAGCAGAGGCTAAGTAAGCCAGTAGCTAACAGATAAAATATGTACTTGTGGTTAAAAAGGAGGAGGGCACAAGCGGAGACAGAGCAAAACTGCATTCCAACAAGTAATTCTGTGCAGGTTATAAAACGCGCGTGTTACAAAACTGTGCAAAAAAAAAAAATAATAAACCAAGCAATGCTCCACTTAACATCTCTAAACGATCCGAATGGAGTGCAGGAAAACAGAGCTAATAAAACCGTTCTGGCTAAGCTGATATTTGGATTTCTGCTGAGCGCGCGACACTGCAAAATCGTAAAACCCACGAGGGCACGGCAGGGCAGGGGGATGGAAAATGAGAGCACTGAACGGGAAACTCCAACTTTATCCCAAACATCAGCGTTCAATAAGAATGACTTTCTCGAATGCATTTTTATTTTTTTTTTTCCATTTCTTAACTTGCCCCATATCGAGACTTTTGGACACGAGTTAGGAAATCCTGAAGTGAAACTACGATTTAAAGGAAGCAGAGAGGTGACTTCTACGCGTCGCCACAGCTCGGGTTGATGTCTGAGCACAGGGAGTGTTCTCAGAGGTGTGCAGATGAGTAGAATAACACACGCAAGCAGCTGATAGCATTTCCTGGGAATCGGGCTCTCCAATTCTGCTTTACCTGAAAATAGTGTGTGGGTTTTTTTTAAAAAAATGCATTATACACACGAACACACTAAATATCACAATTATTATCATTAGCATAGGCTACAGATTTCCCATTCTGCATCAGAAAATGTGATTCTGTTTCTCTCAGTACTGTCACAAAATCACCTATATTGAAGCAAGTGTTTATCTGCGGAGAAATACAGACCGATGGCGTAATCTGCATAGCAGGTCTTCCTTGCTTCTATTACATAAAGCAGCCGATAGATTCACACCATTTCCAGTTTTTAAGTGTTCTTTGATTATAGTCCCCTTGCAATTTTCATCTTCATTTCAAATCTTAGCTTGGTATTCTCAAAATATATAAAAGAGAGAATATACACCTTAAAATAAGATCCAAAAATATAGGTGATAATTCTATATACAAGTTATTCTGCACTAACTCAGAAGAAAAAGCTTATATTGTTATTTGTGTAAAACCCCTGTACCTTCCACAAAATTTATGGGGGGGGGGGACGGGGAGAGGCAGAGTGTAGCTGCAGTAAATCACATTTAATAGTAAACAGACTTATGCTTGCATTTCATCAGGAGTTTACAGCAGTTGCTGTAGTCTTTCAATACTTTACTGCATGGAGACCATCAATTACACAGAGCAACCCCTCTCCACCTGTATTAACAGCAGGAGATGCTATTTCCAGCGTGAGCGTTGTTACTCTGCCGACGTGTTTGTCTAATTCCCGTTGAACGGGACAGTCAATCAGTTCTCTTGAGTTCTATTTGAAAGACCAGCATGAAATCTCGCATATGTGCCATATCACCCCCAGAGGCTTAGTGTTAGCATTGCTTTCAGTAGTCTCCTTTTCCGTCTTCAGACCTCGGTGACAACGCCAGATGCCCGGGAATTCTAACATCTCTCTTTCTCTCTGATTTTCTGGAATTGCGACAAGCCGTCACACTTGGGCCAAAAAGCTAGGCATGGAATAATTTATGCAGGCAGTAAGCGCATCAGCACATTGTCCTGAGGAACGGGATGTATTCTTGTGAATATTATTTAATTTAAGAATATATTCTTTAATGACTATTTAGTTCATTAGATGTTATTTAATTTTGCATTATTTGGAGGTACAAAAGGTTGCCCGCAAGTAGAAAAGTTTAAAGGCGATCAACTCAGAATTTTCAGAGCTTTTGTAATTTGGCCAATGTGATATAGTAATAACTTTTAGTATTATAAGATTTTTACTGTATCGAAAAAAGGAAAAGAATAGTTGATAATTTATTTAATCGCTTCCTTTTTGTTCTCTTTCTCTTTTTCTTTCCCATTTCAGATAAAACCTCTGGTGAAGAAAACAGGACAACCTTCCGATTGAGTGATGAGCAAATGGACCAGGTATTAATTTTTTTTAATATAATAAATATGAAGGACTAATAAAATTAGGCCAGTTTAATTCAGGTTTAAGACTCCGGATTACACTAGAGTTCTTAAAAGCTCTGGACAGAACAAATCATTTTTATAGAATAGCATAAGCTCTGGATAGACCAAACCATTTTTACAGAATGGCATATCTGGACTCATTTTATCTGGATTTTCACGTCCAAAGGTTGCAATGGAATCTGAGCAGTAGCAAGCATTAAGAGGTCACCCATTGTACAATAGCACAGTTTCTAAAATCGTGGTGATTTGTCATTCTAAAAATGTATACTGTGTCTATAGTTACTTCAGCTTGAGAATGTATTGAATTACAAAACATAGCACATTCCAGAACAAAAAACAAACAAACAAACAAACAAACAAACAAAAAAAAAAAAAAACCAAAAAAAAACCAACCCAAAACCTAAAGCCCCCAGCTTAAACCACAGTGCTTTGCTGTTCTGCATAAGCATTGCTACTTGTTGGCAAACCGCTATGGAAATCTCTGAAAGTGGTATATTACCATTTATTCCCTTTTCTTCTCAGCAAAAGCCCTGTCATGAAAATAACATCTCGTAGATTCAGATCTTTGTCCCGGGTCAGGGTACTGTGCCCGTTCCTGGCAGACGCTCACCTTTCAGCTGAGTTTCAGCAAACTCTTCATCCATCCTCTGCATTTCTAATCAGCCGTATGTGGTCACTGAACTCTTCCCCTTTGCCCCCTTCCTCGACTTAAATTACTTCTCTGCGATTTCTGGACCATATCTCAGTCTCCCCATAAGAATATCTCTATTTCTCTTTCAGCCTTTCTCACACGTCACTGTTAACTCTGACCCTTCCATTTCCCTTTTATATCCACTCTCGCACTAAAAACGACATTGCTTTCCTCTCTGGTACCTCTCTCTACTTTAAATAATCATGCCAACATGGGCATTAATCTGGTTTTAGTTGACTGGTGATACTCTTAACTATATATGTATGAAAGAACCAGTGCTAAGAAGTCTGAAATTACACATTTTGAGTGTGTAAATCCCACTTGACCAAGCAAATAGTAATAATAATGATGATGATTCTATGATTCTATGATAATAATAATAATTAATAATAATTAATAATAATAAGCTATTTGAAAATAATTAATTAAATAAATAAAACACTTTTAAGATTAATAAATAATAATAATGATGATGATGATTCTATGATTCTATGATAATAAGCTATTTGAAAATAATTAAATAAATAAAATACTTTTAAGATTGATAAATAAATAATAAGAATTATTATGATTCTATGATTCTATGATAATAATAATAAATAATAATAATAAACTATTTTTAAATAATTAATTAATTAAACAAAATACTTTTAAGATTAATAAATAAATAATAATAAAAATAATTAATTAATATAAAGATTATTATTATTGGTGGTGGTGGTGGTGTTGTTATTGTTGTTGTTGTTGTTGTTGTTGTTATTATTGTTATTATTATTGTTGTTATTATTATTATTATTATTATTATTATTATTTCAGTTGAGAGCCTCCCAAAGCAAACTTGCAAATACAAACAACAGATGCAGAAAACGCCCTAGCAGATTACACTTGAAACAACAAAAAAAGAGAGTTCACGATATCGCCCTCCCTGTACAAAACACAAACTTTAACTCCACCGGGTGCTCTCTCTGCAGTCTACCGTGGGACTTGGGGGCGGGTGAGGAGACTTCTCCCACACTCCGCAAAGCCCCGGAGGTCCGTGCGCTCCCCGAGCGCAGGCGTACCCCCCTCTCGGCTTTGCGTCTCGCGGAAGATGGGTGAGGTCTGCTCACGGCATCCTTCCCAGAAGGATAACGCCACTGGTAAGCACGGGCAGTATCTGTAAGCTCGGGTTGCCCTCGTAAGGTGAACGTGCCCAGGGGTCGGGGTGCAGAGAGCTACCGAGCCCCCGAACCCTCGGTCCGTGGGTTAAGGTCGGGGCAGGTTCTATATCGGTTTCAGTTCCTCCAGTCGGTATTTAATAAACCGTTTAAGAGGTGCTTATTTTAAAATACAGCAAATAACCTGTTTACCGAAGCACTAAAATACCTTGGACTTGTATTGTTTTCAGAAAAAAAAAAAAAAAAAAAAAAAAATTAAAACAGCTAGACTTACGAGGAGACACGCTGTCTGGGAGCTTATCTGGAATTAAACTCCAGCAAAATCCAAGTGAATTTTAAAAAAGCAAACACGGAAATATTTTTCTGAGGCTAAATCAAGGCATTTACATCCACTAGAAGAAGATGTAGTACTAATTTACTTTCATGAAAAAAATACAAATATATGCTTTATGTAGAGATTAAGCATTTATCAAAGGTAATTTCCAAAAATACAAGAGTGAGTTTTCAACTACATATTAAGTACATATTAGCGTCCCCTGTGGGGGAACTATAAAACTGTCCGACAGCACTTTCCTATATTTATTTGCAAGAGCAGACGGGGCAGCAATGAGATGTTTTAATATTGCCGCAACTATATATATATATATATATAATAAATTAAGATTTTACTCTTGAAAGGTTAATACTCAGTAATAGATTACACTTTAGAGAATCGAAGCGTTAGGGGTTCATGTCCTCATTCACTACATCACCGCATTAGACTTATGCTGTATTAAGTTTACGAACATTCAGATTTTACAAATCTTTCCAATCACAGGTCTTTAGCTGCTGAAGATCGACCGGTTCACATTTCCCTTTACTTTGTTAGTTCCTTGTTGTTGTTCTTTAAAATACGCAGGAAGTATATCTTATATTCTTTAACTGCAGTTTATTTTGAAAAATGCTTCCGAAACAACTATTTTTATTTTAGTAACTCTAAAACAGCGATAGGACAACAAGCCCATACACAACCAGCAGGTTAAGAAAACTTCACCTTCCACATCGCCGGTTCGGCGATTCTCTCTGTCACCGGCCGGGCTCCCGCAGGACACTGGGTGCGGGTTCCTGAGCCAACGCGCTCTCCCTGGGAGGTGTCACGGCGGGGACGCGGCTGAGGTCCTGGCTCTTCTGTGACGTACACATGGGGCAGCTTCTTGGACCCGCTTTTAGCTTAGCCTGAAGATCGTCTGTATTAGGGGGCTTCTTGAGGGCGGCAGAGCCCTGGCACAGGCTGCCCAGAGAGGTGTGGGGTCTCCTTCTCTGGAGATCTTCAAAACCCGCCTGGTTGCGTTCCTGTCCAACCTGCTCTGGGTGACCCTGCTCTGGCAGGGGGTGGGACTGGGTGGTCTCCAGAGGTCCCTTCCAGCCCCTGCCACTCTGTGGTTGTCAAACTCCCAGGAAGGAAAATCAATACTCAGGAAAGCAAAACTAAATAAATAACTAAATAGATAGTTCTCTTGGCCTCCAAGAAGAACATCGAGAAGAGGTCAGTTAAAGGCAAGTCAAAGCCATTACATCTGCAGGAGACGGCTTGTTGCTGACATCGCTGAGTCTTTCTTCTGATTTAAATGGTATTATTCATGTTAATGGCATCACTGGAAGACTGAGATCAGTCTTCAGAGTAGCAAGGCCTGGTAAATGTCATCCAGCACTCCTGTTCTTCACGGGTTGTTCTAAAACACGGATTGCTCGAGGAGGGAAGAACTACATATTCTCACAAATATTCTACCTGAAAACTCTTCACTGAATAGGTAACTATAGCTGTTAGAAATCCATAGCTTGAGACAACACCATCCACAGCTTTTATTACTGTTTTTACACAAAATGAAGTGACAGGTCTCTACCAGAATTCTTGTCAGCTTTTCAAGAGAGTGAGCAACACTGCAAAGCTCAAAGCATGCCTCGTGGAAAAGGACTGAAAAAAATAATACAGAGAAAATTAAACATCCCACCATTAATGAAGTGATAATGAAGATTAACTGCATTCGAAACAACCCCCACTGACAGCAAAACTGTTTTATATAAGGTTCAGGAAGCTTTAAAATAGATATTTTAGACCAAATTGTGGTCTCTTAACTATATTGTTCCTGCTGTGGGAGTTTGCAACACAGTGAAATGCCATACCAAAAACTAATTCAGTCTTACGAATAGTCATGCGTCAGCGCTTAAATTTTCCTTATTTATCACTGAAGAATCTGTAAAGAGGAAAACCAAAGGACACAGACAGGGAAAATATCCAAGGGATTAGATCCACCATTGACTGTGTAATCACTGTGAGCGGTACCTAAATCCTAAACTTGGACCCTAAAAATCCTCATTCATTTGTCCCCAGTTCATAGGAGACAAGATTCCAGAGTAAGTTTCCCTAACCTGAAGGTACACTTCTGCAAATGCCTACAGTGCAGCATAACTATATGCCTGAACTCCATCGAGGCACATGAACTGATGACGTCACTATTTACCCTCTGAAGTAAAATCCGGCAAAATTCAGAAAGTACTGACAACATCTTTATGCCCGAAACACATGGAAAAGTTTCTCTCCCTCCCTTCTCTTTGCGTTGTTATACTTTGTATGAAATAAGTAAATAAAATTTGGGTGAGAAATGGAGACGATAGTATTCTAAACTCTTGTTGTTGATTTTAAAAATGGAAGGTCCGGGTTCCAGTACTATTTAATTGACTATCACGTTCTTGTAACACTCCGGCAGATGTTACAGAGAAAGGACTAAACTGTCCTGGATGTTGTCACTTGCTATTAGTTTGTCGTTCTGGAGACTTGACAGGTATGGGAATAAATCCTCTTCATCTGGTTCACGTGACTGATTCCCCTTCCTCGCTTGTGCCGTGCTTCCCTTATCTAGGGTATGACAAGTTTCGTGTTCTTCGACTAAGAAAGTCTTACTTTTGTCTGTTGCAATTGCTCTACAATGTACAAAAAAACCCTCCACATCTTTTTGTATTTTGGCTGTGGTTTCGTTAATTTGTAGGCTAAACTGACACAGCCAGAACTTGTTTATACTTAAATTCCCATCTGCCTTCTTCAGCCTTGCCTGCTCTGCATTCGCTTCTTTTAGAGCATTTCTTGGTTTACGATGCTAACTGTCGGTGTGATTGTTTAATACTTTTTATACTTCATTGAAAGCAATAAATTTCTATTCCCTGAGCTATCTTCTTCATGTTTTCTGAAAGAATTCAGAAAAGAAAAACATTTTTAACAAAAAAGCCTCTTTACTTCAACTTCAGTGGTTTAAAATCTATTAAAGAGGTCAATAAGACAGTAGTAATTCCTCTTATGTAAGTAATAAAAGTCTGATTTTTTTTCCTTCAATCCATCCAGGAAAATCAGAGATCTAAAAGGCAAAATACTGCATTATTTATACAGGTGAAGTCAGTCAAGTGTTCATCCCCAAGATTGTCAGTAATTTCATAGTATAAACTTGGGGCGAAAGTCAGGCTGAGTCAGCAGATTCGACATTAGTATAGTGACACCTTTTTGTCTTTGGTGGATCCCGATGACCTCCCCGTGAGTCCTGCTTCTAATTGCACACCCCGCAGGAAAACAGCCACAAACCACTGCCGGATTCGGTGGTACAGCTGCCTTTTTGTGGACATCTTGGCCAATTCGCGTGGTGAGCACCGCATCTACTGCTAATGTTACAGAAGAAGCTTCCTTGAAATAACTTCCACGAAGATTTATGCATGCTCATATGAACCAGGAGAACATTTTGTGGTGGTGCTTGGTGTGGAAGAATGAAACACACAATGTTTATCTGCAATACCGTATCATTGACACCAGTCATTCTGGTGGGATGTTTTGAGGTGATGTTTAACTCATTTCTCCAGATGTACAAGGCTGGAGAGGGACTTTTTACAAGGGCAGGTAGTGATAGGATGAGGGGGAATGGCTTCAAACTGAAGGAGGGGAGGTTGACATGAGATATTGGGAAGAAATTCTTTCCTGTGCGGGTGGTGAGCCCCTGGCACAGGTTGCCCCGAGAAGCTGTGGCTGCCCCATCCCTGGAGGTGTTCAAGGCCGGGTTGGACGGGGCTGGGAGCAACCTGGGCTGGGGGGAGGTGGCCCTGCCCAGGGTAGGGGGATGGGAACTGGGTGATCTTCGAGGTCCTTTCTGACCCAAACCATTCTGTGATTCTATGTGACTAAAAGATTGAAAATCCATTCTCAACTTTTTGCTTCTCATCTTTTTACTTCTTATCACACACTTTGAATACTAAAGAAGAAAATACAGGATTCTCGGGGAAGGGGGGAGAGTTGGGGTCACAGGAGCTTGCAATTCACTTAGTGGGCTTCAAAAATACTTAACCTGAGTTTGTTTAAGATATGAGAGATCTACATACGGTCCATGAATCTAGTTAAAGCCTTATTTGCAGTGTTTCTGATGAAGCTATCTGCTAAATGAGAAAGCTATTTAATTTGATATTATCTTGCAGTAAAAAGCCATCGTTGCAGCGATCAGATAGCACATTCTACTTGCCTATCTTCAAAATTCCACACGTGCATTGATATTTAGCACTCATATGTCCAAATTTATCTTAGCTGAAATGAAGAAAAATGTAATTGTCTTTCAAAGTCAAAAACAATATTCTGGAATTGATGAGAGCTGATCCATCCCACCTCTAAAGCCCTGGAAGTATGGTTTTCCCGTTTGAGAATGTTATGTTTTGCCTATTTATTACTTGCACTGCATATGTTTTATTTTGTCTTTACACCAAAGAAAACAATCATCGACCTAAATTGTCATCTGCTGAGTAGAAAACATTTTCATAAGCCGAGCAAGTTATTCATCTGGATCCTTCCAGCTACTGAGACACACAGTGTATGGGAACATCAAATACACCCTTAATGCACTTGGAAAAATAGTACCGCAAAAGCTATTTTTTTCTTTAATGAGAATTCTGATTAATCCTGTTTTGTTTTCAGGTTCTGCCAAATATTATGCATTCCTAACAGAGATATAATCTCTCTCTTATGTCAAAATAAAACATAGAAAATACAGTCTTACACATATTCTCTAGGGTGCTTAACTGCAAAAAAGACAGAGAACACTGCGAGATTTTCATATTACTCAATAAAATCATGGTTCCAGTACTATTCATATATTTCATAAATTTTCAACAAATGAAAAGAAATAAAAAAATGTAATGACAGAGGCATTGAAAAACAAAAACAATAGAAGTGGCTTTTTGCTCTTGCATAAGCCTCTTCAGACCAGCATTGGCCTGATCTCTTTTCTAAACAGTCCATAAACAGTAGAGTAATTCCCATGACAAGACGCAAACAAGACATATCTTCTATTTCACTGCAAACTTTGGTGGAAATTAAAAATGCTTGAAGCGCTGCACAACCAGTTATTAAGATCTGGTAGCCAGCACTAGTGAGACAGATAGTCTCACTGAATATCATATCTAGCTCATCTATTATATACAATTTATATATAGTCTGATCCCCTACAACATTAGCAATACAGCCTCTGGCCAACTGAAAAGTTGCATTTCTGTTCTTTTCCCACAGCTACTCTTTCTGTGAGGAACAGTGATATCTTCACAAGAGCAGAGCAACAGTCTCCTTTCTGGCACAGTTTGGTTCCTGCATCCATTCCAAATGGAATCTCAAAACCCAAGGAGGCCAATTGTATCCTGGGCTGCATCAGAAGAAGTGTGGCCAGCAGGTCAAAGGAGGGGATTCTGCCCCTCTGCTCCACTCTCCTGAGACCCCACCTGGAGTACTGCATCCAGCTCTGCAGTCCCCAACATAAGGAGGACATGGACCTGCTGGAGCGTGTCCAGAGGAGAGCCACGAGGATGATGCGAGGGAAGGAGCACCTCTCCTATGAGGAGAGGCCGAGAGAGTTGGGGCTGTTCAGCCTGGAGAAGAGAAGGCTCCGGGGAGATCTTATTGTGGCCTTCCAGTCCCTAAAGGGGGCCTACAGGAGAGCTGGGGAAGGACTTTTTACTGGGGCATGCAGCGATAGGACGAGGGGGAATGGCTTTAAACTGGAAGAGGGCAGGTTCCGATTGAACATGAGGAAGAAGTTTTTCCCTGTGAGGGTGGTGCGGCACTGGCCCAGGTTGCCCAGAGAGGCTGTTGAGGCCCCATCCCTGGAGGTGTTCAAGGCCAGGCTGGAGGTGGCCTTGGGCAACCTGGTCTGGTGGGAGGTGTCCCTGCTTCTGGCAGGGGGGTTAGTGCTCGATGATCTTCGAGGTCCTTTCCAACCTAAACCATTCCACGATTCTATGAGTCTACGATACACACCCTACCAAGAGGCCAAGTCCTCCCTTTATTGCAAAACCGTACAGACAGTTTACCTTCAGTGCCTAACTCAAATGCCTGACTAGTTTCCTACACAATCCCAACTGGCTGCAAGAAGGTACCCACATCCAACAAAATCCACATCACGGTCCAGTTCTTGAGAAAGGGGGAATTGTTGGTTTGAACAACAGGGAAGACAGTGAGAAAAATGGTGCATAACAGGCCCAGTTCAGTAATAAAACCATCTTGTCCCCTTCCAACTGCTTTTGGTTGAAATCAATGATTTCAGTGAATCTGCACACACAAGCTGGTCTTAGCTTCTGACATGCTTTAAATGGGAAATGGTTCATAAGTGGAATTTAGGTACCTGCATCCAGGTCAAACAAAAAGATGCTCAATGCTTCTCTTGATCTGTGGCTAAAAAATCATATTATTTTGAGTGGTCCCCAAAAAGTATGCTATATTTTTTGTTCTTACTGTTTAAACAAAATAAAAGGAAAATTAACGTTCCCTTTAAAGTATGGAATATGACAGGTCTTCCAAGTATCTTGAACAACACCTGATAAATTCCTACAGTTACATATTTAGATAACCAAAGAAGAGACCAAATATGTATTTAGATAACTAGGGAAGCTTGTGTAATATATCTCTATAGATATGATACATGTATAAGTATGTATAAACGGAGTGTAAATATATATATGTATATACACATATATATGTACATATAGATAAATAGGGTAAAACAATATCAGAGATCTGAGTTTTAAAATGAGGAGAAATCTGAGGAAAAACTTCTTTTGGACTGCTTCTTATTTTGTTAAATAAACTACAATTACAGATAGGAGAAAAAAAAAAAAAAAAGATTACCAGGAACAGAAAATATCTCCAAATATAATAATTTCCTTACATTAAAGATGACTTTACCTGGAGCAGAGAAGTGAGCCCTGTACTAGGTCTTGGAGATTATCAGTTGCTCTGATACTGCAGCAATTCCCAAACCTTTTCAAGCGTGTCCCCCCTTTTGCCCGTGATGCATCATCTTCTCCCCGTACATATTACGAATGATTTAGAGAAGACGTATTTATTTACCTGCTATTATATAACCAGTAAGAGAACTGTATGCTTAGTTTTTGGTAAGAAAGTCTATTTTATCTGGTATTACCAGAAGTTAATTTTCTCTAAAATGTCATGTAAAGTCTCTCCAACTTTCTCTCACCTTTTAGCTTCAGCGCTTCATTTCATACACGATCACTGTACAGTGGTTTAAGTCCCACCGTTGTCTCTTTAGTCGTTGGCCAATTCCCTGTTCCAGATAATCTCCCCTCTCCCAAAACTGAGGCTGATTGATTGCTGTTTGCCCATCATACCACAGCCAGTGTCATGGCACGCAACCTCGTCGTTACTTCTTCTGTCTTCCATAGGAGTAAGCTGTCACAAAGAGGGCCCAAATGTAGCATCACAATGTTTTTCTCCTAATAAAGCAGCACAGTCTCAAAATTGAGCTGTGATTCAGAACTTCAGATACTTACATTTCAGGACGGATATTTAGCATCTCCTCTAACTAGGCTCACCTCCTCTTTGAAAGGCTGTGATAACGAAAGTATCAATCTTCATCCTACTCTACATACAGCTTCTCCCACTTTGGCTTAGTTATTGAGCGACAGACATCAAACTCTCAGTTCTGGTCTCTTAATAGCGAATTTCTGAATTTGTGCAGCTGGATGAGAAAAAGCGCTCTGCTGAACTTCCAATTTAATTGTAGGTACTAGTTGCATGCTCGTTAAAACTGAAGACTGAAAGTTATGCCATTGGGCATAAAATTCTCATTAAAATGGCTGAATTATCTTGATTATGTAGAATAGAGATACATTGACAAATTAATAAGTAGTTTCAGTTCTTTTCAGCAAATGGCAGTCTGTACAAATATTTCTGAGCTCATATACTTCCCAAGTACAAACTTGTATGCTAGTTGCTTCTACAGGATATATCATTCCAGCCGTCCTCCCACACAACAGGGTAAAACTGTACAACTGGTGGATGAAAACAGGAAACATGATTACTTTGGATCAAAGCCCTCCACGTTTTTTTTCTGTGGTAGGAACATGGGAAAGTTACGTGATGTTATACTCCGTTCATTCGTACAGCGTTTGCACAGCAGTCAAGTAACCACCTATTCCCAAGTTAATGGCTGTGCCAACAGCATTTTTTTGACATTTGATCAAAGGAAGTCTACATCTTAATTTTTCAAATGCAACACACTAATCCATGAGTCATATACCCAAATCTTCACATCGCCAGGAGCTGTAAGTCACCAGGTTCCTGAAGGAGCTGAGAAAAACCAGAGCCCTGAAGGTGATGCAGAAGCTGGAGGACACAACTGCTCCTCCAGTGCCCCGGAGCAGCAGGTCCAGACCTGCACCAAGGGTGACCTCAGCCTTGGTCCAAACCTTCATCAGGGGTGACCTCAGCCTTGTGCAGCCTCTGCCACCACCTTCTGCTTGGGGAAGCCCTCAGTTAGGGGCAGGGGAGCTTACCTTAAAACCCAAGACTCCCAAAGGTCACATATGGACCACTCCAACAATAACTGATTCAAATACAAATTAGGAATTAATAAACAGAGATTACAGACTTATTTTGTTACTGCTTCTAACAGGAGTTAGGTTGCTTGGCATGGAAAATACAATATGCATTCTATACCTGTAGAATGACCACTTAGCTTCTAATCCATATAGAATATATAAAGTAATGATAATAATCCTTCTATTTAAAAATAAAAAGCCAGTCTGTTAAATTTTGTGTGTTTATGATACAAAATCTTTTTTTCTTGAAGCATAAATTTAATACGTATTTGACACTTACTTCTGCATCACTTAAAATGCTTTCCAGGAAATTTTTTAATAGTCAGTCTAGGAATGCTAATTATGCATCATTCACCATTACAAAACATATTTTCCAACAATTACTGTGTTTAAATAGTTAATCCAGTTTTAGCCTATATTTGGAATAGGAAATAACTGTGCAATCTCATTTTCTGCTTCATAGTATTGGCAAACATTGACTTCTTAAAAAATCTGGCAATAGGATCTGATAGGGCAATAACAGTCCAACCCAGATATGTGCCAAGTTGGCTCCAGAGAAACATTCTAATTGGTTAAAACATTTTAAAAAAATGGACAGGGAATCCAAGTCAGCTAGCCAAAAACTTAGTTATATGAGATTACAGAATTTATTCGTTTTCACCATTCCACTCTAGAATACTCAGTCCACTAACTCTAGAGACATTTTTGGTATTATCAGGTAAAGTCAGCTTGTCTTTCTCTGTTTTATAAATAATGACGTTTTTCCCTGTCCCACATTGTCCTAACAGGAGGCCAGTCTATCAGACTCAAAACAAAAACTTTTTTCCATGTTGTCTGAAAATAAAAGCTCGTTAAGAACCACGCACAAGTCTATGCTTCTTAGGTGACCTGAATGGCTTTACCAAAGGCAAAGTGCACCTGAATCACCAGATTTTCTTCTGTCATCAGATGACTGGCTTTGGCGACAATGGGAGAGCAGTGGGTGTCATTTACCTTCATTTTAACAAGATTTTTGACACAGTGGCCCATAGCATCCTTGTAGCTGACCCAGGTGAAAAAACTCAGCTTGCCAGATCAGCTGCCAAGTTTGAAGACTGGTTGTTAAGAGTTTGAAGTCTGGGTGGATGGTGATTACCAGTGGCGTTCCTCAGGGGTCAACAGTTCTCAGGCAAATATTCTTGAACACTTTCACCAACAGCTTGGCTGATGGAACAGAGCAGAACATTACTGATAAAGTTCAGGAATGACACCAAACTGGGAGCAGCAGTCAATGTAGTGTAGGGTAGAGCTGTCCTTCAGAGGGATCTCGACAAGCTGAAGGACAAGGATTGACTGAAGCTTCATAAAGTACAAACACAAAACCCCACAAAAATACAAAGCCCGTGCACCACTACAGGCTGAGGACAGACAGTCTAAAAAGGAGCTTTGTACAAAAGGATCTGCAGGTCCAGGCAGGCTACAAGTTGAACATGGTCCAGAGAAATGGCCTTGCAGCAATGATGCAGGGCTGTGTGAAGAGATACAACCAGAAGGCAAAGGCAAGAGATTACTTCCCTCTGGTGAGCACCTGCAGGAGCGTATTTGACACGTTGTGCCCAGTTTTGGGCTCCCCAGTTCAACAACAACCTGGACAAACTGGGGGAAAGCAAGCAGCAGGCCACTGAGGTGGTGGTGGTACACGAGGTGTAGAAGGAGAGGCTGAGGAGGCTGGGCTTGTTCTCCCCACAGAATCATAGAATCATAGAATCATAGAATCAGTGAGGTTGGAAGGGACCTTTAAGATCATCAAGTCCAACCATTAACCTACCCTGATAAAAACACCACCACTCCTAAACCATGTCCCTAAGCACCTCATCTACCCTTTTCTTAAACACCTCCAGGGATGGTGAATCCACCACCTCTCTGGGCAGCTTATTCCAATGTTTAATAACCCTTTCAGTGAAAAAATGCTTCCTAACATCTAATCTAAACCTGCCCTGACATAACTTGAACCCATTTCCTCTTGTCCTATCACTTGTCGCCAGGGAGAAGAGGTCAGCTCCCATCTCTCTAAAACCTCCTTTCAGGTAGTTGTAGAGGGTGATAAGGTCTCCCCTCAGCCTCCTCTTCTCCAGGCTAAACAACCCCAGATCCCTCAGTCGTTCCTCATAAGGTTTGTCCTCCAGACCCTTCACCAGCTTTGTAGCCCTTCTCTGGACACGCTCCAACACCTCAATGTCCTTCTTGTAGTGAGGGGCCCAAAACTGAACACAGTACTCGAGGTGAGGCCTCACCAGTGCTGAGTACAGGGGGATGGTCACTTCCCTAGTCCGGCTCACCACACTATTCCTGATGCAGGCCAGGATGGTGTTGGCCTTCTTGGCTGCCTGGGCACACTGCTGGCTCATGCTCAGCCGGTTGTCCACCAACACCCCCAGGTCCTTTTCTGCCAGGCAGCTTTCGAGCCACTCCGCCCCCAGTCTGTAGCGCTGCATGGGGTTGTTGTGACCCAAGTGCAGGACCCGACACTTGGCCTTGTTGAACCTCATACCATTGGCCTCAGCCCATCTGTCCAGCCTGTCCAGATCCCTCTGCAGAGCCAATCTACCCTCAAGCAGATCAACACGCCCCCCCAGTTTAGTGTCGTCTGCGAACTTACTGAGGGAGCACTCGATCCCCTCATCCAGATCGTTGATAAAGATATTAAAGAGAACGGGCCCCAGCACCGATCCCTGGGGGACACCACTCGTCACTGGACACCAACTGGATTTAACTCCATTTACCACCACTCTCTGGACACGGCCATCCAGCCAGTTTTTTACCCAACGAAGAGTATACCTGTCCAGGCCATGAGCAGCCAGTTTCTCCAGGAGAATGCTATGGGAAACGGTGTCAAAAGCCTTGCAAAAATCCAGGTAGACAACATCCACAGCTTTTCCCTTGTCCAGCAAGTGGGTCACCTTGTCATAGAAGGAGATCAGGTTTGACAGGCATGACCTGCCTTTCACAAAGCCATGCTGACTGGGCCTGATCACCCTGTTCTCTTGCATGTGCCGTGTGATGGCACTGAGGATGATCTGCTCCATGACCTTCCCAGGCACCGATGTCAGACTGACTGGCCTGTAGTTCCCTGGATCCTCCTTCCGGCCCTTCTTATGGATGGGCGTCACATTTGCCAACCTCCAGTCAGCTGGGACCTCCCCAGTTATCCAGGACTGTTCATAAATGATGCACAGTGGGCCGGTGAGCACTTCCGCCAGCTCTCTCAGCACCCTTGGATGGATCCCATCCGGCCCCATAGATTTGTGCACCTCCAGGTGCCAGAAGGCTAAGGGGGGTGTCTGACCGCTCTCTGCCACTGCCTAGCGGGTGACTGTGCAGAGGACAGAGTCAGGCTCTTCTTGCAGGTCCACGGAGAGGACAAGACACAGTCATCACAAGTCACAGCAAGGGAAACTCTGACTAGGTAAAAGGGAAAAAACATTTCACAACGAAGTTCATTAGAAGTTTTCAAAACTCAGCTGGAGAAGGAACTGAGCAACCTGGAGCTGCTGCTGCTTTGAGCAGGTTGGATTCGATTAGATGAGCTCCAGGGGCCTCCAACTAATTTTTTCTATGATTCTATGAAAATTGACTGCAGTACTTGAGCGCAGAGCTTTATAAGGACAACTTGCACCTCATACTTTATTTGTAGTATCTCTAACAAATACAATGATGTAGGGCAGGAAAGAAGTGGTGAGTGCTAGGCAGGTGAACCACGTGAAGACAGACCCCCAGGGAAAAATCCACAAGGCTCTCTTGTCGCTTCCCTTCCCAGTAAATTGAATGAAATAACTCCTTTTAGTGACTGGTAGCATCCGAATTCCCTTGTGTTTCAATGTTTTGGGGAAAGGAGCCTACCAGGGGTACATCTGCCAAAAGCAGCCAGCACCTCGGTGTGTTTTATGGTCATAGTCGATGTCTGTAAGCAAGCATGAACGGGAAGGCCGGGACTCAAAACCACTCCCCTCACCTCCCTTGGTCCGAAAGCCAAAGGGAACAGGTTTTGAGCACCTAATCATTGTTTTTTCACAAAAGATCAGCTACTAGTGAGGCAATTTAAAATGTAATGTTCAATACCAACTCAATATCCAACTACCGACTACGCTAAGTAGAAAATCCCTCCAGAGTTAGGAAAGTATTTGTGCCATTATCCCATTTATCCCATATCTCTATCTGGGGCTTCTTCAGGGTGGAAGATTCTATTTTCTACATAAATCTCAGCGAAACTCAAAGCAGTATTTCACTATAAAAACCTTCCTTTTTTCAGTTAGCCCTACAGTTTCCGTCAGAAAAAAATCCTATATTGGACACAGACACCTTCCAGTGGCAGTGCCAGTTTGGCACAGAAGAGAAATTATACCTAGCTGTAGCCAAAAGTACTTGAGAAAGAAGGATAAATTAAATCTCAGATCATTAGTGATTCTGTTGAACTATCAAGAAGAACTGATTTTATTCATCCTGTTTCATTAAATAAGAGACAATAATTTATTACTGACCAGTTAATTAAATCTATGATATATGTCTACACTAATACTATTGAATAGTTGGTAGAATATAAGAAGGTGATTTCTGAGACTAAACAGAGGTATTTCTTGCCCTTTTAGACACCAAGCGTATCTGGCAGATAGTTCAGGGCTGGCAGGTATAAATGCAAGGCCCACAGGATACCAGGATTCATTTGGACATCTAAAATGCCACTGGACAGGTATCTATTGATCTATCTATCAATCCATCTATTGATCTATCTATCTTTAGCCACCTGAATTAAACCCTGAACTTTTGCTTTCTTATTTAACCATTTTTAGTGCTTCAGAATCTTTTCTTTTTTGTTTGATATATTTAACTATTCGATTACATTATTTAGCTAATTTAGATTTACGACTAAAATTTTGCTATGTTGTTACCCTAAGCTGGTTTCAGTAAGTATTTTAATATTGTTTCACTTCCATAGTACTTGCTAAGCTTTCAAATTGCAGTCTATGCAACCACGTTATTCTTTTTATGCATACATAAAGACACCCCTTGTGAGAAACCCTTATTCTAAGAATATTCGCTCGTACAGCTTTTCATTTTAACAGCTTTCCCTCCAACTGACTCAAATCCCATGACGAACAATATTTTGAGCCAATTCCATCATTGTTTGTATCTCCTGTTACACCTGAGAAGGCATTTGATCCCATACAATATGCAGCCGTTGCCATTGTTCTAAAAATTGCCTCTATTGGCTTTTCTGTGTGAACGGTTTCTGAAAATTATGATGGTTGAATTTGTGGTCAAGTCAGTCATTCTGAGAAAGCTCATAAAATCCCGAGAGACTTGCAAAGAACAATCAATCCCTACATCAGGAAGCAAAAAGGAAGTGCCAACCCAGTGGAAATTTATTTATTACACGTTTGAAGTCTGCTGAAATAACAAAACGTGGGACTTAACCGTCAAACAGGGCAGATACAAAGGCAATGGAATGAAATCTTATTTTCAACGGGGGAATGGTATTCAAGTAACCATTAAAAATGGATTTTTTTAAAAAGTCACTCCTATATAAGTTAAAAGAAAAAGTTGATGTGATCGTACAAATTACATTAGGCAACGGTGAGAAACTTTCCTTGAACTATATCCTTGCAGGAAATTGGCTAAATGTAGCCCCTTGGCGCCAAGGAGGTCATGAGCTGTGCGTCAGTGCTAATTCATTTTTTGTGACTGCATTGTGTTGGGAAATCCCGATTCCCAGTGCTGAAGTGTAAAACAAGACTTTGAACTCTATGGGATTATGCATATGATACGCCAAACGTGAATGAATTTCATTTCCTTAAACCTGTGAGGAGTGTGAAAACACACAAAAAAAATCTTCCATATATCAGTAATCATTGCATTTTGCACAATCTCCAGACAATTTTCTCTTCTGAAATGAAAATTACATTTGGAATGAAAACACTTAATACAATGCAATTTTCTCTCTCTTTTTTTTTTGGTTTCTGAAGATATCATCCAAACTAAATATTTCTTAAAGAAAGAATTACCTATAACCACCTTTCAAGAATCTGTCAGTGGCAAAGAGGCATTCACAGAAAGAGCTGATTCATATTTACGAGAAGACTACTAAAATAACCTAATCCAAGCGTGAGTACAATAGAGACCAAAACCACCCAACCAATAGGCTTTGCCTCAGAGTCAGAACTTCCATCTCTTCCATCTTATCCGTAACTTCTCCTAAATAAAAGACAATCTTGAACGCAAGTCCTCAGATGTTGAGAAACATCTCGATAAAGATATCCCAACAATTAATCGCCACAGTTAGAAATCTGCAAATTGTGTTCTCCAGATAAATCAGTAGAAGAGCGACAAAGAAACGTGACAGACTATGGTAGAATATTCTCAAAGGTAAAAGTTCATCATGCTTTCAGCCTGCCCAGGGCAGGGGGCTTCGAACAAGATAATCTTAAAGTCCCTTCCAACCCAAACCATTCTATGATCCTCTGATTCTATGTAGTGTATGTTGCAGCTGTGTTTAATAAAATCGGGGATAATTTTGGAGAGTTTGACTTCAGAGAGAAAAGATAACACTCTTTTCACCCCATATACCAATATACGCCGCATGCGTACAGACACAGACTAGAATTCAGGACATTGCAAACCTGCTTTACAGGTTTTCCAATCGTTGCAGACCCTCCCTGCAAAGTCCCACCAGCGTTTCCACTGCTTCACCTGCTCCGCGCATCGGTGTTATTTGTTTGTCTAGCCAGAGCTGGCTGAACTACTTCTAATCTAATCTAATCTAATCTAATCTAATCTAATCTAATCTAATGTAATCTAATGTAATCTAATCTAATCTAATCTAATCTAATCTAATCTAATCTAATCTAATCTAAACTAATCTATTCTAATCTGTTCTAATCTAATCTAATCTTCCTCTATAAAAGGGACTAGGAAGGGCATGCCACAGGAAGCCACTAAAAAGTCATGAGAGTCAGTTTCTCCATCGCAGGTGGAGACCTTTGGAGAGTCCCACCCGAAACGGCATCGCAGGTGTACCCCTTCTGCCTCCCCTGCCCTGCACACAGCGGCCTCCGGAGCAGACTCCTGCAGAACTTGGGAAAAAGTTGGCTTAAGCAGCAGAGCACAGAGAGGTTTGGCGGCAGTGTAAGATCTTTTCCCATCTCTGAAATGCCATGGCAGGGAGTGCCATAGGACCCACGGGCATTCTTATGGCTAAGACATACAAGAATCATCAACGATGGGGAGGGTTAACCCTCCCCAAAAACCCACATTTACTGTCCAATTTACTTGAGGAGGAAAAAGTACATCTCTCTACCGTGGCTAGAGATGTAATTTTGGGTGGTGCTGGGAAGACAGGCACTGTTAGTGACATCCAGGAGGTTTCTTTCCTTTATATGGTGCTCCCGTGTGGACGTGCAGGTAGTATGTGGGTTGCCACAATTTTAGGACAGCCTGCACAGAAACTCCTGCACCCCCAGGGCTTTCCCGGTATGAAATCACCGGAGGCAGCGCAAATATCTGTTTGAATGCAGACAAACCAAACTCCTCTACTGAAAACTTCACAGCAATTATATGTGTAACGCGAAGCTCTTCCTACCCAAAAATGTCAAAAAGCAATTAGATTTACGACAGGGTTTAATATAATATCTTTCAGAGAGAAGATTATGGTACAGCCTGCGCGGCAGGGGAAACCACGGTTCAGAAAATGTCCACAAAGAAGAATCTGACTAAGTCTACCAGCACATTTAGCCTGGTTATGGTGTCAATACAGATCCTTTTAAAAAATGGAAATAGGCCAAATTATCATCCAGAGGTTGCTTTTACTTGTCAAGATGATGCAAGAGGTTTGCAGGAGCAGTGCTATACCCATAAGCCTTTCATCGCTACTGAATGCACTTTTAAGATGTATGAGTAAGGAAAACATCTGAGTTTACAGAATTATGTGCTCCAGTCATTTTAAAATCCATCTATTTTCGATTTAATACTGCAGGGCAGGTAATTGTATACCTATCCGGTAGCATAGATTATTCTCTAGCGAAAGCATCAAGGCAAACAAACCAACCAAGGGATTGCTTCGTTACCGACTGGCCTCCCTCAGGCTACCTGAAAATGGCAAAAAGGTGCTTTCAGAGAAGGCAAGATTTTTAGGAGACGTGCAATATGAACCATCCTAAGGAAGAGGAAAAAGAAAAAGAAAAAAAAAAAAAAAAGAAAAAGAAAAAGACGGAGGCATCCCAGCCCTCGGTTACGATGCTGTGAAAACTTTTGTTGGCCAGTCCTTGGTCCTCTCCTTTCTTTGAATACCGTCGGCCAACAGTAGCTAATATCTCTTGGGAAAAAGAGTCTAATAAAATTTCTCTCCAGTTGCTTGTGAAAAAGAAATAGTGGTTCAGAGCTGTTGGCTTTTTCCCACAATGCCACTTGAAACAGGAGGTGAATTCTGCCTTTGGGAAGTAGATTTTCTCCAAGCTCCCTGGACAGCAAGAGTTTCTCACCGTGTAGTCGGTGCAGTATTTTCCATTAACAACCAGTGTTTATAACGCATTCATAACACAGCCTTTAACCCCCCTCCGGGCCTCATGGACTAGCTCTTGTTTTAAAAGCGGTAGCGGTGCAGCTCCCGTATTCCGAGGGCCGGAGATCAGCTTTCAGTCGCACAGATGAGAATGCTGGAAGGCAGGCGGGTTCAGCAGGCAAGCCAGCAGCCGGTTACCATTATTTTGCATCCCATCAGTAGTCTAAGAAGTACATTCAGGAGGCATTGGGTTCACGGAATCACGGAATTTTCAGAGTTGGAAGGGACCTCTAGAGATCACCTAGTCCAACTCCCCTGCCAAAGCAGGATTGCCCGGAGCACATCACTCAGGACTGCATCCGGGTGGGTCTGGAAAATCTCCGGAGAAGGGGACTCCACCACCTCCCTGGGCAGCCTGTGCCCGTGCTCCGTCACCCGAACCGTAAAGAAGTTTTTCCATGTATTTGAACGGAACTTCCTATGTTCTAACTTGTGCCCATTGCCCCTCGCCCTGTCCCTGGGAACCATTGACAAGAGCCTGGCTCCATCCTCCTTCAACCCACCCTTTAGATACTTGTACGCCATAATAAGGTCTCCCCTCAGCCTTCTCTTCTCCAGGCTAAAGAGTCCCAGCGCTCTCAGCCTTTCCTCATAAGGCAGATGCTCCAAGCCCTTCATCATCTTAGTTGCCCTTCGCTGGACTCGCTCCAGCACTTTCCTGTCCCTCTTGAACTGGGTGGCCTCACCAGTGCAGAGTAGAGGGGGAGAATGACCTCCCTCGACCTACTGGCCACACTCTTCCCTATGCAGCCCAGGATTCCATTGGCCTTTTGGCAACAAGGGCACATTGCTGACTCATGAATAATTTACTATCTACCAGGACCCCCAGATCCTTCTCCTCAGAGCTACTTCCCAGCAGGTCCGCCCCTAACCTGTACTGGTGCTTTACGTTCTTCCTCCCCAGGTGCAGGACCTTGCACTTGCTTTTGTTGAACCTCATTAGGTTCTTCTCTGCCCAGCTCTCCAGTCTGTCCAGGTCACACTGGATGGCAGCACGGCCCTCTGGGGTGTCAGCCACCCCACCCAGTTTGGTATCATCAGCGAACTTGCTGAGGATACACTCTGTCCCCTCATTCAGGTCATTAATGAATATATTAAACAAAATTGGACCAAGTATTGACCCCTGGGGGACACCACTGGTTACAGGCCTCCAACTAGACTCTGTGCCGCTGATCACAACCCTCTGAGTTCTGTCCCACAGCCAACTCTCAATCCACCTCACTGTCACCTCATCTAGCCCATACTTCCTCAGCTTCCTAATGAGAATGTTGTGGGAGACAGTGTGAAAAGCCTTGCTAAAGTCAAGGTAGATGACATCTACGACTCTCGGGTTACAGTAGTAAACTTTACATAGAGCATGTCTTCTGATGAGAGACAATCCAAGGAGTTTATGTAGCATCCCTATACAAGGAAAAAGGAAGTTCCCTGGAGTGGAACTCCCTCTGCCATCAGGTTTCACCCCAGAATCAAAGTGACCCAGCAAAAAGAAGCTTGGGATTCCACAGAATGACGACTCTTGCTACCCCAGCACAAAACAACCATGAAACACCCTACTACCCCACGACGAGTTAAGAGTGTTTAATACAAACCACAACCCACAATGGCCGCAGTCGGAACAGAAGGCTCACGCCTTATGCTTGAACAGCCTTAGTGAGGGAGATAAGAAAATACCTAATTGTGTTACCTGAATTAGAAGTTATCGAAGGTTACATTAGCTTAGGAAGACATATCTTTGATGAACTTAAATTGTACCTTATTCTGGTTTTCTACCTTTTTTTTTTTTTTCCCCTTTTCCTTTACCCCTCATCCCGTTTTCTTAATACTTGCTACCAGACCTGAAATGTCAAAACTCTTGAAAGCGCCCATCCAATTCCCTCCAGTAATTCATTTGGAGTATGTCACGTTCTGAGCTTTGTCAGCACCATGAAGGAGGTGATTTCCATTGCCACTTGTTCATAACCATGAGCCATCTGGCTTTTGCAGATCTTTTGTATCACTATTTAAAAGCGAATCAAAATACTACTCTTAATTAGGGCCAATACAGGTTACCTCGTGCAAATGGATCTTGTTCTCATCTTATTTGTACAGCTAAAGAATCCTTTTGTTTGTTTTAATTTCCTTGCAAAGGTCGCTCCAGCTTGACTTCTGGCAATTCTAACCCCTTCCTACTTTCTCTGACCTCCAAGATACAGCTCTCTTTCATGCTGTCTGTAGGGCAGGAGGGAAGAGATTCTTTCTCAGGTCACCGTTCATCCAGATAAGCCTGGAGACCTTCCCTACATGAGTGACGCAGGTTTTTTTTTCTTTTGCATTTTATCTTGCAAGCCTTTTCTGCACATTCAAGTCCTTGACTTATTTTGTTCAAGGTAATTAAACCAGTACTTTGGAAATGACATTTTCTTAAAACACCATTTTTCTTTTTTTTTCATACTTATTTTTTCCTACTGGTATTTTTATTGTTTGTTTTAACATCTGGAAATATTTTTGAAGAACACATAGTAATTCTTACCATTTCTTGCTATACATCAGATATACATCTATTGGCTTTTGTCACTCATAGACCCATTAAATATTTTATAAAAGTGACCATTATTAGACATGTACACAGTCACACCCTGAAGAAATGACAGAGGCACACACATTTTGTAAGGGGCATTTACGCATGCGCCAATACTGTAATGCAGCTCTCCACAAATTCAGATTATGTTCGGCTCCCCCAGGCTGGCAGCAAAGTGTTTATTCCCCTTTAAGTAGCACATGCAATTTGAAACCTCAGCCTAATGTCCCTCTTCAAGTTAATTACTGTACTCAAGGGCTGCCACGCACGCATGGAGCGGGTCAGACAAAACGCAGGTTAGGTGTTGTCCCACATCCCAAGGATGTTATCTGATGTGTCAACATCGCAGTTTTTCTTTTTATTAGTCCCTGGAGTTGCACTAATTTTGCCAGCTGCTAAACTCATTTTCCTGCATTTTAACTGCTCCGAGGCAATCATCGTAAAGGGGACAAATCCTGCTTGGCTCCGTAAAGGGGAAAGGCTTTGCACAAACCTTTTAAGACATGATGAAAGTAAAGTGATTGTTAAGACTTTATGGTTTGTTTGGGTTTTTCTTTCCATTCAGAGCAAGGCAAACCGCCCAAGCACCGATCTTTGCCCCTCTTTTCTTCCCCTTCCTTATTTAGGAGATAGCTACCCAAGTGCGGACCTTTAAAATTACATATTCTGACAGCTGCTAAGCTGGTAGGATAAGCTAATAAGCATTTGTTTAATTAAAAGTCTTCTGAAGACAACTACAGAACCAAATCGCTAATGTATGTATTTAAGCAAATCTCTTCTGAGGCAGACTCTTACCCTTAAAATTTCGTTTATATTTAAAGTGAAATTTATTTTAAAAGGGAAATAGGAGCTATGTTGTATGCTGCTGCTTCACCAAAATATGCGCCATCTTGGCTTTTCCGCACACCTCATACGTACTGTGATAGATGTTGGAAAAGCCCCAAGAAGAATATAAAAATCCCAGCAGCAGCCCTTTTGTTTTTGAAAGTGAATAAAATGAGAAGAGCGGGGAGGAAGAATTACCTCAAAGGATGCTGTCATTGCAAGAAAAGGAGCAGTACATTTAGCCAAGACGACTCGCAAAATACATTTCAAAGGAGGGACTGAGAAGACATTCATCCTTCCGGAGGAACCACCATCCTTTCAGATAAAGCAGCAAATAGGGAATGTGGTCTAAAACGCGGTTAATGAAATTAAACATCCAAACTACTATCATAACCAAAGCTATACAAAGTTTGATGTTCATTTCTTTCAGGTAAAGCACTCTTTCGAATTATTATCTAGAAGTAAGTCTAGAAGAGAGTTTCACAGACCAGAAAATAAAGATGTTGCATATGCCGTCAGAGATCTTACTTCCCCTCCCATTTTCACCCCATGGAGCTATTCAAAATACCGATAGTCACACGTGAACTCACCCAACAGGCTGGTTTCACAGAAATTGAGATCCTACTTATGAGCAATCTCTACATAAAATGCACCTGATGAAGCTTGCAGACATTCTGAAAAGAGTTTCCACTACTGAGTCACCTTCTTCCATCCTCTTAATGTCCAAGATGGCAATTATTATCCTTGCAGGACTGGCCAAAAAGGACATAGTTCCATGGACCTTATTTATTTGCGGTAAGTGAAACTTCATGTGCTTCCTAAACTGTAACAAATATGTTAAGTTCCCTTCCTTGGCTTGTAGCAGTCTGCTCTTGGAGGAGCAAAGAAATCTCAAATAGCTAATCAAAAAGGAGAAATTAAACCCGAAAAATCTCTCAAATATTTGCTTGTACATAGACTACTGACTAAAAAAGGTGAGACCTTTGTCAGCCCTGTTTCTTAAAGACAGTAAGTGAGATTATTATTGAGAGCTTCCCTTCCTCACTCCTGCTTTTCTTGGAAGCCGTATCATACAAGGCTTCCATATATTCCAGTCTGCATCTGAAAGGGAAAAATCATGTATGCCCAATGTGGAGTTTATGGTAAAAAGCTCTACTTGGTGAACAGTGGAGTGTTTTCTCATGTATTGTAGAAAGTTTTTTCCTGGGAAGAGTTTTTTTGGCATTTTTTTTGTGTGTGGGATTCTTTATTTCCCAGTAGAGGGGATGAAGGAGTTACAAAACCATGGTCAAAAGGTCGGATGTGGCAATACTGACTACACGCAGACTGATGAGAAATGCTGTTCAATTCTGATAAAAGCTGACTCATTTTGTAATTTTACTTAATCGAAGATCCTTTTCAAAACTTACATAAATTATCATTTCACCTACAAATGAAATTATGTTTTCGGCTACACACTGCAACACTGTGACGGACGGCACCAAGATAGTGTCAGCGGTGTGGGTGAATTATCTGCAGGTGGCGTAGCCTCATGCCAACAGCATAATGGAGTTCGCAGGAGCAGGTACTGACTACATCTGTTGCTCTGTCCCGATCTCTCACCCCATGGCTGACTTCCACTGAAATGAAACTTCAAGGCAAATATTTGATTTTATTTGACTCCCAGCGAGACTCATAGGAAAATGGAGTAGAATCGCCCTCTTCACCTCTATGACTTCATGAAGAAGTAATTCTGCATGCTTCCTCGCAAAATACTGTTATTCTTAGTTCACACCTTTTATCTGATGTTCCACCACAGCCTTACTGAACATTCATGTACAAAACCCCTCAACAACACCTTAACAGCCACATCCTGAGAGACCATCACCTTGTGGCAGAATTGAAGGCAGAGTCAAAAAAGACTTAGCGGCTATTTTAAAAGGCTTTTCTTCAACAGCTCCCTTAAAGGCATTTCCTTCTATTGTCTTGCGAAAGCTATGTCAACCCCCCATTGTTCTTCAGGGACTAGGCTGACAGCGTAATTTTTACGTGTGCCCAAATTTGAGTGTTACCTTCCATTTTCAATGACATTTAGGTTCCAAAGCGCTCAAATACATAACTTTCAAAAGCGGGATTTCAGATCTTGTATGACTTTGAAACTGTTTTTACAGAGCGTTACGTGGCCACGAAGCATAAGCCAGTGTAGAAGAACAACTGACCTGATTTCCCAGGGCAGCATTTTGGTAGGTTCAGGTCATTTTTCCCAGCTCCGTAGTACAGCTCCGCGCACGTGTATCGTTCACAACAAATACTTCATCACTTCCTTCAGTATTTATATTGAGCTAGACTTTGCAAATTTGGATTATTTCCCCTCACTTTCTAATTAAGAAAATACATTTCCACTCCAATGCATGTGTGCATGTTTGCATTACAAATTTTATAAAGGACACCAAGTTATTTGCAAGAATCAGTCTCACCTAAACAAATCACTAACTGTATGTACGTTGTTTGGGCTCCTGAGGACTGCAAGTTTGGTTTTGATGAATCAAGGATGCTTCCTCTTTAATCAATAAGTGAGATTTAGTGAGGAGTTAAATACACCGCCAATTTCTCAAGCCAAACATCCACATTTTCTTGTGAGTTGAACTGAAACTACCTTAATTATTATACACCAAAGAAATGCATGAAACTCCCACAATGTACACCAATCAGGAAAATTTGAAAAGTCAATCAGAGCTCCTGTATTATTTCATTTTTTGGGTCTCACGGAGTTTTTCTCCTCTTTGCCTCTCCCCTCTTCTTTCTGCTCAGATGAATATGTACCTGTTAGTTTATAATGACTGTTTTATATCACTGGGAATGAACTTGAATTTAGCTATTTTCAGCTGGAAACCTAAGAGCAGATGTGTGTCGCTTCTCTAAATAACCAGTTCTTCTATTGTCCAGTCCAAGAAAATACTAGTTTAATAACCGATTATAGAATTACTCTGCATACATCACCCGCAATGCTGTTCTGCATTGAACTGCTTGTACGACTGAAATGGTGTATCCCGTCATATTCTAGACACAACGGCTGATCCACAACATGAGGACACCTCTTTTTGCTTAGTCGCAATTTGCCTTATTCTTTTTTAAAACTGACTGCTTATTTTCTTATATGCAGCACCATGGCCATCTAAGGGAATTCTTTTCAAACACACAGAAGTGCTCGGTTTCTCACTTCTATGCCGTCGAGTATCAACCTCAAATGTTTCGAACTTGCCGCGTTTGGGTATCGGCAACGTAATCGTGCCAGGAGTGCCTTTCAAAGCAGCTATAAATGTCTTGAAATTAAGTTTTGTTGCTACTGCCAGGCACTGATTTTATGGTTAGCTTGAAGTCTGTTGTTCTCCCTGACATCGCTTTGCACTTCAATACAACTCTTTAGCTTCTGACTTTATTTTTACAATCCAATGTTTATAAAAGCCTCCGTGAACTGTTGACATCGTAGTATTCAGAGCACCCAAGAATATCTAGCTATATTCTGCTTCATTTCCGTGTGATAAATAATCCTGCTTTTTTTTTTAATATCTTGAGGCTTTTTTCTACCTAAAAGGAGCAAAATATCTCCGATTCTGTCCCCCCCATTTAAACTGGCAACTTACACTTACAAAACATCACATGTAAAATCATGGATTAGATATATTACGTAGGCTGAAAACACAAGCAGGAAAAAGGAGAGAGAGTAGTAGAAAGATTCTATAAGTGCCCTCAAGACACTCTCTAGTACATTCCCACGTGTTAAGGTGTGGATCACCCGCAGTCACATAATTCTCAAACAGAAAAAATTTAAAAATATAAAGCAATGTTTAAATAAACAATAGAGATTCCATAACCCTCTAAGCAATCTATTCGTCTGTCCTCACCACTGATAATTTTCTGTCTTGTCTTATTTGTCCTTCTTGCAATTTGAAGCCAACTGATTTCTGTATTATCTAATCTGCACACAAGAAAAAAAATATTATTTTCAAGTAGTGTTTTCCCATATTTATTTCCATACCATTCAAAACCATTCAACTTAGTCTTCTCCTTTTTTATTCTGAACAACCTGAAGTCATTCCATTTGTCTTCATGGAATCATGTCTTCTAAAAGCATACTTACATTTTTCTAACTTAGATTAAAGCAAAAAGATTATCATCCCACATGTTTCGTATGTAACACTTCTCTTCATATTTACCCGTATACCAATATGAAGTTTTGCATTTCGCCTACCTATTCCACCAGCTTTGTGATTTTTCTCATTTAGGTGTACAACTTCTCCTCCTATCATGTACATCTGAAATATTTTCTTCCATTTTTCAAAACCGTTCTAACCTCTCATCCTGTATGCTTTATGGCTTCCTTCTAGGTCATTGTTATCTGCAAATATGCTATATATTCTTTTTATTCCATTATTCAAGGTATTAATTAATATCAAGTAGTACCCGATTTGAGATCGATGATTGAAGAATAGCATTCAATACATGCCCATTGCAACAGTGAACTATTTCACCTCATAACTAGAAATCCACTAGAAAATCCATTTTATTATTATTTTGTGTGCTGCTCATTGCATATTTTTGATGAAATAACACTTATGATTTAAAGTAATTACAACTGGTAATTTTGAGACAACCTATACTGACAAATACTAAAATTGTGTATGTCTGCCATTAATGTCCTTTGTATTTTCAGACTTAATTTCTATTGTGTACCCTGTAAGAAGAAGAGGCTATGAGAATTTGAAGAATCACCACAGAAACAGTCTGAGACAGCAAACACACTGAAAGAATGAGTATGGTCGTTAGGGGCCCCTTCCAACTCGAGCTATTCTACGCTTCTATGGTAATGATTTTCTATCTCGTAAAAAGAATTTGCTTATATTGCTCAGATCCACGCTATAAGAATAATAAAGACCAAGATTTTTAAACAAGATTATGGATTTGTTACATTTTGTCACGCATTTAAAGGCGTCCCAAAATAGCTATCTGGGAACAGAGATGTTCCAAAATATCTTCACATGTATAGAAATATTTTTAAAATTTTAAACCAGAACATTGAAGGACCAGAATCATCTAAACCGCTCTGCTCACAACAAC
This sequence comes from Vanellus vanellus, assembly GCF_965231255.1. Classification (NCBI taxonomy): domain Eukaryota; kingdom Metazoa; phylum Chordata; class Aves; order Charadriiformes; family Charadriidae; genus Vanellus; species Vanellus vanellus. The sequence goes on from NC_138909.1 coordinate 83,144,287, forward strand.
AACAAAGTTGCATATGTTTTTTTTACAGTTTTGACCTAACACGACTGCTAGTTTTCTTTAAATAAAGGTCTTATGGATTCCAGCCTATTGTCTCCACCGCAGAGAGCCTCGTTTCCTCGGCAGGAAATCAAATAAGAGATGGAATAGCCTACAAGTAATGCAGGTGTACTTTGAGTTTCACTTTATTATTTCCTTAATTAATATAAAGAATAGCTTTCAATTCAGTGAAAACAAGCAAAAAAAAAATCATAGTATGGAGTACATAAGAGTTACCTATTTCCTACACTGCAATTCAGTCGTTCAAAATATTTGTTTTGGAAAAGGAGTTCTTTTCCTCACAATCCGGGTTTTTTCTATTTGATCCTGTGGGAGCAGGTACAGAACTTGTGTTTATGATCTAATCTGTAAGTGGAATGGACTGTACTGTGACAAGTTTATCACTGGGGGAGGCAATTTCCCTGCAGGAATGTATGAGACAATATATCAGGAGAAATCAGCTTTGGTGTCAAGAAACAGAGTTGTGAAGTGATAAATAAACTCGAGAGGGGAAAAAAAAGTACAGTCAAGCGAAGAACTGCTTTTAAAAAACAAAATGTATCATGAAATGTACACAATTATACATCAAAACAATTTAAGAAAAAGACATAAACTACTCTGGTTGATTCTTATGGATGATGGGGTGAAAGTGGTCAAGAAATATGTGCTGCTGTCATCTCCCTATTCACTGAGGACCTTCTAACAATACTAAATCCCACTAAAAGCAAGCAGCAAAATATTAAAAGTAAATCTAAAACACCCGTGTGCAAGTTTTCATGGGGATCCAAAACTGAGGTAGGTACCACCAAAAGTAAAACCTTTATATCTGCCCAGAAGAGAATTCCTCTGGAAGCAGCTCCAGCTGAAGGACACAGGCTGTCCTCTCAGCTAAGCTCTAACGCCAGCTCACAAGTGAAACGTGGGCCTGAATAAACTCAAACTGTTGCCCTTTTTCATGGAAGTCCACATACAGAAAAAGAAAAAAAATCAGTCAGAAATAGCGCTCACAGTTTGTCAAAAGCAGACCACTGCTGAGTAAACCGTTGGAGCCGCTTTGTAAACAGCCGGAAACATCCAGTCGGTTTTCTGTAAACAGCCAAGTCACGCACCAGCCGAAGACGGCAGCCTTCGGCGGGAGCCTTTGGTTGATATTTAACAGGGTTACATTTTAAACCAGCAAATGGTCACCGCTATTATCATTGCAGTGGGATTGCACAAACCAGAAAACTCTTCAAAAAATGAGCCACGTTCGTGATGCGGTGACGCCGTTTGAGAGCTTGACAGGACAGAATAAATTGCAGAGAAAAATCAGTAGAGCTCCTACACTATGACAGGCCAACTTGTGCAAGGTCCATCCTTAATCCTCATGAATAAGCAGAAGAATTTTAATTCACCTTGAGTTTGAATGTTTCAGCTCAGTGCGACAGACGTAAATGCAAATATTTATGCCTTCCTTGTTTGCTTCTTTCCACTTTACACTCACCCCCATTAACATACTTTGAGAAGGAATTAAATTGATCATGTGAGTGGTTTCCCTGACCTTCAGAGCTTGAAAGATTTAAGACTTGTGTTTGCTCAAAGCAATATTACACGATTTATCCAAATATACGGATGAGCATTCTTATTTCTCTTTATAAAGTGAAGGTGTCCCCATCACTCCCACAGGAATATAATTCAGTTTAACAGCTTAGCCTTTAAATTCTGTCTCTCTGATTGCACCTTAAAAATTAAATTACTGTAGAACACTCAAAATGACACAAAACCAAAGATTTGGCAAATTGACCACAACTCAGATCTAAGCTGCTCTTACAAATTGCTCTGTGAAACTTTTTGAACTCCTGAGCTCTTTTAGGTTGAAAGGCAACGTAAAGAGGAAAACTCTTCACAGAATGAGTCCATGTGCATGTTTCCTGTACATTGTATGTTCTCTGTAGAAATAAATTCCTTTGAGCCTGTTCTCGCTTTCACTGATATAAACCAAAAGTGACATTGTACGACTTCTACACTAATGGCTTCTGAATGTTCATTTTTAGTTTTTACAGATGTAGGATCAATAAATATCACATAGCCTGACCATCTATTGCTATTTTGCAGTCATGATGACTATTTGAATAGTCCCCCAAATTCTCCTCTTTTTTAAAGAATTCAAAATGGTTCTGGTTTTCCAAAACCTGAGAAGTGCTAAAGGAAATGGAAGATATTTAAATAGAAAATCTAAAACTTAACACAATCCTGCATTACTAATGCAAGTTTCTCAGCAACTTCAGTAAAATACAGACCTAAAATGAGGAAGCCAAATCTTCAAAATGCGTGCAAGCTAGAGGATAAGGCTGGCTGATGTATTTAGGGCACCTTGATATCTGTGATTAGCATGCAAAAATGTTAGGAATTTTGTTATGGCATGGATTCTGAACGCAGTTTCCCAAACCTAAATTCAACAGATTTCTATAAAACTGCAGATTTGTTCTCAGAGATAAACCTGCAATTCAGTTTTTTAATCCTACCACTATCTTATATTAATTGTAAATTGAAAAGACATAATGTCACTGGGCACTTTGACAAAAAACAGCAGGTTGGGTCATTAAAGACTATTCTGAGATGGAAATAATAACGTCTGCATAACTGGATCGTTACTAGCCAAGCTAAGAACTGATCTGTTAAATTATGAGTTGTAAATAATAAGGTCCTGAGGTTTTTATTTGTTTTAAAAGCCAGTATTAGAAGAATATAACTGATATAAACTTCTACTTACCTGGAGAAGAATATAACTAATACAAACTTCTACTGACCTGAGCATTTTCAAAATATTTTATGTCTTAGAGTCACAAAAGTCATCTTTGTTTGTGTCTCATTTGTCCTGGGGAGAGGGGAGGGGGCAGGCAGGAGAGGGGGAAAGCAGGCAGCACCCACTTTCTCTGGTTTTGCCTGATTGCACCCTTGGCAGGTTTTTCTCCACGTATGCCAATGAACTAATCAAAAGCACATTCAGGAATTTTTCCTGAAGATTGGCAATCGCTGAACATCATCACCTTTGGCAGGCAGGATTTCATAATTTTTGGCCAAACTCCTATACAAGTTAGGTCTTCCCAAACCCCACTGTATCGATTAATAAGCTATTTTTTTTTCCCAGCAGAATATTAGTATCATAAGAAATATGAAAGGGAGACGCACTGGAGGGGATGAAGTCTGAGGGACCTTACAGATTTAGCCTTTGAATTGAAGGGATATGTGCTTATGACAATCTGTATTCAGCCTTTGCTTTGAAGGAAAAACATAAGAGAAAAACCCTATAGTGGCTTAACTCTTGTCCTGTCTTCGGATATCAAAGGAACAGAAGTGTGGATGTGTTTTACTTCTTAAGCGAACAGAAAGAACTTTCACCTCACATCAACTGAGAGAAAAGTCCATAGAGGATGAGAAACTAAGGCCAAAAAGGTTTTGGCAAAAATCACATTTTGAGGAGAACAGTTATGGAACAAGGAAGGATGCAATATGAACTTTTCCAAATTACTTACAGAGATTTTTTGAACGTTGCTTCATTAAGCTGCTAGCAATGTACCAGTAGAAAGTACTATCTACAAGATCCTTTTCCATCTTTAATTATATTTATTGTGTAATCATAAAATTATGAGATATGATGATCTTTTGTCTACATAAACTGATAGCATCTCTCTCATCTCAAAATAGGTGCTCATTGTTTTAATTTCCTATGGGGAAATGGCATTTCCTTACCCTGGCATGCTTTGTTACATGATGTAACAATCCAGCTCACTCAAATTATTACAAGTTATCTAATTCTCCTCATCTACTGAAATTAGCCTGAAATTTGAAATTTTGGATTTCTTTTTTTTTTAATCTGGAATTTTATATAAATTCTACTTTACAAAAAGGGGAGGGGGGGGGGGGGAAGAATGTACAAGGATTTTATAAAGTCTCGTAACTAACAATGCTGAAGAAGTTCACCTAACAGACTACAGCTCTTGGTGCCACGGCAATTGTCCCTTTGCCTGAGTCACTATAATGAAGCATCTTCACCATGATCATGGTGAGCCACAGAAGTTATCGTCTAGAGGGGGAGCCTGGCAAACAGATGTAATGAAAGCATGAGATACGTGACCCCAACTCTCATGAAGCACCACAGTCACTTAAGGAAGCAGATTTTAGACCGATTCAAAAGAAAGACTTTAGGTTTTTGTGGTACACAGAAAGTAAGCATTTTGTTTCAGAGATGCAGATTTTAGTTTCAAGCAGAAGCAGCTTTGCCGATAGGAGAGATTATACCGGGAAATACGTTTGCTTTCTATTTATTTATTAAAACAGAATTTTATTTATCCCCCACCTGTGGAATGGAAAAAAAAATAAGCCTTGACAAATTGCTGGAACTCTGACAAAAAACGTGGAACTCAGGTCACTTAGATTCCTATGGTTAGGGCTGTCTTGGTTAGATGCTCTGGTGTTTAGCGAGTCAAGGCTTTTCCCACAGATGGATCAACTCAAAAGCCCAGAGGATTTCTCTGGCTAACCTCATACCACAGCATTTCGCTTGGGAAACATCACCCGTACATGATACTTAGATTTACTTTCATGAACCTGTATGAACTTAATAGCCTTGAAACTCCTGTTAGTCTTTCAAAATGAGTTGAAGTAGGCCAACTGAGACAAAATTTGTCAGAAAAAGAGAGAGCACCTGAGTGGAAATTTATTTATTTTTTAATATGGAGTTTGAAGATACAGAAAAGACAAAGGTGTGTGATTATTTTCCAATTAGAATGGAAAAAAAATGAATAAAATGGAATTCATGTCTTCACTTTGGTTCAATTTTAAGTGCAGACACCTCTTTTGAGTTAAATGCGTATAGTTTTGCACTTAAAAGATTAAAAAAAAAAGGTAAAATTTTTCAGAAGTTAAAGAAATAAGGCGAAAAATGCGATTAGAAAGGCAAACTGAAATGTACCCTAATAAATAAGCCCTGAGGACAAAATAATAAATATTTAATAAATCAGCCCTGAGGAGAAGGACCTGGGGTGCTGACTGACGAGAAGCTCAACATGAGCCAGCAGTGTGCGATCGCAGCCCAGAAGGCCAACCGTATCCTGGGCTGCACCAAAAGAAGTGTGGCCAGCAGGTCAAAGGAGGAGATTCTGCCCCTTTACTCCACTCTCATGAGACCCACCTGGAGTACTGCATCCAGCTCTGCAGTCCCCAACAGAAGAAGGACATGGACCTACTGGAGCGTGTCCAGTGGAGAACCTCGGAGATGATCTGAGGGCTGGAGCCCCTCTCCTCTGAGGAGAGGCTGAGAGAGTTGGGGCTGTTCAGCCTGGAGAAGAGAAGGCTCCGGGGAGATCTTCTTGCGGCCTTCCAGTCCCTAAAGGGGGCCTACAGGAGAGCTGGGGAAGGACTTTTTACTGGGGCATGTAGCGATAGGAGGAGGGGGAATGGCTTTAAACTGGAAGAGGGCAGGTTCAGACAGAACATTCGGAAGAAGTTTTTCCCAGTGAGGGTGGTGCGGCACTGGCCCAGGTTGCCCAGAGAGGGTGTTGAGGCCCCATCCCTGGAGGTGTTCAAGGCCAGGCTGGAGGTGGCCTTGGGCAACCTGGTGTGGTGGGAGGTGTCCCTGCCTATGGCAGGGGGGTTGGAACTCGATGATCTTCAAGGTCCTTTCCAACATAAACCATTCTATGATTCTATGAATCTATGAAATAAGGGTAATAGATATCACACTGGATAAAAAAAAACTTTTCAGATAGAGAACTGAAAAGCAGAAGTAGGAGCAAAGATTTTCCTGATGAGGAGGTTGGCAGTTTCTGTGTTAAAACCAACTTAGAGAATTTAAAAATAATCAATGCTCAAAGCATGGTAAGTACTTTAAAAAATGTTCTATTAGTTCTTCAATATTTTTATATTTAATTAAGCTGAGGTCATTTCTGCAATATTTGCCTACCCAAAGAAAAGTCCTTCTGACGTGATAATAAACATCTGATGAAACCTTTCCTTCTCAGTGGATGTCAACATGTAATTACAGTTTAATGCAGGACACTTGACAAGAGAAGAACTCTATTTAAATAACCTAAACAAAATCTGATACAGTAAAGTAATATATGACTTGTGTAGAACTAATAAAAATATGTAGTTCTTTTGATTTGCTTCTAGGGTATGGGTTCAAACTGTCTAAAAATGTTAATCTAAATGTTGAACTGGAGTGCTCTCACATCTCCCCACACCATTGCCAATTCACATCATGACTGGAGAGTATTTCCAGCTGTTACTGATATTTTAATAGGACCACTGTGAGTGCATGCTATTTTTTAAGCCATACATATAAAAAGGAATACGGGTAATATTTCCAAGATAATTTCCTTCAGTGACTCTTTTTTACTTGAAAGTTGTACTCAATTTTCACTTTTCTTGCTAACAATGAATAGAGAAGTTGCCACATTAAGTATTCCAATGGTACCCTACTAACGTTTGCTTTAACACACACACGTGGATTACAGAGGAGGGAGAAAGCGCCATTGAAGGGTTATTAAACATTACGTCATCCGAAAACATACACAGCACGTCTGAAGCCTCATTCTCTCATCCTGCCACTTCCAAATATTTTCTTTATCTTCTTTCCCCTGCGCATGCAATGATCCCCAAGCGGGACAAGTAAAACCCAGTGCCGCCAAAACGCTGGCGATGTTGCAGCCAGATTGTAATCTGAGCTGCCCATCAGTTTGCGGGGCTACAACTTGCACCATTCACGTGGGCCAAAGAAACACCTTACAGGTTAAAAATCACAATTCATTTCTGTAAATTTCAAATCATAACAGTCAAATCAAGGAATTATTATTAGCCCAGATCTGCTTATTACAGGGGGGAAAAAAAGAGAGAAAAATCAAGCAAAGAATATTATTATAGAAAAAACATTCAAAAATACTAGTTAAAATCGAGTCCACACACTTCCTAGTATCTACACCTTCTTTTTGGTGTCATCCCACCCTTCTTTTGGGAGAGGACAAAGGTTTGCAATGGAAGCTGATGTCTGCTTTCTCCTCTTCTGTAGGAGGAGTGTGATTTTGAAACTTTCTTTTTTCTTCTTTCTTTGACGTTGAAACTATCTTTGATATGCTTTCTAACATGCTCTACACATTGCTTGTAGCACCGGTTGACGGTTCCACACGACAACCAAATTTGCTATATATAGCATGTTTTAACATATCGGATGCTTCTCCTCTGTTCTCTTTGCAGTCCCTAACCCCGGTTTTGACCAGTCCCAAGGCTGCATTTCTGTGGTGACCAGTGACCCACCACATGGAGTGGTTTATAGCGCCGGGGCCTCCAGTATAAATTAAAAAGCTTCCATTGTCATCCCCCATCCCCTCTACCCTACATTTTATTCCAGGGTCACACACAGTTCATTCTACATACAATAACTTTATGATGTTATTACCTATTATTAAAATATATACGCAACAGTAAGCACCATACCACAAAATTGCACAAAGCTAAGCAAAAGATAGAACAAATAATTCCGAGTCATCCTGCCATTAGGCAGAATTGCCGTAACAGCTCAACAAGCTAAAACAAACTTCCAGGAAGACCGAGACGAGGTCCAGACAGAGCCTGATAAGCCCGAGGCTCATGCCGTTAGCTTGACACAAAGACCCGTGGCATTTTTCTAGCAACAGCAACACCGTATATATGGGGCTACAAGGCTACACGACTGTAACACGGATGGTACTGGGAAGCCAAATCTGATATGTTCTCCTGTTCCAGACTATGTGCAGTGTGATTCACTGTCACTGATGTTGGTAAAGTGGCTGTACCGGTGCAAGCACCAATTATAATGTTCATGGTTTGAAGTCTTTTGGCACGATATCCAGAATTTTCCTGAAAATATACAACAGAAGGCCAACCCATGTCCAAAACCTGGGTCCTAAATACAATGAGAGTCAAAATCAACTGGACTATTTCACTGGACCAAAAATCAAACCATGAAAAATAAAAGCGTTGTTTTTAAATGCAGAGTTGTTCCTACCAAATAAAAGATCAGCAACAGCATCTTAAAATACAGAGGAAGTATTTAAAGTTTCAAAAATATTAGGAAATTTATAAAAAGCACATTGCAACAAGTTATACCTTGGCAGTAGGAAAGCACAAATAAAGGATATTCAGCACTTGCTGTTGGGATTACAGCACCACCTAGTGTGTTCTGGAACTGCTCCGAAGAGAAGCTGCTTCTTTTTTCACGTGTGTTTGCCTTTAGAATTGAAACCAAGTCACTATTTTGTTGTTTTTCATAATTCTTGTAATTTGTATTATAAAATTGCAGTCTGAGTTTCATTAAATTCATGGATTTTATCTCCACGAGAACATCAGCAGAGGAAGTGTTACGTATTATTACACTAATTCCCACTCTAGTGCCAAGACAGGACCTACTCCATTGCATAATGGAAGGATCTAGAAGACCTTCTTTTTCCTCTCACCCTCTCTTTAAGGAAGTGAACATCATTTCCTCGGGCATGGAAGGCGGAGTCTGTCTGCAGGAACTAAGGACACCCAGCGGTAGGACTGTCTGCCCTCACAAGCACCCAAACGTGGGCTTTCCGGATGTTCAAACTTCTCAAGAAGTGAGAGGACACCCTCTTTCTATTTATCCTGAGTGTTCTGTGAGACTGTGGAATAAACCCCATACTGAGCAATTATGGCTTTTTCCCTGCAGAACAGGAGAATCCTAGATAACCCCGGGCACAATTTGATAATGATACTCGATAATAATAAATTGCCTTTCATATCTTTTTCTCTGATTGCAATGCATATCCAAGGCAGGACAGCGGAAGGTCTGGGTAGGGGAGGTAGGTTATTTATTTACATACTTATCAAGAAGGAAAACCAGTGCTAGAATTGAAAAGGAAGAACAGACACAGTGATTCAGCAAGCCTCGGAATTTTCACATATTTGCGAGGTCGCAGTTCAGTTGTACCACCCGACTACTTCCAGATTTGACATGGATGTATTGGTGGGGTTTTTTGTTTGCTCTCCGTCAGAGAGAATGATCAGAAGGACTGGAAAACTGCAACCTTATCAACCATTCCACGGCGTATTTGTATATGTAGTATTTAAATATACCTAAAAATTGAAATCTAGTATGTAAATGCTCCTTTGAAGTTGTCTAGGCTAATCCATGCCATTGCAAAAGGGGAGTATGCGTACGATTGCACGAGACTTTCTTTCCAATCCCCTCCTGTCTCGTACAGTGAACGCATTGCTGAACAGAAATACTGCTCCAAAAATGACTATTTCTCCTTACAGTCTTTACACAGAGCTTTGCTCTGTTACAGCGCATTGTTCAAACCCAATACTAAAGACAAAGGTGGTCAGGTTTGAAGATTAGGGATTGTGCCTTGAAGAAGGGCAAAACCAGTTGCAAATGGTAGGAACTACCAATCTTTGCACAATCGCCTTCCGATTAGAGCACTTTTCCAGGAAATAGCTTATCAGTTGGGAGGATATGTTATGAGTGGGCTATAGTGGGACTAGTCTCCTTCCCCTCTGCGGTAAATGGGTCTCTGTGCCGAAAGGATTCAAATATTTAATGCACACGAGACAGCTCGAATGCGTGACCTAACAAGAACAACATTTCCCATGGGAAGCTCCGAGGTCTTGGGTTTGTTCGGTGTGTCGCTCCTGTGCTTATTTTCAATGCCGCTAAGGAAATTGCTCCTAGGATGGCTTGTGAAGGAATGGGAGATGTGGTCTCGTCTGTCCAATGGAATTTACTTCATCACAAAGTTACAAAGCTGAAGTTCTTCAACTTTCTCAAGAATAAGCCTATGTTATTTACTAAATCTCAGAGAAATGAAGTCCAATGACAGCGCAAATATGAAAGGGGAAAATTGCAAACCTGACCGTAATTGCGTTCATCACAATCAGCTTTACCTGCATTGCTTTATTTCATCACTGATCATAAATTTCTGGAGCAACAGTATTCCACCAAGCAGTTAGATGCTTTAATGTAAATTTTTTATACGTTTCCAAAGTTTGTATTAGCAAGCTAAAACAAGCCTGAACCTCACAACCTAGCAGGAACACAGAATGAGAATTACAATAATAGCAATACTTGTAATTCAGATTTTAAGACAGGAACAGAAGTTTGTGAAGAGATGCCCTTGGTTTTTTTATTGCACAAGAAGCCTGGCAGGTCAAGAAGATGCAATAAAATGCAAACCCAAAATCTAATTAAATTTCATTCTTAGAAGCAAAATAGGACTGTGTATTATTTACGCAGAGTAGGATATACTCACATCTGGCTTCAGTTACACACTGTAAGTATGGGTCGCCGAATGGTGATCTCTTCCAACTCTGCGGAACAGTAAAATGACCACTTGGCTGCACCTGAGCCAGACACCTCTACGTCCCTTCAGAGACAGTGGAGAGCTCTGAAAGGGTGGTTTTTTTCCCACCGGTTTTAGGATGAGATTAGTCATGCCATAGAAATGCCTGTTTCTTTCTTCTGCCTATAAACGAACCCAGATGACTAATTTTGATGACAGTGTCTGTATTATGGATGTTAATATTTGGTCAGAGAAATCCCAAACCAACTGTCTTTCCTCCTAGTGCCATTCTCACAGCAGGAATAGCAATTTTTCTGGCTTGAAAACATACACGACTTGACATGTATCACTTGGGAGCAAAATTTCTTAACCATAACTTTTACCTTACACGTTATTAGTGGGACTTAGAAATACCATTTTGAATCTGGAGTGGCAGTTGTCAATGAAAGTATTATTTCTATGGGCTTTTCTATTATTTTTTAAAGTATGAATCTCTGGGAACTGTATACCCTCCGCGACACTGACAATATTATTGGGATATTACTTTGTGCTACCATGATTCATTTAAATGATCACAGGATGAAATAAACAGCAGCATCTGCTTCTTAGCAAAAGATAACTAAATTGCCTAGTTTTGTTTAAATATATATATATACACAAAAGTTAAGAGATTAATTGACTTCAGCAGTCCATCAGTATTGAATCTTTGGGTCTCCAAACATTTTTTTAAAAGAATATATTCCAACATGAGGGAATATTCTCCTAAGAAAAAAACCCAAATAAAAAAAAAAACCAACACACAACCAAACAACACCAAAAAGTCAACACATTTTGAGAAATGGGATGAAAATCATCCTTAAGTTTGAAACCTGAAAAATACATGAGTTCGGAACAGCAATGTTGTTTCAAATATAGTAATGCTTAGGAAAAATGGCTCAGGGGATATAAATTATATTAAATATTTAAACACATAATTATTCTTTCATCTACATTACTATCCAAATTCTAATTAAATTAAGGATTTGGAGAAAAAGAATTGTCTGAAGTGACTATGAAGTAGGTTAAGAAGGGCAAATGCTCAGAGGTTGATAGGTGATAATTTATAAATCATCAGACAATATCTTTCATTGAAAATGTGAAGTGGGAGTTGTTGAGGTGTAGGAGGAATGGAATGATAACAAAAAAAAATGCAGTTATACCCATTTGGAAATCCTTATTTAAATTAACATGTCTGTAGACTATGTGATGATATAAAAGGGTGGAACAAGACCGCATCCTAATCATATACTAGCACTTTTTTTTTTTATTTTATATGGGTTAAAGAAAGATCTGGCTTATGGCAAGGTACCAAATAAATAAAAGCAATGAATCAATCAAAGGAAACTGAAGTAAAGACTGAAAACAGCTGTACAACCAAAATGAAACCTAGCAGCAATTTTTATCGTGCATAAATGGGATGCATACACACAATAAGCCCTGGAGAACATATTAATCAAAAAAGACAGAAGGCAAAAACAAAGAAACAGACGTGAAGTGCAAGATAACATTTAAAGTTATTTGTGATATTGTGATGATTAAATATTCTCTCAAGTTAAAAGAAAATTATATCCTCCAAGGAAACAGGCCTTCCTATTTATATGTCATCAAATGGCATGAAATCAATTTTTTTCCATGGAGCCATGAGTACAAAGACCACTTGGCAGCTCCGAAACTTGGCAATATTCAACGGTAGTGTATTACAGTGGCATATTTTAAGAACAGCTAAGGCCTCAATTTTTCTTCAATTGTATTCATTAAAGATAAATTAACCTTGAAATGTAATAAAAAAAAAACCTTTCTGTGAGCCTTCTTGCATCAGAAGATGTGTCTAGTCTTTGAATTTCAACGAAACTTTTCAAGGGGAATAAATAAAGTTTAAAGAGAGACTGTCCATCCTTGTGTACTATTAAAAATACTTGAATTAAAAAAATGAACTTCTCTGCTTAAACTATTCTTCAGTTCCTCACAGATATGAGCGTCGGGGACAGGAAAGAGGATAGGCTGCGTTGCACTGAAATACAATTACCACACTGCAGCAGCTTTCACTGTGAATATGTGAAAACTACTTTATTTGTCCAGTCATTATTCAATGGCTTTTCTAATCTTTGCTATAATTATTCACATGATTTTCTCAGTTCCAATAGCAAATTCACTATGGGAAATTTATAGATTTGTTTAACAGAGAAGTTTAATATTTCCCTGATGGCATTCCTTGCTGCAGGAAAGTTGCCTCAAGACAAACTCACCCAGTCTACCACCTTTACCGTCCTCCAATTTACCACTACCCCAGAGACTAGTAAAGTTTTCTGAAGATGACATGAATAAAATAAAAACGCCAAACACTAGCATAGGTAAAAACATGAATCCCTTCCCCCTAATTTTCTCTTGTAACAGAAAATGCAGGAGAAGGTACCTGATGCACATGCCTACTACAAATGCCCCAGGTCTTACTTTCTTTTCATGTAGGAGCTAGAGCAAAGTCAGTAAAGTAAAACTAGAAGTAAAAAGTAAAAGTAAAATTCTAAATAAAATCTTATAAAACATTCATTTACGCATAATAAATTGACCGTTCCTCCAAGACCCCCTTAAATGACAATACACTACTTGTTCACCTAAAGCCATTTTAGCACCAGGGTCTTGCTGATGCCTTCGAACTTTCAGATTTTTCCAAAGTAACACCATTACATTTTCTCTAGGTAATACTTGCTCTCTCTTGATTCCATCTCTTAGCGATCTCTGTCAAATTCTGAGAGCTTTCGGTTCCCTGGTGTAGGGTATTTAAAATAACTACTCCATATCACCTTCCACCCCGTGCATACCTTTCTATTGAGTCATTTGATAAAGCCTTCACTCGTCTGACCGGTATGTTCGTCCGAGTCAGATCTACAAGAATGGGCCCTGTGTATAAGCAAGGAGAATCAGACAGAGGGATAGGAATGAAAACTCTGTGGGTCGTATTTAAATTCCTTACAGATGTCTCTTTTTCTAGCATATCCGTACGCGTGTCTTAGGATTTTCCCTCTTAGAAGTTAAAAAGCAAGCCTGGTTGCCTTAGAGACAGGTTAGGTACAGCATCAACCAAAATATAACACGCTACAGGGAATTTACAGGAAAAATGCACTTAATAAAAGAGTTCAGGATTACTCGTGCCAATAGCCCACCCAGTATAAATATATGCTGGCAACCGAAGATGTTATTGTTTCTCTGCCTTTACTATAGAACCTATTTTTTCCCTGATGTCATTTTTTTTTAAAATCGTTTGACTGCATTGCTCAAAGATGGATCATCTGTAAAGACTTGCTAAGTACCTGCTAGAACATGTTTTTACATGCACTTCGTGAGCGCTATTGTGCAAAGCTAAGTATTAATTTGGAAATAAAGCCTGAAAATATATCAGTGGGGAGTGTATTTGACCTTCTGGGCATGTGAACGCTGCTGAGAAAAGTTTCTCTAGGGCTTACGAGAGTTTCATAGAAAACAAGAAAAATAAAAAATTCAAAACCTAAAAAGTACTATTGCAATCAAGTACTACATGAATAACACTTAAACCAAGCTTACTGAAAACGAACTCAATAAAGCAGCAGCAATAAACCATTAAAACAAAATATCAATACAAACACAAATCAACACTAGTGCTAACCTCATGAATACAGGAGCACAGCTCTCTTCCCAAGGCCTTACGTTAATTCCCTCAAGGATGCCATTTACTCAGTTATTTCTTATTTTATCTAAATATCACATACATTTCACAATGCCCAAGTTCTGTTTGATGGCCCATTAAGCTTCTGCTGAAGTGAGTTACTGTCTTCTTGGGTTGTAAAAGCATTCACAGGCTTAGCTAGAGAAACGCCGCAGCATTTTAACATACAGCAACAGATTTATTTTTATAAATGAAAAAGAATAATGAAAAATGTGGTAGTCAACTAAGTCTTGAGGCCCTCAAAGTGAGATTGCGCAGTGCAGAGATCAGATGAATTGGCTGCTGGTCTTTGTCTTGTCCCAACCACAGGGGGACAGGTTTCTCTTGGTTACTTTTTTTTTTATAGTCAGATGATGTAGCCTGTGAATTTTTCAGGGTTGCTTTACCTAAGCCAGCTTGGAGATAGCTATCATCATTAAATATTAGGTTAGGGATTGACAGCTGGTTGGCGTAGCACCAGAATTCCACACGAGGACAGTTAGTAAAGGAGTAACGCCTTGCCACTGCCCATTAGACTACCATGATCCTTCTCACATGAGCAAAGATAAAAAGAACCAGGTTTTTTCCTATTTTTTTTTTTTCTTTTCACATTTGGAAGCCAACATTAAGCAAGGGTGTTACGACATACCTAGGTAATCCAACGCCTCCCCCTCTTCTATGCAGGCATGTGTCAAGCTCTTTCAGGAATTCAGTCCAAATGCACCGTTTTAGGTAAGCAGAACCTGGTGTCACGTATGTTGACAAAAACTAAAAGCTTGTATTTTACCCTGTAAGGCATTGCACAATAAGACTGAATATGAAAGTCCAGGACAGTTGGAGCTCTCTTCCCAAGAGAGGAGACTCCAGTTGTACTTCACACCTGTCCTTGGCTTTCTTCATAGCTCCGCCAGAAAACATCTCTTCTCTTCCCCTGCTCTGGACTTGTGGTTTGGTCCCTGAAGCCTTTGTCTGTAACTCCTCTGTGTCTAAAGATACTTTCATAAACAAGCATCAACTCTGTTGCCATCATCTTTAAGCTGACAAATAAGAGATCGGCCTCTCTGCTCTAAAGTAAAATAAGTTCTATCTTCTTCCTAAAGCAAATTAAGTCACTTATTGGCAATGTGCTGTCAGAGAACTGACCTAAGGCTGAAATATCACTTTCAGCCACTTATTAATCAGGAGATAAAAATCACCATAACACCTGTACCTTAAGTAAGGAGAAAATAACACTGAAAAGGTTTGAACTGCTGTAAGGCCGTTTGACCAGCTTGCGGGCAGACTCTCTCAGCTGGGGGAGCAGGTACAGATTTTGACATTTGCTCAAAAGATTCTTCCTTGCCAACCGTATCTGGGTTGCGACTAAGCCAGATGGCCTTAGTCCAGGGCTTGTAATCTGCCAAACGTAAAGGAAGGCGACAATTCTAGCTGAAGAGGAAATAAAAGAAACCAAAACAAACTTTAGAAATACTAATGACAACCCACGGCAATGGTAACCCATATCCACCCATAGATCTGCTGTAAGTAATTGGAAAGAAAAGGTTAAAAAAGGCAAAGACTAAAAGAAATTTTGTCTGTTGTTCTGAACATTTCTGATATTGTGGCTCTTGGAAGTAGCAAAGTAACTGCTTATAAACCATCTTCTGTGATGTCTCAAAGAGGAATGAATGGAACTATATTACAGTCTTTTATTCTCTACCAAAACTCTCAAAATCACAGCACCAGCAGCTCCTGGCTGGTAGGTTTGACATTAATGAAAAACGTCTTTCGGCTCTAAAAAGGATATGTCTAAATGACACAGGGAGGAGAAGTGTCTTTTAATCCACCTGAAATATTTAGCTTAATCCAAGATGTAACATTGCATTGCAATTTTTGTTCTGATTCATTTAAAATTTTTCTCCTTTTCTTTCTTTATTTTCTAACTTCATCTGACTTCTAAAGTGGAAATGGGGTAATGGTTTTAAACTGAAAGAGGGGAGATTTAGATTTTATATTAGGGGGAAATTCTCTCCTGTGCGGGCGGTGAGCCCCTGGCGCAGGTTGCCCCGAGAAGCTGTGGCTGCCCCATCCCTGGAGGGGTTCAAGGCCGGGTTGGATGGGGCTGGGAGCAACCTGGGCTGGGGGGAGGTGGCCCTGCCCAGGGCAGGGGGTTGGAACTGGGTGATCTTTAAGGTCTTTTCCAAATCTAAGCATTCTATGATTCTATGATTTCAGAATGAAAAAGACTACTGGTTTATCACAAGAATAAATTAAATGAAACATTTGCATTTTGTATTTTTCTCCGCATCTTTAAAACAGTCACAAGATTTTCTTCAAATTCTCCCTACAAAATGTTAAAGAGCAACCCTCTTTAGATAGTACTCCATGCTACAGAGTCTAGTTACACCGACCAGTGCCACAAGGAGACAGGAAACTGACTGCTACAAACATAATCCCATTGCAGATTTAAATACATTTAATTCTGTTCTAAAGATTTAATTATTTTTTCCATTACATAGAGTCTAGTTACTACACAATATCTGATATCTATCAGTAATTGACTGGATGTATTTAAGGACATCTGGTTTTTAATTTTCCCCTCAAGAAAACTTGATGGAAAGTGGGTCCAGAGTAGGTCCAGCTATTTTTCATCATTTGTCATCAGCCACGTAAGGGATGGAGCTGATTAGTATTTGGTAACATCTGTTTTCACAAGGAGGATCTAGAACGTTCAACAACCAAGTAAGTTTTTAGCTGTTTCCTTTTGCCCTGCTAAACTACCACAGGTTTCATTTCAGACGATACCTGCATACTTATCTGTCAAGTAGACTGAGACCACCTGTCATTTAAAAAATTATCAAAAAAAAAAAAAAAAAGAAAGAAAGAAAAGCAGAAATACGTCTTCCATTTATACTCATACTGCTGAAAATGTAGGAAGAATATTTGTGAAAGTCTTGAGGACCACTTTTCCTTAGTTCTAAACCCACAAAATCAATGCATCAAATGTTTTCCAAAAACTTCTATTTCGTGCTGAA
The DNA here is from genome assembly GCF_965231255.1 of Vanellus vanellus. Classification (NCBI taxonomy): domain Eukaryota; kingdom Metazoa; phylum Chordata; class Aves; order Charadriiformes; family Charadriidae; genus Vanellus; species Vanellus vanellus. Next base: position 83,161,374 of record NC_138909.1, read on the forward strand.
TACTACTGTTCTGCCAGCTCAGACTTGCATTCGTATGTGTATCTGACATTTCAGCTACAACGAAAAAAAAAAGTGAACAGCACAGCAGGCTGCTAATCTCAGACAAGTTTTTCTAAGTCAATACATGCTTTTTAAATACTTTCTGTTACTCAGAAGGAAGTAACGTGCTGCAAAAAAATCCTTTGTCTTTGAATAAGGTTTTGTCTTTACAGCACAAAAATGTGAAAAGATTCACCCTGGCATTGACCACCAGAAAGGCAATTTCAATATCTTCTGTTTCAACAGATTTATTAAGAAAAGAATCCCACTACCAGATATATCTATGTCTATTTTAAACCATAGACCAAATCCTAGATCCTTAACTGAGCTAAAATACTACTAGTCGAAAATAAATTTTGATCAAGTAAGGAAGTCAATGCTTAAAATTTTTCACAATTTATATCTAGTCAAAAACAGTTTTATGTTCAATAAAAACTTTATTTTCCATGGCAATTTTTCCTCACTTTTAGGCTTGGACAATACCCCTACTTCTGATCTGTGCCTACCCCCCCAGATTCTCCCTCCCCTCCTTGCCTTTTTACCTCCCGGGCCATCATTTGCTTTCTCTCTCCTCTTCAGATGGTTTTCAGCAACAGGCTCCCCGGCGAGCCCAACGGAGTCTCTCCATTTCACATGGAGGTACTGACAACGTTGACGTTCCAGGACAGAGTTGGGCAGAATGCTTTCGTTGCTGCAATAAGCATCAATAATGGCAACCATCACTTTGCATCAAGTAACCCTTTATTTTCTTGATTTGTGTACTTTTCCAAAATGTAGATAGCTGGTCATGGATGTGCCCTGAAAAGGTCAACAAAAGTTCGCCTCTTTCTACTTCTGCTATATGGAAAATTTTACGAGGGACTGTCCCAAATATTATTACCACTGATACACATCTATCTAGTAGAAGGCACATTACACCTTGGAAGATCAATATCTTTGGGGGAAATTTCCAGTCAAGCATTAAGGATTTAACATTTCCCCATAACTATCCTCAGCCAGTCAGTCCATTACAAAAGTCCGAGTTTATAAAAATCTCAGCTTACCAAATTGGGCTTGGAATCGATCAAGGAACAACACACCCTTTCCCTTTCTTATTTATTTATTTTTGAAGCACTAAACACCCCACCCTCTAATTCCCAGAAAAAGAATTTGACAATAGACTTTCAAACGCTGTAGAAGTTTTACAGATATATAGAGCCAACTGTGTGCATTTATAATTACCTATAATTTCTCAATTTATTTATGGATAAAGTTGGTCAACACCCTAGTGGGGATTGAGCTGCTCAATTCAAGCGTCACAATAGCCAGAGAGAGCTGCCAAGTTCCAGTACAATATTCCAGAGCCAAGATTATTTTAAAATTATTTTCTACTACAGCACAGGCTACTTAGACAGATATCATACTAAATATGTCCAATTTCAATGTCAAAACTGATACAGCATTTTCTGAATCTGGAACTTTTAAATTAGTTGAGGATTTGAATCAAGTCAATGTATACAAAAGTATCTTTTGTTTCCCATTATCATTCAGTTGCCTCTGTAATTAATGGCAGATTTTGTCTATTAAATCATTTCTGAATCTTAAATAATCATCTGTGTTGACAAAATTTTCTAAAGCAACACACCAGATTTCAGCCTTATATTATTATCAAGGAGACAAACCTCGTAGAGTAGAATAGAATAGGTAGTGCTCAATTTACTTTTCTTACTCAGCCATGAGGATGTGCATAAGAATAGAAGGCGACATTTTGAAGTAACGAAATATCCTAAGGCAGTAGCTGTCTTGCTTTTGTCACTCAGAATTACATATATCGCTTCTGATTACACGCTTCATCAAACAACAAGAGGGCATGATTAGTACTTTTTTGTTAAGACTCAAGAAAGGACAAGAAACTCTGCCTGAAAACGCGTATTGAAACAAGTTTGTATTTCTGGCTTTTGGAGTTTTGCTTCCACGCTGTTGATGTTGCGAGATGGGTCTCTGTGCGTTTAAGATAGGGCGAGGGAGAAACCCAACCCTTCAGCCTTAGCCTGAGAGCCCCTCAAACCCCGAGAGACAGCCGAGCAAAGCCTCTTTTATCAGTACATCTGGAAGTGAGCAGGAAGTACCAGCCCACTGGACCTCCACCTATTACTTGTTTGACAGCTGTGAGCTAACGTATGAGCAAGCAGACAATGGACAAACATGATGGGGTCATCCTTAATGCAGATAAATGAAATCTGATAACACACAGGATTTTACAAGGCTGCTAATGAAGGCGCTCAGGAAGCAATGGAAGGAAGACACACTCTACAGGGCTTTTTCCCCGCTTCCAAACGTCTTGCAGCAGGACTCAAAATTTTAAACCAAACAATTTGCAGATGAACTCCCTTCACGCCTTAAGGACAAGAGAATACGACATCCCGTTTCCTTCTGCTCTCCCAAGTAAAACCCACAGCTCAGTTCCTGAGGGTAGAGGTCTACAGGAATACAAAGGAAATGAAACGAGATCCCAGCCAATTTAGCTACTAGGCCGTAGTTTTCCCAATAATTTTGCTTAGTACAGTCAGTTTACCAGTGCAGTATTCTTTGGGACTGTCTCGTTCAGAAACACAGCCTTAAAAAACTCAGCAAATCAAACAAAGAAAGCCCCCAAACCTCTTATTATTTCACTCATTCGGGTGCCATAAAGTGACCAGAGTTATCCTTCTTCAGTGACAATGACTGACTTCGAGAAGCTGCTCCAATATTGCCCAGTGGGAAAAAGAAGACAGGAAAAATCCTTACCTTTCAATAAATTGCTTATAAAAAGCAATATAAAAAGCCAGGAAAGCAAGGAAGGGCACTCGGTTGTCTGCACACATACTAATCAACAAATATTTTCTAAGGCTGGCATGGGAATTGGATTGCTATGTACTTCAAGAACAGGTCATAAGCCGGTGAAGCGTAATCAATGGCTTCCAATGATACAAGATTTGAGTTGTATGTATAATGCATTGTACATAGTGTATATATAACACAATAAAAATTTCGGAAAGGGTGCACAAACAAGGTAGAGAGCAAGCATGGATAATGGCAAACTAGATGATAAAAAGCCCTACTTGTTTAGAGTTTCTAATAAAATTAAGTTAGGAAGGCTTTAAAACATATCCAAATGCACCAATCTGAACTCACTTATTTGTTCAACAGAAATGAAGTTTTAAGTAAAGTCTAAACCAACACTAAATCAACATTACATATCGGTATTTCTGTCATTTGTAATTTCCAGCTGAATTTTTTCCCCCAAAATTCATCTCATTCCTCGTGATCTGCCATTTCAGAATTGTTTTATTGATATGCTTTGCTTTTATTTTCATTTATATACAGTTGACTACTGCTTGTTGACCTAGAAAAGCAACTAATTACACGCCAGTTTGGAGCTGTAACTGATTAAGTGTTTTTCCTCTGAAAAAAATCTTGAAGTCTGAGTTTTATTGTAATGTGACATTTACTTGCAAAGAGGCATGCACTTTAAAAGAGAATTTAATTTTTCTATACATTCACATTTGATTATATTCAAGTTTTAGCTTTCATCTATTAGTCTCCGGCTGATCAGGCCTTAGAAGACACAGCTGGTTTTGATTAAATAATTATTTAAAAAATAAACCTGATTTATACCAAATCTCTATAGAAACTTATTGCTTTCATATTTTTATGTAATAAATTCAGCATTGATAAATGCCAGCTCCCAGCTGGTTGTAAAACAGCATCATCCAGTCAAAAAAATTTTATGTTTTATAAAAAATAAGGCTGTTTTTTTTAAAACAGGTGGGGCTGTTTTTCTTATAAACAGATGTGTAACATTTCTTTGAAAGTTACTAGTTTTTCTTAACTAATATTGTTCTGAAAAAAAAATAATCTCGATTTCTATGAAAATAAACCCTAGTGCAGAAAGTCATACAGTTAAAAACATTTTAAAATGATTAATATATGAAAAGGATACATCTGACATTCAAACACGATTTAAGTTTCTGCTGTTGAGCCAACCCTACAGTGGCGCTTCTTCTTGACCAAAGGAAGTGACCAAACATGAAGGTCTCTCTCCCATAGAAATCTACAGGATCAACTCGCAGTAACTGGCTCTGCTGACTGAGAAGTACCGGTGTTCTACTCCCAGAAAATGAGGTTTCTAAGTTAAAAAGACAATTCACAAAGTTATGCAAACCTTTGCTGTAACCTTTCTAGAACAGGAGAGCAAACGTGGCGTGTTCTCCCGTCCAGCTGCGCCAACCATTACTTTGCTGCCAATGCCATGGCAGTTACTAAAGCTCAGCACACTTTTAAGAAGCAATTCTTTAGTAATTTCCACTATACTCATAACTTCAGCCACAATGGTAGAGGTGAGTTGGGGAAAGAAACAACACAGAAAAAAATAACCAAAATAAATGAAGAATAAAAAAAAAAAAAATTCCACAAAGAGAAGATGACTGCAGTCTGCAAAAGAGAACGTGAAGGAACACCAGTGGTAGTGTATCGAGACGAAACATTTCCAGAAGATAACTCTCTTGTCAGGTCCTTTTATGAATTCAGTTATATATCTTGTATCAGTTTCATAATATTCTTCAAAAGCCCCGGTAAGGATCTCAGTATTGAGGTCAAATAAGAGAAAAGATATCTAAATCGATACTCAAGGTACCAATTTAGTATAGTTTGATCGCTGTTATAGACAACAAGTATTTGTCAGGTACATATGAAGAACTTGCATACAAATTTTGGATTTAAAATTGTCTTCACCGTTTTGCCTTAAAAGGGACATCTGAGGAATGTTTTTACTTCACTGCTTTTGAAAAGAAAAATTCCTTCTGCATTCTGAGAATGTGATGCATCAACAATTATCTCCATGTACCTTTTCAGGGCTAGTCCGACATCCCCCAAGTCTAGCTAAGCTTATTTACTTTCTCACTTTGAAAGGCCACCAGGCCAAGTGAGTAAATTGCATTATCACTGTTGATTCATTCTGTTATCACCACAGAATTGTTTTTTCCCGTTTCAAAACTGTTCCACCTCTTCTCCCCCAAATTTCTCAGTTCTGGGGCTTCTGCATCCATCTCAGCCCCATCTTTGTGTGTGAGAATTCTCTGCTCTGCTCTGGTCCACTCACAATTTGGGCTGGTGTCTTCCAGTGCTGGCACTAGATTCAACTGGGAACAGAAGACAATACCACCTAAAACAATACAACACCCTCTCTCTGATATTACTAATTTCTGTATGAAGGATAGCTGGAGCAATAAACAATTAAGTATTCATGCAGGTGGGCAGCGGTCTTTACTGGAACAAGTCTCTACTTTATGGCTGAGGCACTGTCCAACCACATGGTGTCCAGGAAAGATGACAGAGACCCTCAGGGTGACACTCCCTGCTGATCTGGAGCATGGTTAGATCTTAATGAACTTCAAACTGAAAGAGGGAAAATTCAGATTTGATATTAGGGGGAAATTCTTTCCTGTGAGGGCGGTGAGTCCCTGGCGTAGGTTGCCCCGAAAAGCTGTGGCTGCCCCATCCCTGGAGGTGTTCAAGGCCAGGTTGGACGGGGCTGGGAGCAACCTGGGCTGGGGAGTGGAACTAGATGATCTTTAAGGTCTCTTCCAACCCAAACCATTCTATGATTCATTGCTATTTCTGAGCATTTTGCCATTATATGCACTTCACAAACAAGAGGAAACTCCAGGGAATTTCAGCCAGCTTTCTCTTCTGTGACGATAAAAACCTAGGAGGACTTCAAGACCCTGTGTCCCATAAATAAGGGTTTAATGTCATGGGCAGTCAGCAAGTATGCTGCAAGTCGAGTCAAGGTCACAAAAGCTGTAGTACAGCTATAATGTATGTTTCAGAGCAGATAGCCAAGACCTCCTGATTTCTGTATGCAGATAACACTGATTAGAACAGGACTTGGAGAAAAGCAGAAAAAGCCTTTTTCTCCTCATCATGGCTCAGACTAATAAATTTAAGCAGCTTGTCTGTGCACATGAATTCTGATACTCCACTCCAAGCTAGCTAGGCCTTCGCAACACGTACAAAGATCTCAGCGTCAGCATTACCCGCTGTAGGATTTTAGACTGCAGAAAGAGCAACATCAGCTTAGCTGGGAGTTTGCACAAGGGAAAAGAAAAGTGCGCACAAAATGCTGATTAGGGCTCATAATCGTAGGGGAAAAATTTATGATGACTAGGATATCCTGCCTCCACCCTATCACGTAACTCTGCCTGCCTACCTAAACAAATAAAGCGTTGTATGATTTATACTCCTTAATGTTAATTAGTCTTCTTTTCATGTTTCCTTTCGAAGTCAAATAAGTGTTTTAAAACATGTAAAAAAGTTCATTTTTGGTTTGTTTTCTTAGAAATACTAAGTGAAACAACTCTGTGTAAAGTAAACTATGACATTAGAAAAATGTATCGAGGACTTAAAAAGCTACAGTAGCGGGAGTATTGTTGAACGTTTAAATTGCGTTTTAAGGGTACGGATTAATGTTTTGTATAAACCTTGCTGCAATATCCACAAGCGACGTCCTATCCAATAAATACAATGAAAAACACGTGTATGGGTGTGTGTGAGAAAGAGACAGGGAGTTAGTTATAAAAAATGTAATCCTTAAATAAAATAATTAAATTTTAATAGATGTGAACTTGGGAATACTTAAAATGCTTATGCCAGTCTAAAAATTATTAATTGCTCCGATTTAAGACCAGAGATTCCCACAAAGGCTGGTTTGTGAAGAGTCCACATAGAGAAAGAAAACAATTATTCTTAGGAGAAACTTTGGGGTTGGGTGTTGATAAAGCAGCTTCCTTATGTTACATTCATTGGGTTTCTGGCTTCATTACCGACTGCCTCAAAAGCCAGAAAATGCACGGTGAGTTTAAGAAGCAGGCTTGAAAAGCCAGGTTCATTGCAACATTATTTTACGCTCCAAAGCTTCCTCAAAATTTTTCCCCTGGTAATTATCGATTGGTGTCCACCAAAATTTCACACACCTTCTTATTGATAATGGTGAGTTGGTAGCCGCTTCTTTGTAAAACAGTGGTTGGTTGCTCCCCAGCATGAATAAGGTATCACCGGTTCCTACATAGCAGATGAAGAAATTCCTCAGAAACCTCATGAAATTTTCACTTTAATAAACAGATTAGTGCCCCTTATAGAAAGTAGTCATTTGAAAAAGTTAAGGTCAGAAGCCAATAAATAAATGGAAACATTCTAACCCTGGCAAGAAATTTTACTGTTCTCTTCACAATTATTTTGGTGATTTGTTACACCAGCTGTCAGTGGGTAGAGGAGATTTATCGGGTTCAACTCTCCCCACCATCAAATGTAGACTTTACAGTATCATGGTTCCCCAACTACTGTTTGGATGTAAAAGAAAGGAAGGTGTTCTCAGCATCTGTTCAAGTGGAAGATACTGACACATTTCGTTACTAGGTGGGGGAATATCACATGATGCTCACCAGGAGCATCCTGATGTCCTGACGACGAGATCATCTTGCACCCAGCAGTTCTCAGGCTGAACAGCAGCTTATGTTGACAAACCTTTCACACAGGAGTGATGGTAGCTCTTAGGCACAGCAGATAACAATTTGTATCTTTACAAGCTCCAGCTCAATTTCAGGCTGTCAAAAGCCACCCGGTTGTAACTGCTGTAAAGATTTCGTATTGCATTATTCTTGAGTTCCAGTAAGAAACTCTAGCTAGCCTACAAATGACCCTTTTAGGAATACAGAGAGTTCCTGCGAACCCAAACGCTTTTAATGCAGTAACACACTGCCTTCGTTTTTATACCTGGAGACAGTTTACGTTGCCATTCAGAGGCTCCTAAATTTAGATCCAGTTTCTGAAGTTAAAATTTCGGTTTAAAGGCTTATACTTATCACCTAATGGAAACTGTACTTTGAACATTCCGGTCTTTTTCCTCATTTGAAAAAACAAATTGTCCTGGGAATCCATGCAGCTTCAGCAGTGCAAAGTGAGAGAAGATTAATGTTTCTATGTCTCAAGGAAGAGTTGCTCTTGTATTTCAGAGTAGGACAACAGTGACTTTCTGGTTACGATGTAAGAATCAATCTTCTTACACGGTCCACGCAGGATCTCTAACATTGTTATACGTATTTGTGAAATACCCAAAGAGCAGTATAGCAGTGTGTAAAATATTTTTTACTATTACACTACAAAGTTTTTGGGTTGCTATCTAACTGAGAAAGATGTAACTAGCCAAATATCAAAACACAGCTACCACTTCCCAACCTGCAAAGATGGTTGATCACAGTCGTCTTGTGCACATACCAAAACTAATTACTGGATTGAACATTTAAGGAAACAACTACTGTACTGTGTTCAAGTAGAAAGAAGACTTAGCTGTTCCTGTGTTTTGATCTTTATTGGTATCCAAGTTGTCATTTAATCAGAACACTGCCAAAGCATTTGATGCTGCCAGTACAGCCTAATCAAAGGCATAGTGTGAATAAAACATTAAAAAAGATTAAAATTACTTAATCAGTGAAATTAAAGCTACTTTCCAATACAGGAATGTTTAAGGTCTGGTGATGTGATTATCTTGATTGTCTTTCTGGCCTCAATTCAACAATTTATTATCTCAGTTTCAGATGAAATAAATCTGAAGGGGAATAGACATCCGCTCTAACTTAGTTTGTTTTGGCATAGCATTCAACAAAAGACTTTCATTTATGTACCATATGATTTGAGAAAACAGGTTGCAATTACTGCACAAAATATGCCATCATTCTCACTCATTAAATCCAGGCAATATGTTTTGCTTCTCATAAATCCTCAGATTCTCTTCCTCCCCTGTGAATTTGCTTCCTAATCATTCATTCACTAATGAAAATACAATTACTATAGAAATCACAGTTTCTGAAACCCTCTAATTTGGCACATATTAAGCATTTTATTTTACAAAAAATAGGAAGAGAATTTTAACTCAGACTGGTTTTAGACGTTAAAAATAAAACCAGTTACAGAAGAATTGTATTTTACAGGACTATAATATAGTCAGACGATCATTCCAAAGAGTACCTATTTCAAACAACAGTACAAAGCCATTTAATTTAGATGAAATCTTGGACATCTAGTCAAGTAAATGTTGTTTTAAGGCCAAGGTGCTGAACATGGCTATGACACTTAGATTATACTTGGAACAACCCACAAAAGCAAGTGTCTGAGTGGCATGGTCTTCTGAAACTTTACTAATAAAAGAACTGCAAAGCGAAGTTACAGAAAGTCTTATTGTAAACTGTGCAAGAAATACCTTCTCATCTGCCTTTCCATTGATGCAAAAGGAGAATCCAGGGAAAAGAATACTTTGATTCTATTATTCTATCCAGACAATAAATTTTGACCACTTTCCCTCTTCAGACAACAGATTCTTAGCTAAGAACGCCAAGATCTTTGAAGGTTCTCATCCTTAAGAAAAGTGGCCTGACAGTTTCCTGTTTTCCTGATTTCATAACAATCCTTATTGCCTGTATCCAGGGACATTATTCGGTCTGAAGCCCTACACTACTCTTAACAAGTGCATCCCCAGCAGCGTGGCCAGCAGGGTGAGGGAAGGGATTCTGCTCCTCTGCTCCATTCTGGGGAGATGCCCCTGCTCATGGCAGGGGGGTTGGACTAGATCATAGAATCATAGAATGGTTTATGTTGGAAAGGACTTTGAAGATCATCGAGTTCCAACCCCCCTGCCATAGACACGGACACCTCCCACCACACCAGGTTGCCCAAGGCCACCTCCAGCCTGGCCTTGAACACCTCCAGGGATGGGGCCTCAACAGCCTCTCTGGGCAACCTGGGCCAGTGCCGCACCACCCTCACAGGGAAAAACTTCTTCCTAATGTTCAATCTGAACCTGCCCTCTTCCAGTTTAAAGCCATTCCCCTTTGGCCTATCACTACATGCCCCAGTAAAGAGTCCTTCCCCAGCTCTCCTGTAGGCCCCCTTTAGGGACTGGAAGGCCGCAATAAGATCTCCCCGGAGCCTTCTCTTCTCCAGGCTGAACAGCCCCAACTCTCTCAGCCTCTCCTCAGAGGAGAGGTGCTCCAGCCCTTACATCATCCTCGTGGCTCTCCTCTGGACCTGCTCCAGCAGGTCCATGTCCTTCTTATGTTGGGGACTCCAGAGCTGGATGCAGTACTCCAGGTGGGGTCTCACGAGAGTGGAGTAGAGGGGCAGTGCTGGCCACACTTCTCCTGATGCAGCCCAGGATACGGTTGGCCTTCCTTGTTTCCCTTTTTGAAAACAGGGGTTATGTTTCCCCTTTTCCAGTCGGCAGGAACCTCGCCAGACCACCACGAATTCTCAAATATGATGGCTAGTGGCTTAGCAACCTCATCTGCCAGTTCCCTCAGGACCCACGGATGTATCTCATCAGGTCCCACAGACTTGTGCACGTTCAGATTCCTCAGGTGGTCTCATACTTGATCTTCACCTACAGTGGGTGGTTCTCCATTTTCCCACTCCTCGCCTTTGCATTCAGTGTCATGGGCAGTGTGGCTGCAGTCCTTGCCAGTGAAGACTGAGGCAAAAAAGTCACTGTATACCTCAGCTCTGTCTCTGTCCCGGATAACCAGTTCTTGTGTTTCCTTCTGGAGAGGGCCCACAGTTTCCCTAGTCTTTCTTTTCTTGCTGACATACTTAAAGAAGGATTTTCTGTTTGTCCTGATGTCCCTGGCCAGATTTCGTTCTTTCTGGGCTTTAGCTTGTCTAACCCAATCCCTGGCTGCTCGAACGATTCCTCTGTATTCCTCCCAGGCTACCCGCCCCTGTTTCCAATCCCTATAGGCCTCCTTTCTCCTTTTGGTCATGTCCAGGATCTCCTTGTTCATCCATGCAGGCCTCCTGGCTTTTCTGCCTGCCTTCCTCTTTGTAGGGATGCATTGCTCCTGAGCTTGGAGGAGGTGGTCCTTGAATATTAACCAACTGTCTTGGGCCCCTCTTCCCTCCAGCGCTTCATCCCATGGCACCACACCAAGCAGATTCTTTAAGAGGCCAAAGTCAGCTCTCGCAAAGTCCAGGGTGGTCAGCCTGCTGCACACCTTCCTCGTTGCCTCGAGGATCTCAAACTCGACCATTTCATCGTCACTACAGCCCAGGCTACCCTTGAGTTGGACACTGTCTAGCAGCCCCTCCTTGTTGGTAAGAACAAGGTCCAGCATAGCTCCTCTCCTCGTTGGCTCCTCAACCATTTGGAGAAGGAAGTTGTCCTTGATGCAATCCAAGAACCTCCTGGATTGTCTATGCCTGGCTGTGGTACCCTTCCAATAGATGTCAGGGTGGTTGAAGTAACCCATGAGAACCAGGGTCTGTGAACGTGATGCCGCCCTTATCTGTCTATAAAGTGCTTCATTCACTCAGTCTTCTTGGTCAGGTGGCCTCTAGCAGACCCCCACTGTAATGTCCCCTGCTCCTGATTTCCCTTTAATCCTGACTTGTTGGCTCTTTATCCATCCCTAGGCTGAGCTCCATACATTCCAGCTGCTCGTTGACATATAAGGCAACACCGCCTCCTCATTTCCCTTGCCTGTCTCTCCTGAAGAGCCTGTAGCCTTCCATGGTAACACTCCAGTCATAGGAGTCATCCCACCAAGTTTCTACAATGTCAATGAGATCATAGCCTTGGAGGCGTGCACACATAGATAGTCTTTAAAGGTCCCTTCCAATCCAAACTGTTTGATGATTCTATGAACAAGCGTTGCTGTCATGGCTAAGTACTATAATGCCAGTACAGAGCAAACCACTTTTCTGTTTCCACCTCTACTGATATCAACAAATGTTTGTTTGAAAAAGTTCATTTTCTTCTACACTCTCTTCATTAATTATTGTTTTTCAAACACTTCACTTGTGTTGAATTACTAACAGCAACAACGAATCTTTGCAGGTTTTACAGAGAGGCATCGTTTTGGCCGGTGTTCTACTCGCTAGGGGCAAGAATGAAAGGTGAAAACACTGTGAACTAAGACTGAAATAAGTTAAATTGGTGGAAACAAGCTGTAAGAAACCTTGTTTAGCCAATATAACATCCTTCAAATAAGTAAAAGCAACTGCCTTTGAGATGTCTTACAAAATTTGGATGATCCAAGGGTGATCCAATTAATTGTAATATCATTTTACAGTAGGGTGTAAAGAAGAGATTAGTCAACAAGACTTCAGTTTCACAAAGATGGTTTCTAGAAGTAAGAACACCAAAACACTGGCACAAATTGTCTAGGGATGCAGGAGTTCTGTGCCCAGCTGGATCTTAAATATTCTTTAGGGAAGACAAATATATAAACGACACTGCTTTGGGGTAAGAGAATAAACTAGAGGAACTGCTGACATGCTTTGAAGGCCTACTGTCCATGTCCTTCTATGATTTCTGTTATAGAATAAATGCCTTAAAAAAGAAATAAATAAAGAGTGCTTCTGACTTAGTTGCAAGAAGCAGATAAGCATACGGTGAACTGGTCACCAAAGCAGTGAATCAGCTTCACTTCTGTAGGGGGAGCTTGGGTTCGCCCTGCCATGTCCATTTCTCGGGTTCTTTTTCAAGTTTTGTGTCTCCATTTGCACCATTACACATAAACTCCAAAGAGCAGCCCAATTTCCTGAGAGGAGCTCTGAGTCTCTGGCAACATTTAGACAAATATTTCTGTTATTGCCTAGAGAATATTGTCATTTTAAAAAAAAAAGTATCAAAGTACCTGCTCTCTATATATCCTGTTGCTAATAGATGACCTTCCCTCAGTGATCAGACAAGGTTTGAGACGTTACTCTTATTCTACATCCATTTACTTCAATAAATTCAATCAAACAAATTCTCACTGACCAAAATAGCAAAATTCAACGCAAATGTTTTATTTTTCTGCTATTAATTGCTGAATGCACATTTAAACAGCATTAAACCAATACAACAAACCTCCCTATTATTTCAATATTTTGACATAGATTCTTTTCTGGAGGAATCTTAATTTTAACGGTGTGCATCAGCAATTGCAAGAGAAATAAAAGCATTATATGGATGTGAAATTACTTCAAAATCTACTATTACAAAGCAAGAAAATTCGAAGTAAAATTTACACTGAAAAGAAATCTAAATACATAAAGGAAAGAAATACACAGTACGACACTAAAATAACTTCTAGATCACAATTACACAGCTATTCCAGACTGCACTTACATTAGTGTTCTTTTACTTCAGTTTCTACTTTCTATAGATACTTTCGTCTGTTTTACTTTGTTCAAGTGAAAGATCCTAATTGGCCCTACCTTTAAGAGAATATATTGTAAACTCATTTAACAAAGTCAAAAAGAAATTGAAAACAGCACTTGAATTGTATACAAAACTGTGTCCAACAGCAGCGCTAATATATTAACCTTCATAAAACCATATGCTGTTGAAAGAATAAGTCCCTTCATATTCCAGAATAAGAACCAGAGTAATACAGAGGCTTATTGGTTTGCCGGGGGCAGAACACAGGAAACCTCAAAACAGAACTGGGAATGGAGTTGCTTACATCTAGTTTATCTTCTTGTATGATTTACATAAACCAACTGATTTTGGTAATGATTATCCTCTTTTTTTTATAAGAAGTACATTAGTTAAGCATCTTTAATCTTAATGGCTTATTGATAATAATCTAACTGAAAAGATCATATATTACAAAAGACTATCCAACTATTTCCACAGGTTTATATGGGATGAGAAATTCTGATTAAAACATCATTACATGTCATCTACAAAAGTAAACTTCTGTGTTGACTGCTATTTGTCATATCTCTCAATATCAGGTTTCATAAGAAAATATTAATATTAAAAATATATTAACTATTGAGCTTAAGAGGTGTTTATATCTCTTAGTTAACTACAGTAGTTTAAGGAAAATTAAGTGTGGGTTTGGATGCTCTGACTGCAGACTCAAAGTTTCATTCAAGGCTTATTAAAGTCAGTGGCAAACCCAATACAGATATCAGGACTAGTTCCAAGATCCTCTTCCAAAACTTAAAATGAAGGCTTTAATTTTCTGTCACTACCCTCAGCCTTTACGACACCACAGTTGGCTGTAAAGTATCACTTACAAGATGAAACATGGAACATCTGTTGAAACCACTTTGGGGACATGAAAGAAAACAATTTCTTCAAGTTTTTTGTTTTTAATATAGAACAGGTTACTTAAAAAAACTCAGGGATTTTCGTAGGACCAAACTATACATTTTTCCCATGTTCAATACATGTTTTTTCCATTAAATCTGTGTTTGGTATTGTAATTTGTCTTTAAACAGTGCTTACAGAGATAACATTAAAAGTTGCCGTGTAACAAATGAGATTTCCTCTTATTGTGAAGAAGAAAACACTCCCTCTGAGTCACAGTTAGTGGAGAAGAGGGGGGGACACGGCTACGAGATTGTTTCTTTATTTAGTTACGGGTGCCAAATTGGACCGCATGCACATTCGTCAGGTATTTCAACCAAGTTCCTTTCTTAAATTGTTTCAAGTGTTTCATTTTTTGAGTATAGTTTAATTACATGAGAGGCAGATTAACGCTGAAAGATGATTGCAGCACTGAGTTGAAAGCTCTGCTTTAAGAGAATACCAACTCTTTAAAAATTCACACGGCTTTTTACTATGACAATTAAAATACAAAATAATCTGGAAAAATTATATTAATTTAGAAATAAATTGTTAAGACTATGTATAGTCCTAAAAGTTCACCTAGAAAAGATACCGTTTTAATAAGTTACACTATATTTAGATATTCCAAAAAGAAGCTCCCACCGTAGTCTATGTTACAAACATCGGCACTGGAATGTTTCCCTGGTTGAAGGCAGTTCACGACATAATATGTTGGGTTATGAATAGAGACTTCTGTGCCAAAAAGTTGGGAGGAAAAAGAAAGGTAATTTTTATCAGTTGGACTCATAAAAGCATCAGCTTCTCTAAGCTCCTATAACTCACATGGCTATGAAGTTTTACAATTTCATCATATCCCTTTCTAAAACAGTCTACCAACATTTTCTTGGCATATTTCAGAAGGGAACCAAGTTTGGTTTGGGTTTTTTTTCGTTTGTTTTTTTTTTGTTGTTGTTGTTGTTTGTTTATTTTAATTAAACCAACTGACATTACATTCCTGTGACCAATTCACTTTTTGGCTTTCATTTGGAAATTGTTTCTGCTGCCTCTTTTGGCCAGTGAGGGGCTGAAAGGCAGCACATATATATATAACAGGTTACCAAAAGATGCAAAAATCACCTGTCTGATGACCCAGCAGAGAAAAAGAAAAGGATCACATGGCACTTCTATTTGACTCTGAGATGAGTCAATACTCTCAAAGCTTCTCCATCCCTGATTGCTGCCAGGACTCCACTTTGAAGCACCAGTTTTGACTTCTGGAGTACCATGAAGGAAGAACCAAGCCCTGGGCAAAGGCAAGGAGGGCTTTAAACCACTCTGGGAAGCAGCCACCTTTGGTCATATTGTGCCACCAGGACACCAGATATCAAATAGAAAATGTCACGGTGAGTCATTTTGACATTTCCTCTTCACTGTCCTGTAGTTTCTGCTGGAGCAACCATGGCAGCACAGAGGAGTCCAGGTATCAAATGGAATAAAGCAGGAGTATGCTGTTATGCCCATGCAACTCCTCCCTAGCTATAAGCCTAACCTAAAGCCTCTTCAATTTGATTAAAAGCATTTTATTTAGTCTTCTGTAAGTCCCATGACTGGAATTATGGAACCAATGCAGATACTCTGGGGTCATTTTTCTAAATACGCATACGGAAGAAATAAATATTTCCGAGTGGAAGAGCCTCTCAGCATTAATAAAATAATCAGTAGGCTCATTATTAAATGCCAACTTATTTGCAGATCTTTAAGTAACGTGCTACACTGATATCTCATTTGGCACTGGTGGCCCACTTCTGAGTTTTCCCAAAGTGCATTCTCATTGTGATGTCTCCCAGAGCCTACAGAATAGAATCAGAGAATCACAGAATCGCTGAGGTTGGAAGGGACCTTTAAGATCATCAAATCCAACCATTACCCTCCCCTGACAAAACCACTGCTAAACCATGTCCCCAAGTACCACCTCTACCCTTTTTTAAACACCTCCAGGGATGGCGAAACCACCCCCACCCCCGGGGCAGCCTAATACAATGTTTAATAACCCTTTCAGTGAAAAAATGTTTTTTAATATCCAATCTAAACCTCATCTGACATAACTTGAACCCATTTCCTCTCGTCCTATCCCTTGTCACCAGGGAGAAGATGTCAGCCCCCACCTCTCTACAACCTCTATGTACTACGTGCTCTTCTTGTGAACAGTTAAACCTGAATGTGTTCCAAACTAAAAATAATGTTTTTTCCTCTTATAGAAAAAACAGAATACCTCCAACAGGCAGAGTCAAGCCAGGCTGCTACAATCTGTTTGAATAATTTCATAGCACATTATTATAGCTAATTAAAATGGAATCCTTTCTAAATGGCAGCATCTAGCACATCAGCCAAACAAATTATTACATGGTACGCACTGAACACCATGAAACCACAAAACGTTTTGGAATATGCTTGGGTGCCAGAATGTCATATTAGGTTATCACTTTGCCAGCTAGTTTGCATTCAGCTTCTTCTCATTCGGAGGTTGTTTTTTGACATTGTATGGCAAAATCAAAATGAACCCTCAAGCTTTCCCTACAATATCGTGAACAGTCTGACCCTTTAGCGCCATATCGTTTTAGCCAAGTCAGACAACTGTATGTGGATTTGCTTTGGTTTATGGTAGATAGCAAGTATTTGAAGACGTACTCTATCAAGAATACAAAGTGACTGAACAGGGAAGTAAACACATCAGGTGAAGGCTGAAAATATCTGAAGCAAAGTTTCTAATTCATCCATATTTTTGTCACCATCTGTACCTGAACAATGAAGCTGATCTAAGAAGTCCAGTTGTTAAAAACAACACACCGGATACAAAGCTCCAAAGCATAATTCATGAAAACTTTCATCTGTTTTGAAAGAGTTGCAGATAAACTGCATTTCTGTAAGTGCAACAGTACGAGTTTCAGCGATAGCTTTGCGATACGCCTGCTTTAGTTCACTGCAGAAGAACAAGACTACGTCTAATCTAAATTTGTCATTTCTAAACCAGTTGAAGGAAATATTTTTCTCTACAGAAAAAAATTGTCTGAATGAGACTCAATGGTACTAAGAGAAAACTCGACAGAGTAAAAAAAGGGTATATTTTTATGGGTTCGAATGTGCACTTTATTAGACATCACAGTTTTCCACCTTTTGTAGTGTTCCACCCCACTTATTTCACTTATTTGAGAAAGTTCAACTCTCTGTTGAGGTAATTGCCCTAAATATACACACCACAGCACTTTTCAGCGTAAGGTAAAGAAACTTTAAATGAGTTTGTCTGGCTATCAGAAATAGTCACAGTAGCAGATACCAGAAATTGCGGAGTCCAGACCTTTCTTTACTAATCTTTCCTTAACGCCCCTTCAGCCCACCAATACTGCCAACTTCTTTAGTTCTTTCTTTATTTTCTCATGCTCATGTTCATTCTTTTTTTCCAGGCACAGGAGTGACTCTACGATGACCAAAAATAAAGTCTTCAGGATCAAAAGGTCAATCTAACGGTTCCGATTGAGTCCCCATTAGTGAAGTTGCAACTTCTAACCAACGTACTGATGGCGCAAACAGGCTGTAAATGCAACGCGCCCCTACTTGTATGATGAAAAAAAAACCCACAATAAATCTTTCATGGCTATTTCCTTCAAACAGGTCTGAAAGATACATTCCACCTTGAGTACCTTTTGTAGAGTTGTTTTTCAGAAGATCAATTTTAATATTGTTAGAGAACATTTTTCTAATGAAATCAAGAGATCGTATTAAGCTATCGCATATGCTCCACCCGGTATGTAAACTACACTGAAGAACACAAGAGCGTGTACATTTTTACGTGCTTGAGTTTTTCAGTCATCTATTATTTCTAACAACCAGAAAGAGCCCCTTCAAGCTTTCATCGATTGGAAAGCCTGTTGTTTTCTTTGGAATCAGATTCAAAAGACATCACTTGGCACATAACCCCTGACAAGCACTGGCTAATCCGTCAACGTGACAACACAAATGAAATTGAAACCCTACTGTCCTCACCATCGCGCTATGAAACCTGCAGGTTAGAACCAGATGATGTTCTCGTGCACTTTCTCTGTATTCGGCTAAATATAATGAGAGGCTGCATCCAACTTAAAAAAAGAAAGATGACAGGGGTGGGTGGAAATCAAAGCACATTTCTATTTCTACACCTTGGGAAGCAACAATTTTCCTTTCATTAGATCACAAATTTACATGGGTACACCAGAATAAAGTTTTATATGGCTAAGCTTTTGATTACCTACAGCAAACCTTATTCTGCTGGAGTTTAGTAGAAAAAATACAAGGTGGATGTATGGCATTAAATTACATATGACTGCCAGGCAACCTTGTTCTGAAATTTGTGGAAGTATTTTGCATTATGTCTTTCACAAATATGCTTCATGGTATAGATTTTTTCTTACTCATATTATAGGAAGATCTAGGAAAAAAATTGTAATTGGGGAAAATCTAGCTATTTTTTTAATCTGGAAACCAAGACAATATACAATTAGGAAAACGACACACATGGAATGAAAGGAACAATATAATCAACAAAAAATAAATCAGTGTACAAACAGGTGAGTAATTTTTCAGATTCTAATTAATTTTATGTACTCCCTCAAGTATGACATGAAGTAATGTAGTGTCACTCCTACATTAATTGTCTTTCTACCAGCTGAAAACTAAAAGGCAATTTTTTTTCTAGATTACACAAATTCACCAACTGTGCCTCCTGTTTCAGTTGCTAAACTGTAAAAATCCCTGTCTTCCAAAATGTGTGCCCAGAACTGAAAAAAAAAAAAAAATTAAAAATAAAATTGACAAGATGATGGAGACCTTTTTTTTTGTAACATATCAAAATCCATTTTACTATAATCTTGATGAT
The DNA here is from genome assembly GCF_965231255.1 of Vanellus vanellus. Lineage (NCBI taxonomy): Eukaryota > Metazoa > Chordata > Aves > Charadriiformes > Charadriidae > Vanellus > Vanellus vanellus. Next base: position 83,180,432 of record NC_138909.1, read on the forward strand.
CATATTTTAATATCCATTTATATACCAACATCAAATACATTCAGATATTTTTGCCTGTGTACAAATAACTGAACAATACAGAAAGAAATGGTAACTTTTTTTAACCAAATACCATTAGATTGGGTCTTCCAGCATGTTATAGGTTCTATAACTACAATCCATATGTATGTGTGTGTGTGCACACATGTAACACACAAAAGAATGCACTTGTTCTATTAGTACCTCCAACCCGTAAATTTGGAAAATCTAAAGACTATTCTAAAAGCTACTGTGAGATTTTCTAGTTCCTTGAGCTAAATTGTACCACAGTGCATCTTTCTGTCCTTTAGTATGTAAAAGTCTACCACATCAATGTTTTTCTGTGTATACCTCATTTCTATTTACCAATGGTTGGATTTCCCTCTCCTCTTCCTTTGACTTTGTTAAATACATTTTCTTTACGAGAATTTTCTCAGGTTGTATTTCTTTCTACTGCTGAGGATTAAACGAGCTGTTTCGCTGGCAAGGTCTCTGGTTATCACACTTAACAAACTCTCACCCATTCACTTCTCTCCTGACAAATCTCAGCATTACCACCATAACTTTTTCTGCAACTGCACTCCAACACATAACCATTAAGTGATTTGGTTAGAGACCTACAATAAAACAAGTATGGGCAGAAGACAGCCAAGAGCAAGCAGAGAAGGGGAGAAAAACCGAGACTCGAGACAACCTACTCAAACTCATCCCCTGCTGGGAAAACCAATTAAATCTCAGAATTACTAAGGATTATAAAAGTAATTCTAAATCAGATAATATCTATTAAACACCAAAACTGCAAACGTTAATTATATTATCACAATAACCAAACAAATGCAGATGAAAATTGTCTCCTGGGGAAGGGTATAAGCATTTTCACTCAAATATTTGTTTTCTTTCACATTTATTCTATTGAATACGAAAAATGTTAAATATACGTGAAGATAATAGTTCATAGCATTTTGCTTAAAGAAGTGACCAAAACAATACCGTAAAGAAAAAGTAACCAAATCACAGCATCCGACAACAGCTGGTATTGCTCAGATTATCATTTAAATTATCAGCATTAGAAACAAACAAAACAGAAGCAAGAGAAAAGAAGCAGCATATTGGTATATGTTTTAAACCAGTGAAATTCAAATATTTTGTAGCCTTACGCTTAACATTTTCTAATTTTTGAGAATCTGTGGAACCAACCCTCTTTCTGTCATGTAAGAGTTACAGCTGTAGATCGTACCAGAGAAGAAAATGAAAGTATATGTTTTTTAGTAGATACCCTGAAGCTCTTCCATCTTTAGGAGAACATTACACATTTTAAAGTGGAAAAAAGAACTACCTGGAAACTTCCTCCTCCCAGTCACTGGAAAGGAAAGGCATTTTATAGCTCATTCTTTACATAATCTGGTGTCTGGTGCCAGCTGACCAGCGTGTGTCTGCAGGGAGTTTGCACGGTGGGTAACCTGAAGCGTACCAGCTAAATGCACCACCTGATGGTGTGAAAAGCCTGAGTGAAGCTTTGGCTGATGCACATTTGTCACAGGTGAAACTATTCCATTGATGAAATCAATTTTTTTGTGAACAGTAGAAGTTTGATAGAGATAATAAGCATATCACCGCTGCCTGTGGTCTTGGGACATCATCTTTATAACAGATATCTTTGTCTTTCATTGTTATAAGTTTACTTTTTCTGAGAACCCCTGCAAGTTACAGAAATACAGCCCAAGCCCCACTAATTAGTTTTAGGTTTCTGGAAAGTCATTTTTTGTTTCTTTGTTTTTAATGCCTCTCATTCTCACAGACCTATTTGCCATTTAGTTTGTCTTTATTGAAATTATTTTGTAATCTTATTTTCCCATTCAGGAGTTGAAAAAACTCTTCTAGTAGTAGTAACAGGAACTGCATTTCCAACAACTATCAACACTAGTAGTTGACACTTTTAACTCTGTACCTTCCCACACTTCACTTCAGTACATTTAGTGATGTGCATACCACAGTTCAGAAGGTCCTGCTCTAACCTGAATTCTTTGGAGGTTCCCCCAAAGTTACAACATTTGCTTACCTCTACAATGGCTCATTTTTCTTATTAAATTACATTTTCCCTCTGAGCCCTGCAGCAGAGATCAAGAACCAAGAATTCATTTGGATTAGCATTTCAAACACCTCTCATTTAAGATTACATTCTTTTAACCTTTAAAAGTGTTTGACTGAATATAAGGTGAAAGCCCAGGCACCGCGACTGGTTTCTGTGCCCATGTTTGTTTTACACTAAATCCAAACCAACTGACTAGTAGAATTAATCTTGGCTTGCATGTATGTATATTCATTAACGAAGAAATAAAGTAGACCCAATGTATATTTCAGTTGGCAAATAACAATTTTCACCTAAACATAGTGAAGTTTCTGGGGAGGTCTCCAGTTTGTTCAAAAGCTTTCATTGTTTTTGCAGCTGACACTACTTCTGTCTACCCATGTAAAAAAATTTCCCATCTCAAGGGATTTCAATTTGGCACAAGAAAAGAGAGTTTGCATTAGTTGCTATACTTGGGCTCTTTCTCCTTCTGTACAAAGTTCATAAATCTATATATTTTAAGCTACAATGTAGTGTCAAAATTCTAGCAACCTTACAAAAATGGAATGCGCAAGCTTTTAACTGCAATATAATAGTATGGTGGGTTGACCCCAGCCGGCAGCTAAACCCCAACCCAGTCGCTCGCTTAGTCCCACCTGGGGAGATGGGGGAGATGGGGGCAAAAGCGAGAAAAACCCGCGGGTCAAGATAAAGACGGCTTAAGAAGTGAAGAAAACCCAAACAAACAAAAACCCAAGCGATGCAAAGGCTGTCAGTCACTCACCACCTCCCACCGGCAGACTGATGCCCAGCCGATCCCCCGGCGAAGGCTACCTCGGAAAAAACTCTCCGCTGCCTTTTTTATTGCTGAGCGTGACGCTGTGCGGCATGGAATATCCCTTTGGTCAGTTGGGACAGCTGTCCCAGCGCTGTCCCCTCCCTACCTGCTCCCTGGTGGGGGGACACAGAGTGAGAAACAGAGAAGTGATAAGCGACAGCGAAAAATATTGGTGTTTTGGTCACAAATCTAAACCATAGCACCATACAGGCTGCTATGAGGAAAATTAATTCTGTCCCATGAGACCTAGTACAGATACTAAGAATGAACAAAAAGTATGTTTAACCACAGGAAGAGATAACAAAGTACAAATTTAGAAAATAGACCGACAGTACGATTGTCTTAATACCGCTCAAAATTAAGTTACAAGTGTCTTCAGAAAGTATTCCGCTATTGACACACCTACAAGAATAAGGTTCTGCGTACAGCCATTTAAGAAATACGGCCCTTCTAAAGTTCACCCGTTTAGTTGGCTCACCTCAGGCCTTTCCCACAGGCTGGCCTGGGAGCTATCATTTGGGCTTTGTTAATAGGAAAATCAGTTAAAATGGCAGTTGCAGCTGGGATGCAAATGAATCAAGTCCTAACATAAAGCTACTCCGGTGGAATGTTTAATCTAAATCAGTCATAGAATTCGTTCACTTTGTTTCAAAGGACGTTTGTATACTTCATCAAAGGAAGTGCTTATAATGTACAATCATTTTTATTTTAACTTTTAATGCCTATAAAAAGTAAATGACTGGCAGCAGGAAAAGAGGACACAATACAAAACCTCCTGTCCCACCAGTGACCTCTCTCATGAGTTACAGCTACTGCCTTCTGCAGATGTCAGCGAGAGTTTATTCCTCGCGCTCCTTCACCCCAAAGCAGTGCCCAAATGCAGAGCGAAGGGGGAGAGCACGAGTGGCGGCACCGCGGGCACTGAAGCCTGCAAAGCCCTGAGCCAGCCGAAACCAGCCACAACCCCGTTCTATTAAGGTCTAAACTATCCTTCACTTCAACTTAAAGCAAAGTTGGGGCAAGAACCTCGCCTTTGTCAAAGCATGCAAAGCACAGCTGCATCATAATCAGTAACATTTTAAACAAGGTTTTCTCGAAGGAAAAGGAATTTTTTCTATATAACTCACATTTTCTCAGAAAAAAAATCTTGAAAGTGAACTGATTTTGGCAACTGATGTCCTTATTATAAGCAACCATTTCTGATGGGCAGCGGGTCAGGTTTCTTCCTGTTTCCTACATCTAACAGAGGACACGTGGAAGCACAGCTGGCTCCGGACAGAAAAACTGAGTCCCACGTCAAACTGGTAAGGCAGACACCAGCCGGAAGGAGGGAGTCACCGACCCAAAGCTCACGGAAAGGACTGATGCACATGTGGCCGCTGAATGAATCCATGCTATCGTCACAACCAGAAAATGGTTACACAGAAACCTCAAATCTATGACAGTGAGAGAAACACCGCAATCTAATCTAATCCAATCTCCCCTCTTTCAGTTTAAAACCGTTCCCCCTCGTTCTGTCGCTTCATTCCCTGATCCAGAGTCCCTCCCCAGCTCTCCTGTAGCCCCTTTAGGCACTGGAAGGGGCTCTAAGGTCTCCCCGGAGCCTTCTCTTCTCCAGGCTGAACACCCTTAACTCTCCTATTCCTTTACATTGGCTTTATTCCATGATCCTTTCATGTAGATTTACTTAATTATCACCTAACCTCTTGTTGGAAACAACTCAGTCATTCCCATGCAAGGACCGATTATTCTCTGCATAGGTCTCTTCAGTGTTGACCATGTTAGTCCATTCCAGTTTGTATTTTATTTTTTGCTTTTTTGGAGAAAAAGATCACCCAAGAGTTAAAAAGAAAGAAGGAAAAAAGGAAACATACATATATATTCTGAACAAATACCTCCGGTAAAGGGTTTTAGAACACCGTCACTGTAACATAATTGATGGAGCAGGCTTTTATGTCGTGCTTCCAACAGGTCTAGTAGTGTTGGAAGTAGTTGTCTTACCCATCTTCCGTAATTCCTTGCAAATGACCTTACCTTCCCACTTTCAGAGGGCAGACATCTGCACCTAATGCCAAGCCCGTCAAACTCTTAATTATACAAATGACAGCTGCCCGCAGTTATCAAAGTCGATATGGAGCAACGGGTCACTCTCAGTAGTGCGATCTCTTCGAAATACACGGGGAACGTGAGTGATTCCCCAGTAGGGAGGTACTTTAAGAAAGAGGTTATTACCAGACAGGAATAACAGCTATGAAGCACAACAGCTGATAATTTTCACATCATAGTAGTTCTTCTGCCCCCAGCATGTCTTGGTCGACATCTATGGGAAAAGGAAAATATTCTTTAACACCAGGATATCCCAGTGCAACACAGTACTACAAACCACAGTTGCTCTGCACGCATCCCGTGCCAAAAAGTGAAAAGGCTTTCGAAGGGTTGCCGTGGAAAACCACAGGGAGATTAGTTTTAAAAATGGGGAAATAAACTGTTCTGGTTTTCTATAGAAATTATATTGTAATTTTGTTTAGTTTTTCTCTTTTTTTTTTTTCCCTGTGGCACTGTAGTCAAGTAACCTCACTGCACCGTTCCCATTCTCCTGAATAAAAAAAATTCAAAAAGGGTTTTATAAGAAAGAGAGAAGGGGAAAAAAAAAAAGAGAGACACCTTTATGCCAAAAAAGGTGAGAACCAGTCTGTGCTAGCTGACATCCAGCTGCTCGAACTTTAAATCATGTGTCACCCCCAGCACTGGTTTATTAAGGCTAGATTTGTTGCAAGCAACTAGTCACGACTGTGCTATGTTTCGCACTTACTTCAAATAGAGTTCCAAACGTTTACAAGAACACACAGTCTATCCCAATGTTTATTCACCCACTTTTTACAACATGCCATAATAAAAGAGTTCTGTTGCGGTTTCCCGAGTCAGAACGTTTTCTGTCAGACGTGCAAAAGCAGACAAATTCAGATTGTAACCTAAAAAACCCAGAACAACTACTTCTCGTTGATTTACGTGACTTTTCTATCCAGGTACTTGAGACAAAGGGGCACAGGCGCAGCCCAAAGGATCATCCAGAAAAGCACCCTCTTTTTCAGAATTAACCAAATGTCTGGGAAGAGTAGATAAATGAAGCCAGCAAATAGTGATATTTCCCCTGAATACTCTCCCAAATCTCCAGCTAACTTACAACCTAAAGACTTCCCGCACCAGAGGTGTCACCTTTGCCTTCGACGGATCCTCCTTGAGTGAACTTAGCCAGCCCACCCTTCAGCCGATACAGATTTTTGTCAATTAAAAAAGTTTGCAGGCAGCTCAAAAGGTGGGGCATAACCAATCACTGTTTCCTACTGTTTATTTTTTGAGTTTTTTTCCCAAACCTCGATGCAACCACAATACAAGAATTACTAATTTTAGATCGCACACGCTAGTTGTTATTACAGGTAAGATGCCCTGTTATTCCAAAAATGTAATTTAATAAAAAACACATAGTATAGCAGTTGCAGATATGTTACCACCTTAAAAAAAAAAAAAAAAAATTACTGCAATTAAGGTGTTGGTTTTATTTCAGTACCTTCAACTTTTATTCATCAAGCTACCTTTGGCAAGAACTCTTATACATCTTACACTATCCCACTGCAAAATGGCAATGAAAACCCCTCTACTTTGAGATAAAGGAATAATCCGGATAGCTCAGCAGTAAAACACACGCGTGTGGGCACACGCACATCCACTAGAGTTTCGATAGAGGACGCAACACACTATAAAAGTTTTGCTCTTCTTTTTTCTGTATTGCCTATTTTCTAAAATTTTGGACTGCTGGATACAACTTGTAAGTACATTCAGTGTGGGGAAAACATCACTCATGCACGCAAAGTGTGTTATTTTAAAGCGTGCCGTGTTGCACCAGAGAAAGAGACTGCGTGAGCTGAAATCGGTAGGGTTGGGGATAAGGTTTTTACAGCCGTTGTGACGAAAAAGCGATCCCTCTTGAATGCCCTCCCCTTCCCAGCCCCTCTCCCCCAGCAGAGGAGAGCTACAACCAGCCCACCTCGTCCAGCGATGGAAGCGCTTGGGAAGACAGAACCATTGGCGTCATCGAACCTGACCTGGCAGCTGGTCTCAGGGAAAAAGAACGTTCTCTAAACTGGCCAACGTTTATTTCTAAGAACAAAGTGTGCCCATGGCACGGCCCCAGCCTTTCCTGAGGACCGCCGGGAGGCCAGCGGTGCAAAAATAAGCTGAAACCTTGGGCATGGGGAAATGAAATGCGGTCGTTACTCTGAGTAGAATTTATTTTGCCTGGGTTTGTTGTGGTGGGTTTTTTTTGTTGTTGTTGTTGTTTTGGTTTGGTTTTTTTAAGGACAAAACTGACATAGAGAATTCTGGCTGCTGTTGCGATCCCAATGGTGTTTGGTTCCAGTCGGGCAAAAAAAACGTAGGCCATTTACAAAACACATAGACAACAGAAAAGGATCCGGATTACAGTGGGTTGTTGAGAAATTGTTATAACGAAGGCACTGCTGCAGGAGAGTAAGAGGCTGAGTACAACACATGTGTGCCCCTCTCTGCTTGTGCTGTAGTGGTGCCCCCACCAGCATGGGGCTAAATCCTCTCTTTTGCCTGAAAGTTTCTTGGCAAAGCGCTTGAAGTTGGTTTAGGTTACACCAAAGGTGTAATGCTTTAAAGGGCTCAAAACTCTGCCTAGAGAAGGGAAGAAAAGTAATGTCAAGCTAGAACTAAGAAGAAAAATCACACCAGAAGTTGTCAGGATCCGTGTGAAAGTGTCTGGGGCTCCGTGTTCCCGAAGCCGGTCAATTCAGGTAATGGTTGACATATTCCTAAACGGTTCCCGGGCAATCTGAGCTATAATGAAACCCCACTCTTTCCTGGCAGGATCCTTAAGGAAAGAAACAACGCAGCTACCGCCTGCCCTCCTGAAACGCAGCACGCCGGAGCTCTCCTACATCAGCAGCGATCAACCAAGTCCAGCAAACGCCGTGTGCTCCAGAGCGACGCGCACCAACACAGCTGACGGGAGGCGTTGGATGGCGTTCAGTTTATACCTGCGCTTGAGGCTGGTTAGTAGTTTTTGCCGCGGCTGCTTTGCAGGACGCCGCCTTTCAGAGGCCGCCAGCAATTTAAGCGAAGGTTAGGCTCCCGTGTCCTCCCCATGGGTGGTCCTCGTCCTCCTCAGGCTGACAGACAGAGCTGACATTCAGGAGGTTCTGTGATTTCATTCTCCCTCCTCTCCCCCTCCTCAGACTTCTTTCTTTTATTCCTTCACCTCCTCCTTTTCCCTCCATTCTCGCCGGCCCCAAAATCAGCTGTATCCGGCTATAAACATTAATTCTTACAAGCAGCGCGCATTGGGTTGTAAGCTCCCTGTGTTCTTACTGGCGGCTATTCCCCATGCTAGCCAAATAGCTTAATTTAAGAATTACAACATCTGCATTTGTATACTGAAGGACTTTCTAAAAAGATAAAGCGGGAGGCCAAATTCTGATCTCACTTATGTCACTGAATAATTTCCCTGGGGCTAAAAAGAGTCGCTGCAGACTTTCCTCCAGGGTGGCTGAGGGCAGGATTTGGCCATGGACTTTAGCTGTGGGCTGATATTTGCTTCAAACACATCATGAGAAAAGGAAAATAATTGGTGCTGGTATTCCAAATATTTGCTCCCTGTGAATGCTCAGAGTGTGAATTCCACCTATAGTGTGCCTTAATTTCTACGAAAAACTGCGTTTTATTGTTTCTCCATTCCCAAATCTACATCTTTAATAGATGGGAAATTGCATGAATATCTGCCTACACTGGCCTTTTCAATTTACAAGAATAGTATTTACAATTCAAAAGAATAGCAGGAAATGTCTAATAGACTTAGCACTTGGTCTCTAGGAAACGAGAAATACCATGCTAATCACTGAAGGCTGCACCTTAACTATATTAAAAGTGTTTAAGCAAGCATGAGAAAGTTGGTCCTTTTCTGTGGGCAGTAGTACTCTGAGCAGACAAATGCAGATATTAAAAGAAAAACAGATCTGAAATCATTAACTTTGTAAGTCGTAAACATACGAGCAAATCGTGGGCTCAAAAAGAAAGATCAGTCCGCTTAATTGGCACAAAAATTCTGAAAAAAATGTCTTGGATATCTTGAAGATGTTCATGTTCTGTTTTAAAAAAGAAGCTTTCCATATCAAATATGTAGTTCACAGGCAAAATACCAAAAAATGTTAAACTTCAGCCCTGAAAATCCTAGTAAAATGAAACTTATGCGTTAAAGTATTCGGGCAAACTGTACTCCGCATAGTTTAGGCAAACCGGGACAGTTGTATTTTTATTTTTTAAAACAAGCGGTAACCTTGATTTGCAGCACGAAGATTCTGAAAACTATTTTACAAGCCCTAAAACTGTCTAACACCTTTTTAAAAAAGGTTTTCATACCAAATATATAGTTTACAAGTAAAATAGCAAAGAAAGTTAAACTGAAGCTCCAGAAATCCAAGTAAAAACTAAAAGCCAGATCAGGTGCTATTGTTTTCATGCACTTTTACCAACGCAAACACGTGTTAATCCGAGAAATGTACCTCTGCAGTCTTATTTTCTTCTGCTTGCCCTTAACGGCACACATATGATATATATAATATATAACATAGCATTAGACTTCCACAGATGTAGTGTATAAACAGGAAATATAATTCTCAGTCTGAATGAGAAATAAAAACATTCTTCATTTACTTGCTTTGGCAAACATGAATAAAAAAAAATATTTTATTACCAAGACAAAAAATTCACTGCTGAACACGTGCATAGAGAAGACCCACCTAACAACACAGACACACCGTCTTTACGGGGTCAGGCTGCTGGATCAGCAACTTCCCACCTAAAATTACGCACAGAATTAGAAAATAATGCAGAATTACACAGATAACATGTTATAAAAGTAAAACATTTAACACTAAAGATAACAAAGGGAACAACTATGATCATCATTATCTGTTTTGAAAGTTTTCCAGAAAAACAATTCCAAAGCATGGACAATGCATTTGATACTCGTATCACAGACACCGATACCACAGGTGTCATCACTGTATTTGATGGTTCTACAGACCCAAACTACATCTTCCACCCTGCTCAGACACAAGGCTGTATGAAGTAAAGTATGTGGAAGAAGAGAACTTTAGAGTGCTTTCACAAGAATCTGCTGACGTTGGTAAGTTCCCACAGAATCGTCACATAACGGTTTAGGTTGGGAGGGACCTTAAAGATCACCCAGTTCCACCCCCTGCCCTGGGCAGGGACGCCTCCCACCAGCCTGGGTTGCTCCAAGCCCCTGTATATATCCAATATCCTGATGGCGTACCCTCTCGAAGTCTCTAAAAGTGAAACACAGACCACACGGATTCCTTCATCGGTCTCTGGTTGACACTATAGGAAGTTTCAAGCTTCCCCACAGCATCCCAGACTGGTGGGGGCTGGAAGGGCCCTCTGGAGCTCCCCCGGTGCCACCCCCCGCCAGAGCAGGGGCACCTCCAGCAGTGGCACAGGACACGTCCAGGCGGGTTTGGAATGGCTCCAGAGGGGGAGACTCCCCCCCTCTCCGGGCAGCTGTGCCAGTGCTCTGCCGCCCACACAGGAGAGAAGTCCCTCCTCAGGTTGAGATGGGACTTCCTATGGTCATGTTTGTGCCCGTTCCCTCTTCTAAAGTGCACTGGGCATGCAGGGCAAAAAACCTGATGGAGTTGGCGGTTTCAAGCACTAGCCGCTGTGCGGGGTGGCCGTTCTGCCCCTTAGCGGCCATATCAGCCTTCTTCCTTCATGGCGGGTCACTACAACTCACCCGCATAATTAATCACAGCAACCTGTGGGAGCAGCAAAGAGGGAAAGGACTTCTAGTAAGAATATAGAGGACTGACACAGGCTACAAAAATAACCACATAAGTGGAAGAACAGCTGTCTCGCACACAGTTCACATCGCAAGTCCTCCCCTTTCTCTTCAGGGGTGACAAAGTGGCAGATGTCACATGGGAAGGGATTAAGACAGACTGTGGGATAGCCGTTGTCACTAACGAAACTGCTAAACCCAACTCGAAATTAAAATTCACAATGTGTGCACCGACACAAGCAGGGAACAGAAATCTCTTGGAGTAACTATGCAATTTTCACTTCAGCCACAAGAACCCGAAGCGCTACAAAGGAGTCTGTATCCACCATAAGAGAATCTTACAGGTTTAGAGTGTTGCAACCCAAACTAAAGATGGTTCAACCGGTCAAGGCCAAAAGATATCGTGCATGTAACAACTATTACTGTAATTTTAGCTTAAACAGCAAGTTTAATTTTTTGTTTCAAGACAATCAGCCCAAATACAAACAAGCTTGAACCACACAATTTTGTAATGGGAAAACTCCCACATTTGAGATCAGGTACTGTCAGCTGAGCCATAAACCCTATTTAACAGTTGACAGCATCTTTGGTGTAGACAGCTAACGTATTTACCGCTTGGCAATATGTTGCAGCCTGAAGATCTTCTTTTAAAAGACATTTGTGAAGAATGGCCACTTAAAATAAGCTGGTGACATATAGATGCAGACAAGGAGCGTCACCAACGTTGTGGGGCCTCCTTGAAAGCAGCAGAACATGGGCTAACGGGACACCCTGAGCCACCTGACCTAACGTCAAAGGCGGCCCTACCTTGAGAGGAGGCTTGGGCCTCCTGAGGTCTCTTTCACCTTGAATTCTTCAGGGGTTCCGTGACTTAAAGGTGACACATCTTACTATTGCACTGACACCAAGTTCCTAAGCTACAGAAATCACAGGTTCGTTTAGGTCGGAAGGGACCTCTTGAGAACATCTAGTCCAGCCCCCAAGAAACTTTATTTTCTGGTGGTTTTAACGATGCAGGTATTATTTACAGATGTTTAACCATTTCTAGAAAGCTTTAAAAATCAAAGTATCTGAGCGACACACACTTTTTTCCACCTTTCTTATAAGTACATGGACTATTTTTAAGCAAAGTCGGTGCATTTCTCATCTTAATAGGTGTCTTTAAGAAAAGTCTCTTCACAGCTACAGTACATAACTAAATAGTCCTAATTCCACTGTAAGATACATACTCTTCAAGGGCTTATTCTATTAGTAAATGAGATTTGAGTTCGCACTCAGAAGATTATCCTTAATTAATACATGTTACAGTAATTATGCAAACATATTTACATGTTACAGTAATTATAAAAACAATGATTTCTTAAATAAAGCCATAAAACCTGAGCTGCTTATCTGCCTAATTTCCAGATGCCTCAGAAAAAATGGAAACAGAATCAGGTACCAAACCTTCTCTTCAAAAAATAATGCGTTACAGCGTTATTAGATTTTGTGAAATTCTGCTAGCTATGAAATATCACGTGCATTCTGGAAAAAAAATCAACTCACACTAGATCACAACTGAAATAGCCTTTTAAATTATGGCATTTACTATTTTGACTCTTGGTAGAAAATGACAATTAACCTATGGCCTTGGAATTATTTCATTACAAAGAGAAAAGCCTGAGCAACTACTTGTAACAAAAACCCGATGTTTCTGGTGTTTTCATCTTGTTTATCCTCTGCAATGAGAGTTTGAAGCTAATAAAACTTAAACAAACTGCATTACATTTCTTTATAAGAAAGCAGTAACAAGCGACACTACTATTTTGTTCTTATACACTATTTTTCACCAAGGGATCTCAAAATACTTTAAAAAAAGGAAGGAAATGTCATTAACCCATTTTACAGGTAGATAAATTTCACAGATTTCAGTTTTTCTCTGCCTATTTCACATCCTCCTACGCAAGGAGAAACAATGGATACTATATTTAGCAGCAGCTTCCAAACTGTGGTCTGTGCGAATTTGGTGATTCACAGAAACATATTCAAGAGTGCTTTCAGGGCGCCCTTCAAAAAGTACGTATTGATCCAGAAGTTCTGCAAGTTGATAGCTGCTAATTGGGCCCCAAAATTTTGCAAGCCACTGGCCACTTATATGTGTTCCCATAGAGTGTAGAGTACCAAGATACAGAAAGTGAGATCCAGATTCCAATACTCTAATATTTTAGGTCTACCCATTAATAATTGTTACCCAATTTATGCTGGTTAAGCTGAAATTTTTCTGTCTGGGGAAATATTTCCTGTCTCTGAAAGCGTTTTCTTTTTACAAATCAAAGACAAAAATTAAAGTCATAAAAATTCATTGAAAGAAGTATTTTAATGTAATTGAAAGCTTTGGTTTTATTCAAAGAATGACAGAATGGTTTGGGTTGGAAGGGACAGTAAAGATCATCTTGTTCCCCCCCCCTGCCCTGGGCAGGGACACCTCCCCCCAGCCCAGGTTGCTCCCAGCCCCGTCCAACCGGGCCTTGAACACCTCCAGGGATGGGGCAGCCACAGCTTCTCGGGGCACCCTGCGCCAGGGGCTCACCACCCTCTAACAGAAATTTTGATTAAAATTGGCTTTGAATTGAAAATCAGAGTTTTTAAATTGAAATTTTCACAGAATAACTATCATTTTTTAAAAGATTTTTCTCATTTATTTGGAGGTGAAAATAAATTTGCATTTTTGCATTGGGTGGGGAGGAGACAAATTTTACTAGCAAATATCTTTAGAATTCCCTAGTATAGTAATGCTGAGTATCTCCATTTTTTGATGACGGATTCTCACAATTCATGGTCCCACAGAATGGGCGGGGGTTTCATATTCACAAAAGCCATGCCCAGAGTCCAGTATGCCTTATTAGCTGTCTCAGGCCATATGAAGGTCTGTGGGTTTAGCAATAATTTCAGCAACACACATAAATATGTACACTAACCCAAACTTCATTCAAGTTCCCAAACTATACACTAACCCAAACTTCATCCAAGTTCCTAAACCATCTTAAATGCAGGGCTAGAAGACTAACTTTAGAAATCTTAGAAAAGAAGAAAAAAGAAAAAAAGTATCTTGAACTTGTGGTTGTCTTTTTTCCTCACCTTCATCCACTCATTTGTCATGCTAAAAAGCAAGAGCAGGAAATTTTATCAACTTCGGATTCTGGCCACTTCTGTTTTCTTTAGCTGTCAGAACAAGTGACCAATAGTTATGGCACGTTTGTGTGACAAGTTTCATATCTAAAAGTTCAGTGCTATGTCAAGGGGTATCTGCACACCCAACCATCTCCCAAACTCTGCCTGGCCATAGCGGAGCAGGTTCCCACTGAAAGATTGAGGTCACCTCAGGAAACAAAGTTAAATGTTTCCACATTAAGATCTGCAAGAGGAGTTTAGATGGTCATACAGATGGTTTTCATGACTATTTCAAAAGCCTGTGTTACACATAGAATCATAGAATCATAGAATGGTTTAGGTTGGAAAGGACCTTGAAGATCATTGAGTTCCAACCCCCCTGCCATAGGCAGGGACACCTCCCACCACACCAGGTTGCCCAAGGCCACCTCCAGCCTGGCCTTGAACACCTCCAGGGATGGGGCCTCAACAACCTCTCTGGGCAACCTGTGCCAGTGCCGCACCACCCTCACAGGGAAAAACTTCTTCCTAATGTTCAGTCGGAACCTGCCCTCTTCCAGTTTAAAGCCATTCCCCCTCGTCCTATCACTACATGCCCCAGTAAAAAGTCCTTCCCCAGCTCTCCTGTAGGCCCCCTTTAGGGACTGGAAGGCCGCAATAAGATCTCCCCGCAGCCTTCTCTTCTCCAGGCTGAACAGCCCCAACTCTTTCAGTCTCTCCTCAGAGGAGAGGTGCTCCAGCCCTCGCATCATCCTTGTGGCTCTCCTCTGGACACGGTCCAGCAGGTCGACGTCCTTCTTATGTTGGGGACTCCAGTCACTCAAAATGAAAAATGAGCATCCTTCCTGTAATCCACCAAAATTCACAGAGATGGAAACGTGTTCCCAGTGTTCTACAGGGCTTTTCTCCCTCCAGCAATACAGCAGAGGGCAAAACCGTGCCCTGTAGAGGTGGGTTTGGAGAGCTGAACGTTGGGTTTTTGTGCTGCAAATGCCTCTGGACATCAGCTCACTCCTTACACCACAAACCAAAGAAGAAAAAGTTCTTAGATTCACAAACATCTCTCTCAGCCTGTGACATTGGCTCATTGGGGGACATGAGAGGTGGCAGGAATGCAGTCAAGAGCTGGACGTGGAAGAGCTTCTGCCAGCCCTCAGACCAGCAGCGCAACTCTGAAGGTTCCTGGCAGCAGTCTTAGACTGTGCCAAGTCTGAAATAATGAAACCCGTTTTCCCTCACCATTAGGGCAATTTAGTTTTTAGTTACACAGCTTTGTTGTTGATGCAAGCATTGGGAAACAAACATTGAAACTCTAGCTTAGGAAATTTTCTGCTCACCTGCAAACCTTTAAATATTTCAGGAATAAGTATAACAATAGATAAATGGGATGTTTTATGGAATACAGCCCTTTTAAATGACTTAGCTCAAGAGTTACAAAAGAGATGAACGAATTCAACCACACAACTTGTAACCAAAAAAAAAAAAATAGCTGCACAGTCAAATCCCTAGCTACAATTGAAATAAAAGATATCACAGGAAACGTGTAACAGGAAACAAGTAATCACGCAAGTACTAGCCAGTATTCTGTTCATCTACGTCAATTTTAAATACTAATACTTTTATTCAGAGGCTGTCTACAGAGATGGAACCAGAGCCAGAAGAAAGACAATTTTTCTTCGTGCAAATCTTTGATATAATCTTTTCAGGATGAAAAGGTCTTGAGTGGTCCCCTGAGCATTGAAACACAACCTGCCTTAGAATTCAACAGAGAAAAGGAAGAACAGGAAAAAAAATCCCTCATCTGCCACTCTGAGAAAAGCTTTGGGCCACAAAGAAAATGTTATACAATTTCTAACATTATGGTTACTTCTGTAACCATAGTTTGCATTTCAAATCTAAAGTTTGGCTGTAATATCAGACAGAACTATTTCTTCTATAATAAGCATGTAGAAGGTGACTGTATGTATTTTCATCCCAGGATGTAATGCATAGACATAAAAACTAAAACAGAGTTTAACTGTTCCGTCCACTATGATCTTCATTATTCCGTGCAGAAGTGAACCTCAACTCATCTAATACAGAAAAAAAGACACGGTCAATTTGAATAACAAAAAAAAAAAAAAAAAAAGTCCTAACCACTTATTCCTGTAAGTCCTACCAAATCCCAAACCCAATGCCATGGAAGCCTTTAAAAGTACTTTCTAGTGATTAAGAGAAGGAGGTATGTTGCTAATACGCTCGCATTCTCCAATGCGGAATGCTGCTACTCTGCACTGCTGAAGTGTTTGCCAGGGCTCAGCTTATAAGCCATAACCAGATAAGGAGGTTGCAGGAAGTAAATCTGAAGTAAATCTAAGTCCTACTGACCTAAATTACTTGATGACAAAAACTAATAAACAAGAACGTCTGTTATTTCTTTTTATTTTTTAAGATGTGAGTATTCTACATACCTAACACTTGACCTGAAATTGGATGATTTTGTACGTAGTTTCTTGCTCAACCGAATGAAGTTGAATTATAAAAAGTACTTCAAAAATATTTAGTTGCCCAAAGGTCTGAGACAAAACCCAATAGCAACAACGCCCAAACTGCATTTCACGTGCAGTCGCTTGACCTGCAAGAGAAGAGTGCTCATTTCCGATGACTATCACAAAACACATTTGAATGCACGCATTTTTAAAAGAGTGCCTTCATGTGGAAGAACTGAAAGTTATTTTAAAGTCATAAAATCCTTTTTCAAATTTTAACGAAGAGAGTGGATCGCAATTCAAATTTTGTAACACACTCGAGGCTCTTGCAAAATTTT
Source organism: Vanellus vanellus (assembly GCF_965231255.1). Taxonomy (NCBI): domain Eukaryota; kingdom Metazoa; phylum Chordata; class Aves; order Charadriiformes; family Charadriidae; genus Vanellus; species Vanellus vanellus. The sequence continues at coordinate 83,197,191 of NC_138909.1, forward strand.
TTCTAAGTATAAAAGTATTGGGTTTATCTCAATTCAATATACATATAGAACTGATCCACTGATAATGTTATATGTATAGCGTGGGACAACGTAAGTTCTTTAACAGAAAAATCCGCACGCTTTTTCATGTACCTACGTGTCGCGTGTGTGGTAAACGTACCGCAGTACCGATTTTTAACAAAACGCATCTTGTAAGGAAAGCAAGAGTGGAGGAGCGCTATTAGAAAGCCGTGCATCCCCCCGGGTAGGACAGAGCCACGCTTGGCAAACTCACCGGGGAGACCCAGGGGACACTGGCAGGGGACCCACCACCCCTCACTGGGAGGCAGTGGGAAGGGTGAGGAGCAAACCCCACCGCAGGGCTGCATCCCTCCTCCAACGCTGCCCAGCAAGAGCATGGGCCAAGAGCCCGTGGAGGAAGGAGAGGGGCAATACTGTCGTGAAAGAGAAAGGAGGCCATGAGCGCAAGCAAGAAGTGTTTTTAGCAGAGGATTTAACGCTGCAGAGAGAAAAGAGAGCGTGCAAGTCATCTCGGGTGTCAAACAGAAGACGCCGACTTTCAGAAGTGAAGCGTTCCTTCTCCAGGATTATGGATTACAAACTGATAGGGCGGCTGCAGCAAGAGAAAAAATAAAATTTAAAAAAAAAAAAAGGTGGCACAGATAGCAATCTTTCATTAGATCCTCTGGCAAAAAAAAAATCAACTTTTGCATGTTTCCCACCAATCAGAAGGTGACGCATGTATACACGCACCCATGGGAGGGCTAAATTTTAGGTAGTACAGTATGCACTTATGTGAAAAGTCTGTAGCTGCAGATGTTGCCATCGTTTCCTGGATTTTTCTGGTTTTATTGACTCGTTAAATTCTTAATTAATTACACAAATAAACATAAACAAAAAGGAGAGTAAGAACACAGCTGGCAAACCATAAAAGCAATATTAGCTGAGACCAAGGGTCCATATAGGCAAGCACCCTGATCACCAACAGTGGAAACTGCAAGAACTGGGCAAATATAAATGAGCTTGTGCAAGTAAGAACCCCTTTAATTTTTTTAATCTCAAAGGCTGTCCCAAGGTTGATGGTTTTTTTTTGCTTAGAAACCACGCGTGGACCTCTCTTTCAAGTACTTACACCCCCTGAACTCAAGCAAATATTTTTCATGTCATTCCTGAACACAGTCCTTGTTCTGCAGATAGTGCTGGAAGCTGCTTCCAGCTGAAACATCTCTAAAGCATCATTGCCTGAACTCACACGCAGACAATTCTTCACTGCATAAGCAAAAGAAAAGTGACAGAATTACTTCCGACAGTCAGAATATTAGGGGAAAATAACTTTATGATATGCTTATAAGAAGGCTAAAAGAGCAGCACTTGCATACACAGAGGAAAAAGACAAAATTTGGTCTTAGAGAGGAGGGAACAAATTATGAATGTCTTACAGTTAAAAAACAGTTACATTTTCCTCTTAATCTGCAGATTTTTCATTATTTCAAATATGCGGGTTGTCACTACACACTCTTCTGTTATTTTTGTACACAGTAAATTGCAGATAATAACCTAAGTCTAATCCATCCAGACTTGGCAGCCAGAAACTTGCCATTTAAAAATTGTGTAAAATTGAGTGCCGTACATCAGCATTGCCAGTAGAAAGCTTAGGATACTATTTGCCAAGTTGTTTTTTGTAAACCATGGTTTGCATATTTTTTTTTTACCTGTTTTCCCTGCTACTGCTATCAGCAATATACAAATACATTCAAAACACACGGAAGATTCAGGACCAGAGTGACAGAGCTGACCCCGAGGAGCAATTCGGCTCTCCCGTTTTGGAAATAATGCTCAGACCTTAAAACCCATGGGGAGAGAAGGATGGGGGAGGACGGGACCTCGTGTCATATTACCTAGGCTGTTGGGATAAAGATTCCAGAAGAACAAGACAACGTTTGTTTTTGGCTTTTGTACGAAAAGCCGAAGCAGCCCTGGTTGCACGAATTCGCAACACTACTTCACATCTTTCTCATGTCCGGAAGAACCTAAGGGCTGCTTGAATTGAATAGGAGAATTAAATTAGAACATTACCCTTCGTATACAAACATTTCAGTAGCTTTTAATTTGTTTATAACCACAACTATTTCATTAAATAATCTGTGTGGGACAACCAAGTTTCTGGTCCATTACATCATCAACGAGTAGTAATTTCTCTTATTTATGTCAAACGAGCTTCGCTTTGATACCACAATTTAATCAATACTGTATATATCACAACTTATCCCTCACTGTGAGAATTGATTTTTCCATATACAGGTACGTATAATTCCTTGAGGCATCTTTTGTCAATTTTCTGGCAAAACTAGAGGTTTAGTTCAAAAAATAGCTTTCTGGCATTGCTAATTTGTTTGTAGCAGGACAAGCATCCATCAGTGGTTATTTTCTTGTTTAGAGACTGAAGTCCTGTTTGGAAAAAGAAAAAGAAAACCAACCCTTACCAAGAATGCACAAAGCCTTCCGTTATTTCAGATCTTGTGTAACTTTGTGTAATTTGAGATAGAATATATGGCCATTATTTGATAAGCAAAGGCAATTTTAATTTAGTAAGCCTCGAAGTTTTTTTGGTAATCTCCGACAAGCCAGGAGCAGGCTTTTGTCAGGCATCGGGAGAACTTGTAAACCCTACCTGCAAAAACTGCATTTCCGAGTGCCAGGGGAACCCTGCCCAATTTGCTATCGCAACACAGCTTTTATTTTCATTTACACAGGCAGTGAAACAGGCCTCACCTGGCCCTTTTTGTGGTTTTCCGGTCACTTTTGCCAGAAAGTGATGCTATTATTTTTACTCAGAGAGTTGCAGAACGGTTTGGGTTGGAAGGGACCTTAAAGACTGTCCAGTTCCACCCCCTGCCCTGGGCAGGGCCACCTCCCCCCAGCCCAGGTTGCTCCCAGCCCCGTCCAACCCGGCCTTGAACACCTCTGGGATGGGGCAGCCACAGCTTCTCGGGGCAACCTGCGCCAGGGGCTCACCGCCCTCACAGTCAAGAGTTTCTTCCTAATATCTCATCTAAATCTCCCCTCTTTCAGTTTAAAACCATTCCCCCTCGTCTTATCGCTCCCCTCCCTGACAAAGAATCCCTCTTATTCTGTTAACTTCACCTCCCCACTCTTTGTCTTCTTTCCTCCATCACTGGTCGTTGTCCCCTCCCTACAAACAGATGAAACTTCCATGTTTTTCCTACAAAACCTGAATCATAGGTTTCCTGAGAACCCCAGCTCTTTAAAATTTTAAAAAGCCATTTGGACTCAGGACTGTTTCCTATAGTGACCACAAACCTACGTACCTGTTTTGTTTAGTTAATTAAGCTTTCGGTAACGCCCATAAAGGACACCATGGAACAAATTTCAGCAGGAAACATGTATATAAATATAAAAACCTGAGGCAGGCATGGGGAAAAAAAATAGGACATCTTGAAGGCAGCCTTAGCTTCCCTGCTGAAGAAGTGGAGGCAGATGTTTGGGCAGGGATCAACGTAGCTGAGCTGCTGGGTCCCGGCCACGGGAAATTTGTGTGTGTGTGTGTGCTGGTCTGCTTCAGCTGTCATGAAACTCTTTGAAAATAAACCAATGCACCATTATAACTTCCAGTGAGGTAAATAATGATCATCCTTCTTTCGCAGATGAGTAAATAAAGATAGCAAATAAATAGCTGGTCCAAAGCCACAGGGAGAATTCAGTAGTTCCAGACAGAGAGCACCAGTTTCCATGTTCATATATTCCCTTGTAAGAGCTTCTATCCCACTCTACTTTTTGGTTTAGATTACAGATTAGCCTGTTACTGCTTCCCGCCAGCCCACTTAGCTCAGATTCACACAAAAAGCCCACAAGGGAACAGAATAACATATATATTGTACAGTATAATACAGCACAGGGATCCCTGCGCCGGATGCAGAAGCAGCAGCAGGACCAGCACGACAGCACAAAGTAATTTATTAGTAGAGTAGAGGGGAGACTCAAAAAGCTGTTCCTGCCAGAGGTCAGTTTTCAGGCCATGACAGCATCAACCATCTCATTTGCATCTCCCCACTGCGTTACTACGGGCAATACAGAACTGACTCATAGAAACATAGAATGGTTTAGGTTGGAAAGGACCTAAGGAAAGGATCATCGAGTTCCAACCCCCCTGCCATAGGCAGGGACACCTCCCACCACACCAGGTTGCCCAAGGCCACCTCCAGCCTGGCCTTGAACACCTCCAGGGATGGGGCCTCAACAGCCTCTCTGGGCAACCTGGGCCAGTGCTGCATCACCCTTACAGGGAAAAACTTCTTCCTCATGTTCAATCTGAACCTGCCCTCTTCCAGTTTAAAGCCATTCCACCTCCTCCTATCGCTACATGCCTGAGTAAAAAGTCCTTCCCCAGCTCTCCTGTAGGCCCCCTTTAGGGACTGGAAGGCCGCAATAAGGTCTCCCCGGAGCCTTCTCTTCTCCAGGCTGAACAGCCCCAACTCTCTCAGTCTCTCCTCAGAGGAGAGGTGCTCCAGCCCTCGGATCATCCTCATGGCTCTCCTCTGGACCTGCTCCAGCAGGTCCATGTCCTTCCTATGTTGGGGACTCCAGAGCTGGATGCAGTACTCCAGGTGGGTCTCACGAGAGTGGAGTAGAGGGGCAGAATCCCCTCCTTTGACCTGCTGGCTACATTTCTTCTGATGCAGCCCAGGATACAGTTGGCCTTCTGGGCTGCGATCGCACACAGCTGACTCCATCGGGAGTTCAACACCTAACTCTGTAATCTAATCCGATCACTTCAACTACTCATCTGTAAAACATGACCAGTCAAAAAAGCCTGATGGAGCCACCAGAGGCTGCTTGATAAGGATGGCTACACAATATCATGTGTGGCACATAGAAATGGAAATAAAGATATATCATTTTTAAAAATAAAAACTGGGTGACCCTTGAAGGCACTGCACCGGGGAGAAGTTCAACCCTTTATTTCACGGGGAGGCAGCAAGTTCGCTTGGTTCTTCCTTCATTTGTGTAACAGAATTAAGAAAAATCACAGTCGACCTCTCCTTCTACATTCCGTTTCTCTCTTACAATGAAAATTTGAAATGAAAACTCGTAACGTATAAAAGCAGGAAAATATAATTTCTGTATTCAACAATCCAGTGTTTTAAAGCATTAGAATTTGAATTGTTTTACAGTAGATGCTCTTTAAGAATTTCACTTTCCAAAATATTTCCTTAAAATTGGCATCTTTCCAAGAAGTGTTTTGTGTTTGCTACTTTGTTTCTCTACTGGAAAAATGTTTAGGAATTTCAGAATGATATAACACTTCGACCCATTTATAGGTATCCATTTGAAAGTTTGTATACAGTTCATTTATACAAAACAACTTTTTAAAATCAGAACGATTAAAGTAAAAGCTAAAAAAAACCCAAAAGCGTACTGATATGTGGAAGTAAATTGTTCACAGAAGTCAACCATATAACCACTCTCTCAAACATTATCTCATGTTGGTGATCCACCGCACACCTAATAAATATCATGGTATGTCTATATATTTAGGCAATATTGCTCTGTGAATTTGCATACGTTGCCTTTCATATTTCACGACATCCGTGTGTGGTCTGAGGTTGTATGTTTATTAAATTGCTCACTCTATATCACATTCCAAGATTTTGAAAAGATTTTCAGTAGACAACCACTGAAACGTCAGGTAACTTGGTAACATTAATATACCCATATTAAAAAAAAAAAACAGCTCAATATGTTTGGTACTATAAAAATATAAAGTCAGAACACATACACATTTAGGAGCAACTCTTTCAGATGACAGTTTAAAGAGTTTGCCAGACATAGTTCAGGACCACTGATAAATTAAGATGAAGATGACTGTGTACGACACAGTGTGGTTTCCTTTTAGTGGATTAACAGACAACTTCAGCCTATTACTGTCCTCAGCACTATATACACATCAAGTCACCACCAAAACCACAACTTCTGTAATTCTAACTTCAACCCCCAGATAAACAATGCTCCTCTAACATGACGGCTCCAAACGTTCATGAGAAAACAAGTCTTCTAAGCAGTCGTGTAAGAGAAGCCACATGCAGAGACACATACCAGCAGCAGACAAAAATCGTACTACACTGAACTCAACGGCCCCAAAATATGATTCTATTCCGTTTTGCAACACAGGGGAACCACTATCCAGAGTGGTAACATCACGAATGCGGCTTAGTTTGATCCCAAGTGTGGTCACAGAGAGGAGCGTTGGGGAACTCCGGTGGGACTGTACACACTAGCTAGGGAAAAAGACATCTACAGAAGAACTCGGAGGGAGAGGGAGTTGTGGTTGAAAACATCACTCCCTCATCACACACGTGTAAAGTGCATAACAACTGAAATGTAAAACTCCATCACAGTCTGTGGCTTATCACGTTACAATGCATATTCTTCTCTCGGTCACTCTGTTCCTGTTCTAGTGCTCGTTTTCACGATATTGTTATGCTGAATTTATTTGAGAGACCTAAGCCTTTGAAGTATTAAACGTATTCTGCTAAACACTTCAAAAGACAGCTCCAAAGAGTGGAGAGGAACTTAACGCCGGAGCAGGCGGTCAGCTCTTTGCAGAATTCAACTGCTGCAAGTCTTCAAAGAAAGGGCAGACTCTGAGGACAATGGATCGGGCGAGCAATTTTTAGCATGCCGTTAATCCAAAAAAAGTTCAGAACAAAAACGCAAGCAGATTGGGTTGTCTCTCTGGGAACAATACTTCGCATGCCATAGTATTTCTTCAATACAACGTTGATTTGGCTAGAACATTACTTTGAGTTTTCTTTAGCAGGCCTTCTTTGAAAGGTGGGAATCTCTAAAGCCCAGACTTCAGCTGTGACTCATTATTATTGTTTCCTCTAAATTTTCTCACCGGCTCATCCTGCATCACTTCCCTTGTTCTCATGAATGAACAACAGCAATGGAAACATGTCCATTGGTCAGAAAGACTGAGAAAACTACTGCGATAGATTTTCACATGCCCTGTTAACAAAAAGTTAACATTTAATTCTAGTTGCTGGCATTTGGGGTCGTAGGTAGGAATTAAGAAATGTGTTTCCTTGTTTAATAAGAACTCATTTAAACTTTGCAGCCACGTGACTTCTGAACAGCAAATAAAATGCACCCGTCTTGTGCAACATTGTGCAACATTGCAGTAAAAAGGAAAGGGAATATGATTTTAATCTTAAAATAATATGCCGTTTATGTAAAGTCAATGCATCATCGAGGCTTCATTTCCCCATAGCATCCCTGCGTTTCAGCACAAGGGGAAAAAAACGTCCTTGCATACCACGAAATCTTACCTCCCTTCAAGATTAATGGGCGCTAGTCCGTCCGTGCATTAAGAGGTCACTCCACCCCATCTGTTGTGCAATAGCCAGGCACAGTGGGATAAGCGAAGGAGACTGAAAAGCTTAGTTTCTCCTCTATAATTCATGGCACGCAGTCTTTGTGCTGTGGCCCCCTGGTGCGTTATGCCTGTGGAACTCCCGTCCATCCCCGCTGGAGCTCCCGAGCAGGACAGGGGCGCAGTACCGTCACACCAGGCTCGCTCAAGAGCTGCACTCCTACAGCAAGTCTCCCCAGTTATGGGTCCCTCTTCGTATTGAGTCTGGAGGCTAAAAAACAAACAAACAAACAACTCTCACCAAACAAACAGAAAAAAAATCTCATGAAAATAAGGGGAATGGTCTAGTTTTACTAAAGATGTGCAGCATTTAAGAGGTTGCTGCCTAGCCAGAGTGGTACCCAGCTACCGAGAAGGACAGCAGATGCCGAGATCTTTCCAGTTGCCCTTTTATTGATGGAGCACCACGACACAGACTCGGACTAGGTACCTCGTGCAATTTCTATTTCACTCCAGCTACGGATGGTCCTCAAAAATAGCTGACCACAAACACCGCTAACACAGCTCTCTCCCTGGGATCATAAATATACGGGTTTTAGGGAACAGCCCTGCCACAAGATTTTCTCTCTTCTTGTTTGCTGTGCTTTTATCCGTGAAAACTGCCTCAAAAATCTGCTTTATCTCGATGACAGAATCTTGCTTGTACGCTTCAGAGAGAAGCCTCCGGTGCTATATGTCACATTGCCATCTAGTGACATACTGCAGGGCTGTTTTCTGCTGAGAAACTACTCCCAGTTACTTTTTCTCTAATGAAATCTGGCTCGGTGTGTTAGTACAGGGCGTCAATAACATTATTTGAACCATTAATGTAGTTTAATAAGAAAGGGAATTTTATTATTTGATTGATTTTAGACTGTTTCTCACTGTGTATTTGCGTTTCCCCGATGAGCTCTTCAGAAGTCTGGTTGGTACCTTTTAATATTGCTAATGGGAAAGCCCTTTATATCAGTAGGAAGCAGAAGTTAGCGTTTTCTCCTTTGCAAAGAGATGGCACGAGACCATTTGCGTGGTTGCAGACCTTGCTGTAAGTGCTCTGAACGGTCAGATGCATTTTTACTTGTTTTACTTTAAAATGGAACCTTCTCCTGATGCACGTCTTACAAGCCATCAGGTGGCCCTGCACTGCTCTGGCCGCCCTAGTGACAGGTTTGTGGCTAACAGTCCCACAAACAGAGGACATTTCCAAAGGGTTTGTCATAGTTTATACAAATTAAGTGGTTGACGGGGTTACTTTTATCTCCTTCTTAATGTATTGCTTGTGCCAAGCAATCTTTGAAAGACCGCTCCTCGCCAGAAGTCGGGCAGGTGCTGGCAGGGTGGGATGCCCCGGCTGGGTTGTTTCGGGGCTGTGGACTCGGCCACTGAAGGTGGCCATTTGGTTGAACTTCTCGCAGTTCAGAGATGAATAAGGTCCAAACGAAAGCAACGCAAACCTAATCATGCTGTCAGTTACCGGAGGGTAACGCTCAGCAGCACAAACTGCTCAGTGAAGTTTTAGGCAGATACCAGTTGATTCCCTCTGCATTACTAAAGAGTAGTTATACTGATAAAACACAGTTTTTATAGAACTGTAGAACGGTTTGGGTTGGAAGGGACCTTAAAGACCATCCAGTCCCATCCCCTGCCCTGGGCAGGGCCACCTCCCCCCAGCCCAGGGTGCTCCCAGCCCCGTCCAACCCGGCCCTGAACACCTCCAGGGATGGGGCAGCCACAGCTGCTCGGGGCACCCTGCGCCGGGGGCTCACCGCCCCCACAGGAGAGAATTTCTTCCTCATATCTCATCTCAATCTCCCCTCTTTCACTGTCAAACCATTTCCCCTCATCCTATGTCTCCCCTCCCTGACCCAGAGTCCCTCCCCAGCTCTCCTGGAGCCCCTTTAGGCACTGGAAGGGGCTCTGAGGTCTCCCCGGAGCCTTCTCTTCTGCAGGCTGACCCCCCCACACACCTCTCCCAGCCTGTCCTCCCAGCAGAGGGGCTCCAGCCCTCCCAGCATCTTCGTGGCCCTCCTCTGGTACCACCTTATTCTCAAAGAATAAAGTTCTCTACTTCCCCACCACTCACTTGGTGCTACCCAGGCCGCAGCTCTTGAGCCAGCGTGTAAGAGGGGGAAGAGCTGTGTAAGATTTCCTTCCGCGCCCATTACCTTTACTTAAGGTCATTCTCTGCCATCTCTTATCTGGGCACTTTCAAAGTGGGGCACTTCCAGAGTGGGGCACTTCCAAAGTGGTTTACGAACACTGTTGATCCCCATGTGTAGCGGATGATCTAGTCTTTGTCTTTCCATTTTGTTTTAGATCAAAAAAGACTTTCCTGGTGCTTGTGCATGAGGGAAAATCCCACAAACCTCTGGAACGGGTACAAAAAAAGCCCAAGAGGTGTAGTCCTCCTTCTTCCTTTCACGAATATACAGAATATAGTATTTTCTTGTGCCAGTTATCGTGGTCCTTTTTATTTGTAGCGGCTAACGCCGGGTAGGGAGAGGATAAAAACAGTGGTTCGTTTCTAATACGGTGGGAACTGCCGAGGCAGCAGTTCGCATTTCGTGCCGAATCCTTTCTGTTGTTTTTAAACCACGACTGCTCCGAGGCTCTTGTTGCTGCAGCACTGGTGTGGGGCTGTCCGGGCAGCAGCTGTTCCCACTTAGCCGGGGTGGATGCTCGGAACACAGGCGTTTACCTTAACGAACGGGGTCAGTGCGGTTATCGGCACAGAAACACCACCCCACTTCAAAGGAGAGCTGCTCGTGCTCCACTGCCCAAATATTTAGGGAAAATATTTTTATTTAGTTTCCTACAGGAAACGTTTAACAGGCAGTTAATAAATGCGCTGAAAATCGCCTTAAATCTATTCGCAACAACAGCAGAGCATCAGAAAGGAGAGGATGTTGTCCAGTCTTGTCATTCCCTACAGCAACCCTTCCCCGCACAATTCAAACCTGAGAAATTTGACTTCCGTTCGCAGCGAATTAAGGTTCAAAGTGCTCGTGAGGCAACCAAACGTTGCTCCTATCTATTTTAAAATTGTGTGCCGTAGTTTTGTCATTGGCAACTTCTTCTTCAGTCCATGAAAGGTCTGTAGGAAAGCCAAGAATAACATCCCTGATCCCAGCTCCGGTCATGGGCTTTAACTGGAAGGGTTCTTCCATTTGCCACAGATGACTGGTCAAGTCAGGGATAAATTCAACAGTACTACCTTAAGTGTCGCCAGACATTTAGTGTCTGGAGAAGACAAACGCCAGGATGTCCTTTACGTACACATATCTAGAATTTTGACTCATTTTTCACCATATTCTGTACGGCATTCATAAACACGTCAAATATTCCAAAAAGATGTCCCATTAAGATTAAGCCCACCACTGTTGAACACAAATCACCCTGAAAAGTCTTTCATTAAATTAAAATATCTCAAGTAACGGGTAACAAGCTGCACAATAGCATTACATCCCTAAACTTAAAACGCAACTGCTTCTATCCTGCTCTGAAGATGGACACTTTTCTTTTTCGGTCGTTTTGTAAAGTGAACGCCTGACATCTGCTGGTCATTACACAAACTGTACGTTGTGGAATCAAACTGTCTTCAGTTTAGTTTTTTAGACTAAGGAAGACGCTTTAGAATATATAAAATATTCAATTAAAAAAAAAGGTTTAAATTATTACAGTCATGGTGTAATGAGGTTTCCGATCTGAACTGCATCAATACGGCTTTTGTACGTTGGGTGCAAGACAGTGCGAATCTTGGAATTTCCTACACAATTTCCCCGCATCCAATCCAGTCCTCAGGAAAACAGGTTCTGCCCAACATGATTTTTGTACACATCATTTTTAACAAATTAGCAGATGCAATTATAGTGTTATTTTACTGCACGTTCGCTTTTGTTTAGATGGAACATTTTTCAGAAAGCTATTTCTACCCTAGTCTGGAACATTTCCATCGTGCTACCAAAACCCAACGGGACTGCAGGAATGCTCATTAAAATACTGACCTACGAAAGTCCCATCTGTGACGAAGGCTACAAAAAGTCTCTTTATTTCAGCAGACTTCTTAGGAGCCAGCGAAGATGTGGGAGAAAACGGAGGATATTGCACTACAAAAAGCAACAAAAGGGGCCTGCCCAGAAACTGATAAACCAAAGGCTTTCCATATTTCACTTTTTTCATGTGTTGCACAGTTCTGTTTCAAAAATTTTGGGACTTATCAGGAGAAACCTGTAGGACTCAGTTTTACAGTATCTGAGCACCTGCGGTTTTTATGAAGCAGATGTGTAATATGATGTCTTGGTAAAACATAGTTCGGGAACTAATTTTGTGTGTCAAGGGGTCAGCATATCAGAATAAAAATAATCCCGCTGGTTCACAACCAGAAAGTAGGAGAGGAAGAAAGAGTATGCGCAGGAAAACGCAAAATTGTAATACGTTTTATGAATCTGTTAATATGGAGGTAGCAAATAAAATGCTCTATTTGACAAAGTTTAGAGGAGGGGGAAAAAAAAAAACAAACTCAACACTTCCAAAGTTAACAACTGACCTTTACTGGAAGCCTCTATGGTTATCAAATACCATAACTCCTTCAGCCACAAAAGCTGATCCTTCGTGCCAAATAAAAATAAAATTGTATTTGACAAGATTTTCTCTTGCCCTGTGGAAGCATCATCACAAACCCTATGAAATGGAGAGAGGAAAAAAAAAAAAAAATAAAAGCTGTTGCCTCCATCCACTTTTATTTTCTCATTTTTCCTCTTTACCAACAAAAACAATAAAATAGAATTAAAATCTGGTAGAACATCTGTTAAATCCCTATATCATGATGTGCGGTTCTGGTAGCGTGCAATGTAAAAGCCATAGTTTTCTACAACACTGCCAAAAAAACCCAGTTACCTTGAATTTAATGAGGGTTGCGGATTGGTTTTCTGAATGCAAACTATCTGCAATACTCTCTGACAGAAGGAAAATAATCAAAGTATGAAATAAAACAAAACAAAAAAAAAAGAGAGAAGAAAAAAAAGACAAACAAAAAATAATTAAAAAAAGGAAAAATCTTGTTGGCTCCAGGAAAACAAGTCATTTTCCCCTCTTCTTGTGCCTCGAGAGCAAAAGTGTTAAACTGGTGTTGGACCGAGTCGAACGGCGGGGAGGAGTCTCAGTGTTTGACGCCGGTTCCCCAGACAGACAAGCAGCACCGAAAACGAATTGCTCAAATTCCCTGGTATCGGCCCGTTCTTGGAGGATTACACTGAACCGCAGAAGCACATATATACTATACACAGATATTGAGTCTCCCTGAAAGGATAACAGTTTGTTACGTAAAATCAAATGGAATTTCCCCATTATTTGTTTTATTTTATATTAAAAAATCAGAAATTTTATAGTACTTGAACAATTCCTCCTCCTGATGGGATAGGGAGAGCATTAAAAAAAAAAAAGCGCTATGACTAATGAACTCATGATGTTGTTATTATGCCAAATATCCAGGAAAAAAACCCAGACTTACCTTATCTGAAGATACCCACTGACTTTGATGAATATCGATGGGTTCCTACATGGAATCTCTGCCTTTGAGGAGTGGCCAACTCTCCGTTTCAGCTGCTTTTCAAATTTCTGATCAACAGCTTATGAAAGTGGGGGACAGGGGAAAACAATAGCGCTGACAATTCACCAAGCGGAAGACAACACCTATATGCTCTTATGGCGCAATAAGTTTCATTAACTTTTTAGGTCCGTCTCCTTTTGGAAGATGTAAATATTTGCGAGGACAAATCCCATCCATTTTACGAAAGTGACAAACGTGAAAGCTGCCGACCCTTTTTCCTTAGAGACTTCAGCCATAGTACAGCTCAACGGCGCTCCGGAACCGCATGGGAGAGCGGTTCGCCAGTGCTTCTCCTTATTTGTTATAAGGTCGGTTGTTTGCATAGCAAGGAAGGGCGGTAAAAACCCTCTTGTTGAGATGCAAAAGCACTAAACCCCGCAAACACATATCCTATATCTGGGTCAAAGCTGCGATTTTGAGCTCTAAACTATTTTAAACTATTGCACGTTCTTGAAGCAGCACAGGCTTTGGCCTTCAGACTTTCCAACCAAGCTTGTGAGAGACACCCTCCACCTTTTTGCAAAATTAACTTCGCGCGTTGTCACAGAGCTGTTCTCCGAATACAGAATAAGAGCGATGACAAACTTTGTCACAGAGTCAAGGGGTTAAGCGACTTTCTAGACACGAGGGTTGTTTTCTTTTCTTTTTCCTCTTCTCCTTTTGTCAGAACGACGGCGGCTTTAGAGGCCACAGCATCGAAGAACCTTTGGCCACCCTGTGCTTTCTCCAAGACACAGCGCTACTCCACGTGGAGCAGTTCAGGGTTTTTATTTCATCCATCTGCTTGGATTTCTAGCAATTATAAGTAACACTTAGTTCTTAGACCCAAACCCAAGGGTGAAAATCCACCGCTACAAGAGGTATAAAACAATTATTGACCTTATTTATGTGAATTTCTGCCTGTACTGAACTGCTGTTTTCAGTGACATATGCTAAATGCTAAATTTCGTGTAACAAATTCTCCAACCTCTTTCAGCTTGAGAGGAGGAAGTTGCCTTTAAATATAATTATTGGCAAAAAGCATTTGAACATTGTTAGGAAAGAGTATTTGTAACACTTCCTACTCAGTCCGGGACTGTTACAGCATCAATTTGTTCAGCTGAAATCCAGTTTCAGATTTGTACTTAAGATTATGCAGATAGAATTTCTCATAGTCTTACATTGCGTGGATTTGTGCAATACCTACAGGGACCGGGGCAAAATTAAATACTTACAAGAAACTTGTGTTAACTGTGAAGAATATAAATATCACATAATCCTGCCGATTGTTAAATCAGCATCTTACCGTCAGGAAACACAAAGACTGTAAAAATAGCCAGAGTCGCCTTTAAGTCCTTCATTTAACGAGTTGTTCATGACATGAGTACCCAGATTTCTAATAAAGATGAGTTGGATGGGGTGGTGGGAAATCAGAGGTAAATACAGATACTTCATAAACCAACCTATTTTTGTCATCCAATATTACATTCTGCTTTTACACGCGTACGCAATGTTAAAAATCCAGAGAGCAATAAACCTAAGAATCGCCTTTTAGTTTAAATTCCGTGTATAAGTTCAACGGTGAGAGGAGAACACTCCTTCCCCGTGAAGGCAGCGGTTTAGCCCTATACATACACGAAGCCAAAGCACTGCCCGTCTCTGGGGCACCATTATTTCAACCACTCGTCGCGGACGGAGCGATGCACTTCGCTCGTAAGAGAAGCAGTGATACATTTATTGACATAAAACAGGGATTAAACAAAGTTTGATGGTAAATGCAAGAGTTTTTTAACGAGATTTGATGGTGAGGCACACTTGGTCATTTACTGCACGGAGGATGGGGTCAGGCAGAGCTGTCGGGGAGACCCTCCCGTTGACGGAGGCTCAGAGAGGACCCCCTTTGCTTTCCAAACCCCTTCTCAGAGAGGAGTCCGGCTGCGGCTGGATCCAGTCCCAGTCCCAGACTCGGTCAGCGCTTTGCGGCTGAAGGACTCCATCCGCGCGGTCAATCCTTTGTATCGCTTAGCTGAGATTTCACAGCTCGGCGTGCTGCCAGTCACCGGCCAAGGAGCTGCTGCGGCAACGAATGGCTGAATCTGGAGGAGTGACCTCGGGGGCGTCCCTGCTCAAGGGATATCTGCATGTCGACCCCAGTGCCAGTGCGGTGGTGAGGCGGGCGCGTTGCTCCAGGCAGCCCTTGGCTGTCCTGTTGGTACCTGTCTCCCCGAAAGCACGTTGAGGTGGATGCCACAATCAAAAGTAGATGCCACTATGAAGACTGGATGTACCATTGTGAGCACCACTGGTGGTTATCGCTTGGGCAGTGTTACAGGAGATCAAGGCCAAATTTGGGGGGGTGGGGGGTTGGAGCCCAAATGTAAAGAAATTCCGGTTGTTGCAAAGAATGCTAGTGTGGTGGTTGCCACAGAGGCAGCGAGACTGCAGGCGCAAGAGTTAAAAAAAAGAGTAAAACACTCGAGAGTAAACGACCCCCCTCTCTGGACATAAATATGCATTTTTCTTGTAAAGCACCTGGAAGTCTTTGGATTACAACTGCAAAATAAATGACAATTGCCATTAAAGAAGCTATGGGTATAACGTAAATATGTCTTCAAACGACAGAAACGCTTGCTCACCATTGTCGTCCTTTGGGGCTGGAAATCCATACATTCCCTCTAATGCATTCTTGCCAGTTTTATGATTTTAAAGGAAAATTCTTCAGAGTTTCTGCCCTGGAGCAGGAGGGGGCACGGCAGAAAGCAGCGGTGCTCCCAGGGGACGGTGGGCGCACACTGGCACCGAACTGGGGGGCAGGAGGTCAGCGACCCCCCGCAACCACCGCCCCGTTTCGAAAGAGTCTCCAAATGATGCAATTGGCTCCACTATTCTAATTTTGAATCAAGAGCTTGTAAGTCTGGATAATGGAACTACATTGATTTGGGGGGTTTGGTTGGGTTTTCTCAATGGCTTATGCATAGAGGGTTTAGAATTTCAGTATTAGACCGTTAATGTTTGGAAAAAGAAATCATAAATACAACTCGCTTGGAGTTCGGAGTAAAGAGAAAAAAGAGCGCAAGAAAGTTCTCTCTTTCCACATAAAAGAAAAGTGATTTAAGAATTACTAATTAAGAACAATTAGTAGACAAACTAAATAATAACTCACATAGAAGGAATTATTCCCGTGACACAATATTAAGGGAAAAACACTAATTTAACAGCAGCATGCTTACCTTGCCTTTACTCGTGCCTCATCACTTCGAGACCGGTCAGATTCACCCTGACCGTCCCAGGGGAGTGGTGAAGGGCACCAGGAAACGATCCAGCAGCAGCGGTTTGGCTTCCACAAGGGAATTGTGGAATTTTTTTGTTTCATAAAAATACACATGATGTGTGAGTAGTGGAATACGAGCATTTACCAGTGCGGTCAGAACAAGACTCATGCACGCAGAGAGGCATGTGCTCTAGCGTGAAGAACAGTTTAAAATGCTTTAAAAACGGTTTTCAACAGAGAAAAATCTCAATTTCCTTCCCAAATAAAGCCGCCAAATAAACCAGAAGGATGCTAAAGACATGAATAGTTATATTCTATGCATCTTCTGACACAACTTTGGAGTAAGATTGCCCCTCCCATACCTGAATTTCCAATCTAAATAGCTTTCTTTTTACAGAGCCGTTCCCGCAAATCCTCTCTTGAAATCATTTTCGGAAGAACAACATTTTAAACGTTTGCAACCCCAAAATAAGGCAGGAACTCAACTTGAATCGGGCTGTTCAGCAACACAAGAGCCAGCCTTCCCCTCCTCGCCTCTGCGGCCATCGGAAGGGCACTGCCACAGGGCTACGGGAAGTGAAAAAGGCCAAGCCACAAGACAGACGCGTCGGTAATCATCGCAGGGATATAATTCATGAATAAACCAACCACTTACTCGGCAATTAAGAAACCAACTCCACAAGCGTGCCTAATTATCTCTCAAAAAAAACCATTTTTTTTTTTTTGTTTTCCTTCTGTAGAGAGAACTTAGTGCTCTCGTAACAGTTAAGCAACACGTACGTTCCACTCCAAAGCACAAAAAACGGGGCATATTTCAGTGCCGATTATGCTGATCTGTAGAAAACAGCACAAGTTCAGACGACCGAAATTCATGTAAATCTGCTGGATACCAGTGAAAAATTGTCCTAAAATATTCCTGTGAAAATATCTTTCATTTTCACAAAACTTTGTTTGTAAAAAAGACAAAGCACTCTTTGGAAGTTTTTTCAAGACCTCCTCGGCTGACGCACCAAGACGGAGAAGGTACTGAAGCAGCGCTTAGGAAGAACCCACAAATATTAAAGATCCTTTTTTAAAAGCAAGTCGGCTTCCTCAAAACCCACCAGCTCTTGGGTGAACTCACAGCAAAGGGGGAGACTCTGCTCCAACCTTTTGCGTCTCTTCTTTTGAAAGGTTTGTCACACTGCAATTCTTATAATTTTCCCCCCCGATTTGCAGTATTAAAACCTCTTAATTTTAATTTCAGGCTACATTTGCTCTTTTTGAAAGTCCCCAGCACATTCAGTTGTTGTCCCAGCCCCCTCTGGAATGAGTCTTCCTTTACCCGAAGCTTTTACTTTCCTTACTGACATGCTAAATGCACTAAAAAAATTCTTTTTATTCTTCCAGTTCGCTGCATTATAAGCGGTGATTAAAATGTTTTGTAATACAGAGTTGCAAACAGAGTAACCATTTCCTTCAGGCACTCGCAGAAATCGACTCCAGAAGGTGTATTTGAGGCTCTACACAGATTAAATAACTATCACAGTACCTCAAAAAACCACAGTAGGACTATCTTTCCGGTTTAAAAATGTTTATTTAAAAGAAGAGATCTATACCCAGATGGTCAGAAGAAAGAAAATAAAAAGAAATTCCTCAGTTCCACCCCCCCAAACCCATTACTCCACAATTTACCTTTCCCTTAAGTTTCAGCTTCAATGTTGTATTAAAAAAAAAAAAAAAAAAAAAAAAAAAAAAACCACAAAACCAAAAACCCTGAACTTTCATTTCCTTTTCCTATGCCGTTAGACCTGAGGAAATTAAGTACCTTTCTCTGAAGGGTTGCATGGGATGCGAGAAGAAACCGCAATAAAATTTATTCACAATATACAAGTATAAAAATATCTTGCTTAGGGTTCAGTATTATAATTTAATAACTTTTTGTTGTTTCATAGGTATCTGGGAAAGGTACAGACACGTGTCCTGATCCTGTTACAAGAGGTAGAATGCCAGCGTTTGGTACAACATTCCAGGAGAGAGTCAAGGTGACGTTTCTGTTTCCCCTGCAAAAGCAACAAAGACTATCAGCAGAAATAATCTGGTTAACCAATTTAACTAATAAATACTAATATTAAATAAATTGGGATATATTGGGATATTAAATAAATACGGGAGGGTGCCAGGGGCATAGGAACAGTCTTTTTTCAGTGGTGCCCAGTGACAGGACAAGAGGGAACGGGCACAAACTTGACCATGGGCAGTTCCATCTCAACCTGCGGAGGACCTTCTCTCCCGTGTGGGCGGCAGAGCACTGGCACAGCTGCCCAGAGAGGGGGGGAGTCTCCCACTCTGGAGCCATTCCAAACCCGCCTGGACGTGTCCTGTGCCACTGCTGGAGGTGCCCCTGCTCTGGCGGGGGGTGGCACTGGGGGAGCTCCAGAGGGCCCTTCCAACCCCCATCAGTCTGTGAAATTAGGATACAAATTGTTTTCCTCAACCAGAAACAACAGGCTTTTTAATTTTACACAGTTACTTCACAAAGTATTACCTATTTTCCATATAAGATTACTATTTTTTTTTTTTTTTACTGTTGCCTAACTCCTTTGGAGTTGAGTGCATCACAGAACCAACTTTATGCAGACAAGAACACTGGAAACAGAAACCCAGAAGCCCATTGCTCATATTAGCAGCACATCTCCCAGCCTACAGAAGAAACAGGGCATCTTGTATCCCAAAGTCATCTTCTAACAATCCAACCAGCAAGATGTAACAGCCTGACAGATTATCAGATAGAATATATGTACCTCACCCACAGCAATAAACACCCATACAAAATGCAATGTATGCAAGTAAGTCAAGACACCATGAATAATAATAATAAAAAACAGATATACTTACTTGAGACCATTTCCATCATCAAAGAAAAAGTACTTTGACTTCATGTCTTTTAAGAACAGCCTTGGGTTATCACCTCTCAACATGATCTTGTCCCAAAGCACCACCTGGTTTAGAGCCTAAAAATACAATTATAATTAAGCTGGCAAGGTACCTCACGAGAAAGTATTCAGCTACTGGAATTTCACAGCATTATTCATCTAAAAACCCCAAAGTTGAAGTACATGCTTGCAATCCATAACTAATTTAACAAAATAATGCTTTACAGAGTGGGGGAAACTAGTACTACTACACACCAAAGTGTGGCATAGAATAAATAGAAACAACAAAGAACAGCTCAATAAAACATGAGAAAGCCATTTAAAAAACTCATAAGCTTCTAAAGACTTGCAAGGTATCATGGGTTTTCCTTTTGAATTGCAAAGGTATGCTGCTTTTAAAGCGGTATTTAGACTTCCTTTCAAATAAAGGACTTAAACTGAGCTACCGTGACACCACCTATGTATTTAACATTTTCCCAAATTTAATGGGAAAAAAATCTCTACCTGAATTACAAACATAAGCCCAACAATTGCACGAACAATTCAAAAGACAGATCCCAAATTCTTGGGTATTTGAAACTTTATACTGTTCTTTTAAGTAGTCAGGTGCTAAAGTCTTGTTTAGTACCTTATAGAACAATTCAGAAAAAATATTTCTCAATATTTATGAGAACTAGTGATTTGTGTGAAAAAAAATTTAAGTGATGAAACGAAACAAAGAAGACCCAGACCCTAATAAAGAACCCTAAAAGTGATCTTAGTACAAGCACAATACCCTCCAGCATGTATAAAATAACTTTAAAAAAAAAAAATTAAAAAAAAAAAAAAAAAGGAAGGGAGATAGTTTTGTGTAGCAAGTTAAGAAAAAACCGTAAGCCTTCACTAGACCCTCGCACTGTAACCACAGTAGGTTAAACTAGAATTCAGGGGTACCATGGCAGCATGGCATCTCATTAATTAAATTTTCCATACGCTGTTCCACACAGCTCCTGCCAGATCAGTGAAAAAAGCCTTTGGCGATCCAAAGTGAAATATCAGTAGCAACCAATTTAAAGGATGCAGCATGGCCAATTATTTTGAGAAGTATGACAAGACCACATAAATATATTATGGGGCTACAGTAACTGGTACAGGCAAACGCTTTTGTGATCTACGAACGAAAGACCCCACCACACCTGGCCAGACCAGAGGCCACTGTATCTTTCTAACAGCAATCAACGGCAGAACGTTAGGGGAAAAGTAAAATGGACAGAGTAAATAAGTGAAAAAAAAAAAAACAAACTCATTTACAGTTCACTATTGCAACTGAACAACAAGGCATGTGTTACTTTTCTCCCACTCTGCTGGGAACATATTAAGTTGGGTTTCACGAAGGTGAACTTCCCCCCCTGAAGTTAAACTGTCACGAAAACAAGTCATGAAGGCCAGTGAGAACACTCCAAGCTGGGAGGAAATGCTGGTGCCTTAACTCTTCCCAGCAGAACTTCAGAACGTTAAAAATAGCTGCAGTACAAAATGGGTAATTGCTTCAACTTTTCTTTTTGATACTTACATTGTTTTTCGTTGAATATTCTGCAGACAAATATAGAAACAATTGTTTAACATTCCAGTCAAATATACTCTGCAGATGTATGCGTGTTAAGAAAAATACCATATTGTACTTACATAACCTTGTTTTATTTTTACTAAATCTAAATAGACTACGATAATTGCAGTGAGCTCTTACATTTCAACATACCTCATCTTATTTATAGATCAGAGCAGTTCCAAGAGTTCTAACATATATTTTAATCACATTAAAGCAACAGGTTTTTGGTTTGGTGGTTGGGTTTTTTTACTATTTATGAAATCTAACAGCTATTTCCTCCAACGATTTAAGAGTTCTATATTTGACACTGCAAGCTAGTAACCATAAGCTGCTGCTAGACAATCTATTGTAAAACCTTAAACATAAAAGGTAAGACAATTCTTCAGTAAATACCTTCAAAGCTATTATTTATACTATCACAGAACTCTGGTATCCAACTACGGATCGAGATACAATAGCATTAAACAGTACATAAATACAAAATCGGTGGAGTGTAGAGAGTGGGGCCTGTAATACCCACCTTTGAGAAGTTAGTAGGTGGGAAGTATTTCACATTGGAAGGGACACCAGGAATCAGCATATTTAACTACTGACTTACTACAAAGAAAGTCAGCTTATTAGACTGGAACAAAACTCCGCTCAGATTTTTGATCAACAGTAAAGACTTGATGACTGCCATTTGAGACCATCTGTACAATAAAGCTGATATTCTAAATACCTGTCTGTTGATTTAGCAATAAAATGCACCATGTGTGACTGCTAAGGAGAAGACCTTTTAACTCAAAACAAAGATTAGCTGTAAACTTTTATTTCCCAGTCCTCTTTTTTATTCTATTTGCCACTATCTCAAAGAATAAATTAAACAGATTCCCCAACCAGCCTCAAAATCTGTTCTATCTTATTCCACTCACCCCAAGACTGCATCGTGGTTTTAAGCCCCTAACTCAAAAGGCAAGTAAGGAAAGAATTAAATAATTAATTGCTGTTGCTGCAACAATAGCTGGAGCTATTTTATTTGAACATTTTTCACCATCTAACTCAAAGCAACAAACAAGATTCTGAAGTTCCCCTTGACAGGATTTTGTAACACTTGCTAAAGTCAGCCACGAATTAAGTAAGCTAAAATGAGTTTGTGAAAACTGGCTCCTTCCCTTTCCTTTCCCTCTTTCTTTTTCTAACTGTCATTTTATTTAATTTTTCCTAGGACTAACGTGTCATTTCCATTAGTTAAGAGAGCCCATGTACCAGTATCACTTCACAAATTTTGTCAAAAAAAAAAACCCCAAGCTACCAGAAAGTTGTATTTTACAACTCTACACACTGCAAGGTTTATTTATGCCAGGCATGAAAGATTAAGCCAGAGTTTTTAATCAAAAAACTTTAAAACTGTTGCTACTATTAAAAGTCATTAAAACATGGAATATTTACGTGCGCATACTGCAGATTAACCCTTGTATAAGAAGATTTCTTTCAGAGGTCCTGGCCTGCCTTGCTCTGCCCTCCCCTATATGCACTGCATACAATTCATCTACTTTAGAAGTTTAACCTCTGGTTTTAATACGTATAAGCATTTCAGAAGTTAAGCTCAGACTTAAGGGTTCACCTCTCCTGCTTCCAGCTGAAAAACAAATAAATTCCTTATTCCTGTGCAACACACACCTGCAAAAATCTGACTAACCTGTTTATCCAGGAGTTGCATTCAAGATCTCTATTTTGTTTGGTTTGCTTACACAGTGAAGTATTCTCCAAAACAGGGAAACTGAAACACGAAGGTAATCAATGTCTTGCCTAACACAGTGACAAAAAACAGCAGGCCGAGAAAAATCCCAGGAATCTCAGCCCAGCTGCAAAGCAAGGCTTAGTGTAATCACCTGAGGTAAAGCATGCTGCCTCATATTTGGTAGCCACCTCTGCAGAAAAACACTGATTTGTTTCATATCAAGACCCTAAATCCTACAAATTATTCCCTTCTACTGTCAAAAAGCCTACGCAAAACAAAACCAAACAGAAACAACCACACACAACCCTCTTTCCCCAATAAAAAACAGACAACAGGGAAGCAGAGAAATACAAAAGTTGCAAAAATGTAACAGCAATGAGAAAGAGGCCAAAAAGTAGTGTGACAGATTTTGTAGTACTTCATATGCTTCCCATTAACTTTCGTACTATTCAACGTTAACAATTTGATAGTTCAACATCTAAGCAAGTGAAGGATTACAGTATCTCTTTGTTTTTAAAGTACGACAGGTACTTGTATGCAAGTATTACGTGGAAAAAAGCCTCACAACAAAATGAGTTTGAAAGGTGCCTCTGAGTTTCTAGATTCAGTATGACAGTTAAAACACTGTTATATAAACCCTGTAATTAATTCACACGTCAAACCACCAATACTAACGTCACTTAACAGTAATACTGTCCAGATGTTAAACTGCACTTCCCATTATTAGATAGAGTGCACTTCACTACAGAGCCTGATTTTAAAAATAGGCATTAAAAAAAGAAAAAAACTACTTGCCTTGGGTCATCTACTAGAGACAGAACAGCTATTCCAAGTTCTATTTTACTGCCCTAGCTATGCAAGACACTACTTTTCAATGCTTTAAATTTATATTTTAAGACAAATTGTTAGTTCTCCGCAAGTCCTGAATATCGGAAGATTGTAAGGTAACAAAAATAGATGTCAAGATGTTCTCATTTCAAAATGTTCGCAAACCATTTTTTCCATTAAGGATATCTGCAGTAATATCAAATGTGACGAATCCCAGATCACTTCTTTCTCTAGGTCCAGTGAAATCTTCTACATTTTTTCTACGACAAAAGAAAACACAAGATTATAATTTCTCATTATTTCTCTTTCATGAATTACATAAATTATTATTCTTATTACAGATCTCCCTTATCCATTTTCTGTACTTTCTTTTAAATATCTTTGACTAAAACATAATCAACATTACAAAATAAAACCTGCCTTCCAGAAACTATAGTGCCCCAGTTTTGAATGACGGGCCTTGCCATGACAGTGGTGTAAGTTATACAAAACCTATAGGCTTTTTCCTGTTAATGAAAATTGGTATCTATCTACGCCTAAACTGCACCACATTTCATTTTAATAAAATATGCATTAGCCATCCCCAAATATACAAAGCTGATTGGAACACCAGCAGCATAGCTGTCTGCTGGCAACTATTTTCAATTATTATTTCTCAACTTTCCATAAATAAAAGCCTCTAGTGCCCAGTCTCATACAACACACTCCAACCACTCTGAAAAGCAGAGTTTACGTTTATAGCTCACAGAACAGAGATGATTTCTCCCTGGAACGCATCTAAGTAGCAGTATAAAGAAAATGCTTATTTTCTTCTACATTATGGAAAATAGACACAGCAGATGTTTTCATACGTATTCACAAAGCTTATCAATTTACCAAACTTACCCTGTACAAAGAGGACTACCATAAGCAGGATGGCAATCAGCTATGAACCTTAATTCCTCATGTAACAACATTTTTACGAATGATGAACTTAGTTACATTTATTCAAGTTTGAGAATTCATCCATGAAAATATCATTTCATTAAAACTAATCTTAGTAATCTCAAAGGAAAAAAAAAAGTACCAGCAGAAAAAAAACCACTTTGGGAGACAGTATTAAGAAAAATCACCAAAATTTCCCAAATTAAGCCTTGCTATGTATTTCCATCCCTCTGGAAAAAGCAACATCTTTTTAAGTATTAACCCTTATCAAGCACTTGACTTCATTTCTGAATCACTGTCAATCTGGGGAGTAACGAGGTATGCAGAACTCGGGAATTCAAGAAAAGCAAATAAGGTATAACGCCTCTCATTAACACCAGATCTGTGCATCACAGAAGGGACTGGTACATTATAAATCTAATCCAAATTAGAATCATAGAACCCCAAGTTGGAAGGGACCTCAAGGATCATCTGGTCCAACCTTTCTTGACAAAAGCCAATCTGAACAAGATGACCCAGCACCCTTCCTGGGTGAATCTCAAGAGTGTCCAATGATGAGGAATCCACCACTTCCCTGGGGAGATCATTCCAATGGCTGAATGTTCTCAGTGTGAAAAATTTTCTTCTTGTGTCCAATCAGAATCTCCCCTGGAGTAACTTATACCCATTACCCCTCATCCTTCCCATGTGATGCCTTGTAAAAAGGGAGTCTCCATCTTCTTTGTAGCCACCCTTTAAACATTAGTATGCTGCAATCATAGAATGGCTGGGGTTGGAAGGGACCTTAACGGCCATCTAGTCCAACCACCCTGCCATAAGCAGGGAGATCTTCAACTAGATCAGGTTGCTCAGAGCCGTGTCCAACCTGGCCTTGAACACCTCCAGGGATGGGGCACTGATCACCTCTCTGGGCAACCTGGGCCTGGGTTCCATCACCGTCATTGTAAGAAATGTCTTCCTTATATCTAGTCTAAGTCTTCCCTCTTTCAGTTTAAAGCCATTACCCCTCATCCAACTGCAGCAGGCCCTGCTAAAAAGTTTGTCCCCAGCTTTCCTGTAGCCTTTTAAGGTGCTGGAAGGGGCTCTAAGGTCTCCCCGGAGCCTTCTCTTCTCCAGGCTGAGCACCCACAACTCTGTCAGCCTGTCCTCACAGCAGAGGGGCTCCAGTCCCCAGAGCATCTTCATGGCCTCCTCTGGAGTCGCTCCATATTTCAAGCTCACAGGAACACCCAAAAACATGCTTTTATGCTGGTTTTACGCTGTTTGCATTCCTCAATCTAGCGTAAATATAGGGGTTTATTTTCCTAAGATATCAAACCAATCCAAAATGCAACAGCAGTTCCCCTTCTTTATTTGCACTCACCTCCCTTTTTGCAGAATCATTTTGGTTGGAAAAGACCTTTAAGATTAAGTCCAACCATCAACCTAACACTGCCAAACTGATCACTAACCCATGTCCCTCAGCACCACGTCTACACATCTTAAATCCCTCCAGGGATGGCGACTCCACCACTGCCCTGGGCAGTCTGTTCCAGTGCTCGACAACCCTTTCAGTGAAGAACTTTTTCCTAATCTCCAATCTAAACCTCCCCTGGTGCAACTTAAGGCTGTTCCCTCTTGTCCCATCGCCTCTTCCTTGGGAGCAGAGCCCGACCTCCCCTCGCTGCCCCCTCCTTTCAGGGAGCTGTAGAGAGCGAGAAGGTCTCCCCTCGGCCTCCTCTTCTCCAGGCTGAACACCCCCAGGGCCCTCAGCAGCCCCTCACCAGACCTGTGCTCCAGACCCCTCACAGCTCCGCTGCCCCTCTCTGGACACGCTCCACCACCTCAATGTCTGTCTTGTCGTGAGGGGCCCAAAACTGCACACAGCACTGGAACACAACCCCTGCTGCTCACCGCCCGCTCCTGTCACACACCTCGGGCTGGTCCAAAGCTCTCTGGGCTGCTTTAGCTCGGTAACTCGGCCAAACCCGAACTAAAGAAACTCATCAGTTGCGTGAAAACAGCCCATTTTCCTGTCAGCGCCCCCTCCCCGCCCTTTGCCTGCGCGGCTCCGGTGAAGAACCAGAAGCAGCAGCAGCCGAAGGCCCGGGGCGGGGCCGCCCCTGCTCCCGCCCGCCGGGGCCCTGAGGCGGCGGAGGCCGTCGTGGGGCTCCCGCATTGGCCCCGGCGGGAGGCGGGGACAGAGACGGCCGCGGCCCCGGCCCATGGGCACGGCGGCGGCGGGGAGCTCCCGCGGCGGCCGCCCTCCGCGCCCGTCCCCTCGGGGACCCCGGCCCCACTCCCTGCCCCTCTCCCGCCCGCACTCACAGCGTGACCCGGGAGACGGCGATGCTGACGGGCACCCTCCGCTCCTTGAAGGCGGTGGTGATGAAGCAGCCGAAGGTGAGCGCCGCCATCACGCTCAAAGAGAAGGCGAAGAGGGAGTTGGCCCGGGACAGCACTGTGTTCATCTCCCCGCTCGGCCCGGCCGCTGCTCGCAGAGGATGCGGGGAAGGGGAAGGGGGGGGGCCGCGGCGGGAAGCGGGCGGCGGCAGCGGCGGCTTCGCTGGGGCCCCGGAGGAAGGGGCGTGGCCCCGCCCAACTGGGGCGGGTCCACGGTGAGGCCACGCCCCCTCGCTGCCGCCGCACCGCGCCTGCGCACACAGCGGGGCCGCTCCCGCCGCCATGTTGTGGCTGAGGGGAGTGGGAGGGGCCGCCCGCCCTCAAGGCCCGGCGGGGCTGGACCGGCCGCGGGGAGGTTTGCGGTGTTCGTCCTATCGCCCTGGGCACTCAGGGCAGCGCGTCCCGCGTCCCTCTGGGAGCGGGTGGAGGGCTTCCTGGGGTACCTGTTCAGTACTCTCACCGCTAATACTGACAGCGTCCGTTCTTGTCAGTTCCTT
Source organism: Vanellus vanellus (assembly GCF_965231255.1). NCBI lineage: Eukaryota > Metazoa > Chordata > Aves > Charadriiformes > Charadriidae > Vanellus > Vanellus vanellus. The sequence goes on from NC_138909.1 coordinate 83,224,335, forward strand.
CGTGACTTTGGGGGGGGGGGGGGGGGGAGCAAATAAATAAAAGGTTGTTACACGTTGGAGTGTTTTTTTGTGAATTAACTGCCACCTGCTGTGTTTCTAAGGTATTAATTTTTTAGCGTGAAGTTGGTGTTTGTCGCTCTGGTGGGCTTTTGCGTTTATATAATAGCATTTGAGGTGAAGGCTTGCTCTCTCCCTTGGCTGTGCCTTGCATTTGCTGGTGGTCCGCCTCGCCGCTGCCTCCCCTCCTTCCTATGGGGTGTTCCTCTTCATTCCCACTGCGTTATGGACGCGCTCCATACATAAATAATCTCATCTAGAAACCTCATTTAGCAGCTGGACGTGTCACTGGAACCTGTTTTCTTTCCCAGCTAGCAGTGTGACCCCTGAGGCAGGCTTTCGCCTCACGCCTCCCGGCCTATGGAAGCTTCACCTCAGCGAAGGTGCGAGTACCGAAGAGAGCACCATGGCGAAGCTCGGCTGAGGCGCTGAGGGGATCCCGGCTCCTCGTCCTGGGCTCCACAGACCTGCAGCATCACCCACCTGAGAACCAGAGGGAGAACCAGCCTGTACAATGGCGCTTTTTTCCCCAATATTTCACTGTGTTAAGTACAGCAGGCCCCATCAACAGGGATTTCTCCGGGCGGACGAGAGGTGTCAGCAGTGGTTCAGTTATATTGAGCTTCCCAGCCCTTAAGGTTGCAGTGCTGTGAATTGGAACTGGAGCTCAGATCCAGGGGTCCCAAAATGTTGGGAGGTCTCCTGGTGACTGAAGGTGCAGGGAGAAGAAGGGGTGGGCTGTCAGGCCACCCTGAAATGCGCCTGTTCTGGGATGATGGTGCTGTCTCTGTTCCTCCCCTGTGGCCGAGAGTCAGGTCTGTGATTCAGGGAAGAAAAATCTTTGCACATAAAGGGAGGGAATGGAAGAGGGAACATATACTAATGCTCTGTGTTTCCACCCAGCTTAAGTATCTGCAGCTCAACTCTGTTTAGCGCTATTATTAAATGTAGGACACAAAGGTACCTATGGAGACATTCCTTGCAGTTGGGAACCTCCGTTCCGCTGATTTCTGTGTGTCTGTGCATTTGCCGTAATGAAACCAGTCACAGGCCCCAAGAGGATGGGCTTTTTAGCAATATTCTGATGATATAAACTCATTGCTGGTTTGCATTTGGTAATTCCCAGCCTTCCTGATATTCCAGAAGAGTTGCAGAAACGCAGAGAGTTTCTTCTGTAAAGATTTTTGTAGGTTTGTTATTATTTTATATTTTGATTTTCTATTCAAAAGATTAATTTTCGTGAGGTAAAAGTTTTTGATTTATGGTCTGGAGTGTAATGTTACTGAAACCTTGGACAACCGTTACTGAAAAGCGGGTACTTTCCCCCTAAATATTGGAAGACTTAGAAGCAACAAGGGAGCTTTTTACTGCAAACTGGGGAACTTTTCAGAACTTGTAAAATCTCTGCTGTAATCAAAAGGATAGTTCCAAATGTGAATGCTAACCAACAAAAGGCTCAATTGCCTTTGCTCTTGCTTTTAGTTCTTAGAGTTGCTACTTAGAGTTTTTCATTAGCTATTAAACAACTCTGTTGTTGGGGAAAACTTAAGTAACTAAGGCAGAATGTGTAGGAATAAAGTAGTGAAATATCCAAAGCAGCAGTTAAGTACCTGAAGAAGACCAAAATTAAAAAGTTTAGCCAAATTCATGTTAGCATGTGTTTTTGAGACAAATTAATAGGTACGGCTGTTGCTCATGTAGTTTTGGGTTTATTTTAGTAGAACTCTTAAATAACTGTCACTTAAAAGCACAGTATGCAGGGGAAGACAGATGGTGTAATTTATTCAAGGACTGATCCGTTACTGTTTCAGAACAAAGAGACCTTCTGTAGCTTTTTAATGACTGAAATCTTGCAGAATCAAAAGAGGAGAAAAATTTTGAAATGAAGAAGGCAGTTGTGAAGGAAGAAGGGAAGAGTATTGTTCACAATAGCTGTTTGCTGGCAAGTTCCAAATTGTTCTGTGAAGAATATAAAATCTGTTCTTCCTGTAAAGAACAGAGTCATGATATTAACGTCAGAAGTCACTGTGAGCTACATAAGTTGTGTGAATGGATCAAATGCTTTAATTATGAAAACAAATTTATAGAATCTTGGGGAGGCAGAAGAGTTTGGGAGTCCATTTCCAAGAGGCAGTGGTGTAAGGTATTCGGTATGCCTGAGCAGCGTACTTGGGCCCAGACCAGCAGAGCACCTAAGGCATGGCAGTGCTCAGGCTGGTTCTTACTTTAAGAAATTTCCTAATTTTTCATTACAAACTAATTGAACAAAACACAGAGATAGTATTGGGAGCAGGTCTGAAATGTAGAATTCTCCCTTTTTCTCCTGTCCTGCAGAATTATCGTGCTTTGGAACTGTGTTTTTATGCACTCTTTGATTTATTAATCATGTGTTCTGTTTTTTATAGGGTTGGCACTTCAACAGGATTGATCCAAGTCAGCAGCTGATGATCAGAGTAGTCTTCTGAGAGAGAGTGGCTTGCTTTCCTTGGTTGAGATCTTTCTATTCTGATGTTCAGGTTAGTGAGCGATTCCTTTAATGATTTATAAACAAAATGGCCAGTGTTGACATTGACCATCAGCCGAGATTGTTGTGAGTTCCTTGTTTTTCTGCTGAAGCCAGATTGGTTCCAAGGGGGTACACACAGATAGGAGCTTCGAGGTGGCTGACAGTTTGGGGTGTATGGCTTGTGAATTCCAGGTGAAGGAGAGGTGTTAACTTCAGCTCAGGTGGTAGCACCTTTGGCCTTCTAGAGGCTTAAATTTCTACCTAATTTTACAGATGGAATTCTAGGTGCCTGTGGCATCTTTGGCACCTGGCTAGTTAGATGAGGACTGCATAGATAACTTTTTTTGGTCTAGGGCCATGCAAATACTTCCTAAATTTCAGCATAAATTTCTAAATCCTATATTGAATTTGTCTATTTTTAATTGAAATGTTAACTCTTTAGGAAACAGTAGCAACACACAGCGTCATAGGCAGCTCTGGGTATGTAGATGAAGGTTAAAATAAATGTGGCCGTGAGCAACTCGGGGAATTTTTGTCTCTGTTGGAAGAGCCCCCTTTCAGTTAGACCTCTCTGGGTGGGCCATTTTTACAACTGGTGTGGAAAGGCTGTGGCTAAGAGAAGTAGTCTTCCTGGACTGCATTGAAAGGGTTTTGTCTCTAACCTTCTTCTCACCTCCATTTTTTTGCTTTGGATCTAGAAAGTATGGAGAATAAGAACATAAGCAAACAGAAAATTTCACTTGCCTCTTTATTCTTATTGCTAGTCCTCCAGCAAGGAAATTTATGATTTCAGAATGAACTTGGTATTTTATAACACTGTCTGATTTAGCGGCAAATGAATGTTTCATTGGAGGTGGAACCAAATATTTTTGGCTGCAAAACCAACTCTTAAGTATATTTTTGGAGCCCAGCACAATTCATTTTTGGCTCCTGGCAGATTTCCTATTACCCCATTCCATGGCACACGAAGCCATGTTAGGTGAAGTCCTCTCATACACAGAATCATGGAATGCTTTGGGTTGGAAGGGACCTTGAAGATCATCTAGTTCTAACCCCCCTGTCAATAGGCAGGGACACCTCCCACTAGAGCAGGTTGCTCAACATCCCTGATTCAGCCAAAGCTTTCACACTTCATTGTGCTTTGCATTCTGTGGCAAGAAGCCTGCGTGCTACTGACTCACCTCACTCTAGTTTTACCTCATTCCCTAAGTCAGTTACGAGTTCTTCATCACAAAGTATTTTTATTTCTCTTGTAAAAGCACCAAGCAGAGACTGTCATGCCTCGGCTTGAGGAAAAGAATGTTTTGCTAGCTCTGTCACGATGATACCACGTAACTGATCCCAGTTTTAGTGGATGGAAAAACCCTTTCTGATATGAACACTAGCCACGGGAGTCAGCGTGTAGTGACATATGCTTGCAGAATTATCTTTTAACTCTCATCCTTACCAAGTCATGAAACTGAATTTGTAATTTCCTTTTATTAGTACCATTCATAGGCACCAGAATATACTTTACGCAGAAAGGAGACAAATGAAACCACTTTTGGTGTAGAAGAAAACCTGGCAAAAGTTTGAAGAAAGTTAAAGAAAACAGATTATTTCACTGTTTTTAGAAACAGTTTGTAATGAAGAAAAAAAGGCAGTTAAATGATTAAAAATCCTAAAAGACAGACTATAATGTAGAATAAAATTAACAATTTTGAAAGGAATTCAGATTGGTGACAGAAAACATTTCCAACTCAGATACTATTTCGAGCAAACTTTTCACTTTAGAAAAATTGCCAGACGTCTCATCTTGATGACATAATTTAAAGGTCTTACACATAAATAAATAAAAAAGTGCCATAGATTCAAAGTAGTTTCAAAAGTCCAGGTAGTGTTAATTCAAACAGCTGAAGAGGTCTGTCTGGGTTTACAAGAGGCAGAGAAGCATTAGTTACAGGTGCAAATCTGGTCTTTTGAAAACTGTCAGTTGAAACAGAAAATTTCTGTCAAGTCCATTTCTCTTGTACTTAATGTGTAGGTGATGAAAACCAAATCATCGCATCCTGGCTCTTCTCGGATTTGCATGTTACTGATTTATTTATTTATTTACTTATTTCTTTAGAGACAGCTATTTAATAAGAATATATGACATTTTGCGGTTCGTTTAAAAAAAGATTAACTGTAAAAACTGAAAAAAATGCCAGGTTCAGTTACATGAATTTAGATAAATAGAGGGTTGCACTGCCTGCTGGAGAAATGAGAAATAGCAAAGTTAGCTCTGTCAGGCTAGTTCAAATACCAAAAGCGTGGTGGCTTTAGTACCACATACCTAAGGCAGAGGGTGAGTCAGTTGCTGAAGAAGGAATCTGTGGAGTTCTGCGGACATGTGGTTGGGGATGAAAACTTTTGTTTGGACCCAAGAAAGGAACTATACAAAGGGAAAGAGATGCAAAAGGAGACTCTTCAAAGTTTCAATGATACAGCTGTATCAGTACATTAAGCCATCGAAAATCACAGCTAAATATCCTTATTAAGCAGCGGCTTGTATGTGCATTTTGACATTACTCTCCCCTCGTAGTTTGCTGCTGCTTTTTAACTGGAGGTTACTATCTCTGTAGCGGAGTGGGTGGTAGGGGATGCGAGTGTTTTTTTCAGTGTGAAGTCCAAAAGGTTAGTTTAAACTCAACAACAGTTTAAATTGCCAGATTTTGAACTGAAGTGGCTGAATACCAATACACATTCCTTCCTGTTGATTTCCAGGAAGGCAGAAGGAGGGGCAGGAACCTTCAGCTGAGGAATGGAATGGGCAGCTGGAGGTGGGAACTTCTTAAACTCCTGGGGGGCCAAGATTTGCTAGAGTTTGTCTGTCAGCAGGCGGTGTGTGCCTGTGGTCTGACACGTTTCTGCTTTTAGTAATGTCTCCAAGTACACACATGACTTGGTATCTTCTGTAATACTCTTACTAATTGGGTTGTGTTAGGTATCCAAAGAGGACTGCAACAAATGCTGCAGGACAAACGCACCAGGTTTCTTAGCAGAACTCAGACTGAATTTACTTCTAAACAGGTCAGTTATACTTGCTTCCCTTCTGTATGGAACTTTACTGTCAGTGATTAGTTGGGCTGGTTAAGTGAATCAAGCATGCTCGTATGATGATGTTGCTGATAGCAGGGATGGTTTGATATTAGACTTGTAGTTGAAGTGGAATCTATCACCATTGTGAGAAGTAGCTATCCAGTGGGTGTATAATAAAGTGATAAAGCTTTAAAATTTCTCTGTGTTCTTTCAAAGAACTGAGAAAATTAGAAAACTGGAATTTCATAATTGCTTGAATATCTGAGTTACTTTTCATGTTTTTAAATACATGTGATACAGAGAATGTCTCTTACATCTAGAGATACTGATTGACATTTAAATCCTTGACCAGTAATTCCATCCTCTCAAAATCCTGATATGTAAGTCTGTATGTTAGAACTATTTTCTAGATTTGGAGTAGTATTTTCAACAGACAGGAAAGACAAAACACCTGTATAAACCCAGTTTAAATTCATTAAATGCTAGCAGTAGAATAAGCAAACTTTTCATGATGTTACAAATGATGAAGAAGAACTTTATTTGTATAGAACCTAAATTGTGTCAGAGCAGATTTTAATACAGTGGAGTTAAAAAAAAAAATAAAATGTACTACTGTATCTACCCAACAGCATGAATTTGGACTTTCTGGAGCAGTTTCAGAACTGATGGGAAATAATGGGCTACACCAAAATACAGAAAGAAACTATGAAACAAAACTTGTATAAGATAAATATTTGTGCATTAAAGCTTTTTAAATTAAGTGGTGTGTTTCATAGTCTTATGAGAGAAGAGGAATGGTTTCTAAATACATAGCTGTTCAGTAGAATACTGTCAGAAGTCAGAGTGTGACTACCAAGAGGAGGAGAGTAACATGTTTTACAACATTTACTCTGATTTTCCCCTGTTACGACACTTAAGGTGTCATTGCATTGCATTTTGAAAGAGGGTTTTGGTGATCAGGAGACTAGCGTGAATTATGAGAACTGCAGCAATCTGAATGAAACATACCTTACGACATCAGTTGTAACTTCACACTGCATTGTTTGTGTACATTCTGGACTGACCTGGCATTAAGGTACTTCAGGAAAAAAAGCTGTAAAAAGGAGATGTAGGCCCTTTGTTTGTTTGTTTTAGAGTGGTGTGTTTGCTTCAGTTGGCAACACAACTCGTGTTTTTGTGCTAAGACTATGGTTTTGTCATGTGGCCGAGTAAATCTAGAATTTTTAAGGATAGCAGCATGGTGCAGTGAAAAAGCAGTTTGGATCTGAACCGAGCTTGGTCTGCTCTGCATCAAAGTTTGTGTTCTCTCACTTTTCTTCTTTTCATTCCTCCAAAACAGTCACACAAAGTCAGTACTTTGGCCACCTCTCCTCTTTCTATTTTACAAAGAGAAATGTCTGGATTGTGCTCATGGGCTTGAGTTCCTGTTTGGAAAAGGGCCCAGCAGCTCTTTGATGTCTTCCAATAACTCCTATTTCTGAATTTCTTGTAGCTATCATATAAATACGATTTGTTTGTTTTTCTGTGTCTAAGCATAGATGCATAATATCCTTAACTTATGAAGCATATTGCTGAAAAGAACATTTAGTATTTTTTAATAATTGTTTTATGGTATGTCTATTTTTTTTTAGCCTTACCTTCAATGGTAACTTAAGGTAACGTTTTGCATAACAACTATATGAGCAAATGCATTTTTAAATAGTTGCTTTATGTCTAGATTTATTCAGTTCAAATGCTTTGAATAGAAAATAATAGAAAAAATGCTTAAAGAACATACATCAAGGAGGAAATGACATAAATGTCATTCAATAACTTTAGATGAGTCAGATAAAATTTTAAGTATTGAGGATTAGCATCCCATACACCTATTAAAATGCAAGTCAGCAGGTCACTAATCAGGTCACTTTTCATGCTGAATTAGATATTGCCTTTTTGGTGGCTCAGGCTTCTCAGCATTTTTGAGTCCTTGATGAAGCACGGTATGCTTACATCAGAAACTCAGTACTAGAACTAGTGGCTTCTTCCTGATTTTGTTGTAAACTCTTTCTGTTCTGAGGTCGTTGTTTTATTAATTTCTCTTGGTGGGTTGTCTATAATGTATAAAATAGTGCATTCTTCGAAGCACCTAAGAATTTCTGTTCCTCTGCTTGGCATCCTATTTCATTAAAGTATCTTCTGTTACATTTGTTACTAGCCAGAAGTTTCAAAACCAGGACTACTATTTTAACTTCTTGTGTATTTTTAGCTAAATCTCTTATATGTGGAGAAGGACAGGCAGGTGAAGAATTATACAAGTAATTCCTCATACCGTATTGCATATCTTGTCTTTAAAAAACATTTTAACTTTCGGGCATTTAGGTGCGTCTCCAAAATACTGAAGCAAACTTAAGACTAACCGGAACAGAATTTGTGCCGTAAGTATAATTTCTCTCCTGCAGCCTATATGAATCTAATTTAAGGATATTACTTTAAAAGATTTAATTAGAAGTAAGTGTATTTTCAAGAACTAAAGACACAGTATATGGTGTAAAGAAATCATATTTCTAGTGGTTTTACAGTCTTTAGTATTAAAAAAATGCCTTCAAAGACTAAATATGATATCAATTGTGTTATTTTTCTTGTGTATCTTGCCTTACTGAAAATTAGCACGCCAGTCTTCTACAACATTGAGGAATAATTGCCAGAATAAAATAAGGACTTTATTAATGTGGTTATGTAATTAATCATGGAAGATAGAGCATAGTTTCCTCTAAAAGTTACTCAAATATGTTGTGGGTAAATTGCACTAGATTTCACAAACAGTTTGAATTAGCATAAACAGGTGCTACCGCTGCAGAATACTTTCTGCGCTTGGCCACTACACAGTAAGGCATTAAAGGGCAGGCTACTTTGTGTGACACCGGAGTTTGAAATTAACTGCTTTTATTGTCATTATAAATGACAATATTGCTATCTTGAGTATTCTGGTTATGTTCTTTAGAAATGATAACTGACCAAGCTACATGAAAAGGGAATTTAAGATGATAAATTACAGCATTTGATGGTTTTTAAGTGGTTTTAAAATTAAAATACTTAATTGCCAGAAATGGGGAAGGCATACCAGATAAATGATTACCTTCTTCTTGTTTTATTTGCTGGGAATTTCCTCGTATGTCAAGCTATGGGGATCCTTGTGTGTCACAGTATTACTATGTTCTAAAAACAAAACAAAAATCCTAATATTGTTTATCTGCAGTGTAGCTTGGTGCCATTTTCCTGGGTGCTATGAGAAAACCTGAAATGTTATAATAATTTTACATGCTGTCCTTTTTGTAGCCTGAATGAACAGGCTTTTGTACCTGAATGAACATTCAATATTTCATTTTATTTAGGTTTGTTATCCAAATTTTCTATTAAAAGAAAAATTATTAGATACCTAATTAGTTTCAGTATTGTTTTCACCAGAATGTCTGAGTGTTTTGTTAACAGCAGCCGAGTCATGTTCAAAATATTCCTCTTCAGGGGTCCTTTTAAACCCATTTTACAAGTGAGGAAATGAGGCAGAGATGTTTCCTTCCCGAAAATCAAAACGATAGAGGAAACGGGAATGTCCAGATTAAGCCACTGCTTTTTTCAAGTGCTCTGATATTTTTATAATGTTGTATGTTTGTTACATATTACTGATGAATTTCTATTTGGAAGCTCTCCATATTCTGCTCTGCTGCAAGGCCAGACTCCAATTGCTTTCTGTTGCCATGCAGTAGAGAATTTGGAACACTTCCATGCCAGTTTTTTACACTCTTCCATGGCATCACGTTGACCATCAGATCCTTTATGTATTTACTTATGCTTCTACTTTCTGCTTCCGTTACAGCATCTGTAGCTTTCTGTTCCTGATTCTCCCAGTCGGCATGGGCTTGCTTGCAGCTATTTTGGGTTCAACTCTCAGTGTTCACATTGTTGATTCTTCCAAAATGCCGTGTGAGCGTTAACATCTGAGCACTTGCTCTGTTTTCATGCCTGGGTGCCTGGTAGCGTGGGTTTGCCAACAAACTGTAAAAGCAATTGCTGCAGAGCTTTAGTAGCCTCAGATTAGGATAAACTTGATTGTTCTGTGCAGTTGGGAGGGTTTCCAGTTAAGCTGGCACGCGCTTACTTTAAAAAAGAAGAAATATTATTAGCAGACTAATTTTGCCAGCTGTTTCTGAGTATACGTGAACTGAAATTCTCAAAGCTCATAATTTCTTTCATTTTTATGTAGTTTATAGCTAAGGAGGGAAATTTTTGAGAGGACGAAAGACAAGCTGTGATACAGGAATAATCCTGCTGCTCATTTTACATGTTGTTTCTAGAAGGAGAAGTTCTACAGATCAATGGGATTTTTGAAAGATCACTTACAAAATATTACATGCATCCACAGCACCATTTTTGAAAAGGTTTTTGTTATTTTTCTTGACCCTTTACAGAAAGTTTGACCTGAAGAAGACAACCTAACAACTGAGGAGTTTCTTTTCAGTGATATACCTACTGCAGTTATAAGAAGCAGGAGACAGAATTGTAAGGGGAAGTTTAACTCTGAGCGCTGCTGTTAACTCCACCTGTTATTTATGTTTTTGTATTTGTTATGTTATTTATATTTAATTATTTATAGTAATTGCTATTTTGATTTTCGCCTGTACAAAGAAAGACTATTTTGTTAATTAACGAAACGTGAGAGAAGCCCAGATGAGAAAGCACAGTTACTGGAGGACACAATGTGGACTCAGGAAAAAAAGGGGTCAGGTGAAACACTATGAAAAGGAAAAATGTTTTCCTTGAGATAATTCAGGTTCTTCCTTGTTCTGCATGGTAAATTCGCAAAACAGGTACTTAAAATGGCTGGGGAATTCTGTGGACTGATTGAGTTACGCTGAATAATACTAGTAATAGTATGGAAGAAGTTAGAAATTCCAATACTGGATGTGTTACTAAGGAAAATATCATTTCTATTAATGATTGAAACGGAAATTGGCAGTGGTGGCTCAGAACATAATGCCTATTTATCCTTATGGAAAACATGACACCTCAATTCAGTGTCAGATAACAATGTGCCAAATATAAAAAGGGATTTTCATATGGCATTTTAAGTACTCACTCTTGCTTCTAACTATGGTATGAGGAGAGCAGTTCCTATTTTGGCTGGATGAGAAAATGTCTATAAATGAAATTTAGGAGAAAATGCGTATATTTTTTCACTTACTAATAGAGTTTACAGTGTAAACTTCTTTTTAATTGCCTTTTCTTTCTACTCTTTTGATTTTAATGTGGATTAATTTTTTTTTTCAGAGAAAAAGACTGAATGTCTGTTTCTCTCAAGATAAGCACAATTCGGTTCCTGTCTGTTAAAAATCTTGATAATTATTTCCAAGCACATTTCCTTTTATCGTTGTCTTTTCTTCATTTATATAGGTTTATTTGAGTGTAGTTTCCATAAGACATTGTAGTTTCTTGCTCTAATACATTACTTCTGGAGTCAGATGATAAGAGGTTCTGTATTTTGCCACTTTCCTTACAGAAATGTGATTTTGGATCATATCCTTAATGTCTGCGATGCTGTTTGCTGAAGTCAGGGGGATCTGTGGATGCAGGGACGTTTGGCTCAGACCCTCTGTTCCTGAGGGACACTTGCCAACATTCTAAAATGCTTTTTTTCTGACCGTCAAACGAGAATCCAGGGTAGACTAGAAAGGGTGTTGAAGTTTAAGATTACTATGGGTAGAGTATTTTAAACTATAATTGAAGACAGTATGTTTTTTATTTAAAAGGAAATAGAAAAGGTTAAAACAGGACTCTTTCCTATACTGCCGCGATTATTTATTTTAGGGTTATAGCTTACTTAGGAATCTAGTTCTGTCCTGCAGCTCCTCGTGTTGTGACACCATTATTTACTCAGCAGTTACTCACACTAATGGAACAATTTGTGCGTAACTGCTGATGACTATGAGTAATAACTTTACGGTATATAAGAAAATTAATTCTTAAAAAATCTGAGGAATTTAGATTCCCCTTTCTAAAACTGGCCAAGAAATAAAGCCTGCCATGTCATAGGTTTAAAATAATATGATGCAGCACAGTGAAATGTCTATCATAAGCATTAGAATTTTCGAGGTTGTATATTTACCACTGCATTTATTTAATTTTAATTACATTTTAATTAATTTTATTTTAGATACTTTAAGATCTTATTTATAAAATTATCTAGGAGTTTGATTTTTATAGTCTGCTCTGAATACTTTTTTTTGTGTAATGCTATAAGCCATATATCCTAGATATTTTCATTCTGAACAAAATAGTAAGAGACTGTCAAAGCTGGTATATATTAAATCTCTGTTTCTTTATTAATGTGTATTTCAAGTATTTACTGATGCGGTTCTAGTTTTGTAAGACAAAAATAGTAGTCTAACATAAAGTAGCACAAAAGAGCAATTGTACTTAAGAAGAAAGAGAGCTTAGTTTAGCAAAAACTGATTACCTGAGTTACTTGTTTTAGTACATGAAGTTGTAGTTCTTAGTACTAATATTTTTGACAGTGTATTTTTAAATGTGTTAATAGGGTAAATAAATTAATTAGAAATGCAGAATTTGGAATGAAACAGACCTTTTAAGTGGAACAAGTCCAATCCAGGGTCTTGGAACCTGTATCTGTTATATTCCATCCCACTGGAATATTACCAGGCTAGCAGGAGCGGTAGTGAACTCAATACTATGTACAGTATAAATAATCGCCATATTTTGAGCAGCAAGCATCATGACCAGCTGATATTTTCTTTCCTGAGGACCAGTTGTTCCCAAGAGTGCGTGGCTGGAGCCATATGATCTTATCAACACATTTGAGAGCCCTACCCAAACACTGAGAGAGATTTCGCCGCAGCAATGACTGTCATAGAAGAAAGTCGCCCTTTTGCCCAGCAGCTATCCAATGTCTACTTTACTATACTTTCCCTTTTTTGTTTTAAACTTTTTGTGAAGATCAGCCTTGCCATACTGAGTCATTTCTACATCGTGAAAGGAAACCGTAAGGAAGCAGCAAGGATAGCTGCTGAATTTTACGGAGTTCCTCAAGGACAAGGTATATTTGTACTTACTATCTTATCACTACTGTTTGGGGGTATTGTTGCTACTGTTTTTTTTTCCAGGTAATTATTTATCTGCTAACCTCACTTATATTCAGTTTGTCAAATGATATGCAAGAATGGTTTGGGTTTTTTTCTGTAGGTCTGTGATTTTTTAACGAAGATTATCTGAAGGAGTGTTGTTAGATTATTTAAGTTGTTTGGGGTTTTTTTTAGGTTATTAAAGTCAGAATGAAACTGAAATAGTACAGCCAATGTCCTGTTAGGAAAGAGGCCTGTACTTAAGATGGCTATATTTAAGGTTGCCAGTTACTTCCCAATCTAAGACAGTTTTCCAAATTACTTGTAAGGTTCCCCATCTTACCCATTTGTGGTTGAAATTTTCCACGCTTGGCATGTGATTATTTTGCAACACTTTAGTGAAACTAATCCAGATATTTCTGAGAATTATTTCTTGATTAAGCTAAAATTTTCTTGTAATAATTTATTTGAGAAGATACAGCCCTTCTGCACTTTGAATCAGTGTCTTGACAGGTATCCGGAAGCTTATTGTTGGTCAGGGTGAGCTTTTGGGCATCTATGTGGAAACCCATCAAATTTTACTGGGTTGAAAGCTCTTGTGAAAATTCCTTTTTCTGTTTGCTCAGGCAGAACTTTGGCAGAGCTGGGTGCTGCTGTTCCCCCAAGCTCACCTGTGGTGAACCAGTACCATTGTCATTCAGTTTCTTTGCCCAGGTCACAGAACGCAGAAGACTCTCTTCTCGTTCTGGTATCCCAGTGCGTGACTGACCCATGGTTTTGCTCAACTTGGGATCCCTGCTGCCTCGCTTGTCTTTGATTGTTGTTCCTTGTCATCTGGGATGACATCACATTTGAGTTAGGTGATGGAACAGGAGGACTTGTCTTGCCTCTTACTGCCTTCACCACTCATCCCCACGTACCGTGAACAGGAGGAAATAACACAAGTTTAATGCAAAGGGGGAAACTGTAGGAACAAGCCAGAAACAGTTTCGAACATAAAGATCTTTTCAGTCTTCAATGTTGGGACAAAAGTTAGATGTTTTGTGTCTATGGATTTAAATTTGCAAACCAGAGAGAGAGGCTCACATCCTAAAGCAGGAGTTAGCTTGCTTTGCAGATTTACCTGAGGTGGATTTATATCATGTGTTCTGTGCACAATTTAGAGAGAAAGGTCTGAAACCCAAAGTTTTTATGTCTGAGTGTGTTAATCACATCTTTTTAACTCTTAGGCATGTATGTGTGTGAGCATGTGTACAGATATATATATTTATGTGGGGGTGTGTACGTGTATTCAGTAGAGTGGGATGGGACTGACTGTCCCACTGGCAGAAAAACTCTCAGTGAGTGTGGTAGCCCTCGCCTGAAATCAGGAATTATTTTGTCAAAAACTGCTGGCTAGCTCTAAGGCAGCTCATTCTGGGAAGACTGACACAGAGTCTGAGTAAGGAAGGAAAAAGACTGGGAAAAACTAGAAGGAAGGGAATAACATGCATTAGGTTCGAGAGTAAAATAGTCTCTTACCTGTTGCTGAATGCAGGAGACTTTAGTTTGGTCATTTGTCTGAACTATTATATCTAAATAAATGTATATACAGCGTTCTAGTAGCTGGCCCATTCCAAAGATGAAAATCTATCACTCTTGCAGGTTACTGTTTTGCTCAGGTAGAAGAGGTTTATATGATTTAAAGCCTCAAACATATGGTAGAGTTTCTGGTTTTCTGCTTGGTTTATTGAAAGAAAATAATTAATGCAACTATTTTGTGCTTAAACTGTACTTTTTACAACTCGACACCTCGGTGTCTTAATTTTTCACTGCCCAACTTGCAGCGTTTAGGTCTGGATTGGGACAGTCCTAAGCGCATGTTCAGCCGAAGTTACACAATCTGCAAATTCAGCCGTTGGTTGTGATTAGCAGGACCAATCCTTGCTCTTTGGGATGCAAATAAGGCTCCTCAAAATGACTATTTTATCTTATCTTTTCTATACTTTTGTTCTGTGTTTGTAGAAGGGGGTGTGATACTGTCTCATTTCACACCATGTTGTGGGATTTGGTTTGTTTATATTTGTGAAATGCAGCACCGAGATACCTCAGTAGAGTTTAAACAATACCGTGGAACAAAATAACCTGTTCAAAGAAATATCTAGAAGATGTACAATAAGTAATGTGAAGCTACAGCTTTTAACATTAAATGATAAAATTAAATACTGAGTATCCTTCTAATTAGTGATCCTGTTCTATGTTTTTTATTAAGCAACTGAGAAACCTCAAAAGAAAAAACCCAAACCAGAAAAATAGCCTGTTGTTGCCTAATTGAAGTTTATGGTGTTTCAAGAAGTAATTCTAATTAGAGGAAATGTTAGTTTTCATTTTCTAGTTTTAACCTGATTACGTACTCTTCTAATTCTGTTAGTGCTGGTATTTTCAGTTTGCTTCTAATACTACAAAATTGCTTTTTGCTGTTCTAATGGCTTGGCTAGGATAGAGTGCTCTAATTTTGAAGAAGAGCCTTTGGAAATCATGTGCTACCAGGCACAGGCACTATTTCATGTTTACTGACTTGCACTCTGGAGTTAAAATAAGCCTTTCTTTTAGGAAGCCTGTATCAATTGAGGACATTTTAGGTACTGAGCAGTAGTACTTGGTGGAACTCCTTTGCTCAAACTGAAGATGTATAGGTCAGTACAGGATTTGAGGCCCAGGGATCACACATTTCATGGCTGGCTGCCTTTGTTTTGTGGCTTGTTCTTTGTCGAATACAAGGAGACAGCTTTATTTGTGTCGTCTGCCTACTGTGGTCTTGTTGTTAGATACTAGTAGTGAAACAGGTCATATTTTGTTCCTTAATATTTCAGGAATATTTTCTCTCCGGTATGGATAGTCACCCATCTACTGTGTTAAATCCATCCCTTGGTTCTCATATGTATGTGAACAGCTGGATAGGGAGAGCATCCCAATAATTAGTAATTATTATGCTGTGTATGCAGCATTGAAAGTTAAGAACTAGATCAATGTTCAGCATCAGCTAAGACCAGAAAAGTGCATATAAAACCTCTCTCTACTAATTGTATGTTACATTAATTTATTTATGGAGATGAAGTCTGAGTAAAACTTTTCTCGTGTGTACAGCTGAAAGGCACCTTGAGAGGTAATTTGGATGCTCTAGGATCAAATATACATTGGTTGTCTGGCAAATGTTTGTCTAACCTGTTTTTAAAATGCTTAGTAATAGTGATTTCTGCAGTGTCCTTATGCAACCAATTACAATTTTTGCTGTTCTCATCACTGGAACACTTCTCAAGACCCACCTAAATCTTTATTTCCGCAAACTAAATACATAAAATATGATTAAGGTATTTATCAGTTTTTCTCCATCTATGAAAAGTAATCCGTTTAAAGACTATTATCATGCGTCTTCCGACCTCTACTGTTTTTGTCTTTTCTAGAATAAAGAAAAAAGGATTTAACTTAGTCTGTCCTCCTCAGTCTTGTTTTCCAGACCTGGAAATACTGTAGTTGCTCTCCTTTGGACCTGTGCCAGTTCATACACAGTTCAGAGACATCTTTATTGATGTCTAATTCCCCATGTTAAACAGTGCTCCAGCTGAGACTTTATTAGTGCAACCAGTGGAACTGTTACTTGTATAAAAGTGGAACAGTTACATCATGTGCCATATATATGATACCCTATGTAATGCCTCCTGGAATGATGCTCCCCCACAACAGTAAAGTATTAAGGATAAAGTTTGTAGCCTGCTATAAACCGCCTGTTAACACAGAGTCACTGTACTGTGCATTTGCTTTTTCCTCTCTTAGTGTAATACTTTGTACTGGCCTTCAGCTAATTTCATGCTCTTGATATCAGACGGTTTCTCCATTTTACTCAAGGCTGCTTTGAATTGCTTCCTGCTGAGCAGTTCCAGCACCTGCAGTTTAGTGTCATTACTGATTTTATAAAAAGAAATATAATATTCTATCAACCGCAGTATTAAAAAACTGAACACCACTAAATGCAGGACAGAACTCTGCAGTCATTTACATTTGTTTAAAATGCATTAAAGATCCATGTTTTAATAAATGATCAGAATTGAATTCTTTTTTCAGTGAAGTCAGAGGTATTGCTACCATAAAAGTATTAAATGAAAAAGGGATCCATTCTATTATAAAGGTCCCGTTTACTGGATTATTTTTAACTTTGGCACTGGCTTTGTAAACACTGATATGCACATACTTGCCCCATTGAATTGAAAGGGACTGATGAGTTGTTCAGAGTGCAGTGCTTTGCAATCAGGGGTTATAGCTGTGTTGTAAATAGGTTGTGGTACCTAGCTTTGCTTTTTTTTTCTTGTGTTGAAGTAAACATGTATTTATTCATTGTGCTAGAAAATTCACAAAAGTCAACGTTTTATTCATTTCTTTCTTTATGGAAAAAGTCATAGCACATATATGTATATTTATTTTTAAACTTCTGTGCCCTACAAACTGGCCTACAAAAATGAACTTAATTGCAAATTAACTTTGGGTATAATTAGCTCCTTAGCAGGCTGTCTGCAGTGACAGTGATCTGCACAGTAAGATTTCTTCTCTGGCGGTATTTCCAGGGCTGTGAGGAGTTAATAAATAGCTCAGCCTTTTGTACAGCTGTTGTTGGATACAAACTGGAGGATCAAAAGCAACCTTTAGATTTTTCCTACTATACCAGCTAGCTCTTCATGTCACGAAAGCACTCTGTATATACATGCGCTGAATTGGAGCTCGGCTGAGCTTTACAGTTCAGTTGCTTTAGGGCGAGGTAGTAGCACTGTGGTATGAAGTGATTTCAAAGTGTACGTGTAACTCTTAAGAGTTAATTCGTTGTCAGGTGTTTTGGGTCTGTGAGATATAAACTGTGCTGACCAATACTGGTAAATGCTGGGTTTGTATGGAAGAGTCCATACTTTGATAATACAGATAACTTCATAGAAGGAGGTATCATTCTCATTCATAAACTTTTTATGAGGCAAAATGAATGTATTTTCTCAAAATGAAACCTGATACTCAGTAACTGTCAAAATGCTTTTAGCTGCAAGCAGAAGGTGGTATAGAGGAACTTTCTTATGAAAGAATCATTTTGCAGAAGTTAATATAGCATATTTGACAAACGACTAATCGTGTACTTAGATACATACTTGGGCTGTGATGCACAAGCTAAGTAGTTCTGAAAACATAAAATGCTTTTCCTTAATACTCTATTTTTTAATTATGTCAAACTGTCTTTGCAAAAGTTTTCATAGAATATCACTTTATGTGTAACTATACTATTTTAAAGTAATATTTGAAAGTTACTTGAAAGCAGAATTTGTAGTATTATAGTTTCTCAAAATATATTATACTGTTCTTGCACAACTGGAGAGGTGAACATGCCCTGATTTCTTCTAAGTTTTACAATAAGAAAGTCTACTTTTGAATGAACACAGCGAGTTCTAAGCTAGCCATCTTTGCTGTGTCTGCCTTGGCCAGGCATGGTAGGAATGCTCAGTACACTGGTTATTCCTAGTTACCCTAAATTAAGCCATCCACAGGATTGTGGTAGTTGAAGGCTGGAGTCCCCATCTCCTTTCAGTGTTATGAGACTTGTAAATAGCGTGATGCCTTCTGTTTCCTTCTTTTTCTTTTATGCTAAGCGCTGCTTGGGTGGACCCAAGAAGCCGGTCCATTAAATACAACTAATAAATAGGAAATAATGCTATGTTTCACTGTTAGAGATCTGCGGTTTGGAAAGCCTGATTGCATTTCGAACTGTAGTGAATGATGAAAGCAACATTGTCCTATTATTTTATTCTAACAAGTTGCAATTGATAATGTCACTCAGCAACAGTTGTTATGTAGGGAAGATAGGCATGAGGCATTTTCTCAACTTGCATTCCACAGAGATCATAGTTCTATTAATAAAAGCCATATAAGACCTCTACGAGCTTCCTGGATACAATAGAGATTCATTTAGTAATGACAGGAATATTGTATGGCATACCTATTCACCATACCACTTGGAGTAAGGCACCACATTTAGCATTTGTTTTTCATATGCAGCACGTAAGCTAATGGTGTAAAAATGCTCAAGATATTGTGAGTGTTCTTTTTTGAAAGTTCAGAAGGGAGGTTTTTTTAATGGAGCTCATCACTTTTTCTTACGCTTCTCTTATGCTAAATAAGTTTGCCTAATGTGACAAATAACTCATACTTCAAAATAAATCTCAAGAAGACGCTTGCTTAGAATGAAGCAAATGATACCACATGTCAGCAAGATACCAGAACCATGCTTCTCGGAAGAACATAACCTACCTTAAAGGGATTTCGGTGAGAGTTGTATGATGTGACTAGACTGGCATGGCCAGAGCCCTGACCTATTTGCAGGAACAAAAGCCGAGCACATCTCTTGGCAAGCATTGACTCGTCCCTCACCTTAATGAAAATCTCTGAGGCTACAGAAACTTCTAGTGAATATATCCGCTGGAGCCTGTTTGCATATTTGTTTCCCTGAAAGAAACTGAGATATCCTATCATGTGGATTCCTTTGTGTTGGTTTTGGTTTTTTTCACTCCTATCTGTATTTGTATGGCAGGACCTCCTTGAGAAGAGCATCGCCACAGGCTGTATTTATACTCAGTATCATTTATGTGTGCCTTCTTGAAATGTGTCTTCTGAAGATGGACCTTTACTTGTCACCAGGTTGGGTTGTTGGCTTGCTTGATGTGCACAGTCTTAAGTTAACTCACATGGAAACCCCCTTCAATTGATTTCTTTATTTTTCTGGATTAAATCTGAACTACAAACAAGTATGAAATGAAACATGAACTCTGATGAAGCTTAAAACCTGGATTTTCAAAGGTGCATAGCAACAAGTCTGAAAGATAATCCTGGAGCAATCTGTCTGCAAGGCCTTAAAGACAACTGTTGTTAAAGAAAGGCTATTAGGACATTCCAGTACTGGATCGGGGCAAGCTCAAACATCCCATCTGCGCTGGTGCATCGGTGGGGCATTAGGCAACAGGGGAGGCCCAAAATAGCCTAGCTCCCTGAAGGTGATGTTCCTCCCCTCGGCCATGGCGTTGTTACGGCCAGCGTTGTGCTATTCACACTCCTCTCTCGCTGGGGATGTTCTCAAGCATTTGCAATGCAGGCGAGCAGCGAGTGAACTTCTGCCAGGGTGAGATGATGATGATGGCTTTGGGGGAATGCATTACGTGCCTAAGTACTGAGCTCTCTTCGTGACTGCAGCAGCACTGGCTGGTGGGTCATAAATCCATTATGGCATGCTGCATCTGTTGCACTAGTGGATGTTACTCTCTGCTGTGTGTAGAGCCCTTCTGGCAACAGATACGGTCGCGCTCTTCACGGCTGTTCTCTGACAGCAGTGGGCTGAAGAGTCACTCTGTGGTGGTCTATACCACTCCCGCACTGACCACTGGTCCCACACCTTGTGTCTGTCTTCTCTGTCAATACCTGAAGCCCAGGCCTGCTTGGTAACTGATTTAGCTAGATTCATCAGCATGACTGCTGTGATTTGTTTTTCTTTAACCCACATATTAGCAAATATTCTGTGTTACCACTGCTGGTCTGCGTGGAGGGCTCTGGCGGTTACACATTGCAAATCCACAAGCCAAAAAATGTAGAAAACGTATAATTTTTCCATATTTGACTTCTCTGGTGGCTGAGACAGAGCCCTTATCATCTCGGAATTTTAAATCTTTTCTAAACCTTCCATTCCGATTGCCAGCATTCAAGGATAGAAAGGCCTAACAACTGTAAATGTCTCAGCGGAAGAGGTAGGAAAACTACTAGCCATCCATGCTGTTGCTACCTTAATAATAATAACAATTTGTATTTCCAGCTCAGAGAGCGCGATGATACTGTATAAAGAGCAGGAGTGCTTAGTAGGCTTTTTTAGTGCTTCTGGTGGCATGGAGAAATGTTATTTTATGTTTAAGTAACTAATGACATTTTAAGTATTATCTGCTGTTATTTGTCTAGATGTGGAGGACAGAGGACTGGTTGGTGACCACTGGGTAATACTTAAGCTTTGGGTGGACTGCTAATGACTTATAATGGCATTGTGTCGGCCGTGAAGTCCAGCTTGATGCAAGAATCTATTTAAATTTCAGCTTCAGGGTTGTAGTCTGTGGATCATGTCAGCAGGAAAAGGCGATTTCTCATCCTGTTCCAGAGTTTCCTGTGGCAGGTTCCATGCAGTCACTGTGACCCTATAACAATCCTGGCCATAAAAGCAGAGGGAACCTGAGAGTACAGGAGAGTTTGGGAAGGGAGGTGGCTCATCGGTTGGCTGACTGAAGGAGGGGTGCACACAAAACACTGATCTGTGACATTTGAAAATAGTGCAATTTTGTTCAATTTTTCCTAAGATAAATTGCTGTTACTCGAGTTTGGGCTGTATTGCATTGGGCTGCATTATGTGTTGAAAGGTGGTGTTTGGTTTTTTTTTTTGTCATTGTTTTTATTAACACTTTTCTTTGGTGTGTTACCACAAGTGCATCTTTATTGCCTCAAGAGCAGTCTTCAAAGTAGAATGAGTTCCCCATTGAAAGAGAGGAACAAAAGTTTCTTTCTGTTTTCATTCCCACCTGTTAAGAGCTGCTGCCCCTGTAAACTCCGAGCTATTTGCTGACATAGAAATGTTGAAACTGTACTGACATGTCTTTTTATAAAAACCTGGATGAAAAAGATCGTGAAGAAAATCACTTGAAAGTTTCCTTTAACTGTTCTTCCCCTGGGTTATAAGAGTTGAATAGAACTAAATATTAGGGAAATGCAACATAATGGTTTATTTAAAAATTCTCTGTTAAATTAAGTCAGAATTCCAAAATCTTCAGTGAAATCCTCCAGTTCCCTTACTCTGAGACTGCAGTGTCTGCCCCTTCCTCTGGTGGCTTTTCTGCAGGTAGCTGCGTTGCTTCTGTGAATAATTAGAATATGAATACTGTCCTAATTGCTTGTGTACCAGAGCAGGAAGGTAATGGCCTGCTGTATTTTTTACATACTTTGATATCTACTTAGATTTCTCTTATGGGTTTTCTGGGGGATTTTGGAAGTGTTTATCTTTTATAGAGAAAAATCTGAGGAACACAATCCAAGTACCAAGCCTCAGTGGTTTCAAATATTAATAGTTTTATTACTGAACGAAGTCAAGAGATACTGATTTTTGTTTTGTGGCTAATGTAATGCAGTGCATGGATGGTTGACAGGAGGAAGATCACATAGCAAATTCCATGCCAGAGGTGGAAGAGAAGTAGTGACTTCTTCAGTCTCACTCCACAGTTTTAACTGTATGTTCATCCCCTTTTTATATCGACATCTCAATTCTGTTTTTAATACATTTCCAGTTGATTTTGGATGTTGGTCTAGCTTTCACTTTTTTTATGTACTGTTTTAATAGGACTTTTTAATGGCTTTTGCCCAGAGGGTGAATAGTTATGTCTAGCAGAATTTAGTGCAAAGTTGCTTCTAGAGTCCTGAAAGGAATAAGCTTTACCTTCCGTAAAAGTGTGAAAAAAGATTCTGATGTCCTCCAAAGTAACTTAATAATATTGAGTGCAGGTGTCTATGGAAATAGGGATAAATTCCCTTGTGCCCTTGCCTTGAAGGTGGCCGATTTTGGGGTTAGTCTAACTCCACTGGCAGCCTCTGAAATTAGTAAAAGAGAATAATAACCAAGAGGGCTGGAATATTTGTGGAAAGCAAGTTGTATGAACTACTTCCAGGCTTGTACCTCTCCTCTAGAAGGACCCAGCTTCATTCTCAGCTGACAGCCTCACCCACAAAACTCCTACAAAAACATGTAGGTCTTGTCTTCCCAGCCAACTGTAAATCCCTGCCCTGCAGCGCCAGATGCTTTGCTTGATCCTGAGCTTCACCACCTTCTCCTGAAAGTCCTGGGATTCTATTCCAAATGGGAAGGAAGTGTGAAACCGAGATGAGCTTCACAGCCATGGCAACATCAGAAATTCTCATCAGTTATTTCTCACCTGGAGAACAGGGCAGATGTCCTCCTGACACAGACACGTCCTTAGTAAGGTTTCCTATTAATTCATTGTTCAGTGTTTATTTACTTGAAGAAAACACTACGATTTAACAAGTAATTGTAGTATTAAAGTGATATATTTATAATGTGCCTTTTTATAATGAGCAAAAGCTCTTTTCAAGACTTAGTTGCAGAGTCTGCTTGCTGGATGGGTAGAAGCGTTTATTTCAGTCTGTGAGATTTTCTGGTTCATTCTGGTTCATTCAGCTGGATAAAACTGGAGGAAAACAACTTTCTGACAGCAGCATAACGTCTGGGAGAGCGCAGGTTTGTCCTCTCTTGCGAGACCGGCAATAGCCCACCTGCTTCTGTTCTGCCAGGAGGATAGTGCCATTCTGGTAGGGCAGCGCTCACGTGCTCTCATTTCAAGGTGAAATTTGCAGCTGCTCCTTACCCTACCTAACTATAATCTTGCCTCTGATTTTCTCTGAAAGAAAAACAGGAGGGGTATGGAAAATTTCGTTGAATACCTGTGTATTACTTCAACATCTTAGGGATTAATTTTTGTCAGGTATCTGAAAGGAGTAGTACTAGTGAAACCCAGTAAAGTTAATTTCCTTTTAAAAAGCTTACAAATGGCTAGTTTTTAGATCAGTAGAAGAGGATAGTGAGGAAATACTAGAAAGAAGTGGCAGGGAGGTAAAGGCAGCTCCTTAACATGTTATTAATACAGAGAAATCACTGTCATCTTTATCCATGCTGGAATTGTATCATGGATTGCTTCTCCCTGTAGATTTCTGTTGTATAGTATCAGCCTAATACATAGTAACAAACAAAAAAAATTCTACTACCAGTTGTTGCCCTTGTTTTTGTCATTATTTCAACAAGTTTTTGTTATTACTTAAAATATTGACTTGTGCTTCTTCTGACAAACTACAACCTTACTTTCATGATGGGATCAGACTTTCAAAACAACCAGTGAAATATCTAAATATCTTTTTTTTTTTTTTTTTAGTAGTCAAACCATGGTTTTATTTAATCAGGTGGTAGTTTTTAGTCGACATCTGTAGGACACCTTGTCCCCTATTTAAAAAAAAAAGAAAACAACACAAAAATCTCCACAGCACAAAAAATCAGAAATGCTTCGTAGTTTCACGGATTCTTCTGAGTTCCAAAATCTTTTAACTGCAAGTTACATATGAGTAAAGCTTGATACAGTAATAATTATTGTTTACATTGTTAAAAGAATTGCCATTCTGATAAAGCAGTTTTAGTTTTTCTGTTTTAAATTGCTTGTTATTCAAGGAACAAAGCATTGAATATTCATGCTTTAAGAATCTTTAAGTTTCTTTTTTGGTTAAATGATTAAAAAATTAACACCTTCTTTCCATTTAAATCATGTAAATAGTTAAGAGTCATGCTGTAGCTAAGCTGATTCTTTCTCCGTTTTAAAAATAGAAAATGCTGGAGCAGTTCTTCCCTTCCCCCACTGTGTACTCACTAGTCCAAGCTAGTAAATGTTACTGAATGGATTTCAGTGTTGTGGCCATTCTACAGTACGTACAGCAAGATCCTTTGTGAAAAAAAGCGAAGGAGGAAAATAGGTAGTAGAAATCCATTTGCGGACGTTCGTCAGCCCCACGTACCTGCACCAATGACAGCCAGGCTTTCCTGCAGAACCAAATCATGACAACAAACACTGCTGTCCAGAGGAGCCAGAATCTCCCCAAAAGACGCCTAGAAAGTATAGGGGAGTGTCCTGCGAAACGAAAAGCTAGCTGGGGTATTCTGACCAGCCAAGGTTAGTAGAGCAGCCATTGCAGAGACCGGGTGCTGAAGTATGCTAAGCTGACCCAATTTCTGATGTTCTAGCTCTAAACTGTGTTTTGTTTTGGTTTGTTTGTTGTTTTTTTTTTTTTTTCTAGCTGTAATATAAATGCATGCTTATGTTAGTGGCACTTTATTGTCTCGCATGGGTTAATGCAAAGGTGTTGAAGCTATTTTTGTTCTTTCTGCCCTCTTATCAGCTGATCTAAAATACCTTTTCTTGTTTATCTGCCCTATTTGTTCTATGCAAGTGGTTAAGGCTTGGCTTACCCTGACTTTTGCTGTGCTGTCACAAGGTAACTGGATACTGAAGGCTAATTGTTTACAACAGGCAGCGGGGGGGAATGGGAGGAGGGGGAGGAGTAAGCTCTACATATGACTTTTATATATAAAGAGAAGCTTATAGGTAGCTGAAATTGAAGGCAATGGAGGAACTACAGGTGACAGAATTCTTGTCCTGTACTAAGATAGTAAATACAAAGACATAATTATAAAGATTTGCACAGAGAAGTACTTAGGAGATATTTAAGTTGCTGGACATTGATGTTTTCGGCAATGAGCAACAAACTATTGTAAAATAAGTGTTTAGGACTGCTATTGTCTGTGCCATATTTTCCTATTTTTTTTCATCTTACAAGTATGTAAAAGGGAGCTTTGAGTAACTGTGAGTCTAATAGAGATTTTTTTTTAAAGAGTGATCATAATCCCAGTTACTGTTGACCATGTCATGAGGCTTAGAGTGAAACAACAAAGAAATTAAGGAAATCAAACTTGAAATTCCTGATAATGTGATGCCAAATGAAAAACAGGAGGTGTTAAAATAGTCAAGGAAAGTAGGAGACAGGAAAGAGAGATTTGCTATATTGTGCTTAGAAATAATTATGAATTTGCTGTGTAAAACATAGCTATATGTTATAGGAAGTGGAGTTATTCTTAAAAATACCTTTGCTAATTTCCAGTACTGCGGGTTTTAGAATTAAGCAATATTCAAGAATTTAAGCAACAGTTGCCATAACTTCCCAAGAGACTATTTGAATGCAATGGTACTGTAAGGTTATATTTATTCATCAGTTTTAATACGTAGCATAACTTTTACCCTCATATTGTTTACCGTTTGGGCTAAGATTTCCTGTTCTACAGTAACTTTTATTTATGAAGATCTCAGCTAGTTAGGTCAGTATTTTCCAAAAAACTAGGACATTCTCCCTCAACTGGAAAGAAATTTTACAAAAGTTTTTCAATGTTAGCCCTAGCCACTCCTTGATATGGTTCAGGGTTAGGCCCTTTTGCTGTTCTTGCAAAGAAATAGCTACTGTCAGCCAAGTTTTGAAATTTTCAAAATCCTAGCAAAATACGGAAAGTAAAATTTCCTGAAGATTCCATATTAACACGGTCCATCTACTTACAGCCTCTTTGGGATTGCCAAACTGGGTGGGTGTATGTATTGATGGACATCTTGAATTACTGAGAGACTTCTCTTGCATTGAGGGTGTTGCAGTTTGCTGGAATAACAGATCTATCTAATGTCAAATCTGAAGAAGGCTCTTTTCTTCCCTCTCTCTTCCCACCCATGGAGGTATCCAAACCTGACTTTGTTCTTCAGGCACCCTTGCAGAGCAAAGCAAGAGGAAGGGATATTGCATGGCAGGATGTAATTAAATGCGTTGCTTGGAAAAGGACTAAAAGTGATACAGGGTGGAATATGTCATTAGAAGATTCGGTAGAAGGGTGAAGGGATAGAGTTGGGCTAGGAAAAGGACTTCAGCCTACTGGTATGAGGGTCCGCCACCAGGTTATTTTACCAAAACTTCCTGGATGTGGCAAAAATCAGCACACTTGACCCAGCTTTGCTGCTCAGCTGGGTGCTGGCTAGGGGTTATGCCACGTGCTGGATTCACTCTCTGCAGGCAGGGAAAATACCGGGGATACTGGAAAAATTGCTTGCAGTCTGGATTAAGACTGAGACTGCATTTGAGGAGCAAAATGATTCCAGGCAGAAGTGAGTGGAATGTCAGCTCCGAATGTCTGTATGCTTTTTCTGTCAGCTTCTAGTTGGGAAGGCCACTGGAAAACCTTTACTTCATTTTAGTGACTCATCCAAGGTAACGATAACAGCCCAAGCATGCTACCAGCTGCTCCATGTACTCAGATCTCTCTGCTGTGGGTCTAATGGATTACGGCGTTTAGAAGTTGATGTGATTTTACACCTTGGCACTCACGCCATGGCACACAGAGTTTGCAAGCTACTTTTGGCTGGAAAAATAGTCAGCCCGTTGTTGGTCCTTCAAGAAGACGGAAAAAGCAAGCTGTGCATGAGCAATGAGCAATGTGACAAGCGAAAGGGCCTGACACGCTTCGTCCCATGTGTGCCAGGAGCCAGCAGCAATGACTGCAGCGGCTGCTGCCAGTGTCATTGTCATTGCCTTCATATGGCATAATGCTGCTTCTGCTGGGACACAGGCGAGCTGTGCTTGGAGCACAGAATCACCGAGTGGCAGGGGTTGGAAGGGACCTCTGGACATCATCTAGTCCACCCCCCTGCCAGGGGACAGATTGGACAGGAACACATCCAGGCAGGTTTTGAAGATCTCCAGAGAAGGAGACTCCACACCTCTCTGGACAGCCTGTGCCAGGGCTCTGCCACCCGCAAAGGAAAGACATTTTTCCTCATGTTCAGATGGAATTTCCCATGTTCCAGTTTGTGCCTGTTGCCCCTTGTCCTGTCGCTGGGCACCACTGGAAAGAGTCTGGCCCCGTCCTCTTGCCACCCGTCCTGTAGGGATTGATCAGCATTGATGAGATCCCCTCTCAGCCTTCTCCAGGCTGAACAGCCCCAGCGCTCTCAGCCTCTCCTCAGCAGGGAGGTGCTCCAGTCCCCTGAGCATCTTTGTAGCCCTCCACTGGACCCTCTCCAGCAGTTCACTGTCCTTGAACTGGGGAGCCCAGAACTGCACACAGCACTCCAGATGTGGCCTCACCAGGGCAGAGCAAAGGGGGAGGATGACCTCCCTTGACCTCCTGGCCACGCTCTTCTTGATGCACCCCAGGAGACTATTTGCCTTCTTGCCCACAAGGGCACACAGCTGGCTCATGGGCAACTTGTTGCCCACCAGTACTGCCAGGTCCCTCTCATCAGAGCTGCTCTCCAGCAGGCCAGTTTCCAGCAGGATATTGCTGGGGTGTTTTTTTAGGATTTTTAATATGGTTTAGTGGCTCGTGTATCTGTGTGAAAAGGATGTTAAATTGCAATGACAAAGCACTCAAAATTTAGGAATTGTTAAAAGTAACATTGCCTGTGCTGTGCTGATTTGACCCTCCAATGCGCTAGAACCCAGTATTTGACAGCAGAAGCACATGCCATACTTTTCCACAAAGCCTGCTTTCTTGGAGGTGCAAGATGGACAATCCTCTGAGAATTCGTTAGGTTTATACTTGGAAAAAATCTGCCCTGTGTTTTCCTGTGTGTTGCAAAGGTAAGAAGGTGTGAAGTGTAGGAAAAAAGGGTTAACTTTTTAATGTCCGTAAAAGCAAATTCTCTTCTTGTCTTTGCTGTGCCACCTGTGTGTTTTAAGACCAATCATCTAACCTAAAAGTTTCTTGACTGATCATGGTTATTATTATCTAAGGCTGAAATTTCAGAAGCTTAGAGGTCTCATAGCTGTAATTAAACTATGCTTTCAGTGTACACTGCAATGCTTAAGTACCCTGGAAAAAATAAGCTATTAGATTGGGTTTATAATTTAAGCATTAAAACTCTGTCTTTTGGCTACTTAGTTATAAAACACTGTATATGAAGATTCAGCAAGGGTTTTCAAGTATTCTTTTATTATTGGGAGAATACCATGAAAAAGGCAATATAAAATTCACAATGTTATAGTCAGTTTATTGTTTGGATAGCATGGCTTAAAGAGCAGGAGATCCTGCTAGATAGGGAGATACAAAATACATTGAATGCTAACGCATTCATTCAATACAGCACTGGAATGGCAAAACTGATGTGGGTCCTGTACTGGGGGGGGATCATAAACACTTTGATGGTGGTGAGCCCCTGACGCAGGTTGCCCAGAGGAGCTGTGGCTGCCCCATCCCTGGAGGTGTTCAAGGCCAGGTTGGACGGGGCTTGGAGCAACCTGGGCTGGGGGGAGGTGTCCCTGCCCAGGGCAGGGAAAATAATTTTTTTTTGTATGGTTTTCAAGGGTAGGAAATCATTGGCAATTGCATTTGGAACGAAATCCCCAAATTTTGAAAGTCTACATGATGATAAACACTGGAAAGAATATTGGTTTGAACCAATCAAAGTTTCTTTTTTTTGTATACATATATTTATGTATTTGTGTGTATATATTTAAATATTGCTACATAATTTTCAGTCAAATGAAAACAAAGATTATTTGAAATATTGAAATATTTAAATGTCACTTGAACTGTATCTTCTCTCTCGGACGGATTTTAATCATGTCTGGCCTAAATTCTGATTCTTTTGGAGTACTTCAGTGTTCGTGGTTGGAATTTCATTTGTTTAAAGAAGTGGCTTCTGTTTTGCCAGTCATACCTCATTGTAGTAGTTAATCACCGCAGGTGCATTTCTTAACTTTTAAGTCCTTGACTTAAGATTCTTTTCAATAGTTTTTAACATCAAGTAGCAGTTAAGTAGTTGACACACTTCTTTATCCTGTGAGGGCTTTAGACAAATGGGTGATTTTATAGTGCCACAGTAAGTCTCTTAGAACTTAATTGGATATACAAAATATCAGGTAGATTTAACAACTGGAGTGAAGTGAGTGCATTGATCTCAGCACTATAACAGTACAGAGGTTTTCTGTTATTGTTACTGATCCCATCTGTTACTTCAGATGCCATGAACTGAAACACTCCGAGTAGATCTTAAGGAGTGAAAGGTAACAGTGACGAGCTTAATCTAGGAATTAATCTAATGCTAGGAATTAATCCCTAGCATTTGCTAGTTATGCAGAAATAAATATTAGCTACAACACTTTCCAAACAGAATCATGGAATGGTTTAGGTTAGAAGGGACCTTGAAGATCATCTCGTTCCAACCCCCCTGCCATGGGCAGGGATACCTCCCCCCAGCCCAGGTTGCTCCAAGCCCCGTCTAACCTGGCCTTGAACACCTCCAGGTATGAGGCAGCCACAGCTTCTCTGGGCAACCGGTGCCAGGGGCTCACCACCCGCACAGGAAAGAATTTCTTCCCAATAGCTCATCTAAATCTCTCCTCTTCCAGTTTGAAGCCATTCCCCTTCATCCTATCATAGTTGGTGTTTCTCGTCTCCCAGTAATGAGCTGTGGCAGGCTTCTGGTGTCAGTTCTACTCTGAAGATGCTCCCTCTCCTGAGGACTGGGACACCATCTGTTTCCCTTTAGAGCAGTATTTTTCTAAAGCACTGAGCCCTGGCATAAATCTTCTCCCAGGGAAGCCAGTGAGAAGACTTTCATTCATTTCCAGTCCTCCTTGTATTGAAAACCCAACTTTTTAATGTACGTTTTAAACTGGTTTGGGGGTTTTGGTTTTTTTTTGTTTGTTTGTTTGTGGTTTTTTTTTTTATGACTACACAAATTTTTAGTAATAAAAACAAAAGGATGGGATGACTGGAGTTAATGACTTTCACAAAAATATTTTTACTTAGTATTTTACTACTGTGACCGTAACTGCAGGGATGATTTGCAGGTAGATGTAAAGGAGTGAAGTCTGTAGGAAAACAGGAAGAAAATAACATTAATGACTTAGAAATGGATCAAAGCCAGAATTGTAAATCCCCATTTTGGGGGATTTTCACTGCTGAGAGTAGTTATCAAAACCCCAATTTAACAACCAAAGAATTGTTTAGAAGATAATGGAGGCAACAGTGAAGTGCTAAAAGAAGAACACAGTTCAGCGTACAGATCCAATAGCATTTGAAACAGGTTCAGAACATTTTTGCTCATTTCTTTTTAAAGTATATTATGAGTAAGTAGTAAACTAACAGATGAACATTTGGCAGTGCTTCCCTTACAAATCTATGTACTAATACTTATTTTTGAGGATAGAAAACTATGTGTCCCATCGCGTGAGATTAAAAAAGGAGGCATTTGTCCTGCAGTTCTTACTCAGCTCAAGGTTCTCTTGATTTCACTATCAGTTTTCTCTTCTGCTGAAATTCCAGTTCCGCTATCTTGAAAGGCAAACACACTTTGAAAAGTTGTTAATGTTAAAAAAAGAAATGTGAAAAATGAACAAAAAGGGCCACCGTCCTTTAGTGTAAGAAAAGAAACTGGCAACTTGGGTATGCTCGTACCTCCCAAGCTGTGTTTACTGGAGGGTGAAGGTTGGTATTGCAGCGAGCTGCTGATCCCCTGCCCGACACAGCTGCCCTCTAGTAAGAACAGACGAAGCCAGAACAGATTTTTTTTCTTTCTTTCTTTTTTTTTTTTTATTTTTCAGATTGAAAGAAATGAGTAGGATTTATAATTGCAATTGGCTGGAAGTGCCATGGGGCGATGGAGATCTAGGTATTGTATGATACTTTGTGATTTTTTTTGTTAGCTTTGCCTGTTAATGCAGTGAATATGTTTATTCTTTCTTGTTGGTGTTTACAAAGCAATGTAGGCTGCCCTTCCTGGTGAACTATACACCAGAGAGCTTGGAACTAACGTGTCTTCTAAATATAGTTGGAGAGACTTTGTATTCAGCATCTGTCAGAGACAACATCGGTAGGGAATTAATGCATTAACAGTTTTGGAATAGCCTGTGCTTGCTAATGCTGCTGTTACAGACAACAACGAAGGAAAAAATTTCCTCGTTTATATTCTTGGTAACCCTTTCCAAGTGAGAGACATAGCAAGGTTGTAGATTAGTAGAAGGCAGCAATCTAGACAATTTATTTGAAGACACCTTCAATGTTTATTTATGATACGTATTTATTTTGAACATACTCTTGTCCCTGTGGTATTTAATGATGAATTACTATGTTTATTGATAAATCAGTTGGAATGTGAAAGATTTGTTCCAAACTTGGTTTGCACAAAATCTTTCTGCAGCATTTGGCTTACAGATTTTATTTCTAGTAGATACGATACGAGCATTTTGTATTCAATGGATTTAGCAGAAACAGTTTGCTGCGGGGCATCCCTACATGAAGACAGGGATATGCGGTGGGTCGAGGCGCAAAACCGAATTCACAGTGGGATCTGGCATCATTTGATTCTCAAATGTCACTGGAGTAATGACATTAACAGACTTTCTTCTGAGCAATCCAAAAGGGAAGGAGGTGAAGGAAGGAAAGGTGGAAAAAAATACTTCTCTCAGATTCCCCCTGCATTTTTGTTCCGTTTAGAGTTATACATGCCTGCAAAAATGTCCAAAGTGTGAGTGTATTTAATGGACATAAAAACTTCATGACACTTACAATTTTATTAGATGTTTTTCTCTATAATAAACTTTTTTTCCTCCCTGTTAATTTAGGAGTAGGATAAAGCGTCAAGAGAAGTTCTCATCTGTAGAGATAGGGGGACAAAATTTCAAAAGCAGCTTCTAAATACAGCTTTTAATTATTTTTGAGGGATTCTTTGCAGCTACCAGCAGGAGAACTTAATGGATCTCATTAATTTGAATGCTGGTTCAGATACTACTGCAGAAGGAGGAAAACATTAGTTAAAATTTTCATAGTGGCTGCACGCATCCAGCCTACAAGAGGATAAACATATTTGAGCTTATTGAGACGACAGAGAAAATACTGCTGTTTTGTAAAGATCATGTCACTTTAGGATTTCTGAGCTGAGCTTTTGTAGTCTAATACCCCTTAAAATCCCGATCACTTTGTGTATGGCTTTTTTTAGCTGTTATTCTCACTAGCAACAAGAAGTGCAAAATATTACATTTAATAAAATTAAAGTAGAATGTTTAGGGAACGATGCATGTGCGTGTACATACACAGTCACAGACAGATGATCAGAGCGTAGTGCAAATAATTCTGAAAGAGAATTGGAAGCTGAGTCTCACCTATGGTCCATCTGCTCCCAGAGGTGGAAGAGTACAGGGAGCTTCACAGATACTGGATGCTCCGACATAATAAGTATCTCCTTGCATTTTTAAGATCAGGTTTACAAAACTTTAATCTTCTATGTTTTTGTAACTTGTGTGATCAGCTTATGATAACTTAAATACTCAGCGGTGCTTTTGTTTTGCTGAGTTTTTGATCCAATAGCATCCAGTGGTGCTGAGTTCCACAGTGTAGTTGTATGTTCTGTGACAAGATAGTCTTACACCTGAGTGAGTTTATTTTGTCTAACACCTCTAGGAAGATGGAGGTTTTATCACAATTATCATATTGTGCACTATTTCATACGTTTTTACCTGCTGTGATTTCTTTTCAGCTTGAGTAGTCTTAACCTTTTTGGCCATTCTTCATGTGATTTGAGGGGGTTATTTCCTGTGCTTTCTGACACAGGCTAGTGGTCAGAAGGGCTCAACAGGACACAGAAACACAATCTATTTCTAGTGAGACGTTACCTTAGAGCTGGGACAGTGACTGCCAGTGAGTGAGCAATAGCCTTCTCCTTTAGAACTCATTGCCGTGTCACCGACACGCAGTGCGTGGCTTTGCAGGCAGTCCTGGTCCGTGGCAAGGGACAGAGTCAAACGTGTTTACAATTGGAGATTCATCTGCTGTTGCTGCCGATTCATCAGACTTAGCTAATTCTCTCTACGTTTCTTCAGGGATTTTGGGGGGCTTGATGTAACTCACATGAGTGATTATATTAGCATTTTATGGTTCCAGTGATTTTCTTCTTGCAGGAGTAAATACCAGTAATTCATAATGTATTTGAATGTATCGTCAATGTATTTTGAAGAGGGTTTTTCCTTGCACAGTCTCTCAAAGCTTGATATGCAAAGTTCATACAGTAAATTGGGATCAGCTATGCCTGCAACCCTCTCTTGCTGGAAGATGCCTGCTGGTGGCCCGTGTGCTGGAGGGAAGGGCAGGTTCTTCACGGGGAGCCCCTGGGTGACTCTGGGGCTGGGCTGGCAGTTGAGGGGAGTATGGGATATGTGTGTGAAGACGGGGTTGGTGTTGGGTGTCCTTTTTTTTTTTTTTCTTTCTGTTTTGGGGGTGATAAAGAAATGAAAATAATTGCCAAACCTTTATATTACGCATATCCAATTATTTTTAGCCCTAATAACCTATTAGAATGAGAACATAGATTTAATATCGTATTTCCACTATAGCAATTTTTTAGTGTGATTCTCCCTGTATTTCTCTCCTTGCACTTGTGTGGTAGCTGCAGAATAATCTCATCATACATAAGGGTTTCCACATTGGTTTTCATATACATCAGCTTTTTCAGGACTTTTTCAGGCAGGTTTATGTCTGGTTTAGGTTCAAATATCAATTTGTTGAATTCTGTAGATTTCTATATGCCAGTTGCAAA
The DNA here is from genome assembly GCF_965231255.1 of Vanellus vanellus. Lineage (NCBI taxonomy): Eukaryota > Metazoa > Chordata > Aves > Charadriiformes > Charadriidae > Vanellus > Vanellus vanellus. The sequence continues at coordinate 83,258,336 of NC_138909.1, forward strand.
AATATATGATTTTAAAAAAAAAAAAAAAAAACAACAGTGCAAAATTGGAAGTGGGAAATATGGCAATTGATGAATTTATTAAATCAGATTACTGAGTTCAGTATATCAATATGTTGTTTTCTGTAGCACATAATCATTTGTTAAAGATGTTGGCAATTAATAATAGAGCAGTTTTATTGCCTAGAAAATGATCATTTGAAATACAGTCTCTAAAGAGGAGAAATTAATTTCGTAGGACGGTTGACTTCATTCTGTGCATTATATTTTCTGCTTTGCTCTATGCATTCCAAAATCCTTCTAATTCATGTGGCTTACTCAATAAATGTTGTTATTATATAGGTTCTTGGGCAGATCGCTCACCTCTGCATGAGGCAGCCAGTCAAGGACGTCTTCTTTCTCTAAAGACTTTATTGTCACAGGTGAAGGCTGTGTTCTTAAAATTGCTTTCATTTTTAATGTTACTTAATTTCTCAGCATTTATTATTAATGCAGATTACGTATGCTTTGCTTTTTTGACTTGATTTTTTCAGAGCAATACACATTTAGGAATTTTCTGTATGATAAGATACAAGTTACTATTTAAAATATTTCTTCTGTATGTTTTAAAACTTCCCCCCTCAAAAAAAAATCTTCACCAAAGCTGTATCTAAATGTATATCAGTCTTCCCCCCTTACATGGTGTAAGTCAGTGTAGTTCAGTGCTTTAAGCCCTCAGGTAAATAGAGCTGGTGGGGAAGATACTTGTTGAGAGGAAGAATCACTGAAAGATTCTGGGTTTTGCATGGTTGTGATTTAAAACAAATATATTTCATTAATAGCAAAGGGAGAGACTGTAAACCACTAAATTTCAATATTACAGTATTGCAATATTAGCTACTACAATACTGAAAAATTATCCTACAGAATACTTTTGATGAAAGCCAACAGATGCAATTATTAGTACTTTAAAAATCAAACATCAAAATCAAAAATCAAACAAAAATTCAAGGGCTTGGTGATTTTATCAATGCAAGAAGTGTTTTCCTTGCCAAAATTTATGGCTTTAGGTATTTCATACCTTAAGTCAGAGAATCATAGAATCCCAGGACAGTTCAGACTCAGGACCATGTTGAGTTTTAAAGATCACCCAGAGCGGAGATGCCCCAGCCTCTCTGGACCCCTGTTCCAGGGGCTCACTGGCCCCTCAGAGAAATTTTTTTCCATATAACAAATTGGAATTCACCATGTTCCGACTGTGTCTGTTGCCTTTTTTCCTATCCCTGTGCATCTCAACAGTCTGTTTCCATCTTCTTTATACCCTCTACATCCTATTCCAATTTCTGATTTAAAAAAAAAGAACTGACAACTTTTACGCTGTAGACACATTGATTGATTGAAAGATTCTTTTTATGATCACTGAAGATTTATTTATTGCAAGTAGAGTTTTAAGCCTATTTAGAGTATTGTAAACTATTCATTTGAACAGTTGTGTGAGCAGACAACTCTTTACAGCTTTTGTGTGATCTTTTTAGGGGTACAATGTAGACACACTAACAATTGACCAAGTAACTCCACTTCATGAAGCCTGCCTGGGAGATCACGTAGGATGTGCAAGAATCCTTCTTGAAGCAGGAGCAAATGTAAGAGGTTTTGGTTTTGTTTTTTCTCTATGAAGTCTAATGCTAAACTTGGTTTAACTGAGAAGGATGTATTCCTTGATTTTATTTTATTTTTTAATTGGTATTTCTGTTTACTCACCCTATGGATTGCGCTGCTCTCATTTAATTACAATAAGCTGCCATCTGAAAGCTAGCAAAGAAAGTGATGGGTCAAAGAAGCATCATTAGAGAGATGTTAGGTTAAAAAAAAAAAAACTCAACCAAACAAACCACATAATTATATGTATAAGAGTAGATATCAAACAGAAGAACAGTCACAGGGAAAATAGGTGGGAGTTGGGCAGACACTGAGACAGAGTAATGAACAGGAGAGAATCTGCTAGCAGTGAGTCACCAGCCTTATTTCACCTCTGAATTTCATTGCATTATTTCTATTCTAAGATATGGAGTGCGTCCCTCTCCTTTGCTGGTTTCCTTTGCTTTCAGTGGCTTGCAAGAGGCTGTTCTTTTAATCTCCAGAATATCTTTTGTCACACTGCACCTTTGTGCTCTTAAGATTTGTGTGATCTGAGTACAAAAAAGCACTGTCTCTTTTCTGTGCTCCTGAGTCAGGCTGGCTGGCTGTTATCCTGAAACGAAAATGGGACTTTACAGACCACTTTCACTACAGTCTCTGCTGACATCAGAGTTCAAAGGCATAGTTTTCCATACCTCTGATCTTTGTGATGGAAATATTTATTGTCCTTACAGTTCAGTTTCGAGAACAGTGTAGAATATGTCTATGTTATTACAGAAAAAGAAAATATATACAGATGCTTTCCAAACACAATTCATCTCGGCTTCAGCTAGCACAAGGATTCTAAAGATACAAAACTATAGATACTATAGACAAAACTATAAGAACAAATTTCCTACCTGAATTTTTTTAGTACATTTAATTGTTTTGGTGGGTTTGGGGGGCATAGAAGAGACCACACTCCTGGAGGGAACCCTCTCCAAATAACTGTGCTCCTTCCTTTAGCATAGAATCATGGAATGGTTTGGGTTGGAAGGGATCTTTAAAGGCCACCTAGTCCAACCCCCCTGCCGTGAGCAGGGACATCTTCAGCTAGATCAGGTTGATCACACCCCGTCCAACCTGGCCTGGAATGTTTCCAGGGATGAGGCAGCCACCACCTCACCACCTCTCTGGGCAACGTGGGCCAGTGTCTCACCACCATCAGTGTAAGAAATGTCTTCCTTATATCCAGTTTAAGTCTTCCCTCTTTCAGTTTAAAACCATTCCCCCTAATCCTATGGCTCCCCTTCCTGATCCAGAGTCCCTCCCCAGCTCTCCTGGAGCCCCTTTAGGCACTGGAAGGGGCTCTAAGGTCTCCCCGGAGCCTTCTCTTCCCCAGGCTGACCCCCCCACCTCTCCCAGCCTGTCATCCCAGCAGAGGGGCTCCAGCCCTCACAGCATCTCTGGGGCCTCCTCTGGCCCCGCTCCAACAGCTCCATGCCTTACCTGTGCTGAGGGCCCAGGACTTTCGCATCGTTAGCCCTCACAAATTTGCCAAGTTTCTCTCCTCATTCTCTCATACTGGGAATATTCAGTTAACCAGTGAGGTGGTGAGGTTGGTATTAAAACAGCAAGCCTGTGCTGTTAGCTTTGTCTCCATCCGGTGAGATATTGCTCCAACCTGGAGATTAAAACCACAGAAGAACATGGCAAATAATTTGCACATTCAATGTGGAGTTTACATTCTTGACAGAGCTGTGGGGAGAAGAATTTACACCACACAAGGTTTAAATTTCCTGTTTCAATGAAACAAGCTAAGTGCAGTGACTTTTGAAAGTTATTTATTGCCCAGATGTTAATGGGTGCTCTTTGGTATTCTAGGTGCATTTTGGTTTTTTCAACATATTTTAACAGGAATAATAGGAAACTAATTTCAGCTGAGGGGTGTGGTGAGAAGAAGACAGTGGCACAGGGACTGAGCAGTTAAGCTACATTATTCTAACCAGTAATATTTTGGTATTTCAGTGCAATTTCTAACTATATGCTGTTTGAAAATTTACCTTTCTTTCAATTTTCTTCTTACGTAGATTTTCTATATTCTAGGTAAATGCTACGACAATTGACGGAGTGACGCCTTTATTTAATGCGTGCTCCAGAGGCAGCGCGGCATGTGCTGAGCTCCTGTTAGAGTACGGTGCCAAAGCGCAGTGGGAGTCCTGCCTGCCCTCGCCAACTCATGAAGCAGCCAGCAGAGGTAAGGAGTTACCTGCTCAACAAACTGGGAGCAGTTGACCAACGTCTCTGGAATAGCGTAAAGGGACGTGCCGGGTTTTGTCTACGCGAGAGCTTCCTGAAGTTGAGCAAACTGTGCCGTGCTTTGTACCGACAGGTCACAGTGAGTGCCTGGAGGTGCTGATATCCTGGGGGATAGACGTCGACCAAGATCTTCCTCATTTAGGAACACCTCTGTACGTGGCGTGCGTTTCGCAGCAGATCCATTGTATTCGAAAGCTTCTCTATGCAGGTATGTCGTGATTTCAATAAAAATAACGACTAGTTTGTACAATAAGCATACTGTACTCACCTTTGAAGGGGGCTGTGCTCAATCTGGGCAACTAGAACCCTTGCTTGTAGGGCTCTACTCCTAAGCTGATTCTGTAATGCATGTTTTCCTATAATAACTTACTATCTCTTTTGTTCATATCAAGCATATGAGGGGAAAAGGGAGCGAGACCAATAAGAATGGGTGTTCAGAATTTTGAACCTGCTACAGCTTTGTAGATGTTCATTTTCTGTAGGAAAAACAATAAAAATCAGCTTTGACAAATGAATTTTACATAGTAATCATTGAGCTTTCAACAGAACTTTTATTAGCAACGTAGCCCCACACTTTTTCATTCTTCAGCGTGTTCTGATTGATCTTTTTACAAGGCATTGAGGCTGAGCTGCAGAGAGAAGAGGTAAGAAAAAAGGCATTTGATACTAAATTTCACATTATTTGTTTAATCAACAGAAAAGAGATGTTGGCGGCTCAGCACAAGTCCCAGGACACAATCGGCATAGCTAAAAGATCATTTGCTGTCTTTCAAGTGATGAGATATGGGGCTTTTGTGTCCTGCAGAACAATGAATGGAGAAAAAAAAATAATGTGAATAATTAGACTTGCTGTCATTGCACCAGAATTGTTTTTCTACTTAATTGCAGGTTATTTAGAACTTAAGTGAGCAGTTAAATTGTTTCTCATTAAGTCAGTCTCCCTGTATGATTAACTATCCTATGTCGTGATTTTTATGTTGAAGAATCACAGTAGTATAATTAGCATATTTTGGGATTCAAATACTACCATACATTAAAAACAGTAACAGAGGGGCATATTCTACATTCCTTGGGTGCCCTGAGGGAGAAAAGCGGATGTAAATTGAAAATATAAGTAACTACTTAGGTCAATCTGAATGTTTTAATATTTGATCAGTTTGTGAGTGTGTGTTAGAAGCTGAAAAGCAAATAGACACTGAAATAGGCCAGAGAACGATACTGTGGAAGTATTCTCAAATTGTTAATACTGAGAAGAGTGAGTTATTCAGATTTCAAATCTAATTGCTAGGCCTGTGATCTTACTCAATTATTTTACTGAAATGGGAATTAAAAAGGCAAAAATTGTTGATTCAGGGAGAAGAGTTGGTACAGAAGCCAATTTGTGGTGTCACAGAATCAGTAAAGCTCTCTTAAGAAATCTGGGGGTTTCTTCTGCTAGAATAGTCTAGAAAACTGTTGGGGCGAACCCAGTTTTGGGGGACGGTTTGCCTGTAAGGAAAATCCTTCCACACCAGCTAGTTTTGGTTAACTCTTGTGTGGATAATTTTTTCTTGAATATGAATGTGTTAATGCAAATTAATTTATTCTACTTTAATTTAAAATAAATTAGCAATTCCTTATTAATACAAAGGTGTAGTAATTAGAATTCTGTGGATCAGGAAAATTAATGGTTTGGGGTTTTCTCCCTATTAGCTTTCCTGACTGTGTAACCCAGTTAATTTTTAATTGAAATTAAGTCGTCCATTATAGAAAAATCCTTGATGGAGGTTGGATGGGATGGGAATCTGTTTCAAACCCTTCGCCAGCTTTAACACATGAAAAACTATAAAGTCTCCAAGTCAAGATTCCCTCTTGAGTTGGTGTACTTACAAAAATATAAACACTAAACTTCATTTAAGTGATCCTTTGTAAAGACTTAAAGGGAAAGTTTATTTGTATGTAGTGCCAATTTTCTTAAACATGTAGAAAATCTACTTTTTTATAATTCAGGCAACAACAATGCTCAGACGACCTCATTTGATTTTTCTTTTCCTTCTTTTTAGAAAGTCTTTTCCTTTAAAATCTAGTTGTGCTTAGGTAATAAAACCTAGGATAAGTGTATGGGTTCAAAAATAACTACCGATACAATTAGCTATAGTGCTATGCAATAAAATTAATAAAGTGGCTGAATTCGCTGTGGTGTTCTAGGGCAGTGGGGATTTTTTGTTTGTTTTGTAACATCATCTTTACTCAATGCCAACGTTAATTAATCTCTTCTTACGTCTTTTTATGTGCCTCTACCCACCAGGTGCCAACGTGCAGAAAGGAAAGCATTTGGAGACTCCACTCCACGCGGCTGCCCAGCATTCAAGTACCGAGATCGTAAACTTACTCCTCGAATTTGGGGCGGACATAAATGCCAAAAATACAGATTTTGAGAGGCCTGTTGATTTAGCTGCTCCGAGCAGTTTAGTGGAGAGACTGCTGCTCCTCCACGAAGGTAAGTTTTACACGTGTGTTTTTACAACTCGTATTTTTAAACCCCAGCCACCAAAAAAACAACCACTCCAACAGCCCAAACAACCCATGTTATAGAAGCTAACATTGTGCTTTATGACATGAATATAGTAACATTCAGGTAAATTCCTTTCTAACTATAAAAATACCCGGTAATATTTAGTCTCAGGCCAGAGCTTGTTGACCGAGCAGCATCAGAATTTATACAAGCTGAAAAAGTCCCATCCTATGTTTATTAGGTGCTTACGCAATTAGACGTTAAAGCTACTTTTTTATTGGCTGTTACAGACCTTGTTAAAAAGAAACAGAATATTTCAATTTCAGATTAAAATATATATTTAGCTTTGGCCAGCTGTCCCAATATTTTTAAAAATATATTTTTAAGTGCATATAAAGCACTTTATTTTGATTGTAGGCAAAAAGTATCACATGTTTCATTTTCTAAATTTTCTTCACTGCATTTGTAAGTACCTGAGAAATAGGAGTCGACCCTTAAGAGTCCCTTAAAACTCTTAAAGGTCTGTTGACTTAGAGAATATCCCAAAGGGAACTGGATTTGTTCAGACTGACCTAGGTAGAGCGTAAAAATAAGCCACAAGACAAAGGTAGGAAATAAGCAGAGAAACTATTGCAATGACTGTGAGCATGTCGTTAGAGGTGAACTGACAAGGAGCGCTGGTTAATGTTTTCCTCCAGAAAACATCTCTGTAGTCTGAATGCTGCTAAAAAAAACCCACCCTCTGAAAACAGTTGGTTATCACAAAATTACCAAGTTTCAGTAGGATTTTTAAAAGCCGCAGCAAAGATGTCAAAAGAATGAGATTGGCATGAGACGCGCGTGTGTTCATTTTGAGGGAGTGGGGAGGCGTCGAGGGACAAAGGCGGTGTCACGAGCTGCTGAGACCACTGAACATGGTCCGGGATCTTGGGGTGTTCTGCCTGGTCAGTCTTGTCATAGTGGTGCATTGATGGTGCAGCTTGTAGTGCCGTAGCACTTGCTTCACCTGTTCTAGGAATAAATAAAGTAATAATAATAATAAAAAAAAACCAAACCCCCAAACAAAACCTTTGCAGTTCTTGAAGTTGTTGACATCAGATATTTTCTGGGAGCAGGTTGTTCACTTAAAAACACAAATCGTTTGCTGGCCTGCCCGTGCTTTTGTGAATATTTCCCCGATTATTAACAAGGTTTCAGCAGCCCTAATCTTCATCTTTGAGGGCAAAAAGGCAAGGAAGGAGAAGGATAAATTTGCAAAATGTGAACGTTTTTTTTTTTAGGTATCCCATTATTGTCCAAGACTGTTGTAAAACAAAGTACTGGCTTTTCTAGTTGTCTAATTAAGCTCCTTTCTTTTTCATTTGCAGCCACACCGTCTTCTCTTTGTCAGCTCTGCCGACTCTGTATCCGAAATTACCTTGGAAGAGCGAGACTGCACCTTGTCCCACAACTCCAGTTGCCAACAATACTGAAGAACTTCTTACAGTATAGATAACGTAGTCATTAACCTTTAAAACTTGAACAACAAGTACTTTTTCTTCTTTCTGTTTATTGTTCGTTTTCTCTAAAGAACTGCTGGGCGGAAAAAAAGCCTTTTGCATATTAATTAGAAAAAAATAATCTATTATCTTTGACACCTGGTGTTGGTATATAACAATAATTGGGAGCCCTTCAGCAACTGGTACCAAGGTGCTAATAAGGCTGAATTGTGTGCTGATACTCTGGGAAATGATTGTATAGCTTTAGCTTAACACTTACTAAATAGCTGTAGTGCTGTTAATTTTAATTGTATTTATACTTTTAAAATCTGTTTGGCACAGCCGAACCACAAGGAGTTTCTTCATTATTATTTGTTAAGTTTGTCCATTTGGAGTCATTATTTTATGTGTTTTTAAATTTCTATTGTTTGTGTACCTAAAAATACTTGGTGATAGGTGCACTATATACATTGATAAAATAAAACAAATAGATACCAATTGTTCTTCTTTTTCTGTCTATAAACAATTCCTTAATGATAGTGAGAAACTTCCTTTAGTTTTCCTCACTGCCTGTGCTGTGAATTGGAATTACGCTGCTGTGAATATAATTACGTTTTTTTCAGCCATGCACATTCATATATTCTCTGTCTATTAGTACAATTAGCAACTTTAAAAATCCCAGAAGACGCTGAAGACGCTTTTGATCTCCTCTTGTAAAACAGAATCTTCTGCGCTCTTTCCTTATCATTTTGTGACAACGCTGTATCACAACTCATGGGTATATTAATTAATTATTTGCCTCGGAGAAAGGCGTGTATATTATTGTATAGGATCTGTGCAGTTTCTGAAGGCGTATCATGGAGGTGTGAATACTGAATCGTCCACCGTAAGTTCAGGCGGTGGCTGCAAGGCTCCGGAAATACGGCAGTTCCCTGTGTGGGGACAGGCATCGCTCTGAAAATGACGTTATTTCTCATGCTGTCTTAATTTATAAACGATTACCCAACTCCAAAAACCGCGTTGCAGACTCAGGGAATGCTCCAGCAGGCGTTTCTGTGATCAGGTGGAATTTTTCTTGTTCGGCTCTCCGGCCAGGGAAGGAATGCTGATAGCTCCCGGAAACATCCGAAATGCCGGAGGACTTCAGCCTGGCTGGTGCCTGTGCGCGGTGACGATTGCCACTGGTGTCAGAACAGGGGGTGACCGCGTCAGCAAAACACAGCGCTCCCGCTCTCCGCCTGCGCTATTGGTCTTCCTTGGAGAGCAGAGTATGTCCGCAGTGACCGATATGCCATTCCTGCAAACCAAAGCCTGAGCCACGTGTAGTTTCACCGCTTCCCGTGGAGATTCGCCCTCTGCCGTCCCTTTCCAGGGACTCCTTTCAGTACTTGTGTCCCGACTGGGAAGATGCGAAGTGAGGAACTAGCTATAGAGGAAGTTTACACACAGAAGAGTGCTTGCTCACTTGCTCAGTTACATCCAACTCATAAATGAGCAGCTCTCTGACACTTGCCCTTGTTAAAGGTAATCTTAACTTGCCTCTGTTCCCTGCGGAAGCTCTAGTAAGAGCCTCTTCTGGGCTCTTACTCCTGTAAAGTCAGATGTGAGCAAGAGGAGCTGCTTAGGGGTCCATAACGTACATGCTCTGTAATGGCGTGAGTTGGCCGGGGTCGGTTTCCACCCAGAAACTCGTCGTTTGTGAGTTTAGCTACGATACCATTCCTGTGTATGACTTCAGGAAACTGGGAATTGCCAAGCCAACCGGGAATTGCCAAGCCAGCCACGGCATCAGTTTCGATGTTGAATGACCTTAGTTATACCCTCACCTTCAGGTCTGCCCAGCGCTTTTCAAGTTTGACTCGGGAAAAGTGTTACAAAACTCCCACACAATAAGGTCGGCTTTCAGCAACCGCGGCCATTCCGCAGAACACCCCTTCCGAACAAAACTCGCTGAAGTCAGCAGTTTTGCTGAGAGTTGCGTCCCAGTCCGTGCCCTCTCGGTGTGTCTGTGCTCTCATTGCACTGGCGGTGTCTGTTCCCACTGTTCCCACCCATCCTTGCTGCCATCCAAAGAGCAGACAAGATCATCTGAAGGGTTCACAGGTATTCGGTACCTCTTCCTCCGCAATTCTATAGAACGGTGGACTGGCTCGAAGAGTCATCCAGAACTGGCTTATGGCACTAATGCGACTTCTCCTCCAGGCAATAGGCAGTTGTCAACATAATCTTTAATCTTTTGCTGTCAGATAATTGTATGAAAATAGCGCGGCTTTGGCAAGCTGAGGCCGGTCGGAGGGGCATCGCTTCCGTTACTCCGTAACAGGAACAAACAAAACAGGGAATGGCTGGCGTTGCCCTGGCAGGACTGGGCACTGGAACAGGGCTCCGGCAGCGCAGAGCATGGCAATGCCACCTCCCAAAAATACATAGTGATGAAACACCCGACATCGGTGTTTGGTAAAACTCTTTCCAAAAAATGAGCCCTTGTTTAGGCAGAGATGAAACGAGCTTGGTCTTGTTCTCAGGATGTGCTTATGCCACAGGGCTCTGATGGGCTGGATTTTTTGTATGAATTAAATGTTGTGGATGAAAATATGAGGAACCGGGACCTGAAACAGACACTGAACCGTGTCAGAGCACTGTCAAAGACTACTGCAGCATACCCAAGTCTAGACAGACCCTTCTTTACTGCCCAAAGTATCTCCTATTATACGAATTATTATACCGGGGGAAAAAAAAAATCATCAGAAATTTTCAGAAAAAAAAAAGTTGTAGTGTAATATCTCACTCCTGCAAAGAAAACCTGACCGTGAAACCCCGCCGGCTCGCTGACACTGCTCCCAGGAGACACACAGCCTGCACCGCACTGCCGACTCACACAATGGGCCCAATACACAACATTTTGGGTGCCTTTGTGGACGGGACCAACGGCCGGGGCGGCACGTGCGCCAGAGGGGGTTCTCGGCCTAAACTGTTGTTGCCAGTTCTCACGGCACACGAGTAAGATGTATAAAACGCATACCCCCACGCTACGCAGTTGCTTTGGGGAATATTTGGCTTATTTTTGTATTTTTACAAATAAGGGCTTCGTGCTGAAAGCCTCTGGTTGGATTCAAGGGGTGAGTTAAACAGGAAAGCTCAGTTTGGCTAACAAAACCATACGGGTGTCTTCTTCACACCTGCTTGTGCCCAAAACTTCCTGTTCCATAAAGTTTTTTGTGAACGGGAGGCTGTGCCTCACCCCGGTGGTGACCACGGGACGCCGGGGATGGCAGCGCCGGTGTTGGATGTCTCTGTGGCACTGAGTGACGGAGGGGAACCACGGGTGGTTTTGTCACTGTCCATCGCTAGCGCTGACCAGTTACTCGAGATCTTCTGTATGTCGTCCTGATTTGGGAAGAAATAGCAGAGTCCTAAATGAAAAATGGGTTTAAAGGTAGAATTTGGCTCTGGAAGAAGCGTTTGAGAAGCTTAAAGCGAGTGGGTTGGGCTCACAGGCTGCTGCTCCGTTCCCTTCAAGTACCTTCAGTGAAGCTATTTAAGATGATTGTTTATTGGTTTCCCAGTTTGGTTTCCCAGTTTGGTATAGAACTGTAAAAATTAATAACTAATATTGAGTGATTTTTTTCAATGTAATCAATCCCTGAATGCTTTTTGGTTTGTGTTTTTTTTTTTTTCTTCTTTAGAATTAAAAAGCTTCGAGGCAGGGAAGTTGACTTCACAGACGGCTGCTCTGGGGCCCCATTACCCCATGTCACCGGATCGACAGCTTCAAAGGCAACCAAGAGCAACACCAGGCGAACAGCAATAATGATGGAGCTCAGCATTAACATAAGTAGACAGAATGTTAATGGCATCATCAATATGTGCATGAGAGTGCAAGAGAGGGAAGAGGACCACGTGAGTGGTTTTGTAGTTCCTTCGCTCTTGGCTGAGTCATTTTACCCATAATAGGGTTGTTATGACCTGTCATTGATGTTCTTTGAAGAAGTAAATGTCTCTGGGTTCAAGGGGTACTGGTGGATGGTGTGTAGTAGCCTCGGAGTCAAATTAAGAAGCCATGGAGTGGAGAAGTGGTTGATGAGGTGGATGGAAAATGGGCTGGACTGGTGTAGTCAAAGGGCTGTGATCAAAGGGTTCTAGATGAAGTCCAGCTGACGGCCGGTTACAAGGGACCTCCCTAGGGATCACTTCTTGGGCCAGTATTGCTTCATGCTTCGTGTCTTTATTAATGACCTGGGACAACCATAGAATCGTAGAATGGTTTAGGTTGGAAGGGACCTTAAAGATCACCCAGTCCCACCCCCCTGCCCTGGGAAGGGATACCACCCCCCAGCCCAGGTTGCTCCAAGCCCCGTCCAACCTGGTCTTGAACACCTCCAGGGATGGGGCAGCCACAGCTTCTCTGGGCAACCTACACCAGGGGCTCACCACCCTCAGAGTGATAAATTTCTTCCTAATATCTAATCTAAATCTCCCCTCTTCCAGTTTAAAACTGTTCCCCCTCATCCTATGGCTCCCCTCCCTGATCCAGAGTCCCTCCCCAGCTCTCCTGGAGCCCCTTTAGGCACTGGAAGGGGTTCTAAGGTCTCCCTGGAGCCTTCTCTTCTCCAGGCTGAACTCCCCCACCTCTCCCAGCCTGTCCTCCCAGCAGAGGGGCTCCAGCCCTCCCAGCATCTCCGGGGCCTCCTCTGGACCCGCTCCAACAGCTCCATGTCTTTCCTATGTTGGGGGCTCCAGAGCTGGACACAATATTCCAGGTGGGGTCTCACCAGAGTGGAGTAGAGGGGGAAGATCTCCCCCAGTCCTGCAAATGTTTGTAGATGTATCTCACTGCAACTGGTTCAGGTATTTTGAGGTCTAAAGAGACCATGAGCCTGGCGAGTTTGACCTCTCTTGCAGGCCACTGCACTTCACCTGAATTTTCTTACATTCCGCTTCCTCACCAGATTGTTAACTAAAGCGCATCTTTTTGGGGGGAGATACTCTGTCTCAACTGAAAAACATCATGGCCGTATCAATGGTGTTTCCCAAATAAGATTGAGTTTTCTGGTTTATTTCATTTTGGAGCCCTTTTCTGTACTCCTGTGAGTTGTCAGTAGCCTTCTCAAAACGCTGGCACCGACGTGGAACCCAACATTCCCCTACGAGTCTCTTCTGTGCCACGTTAAACCAAGTTCGGGACAACGTGCAGGTCACTTCCTTTGTTGCTCCCCATCCTCCGAGAACGCCGCTCGTATTCCAAAGGAAAGCTGTTTGCCACATCATGTAAATTCGTTTCTCACATGGCGTAAGTCTTCATTGCAATCTTTTCAGATTATAATGTTGCGTGGGTTTGTTTTACTTTGGCTATAAAGACAACAAAGAGTTTGTGTTTAAAAACTTGAAGGCATCGGATACAATTTCTTAGAAAACAGGAAGTTTGGAGGGGGATTACCAGTATTTTTTATTTTTAACATAAAATTGTTTTGAGTTTTTCCCTGGCACGGCATCTGCAAAAATTATTCTAATATTTAAAAGTGCTTCTATGACCTTCCTCAGGCTTTGATCTATTCTGCATACTTTCGCCACACTGAAAGCAGTATTCCTCCCTGCAGCTACGGAAGGGATGTGCTCGGGCAGGCGCTCCGGTCCTCGCGGGAGCGGCGGTTCCCATCCTGGCTGCGGGGGGAACTGTGGGACATGGGGCAGGAAGAGCAGGACATGAAGAACCAGCTCCGCAGCGCGTCCCAGTCCTGGTTGCAGGCTGTTGAAGTGTGTGGTGGCCCGACCCACAGAGACACCATCGAGTGTGGCTGCTTCAGACACTGGCCCAAAGTCATCGGTCAGCTCAATTTTCAGGTTCTTTGTATGTATTTTTCCCTTTCCCCACCAACAGTAGTCTGCAGTGGTGTGATGGTGTGCTCACAAGGTGACCTGAACCTTGATCTCCCGTGGCCCTGCCCAAGCGATAACCCCCCGTGGTGGTCACGATGGTGCATCTAGTCGCGATGGCTGCACCTGAGACAGGTACCAACAGGACAGCCAAGGGCTGCCTGGAGCAACGCGCCCGCCTCACCACCGCACTGGCACTGGGGTCGACATGCAGATACGCCTATAGGTCAGTCACCTCACCCCATCAGCAGTGACCAGCCCAAGAGCCCTTGGAGCTCTCCTGCCCGGCAGCGGCTGCGCACCAGGACCTCCCCTTGAGCAGGGACGCCCCCGAGGTCACTCCTCCAGATTCGGCCATTCGTTGCCGCAGCAGCTCCTCGGCCAGTGACTGGCAGCACACCGAGCTGTGAAATCTCAGCTAAGCGATACAAAGGATTGACCGCGCGGATGGAGTCCTTCAGCCGCAAAGCGCTGACCGAGTCTGGGACTGGGACTGGATCCAGCCGCAGCCGGACTCCTCTCTGAGAAGGGGTTTGGAAAGCAAAGGGGGTCCTCTCTGAGCCTCTGTCAACGGGAGGGTCTCCCCGACAGCTCTGCCTGACCCCGTCCTCCGTGCAGTAAATGACCAAGTGTGCCTCACCATCGAATCTCGTTAAAACACTGTTGCATTTACCATCAAACTTTGTTAAATCCCTGTTTTACATCAATAAACACATCGCTGCTTCTCTTACGAGCGAAGTGCATCGCTTCGTCTGCGACAAGTGGTTGAAATAATGGAGCCCCAGAGATGGGCAGTGCTTTGGCTTCGTGTATGTATAGGGCTAAACCGCTGCCTTCACGGGGAAGGAGTGTTCTCCTCTCACCGTTAAACTTGTACACAGAATTTAAACTAAAAGGCGATTAAGGCAGCATTGTCACTTTTAAATTATGGAATTTTTAATACTTTGAATCTTCAAAGCTGCTGTCTCTTTTAATAGTTTTCCACTTTTTTTGCCCTCCACTTGTGTCTGGATTCCTGAGAAGCAAGAGGTAAAGGCGGGTGTGGGGTTTGAAGACACCCGGGTGGAACCAGGTGGCAGATCCTGGCAGGATGAGTGCTGGGTCCCTCCCGGGAGAGCACCCAAAGGATCACCCGCAGAGTGGAGCTTTGAAACACAAACCCTGTTCTGAGCACAGGAGCGCTGACTGCATAATCAAGGAAAAGAAATTTCAGCTTACGGTATGTTAAGGGAACAATTCTCTTTTAAGCAAATACGTTGAAAACCCCTTTGAAATCAACATATTCTAAAATAAAGCTTTTTTTATTCTTTCTTAATATCTGCAATACTCTATAATTTATTGTCTTTATAACATTGCCTAACTTCCTTTTCGGCTTCATTTCATCCTAGAGCTGCTTTACTTTTCTCTCAGTGGGCTTTTCTGACACGGATGTCACCGATACAGCATTAGAAGCCACAAAGGATAATTGTTGCACGTGGAATTTTCATTAAATCTGAGCGCGTAATTCATGTCTTCATGTCTTGGCCTGTTGTGCAAACGCATACTGGTCCTCCCAGCTGCTTTTCGATCCCTATCCCCCGCCCAGTGGTGTTAGTAATTTTTATCTAGAGCAAATACGACAATTTTGTTTCCTTGCGACATAAATGTATAAGCTTCAAGTTTTAAAAAAACCCTCATGCCTATTCTGAAGAAGGTATTGAGACTCAGCACCCAGAAAACAAACCGCAACTAGAGAATGGAGGGCGTTTTTGCATTAGTGTCATCTTAAATTGTTGTAATTATGGATTTAAAGAAATTGAAGAAATTCAACAACACGGATTTAAAGTGTCCCATCTCCTTTTAAAGGCAATCTTCGCAATGGGAAGAGTTTACAGCATGATAGATATTTTTTTTTTTCTGGGAATTGTTTTGGAACCCAGCTGGGGTTGGGCACCTGTGAAGCTCTCAAACATGGCAGTAACATCAGGCAGATTTTTTCGACAGAACAATGAACTTGATGTTGTAGGGATAAAGCGATGTTAAACTTAACTGAGGTTTGACAGTAATCGGCACGCACCAGCCGTACAGCTTCATACGTTTCTTTATTCCAATAGAGCTCTGACTTTTACAGAAGAGTCAAACAATCATTTGAAGACGAAGGATTCTTTAATATTACGGGGAAGTATGGGTACTTGGCTAGCTGTGCCAGACAACGAAGTCACACGTTAGCAAACAATCTCAAATTATTTTTGAAACTGATGACTCTGCGGTGGGACAGTCGCACCCACAGCTGTAGCAGCAGACACAATTACAACCTTTTCTGCACGTTGCCCTCGCTCACCGCACAGGGCACAACCGCCTGAAAGAAAACGCAACCTCCTTTTATTCCCAATGACTGTTCCCTCATGGATTCCCAGTATCAAAAGCGCCCTTTGACTTAATTTTTGTATTTCAGCCATGGATGAGTTCTTCAGCCTCACTCTCTAAAGAGACAGTAGAGTTGTCCAAGATTCCACGTTAAGGCACAATTTACGTGCAACAAATTGATGCAGTTCTACGACAGCTCGTAAGACTGTGAAATATCGGGGGAAATCCTTAGGACGCGGCAAAAGATTTTAACTGGAGCAGAGCGGCAGCTGCGTCAACCATCGGTCGCGGGGCTGCGCGCTCAGCTCGCACCTTTGCTGCCCAGTTCCGCACTCACAACTCTTACACCCGAGGTGGGACAATTCTCGTGCCCAAACACAGCGAGGCGCTCATCTCCCAGCAGCGACCCGTCAGATACCGACTGCGGGAAAATTCTTTCACGACCTGCAAGTTTTTATTTCCGGACTCCAACTCTCATTGCCCAGGTTAAACAAAGGAGAACATTTTCCAAACAATATCTGCAAAAAGCCAAACATTCTGTTCCGGCATCTCAATATGTACAAAACTGGTTTTGTATAGGTTCCAAACCAGCTAAGCTTCCCCCCCCCCCCAGCCCCCGATATATTCTGACACCACAAAGCCTTTGATAACACTCTAGAACATTGACGGAATTAAATTTTAACTTTTTAAAGAGGAAAAAAAAACAAAAAAACAACCCCAAAAGACAGGAATGTGTGATTTCTAATCTCCAGCGCACCCTTCCAGCACGGCGGCGTTGCTATTTCGAGTTTAACGAGGGCGTTGAGTCCCTACGCATTGAGGATCTTCTCAGATAGGGTCTGCTGAACACTTCCACAACAGTTTCTCTTGAAATAGTTCAGCCAATTTTTCATCGCGACTTCTTTATGTTTTATGCCGCTATCAGGATTTTAAAATTTACTCTAAAGCAGCAGCAAAAAAGGTAACAACAGATAAAGTAGATTTCTGCTTGTGTGCCACCAATTAAGCTAATAAAGAATATTATAACGAAAGCATCTTTTCTACAGGTAATTCTGATTGTAAGAATTATTAATAAGAATAGGTATAAGATTTGCCTTATGATTAAATTCCCTACTAGACACAGCTTTAAAATTTAAATATTCTTCGTATTCTATTGCCACAATTTTCTTTGCATTTGAGCACAGCTTTAGTAAATAAAAATATACGCACAAGTATTTACTTCTGGTCTGTCGTACCAATATGTATATTTATAACTAATACAAAATGTAAAAAGAAAACAACTCTCTTAAATATACATATCGTATTTAAATAATTTCAATACATTTGCTGTTTGTTCCTTACAAACCCTTTGTTGTTTTTTTTTTTGTTTTTTAAAAAAAAAGTTTTATAAATATATTTTAGCTTCCCTTGAAAGCATGAGGGGGATGCCAAAGATGAACTTATTAGAAAATAGAATTTTATAATAATCTAGATATTCAAACCTATCTAAACAAAACATTAGTAAACATCTTAGTAAGCACTATAATTAACGGATGAAAAAAAAAAAAATCATCTAAGCGCTTTTAAAGTTTCGCTTTTGCTATAGAACCCAGTGTGTAAAAATCAGTTAAAATTAAAAAGGGGGGACAGAACGTGTAGGACAGCCGCTGGATTGCACTCATTCTAAAACCAGGTTGCGGCGGCTATCAATAAAGTCATTCTACTCTTCGGGATTTCAAAGCGCGTTTGTGGGTTTCACAGTTTGTTATCAATCTTTTGATAACGTGCAGACAGTTCCTGCCTTCCTTTACAAGGCGTCTGTTACCCAGAGCTGACTCAAATATGTCTGTATTGTCTGACAACGCTATTCTTATTTAAGAAAAAACCAAAACTAAACCCAAAACATGGCTGTCTATAAAGTTAGGACCTTTTCGTTTTTTCTTTGGATTCTCAAATAACTTTTTCTTTGGATTATCAACAAACGTTTGTATAGAAATCCTTTCCTTGTTCTCATTTTACAATTTTCAAAGTCCAAGTAATTGTCCCATTGGATGGAATCTTCCCATCCTTTGCCCGTCAAGGTGAAATCAGAATTAAGCCCCCGAGTGGTATTTTAAGCGCTACGAAGCACAGAGGAAAACGCCTCATCAAAACGGGTTCAGTCGTATTCCTGTTCCCAGTGGCGAAAAAGGATTCACTTTGGCCCACATCAAAGCATCGTTCAGTGAAACGGCAGATTTTCCGTCTTCAAGGAAGAACACCGGACCCTGCACAGCAAAAACGGTCGGGGAGGGAGGGAAAAAGCGAGAGCACACGCGGACTTGTGTAAAGGCTGCGCCAACGGAGAGCACGTTCGCTTTTATCTAAGGACCCGAAAACCTCATTTACAACTATCGCCTGCACCCTGCAAAAACCGTACCCCACCGACTGAAAGCTTTGGTAAGAGTTACACATCGTAAATTGAGTGAACGTTCCAAAATCCGAAGACCCAACATTTCAGAATCCTTACATTTTTGGTTTGATTTTTAACAATTGTGGTATTTTATATGTGTTTGTCAATCATTCCAGAGTTAAGTTTACCCTGAGTTAGAGTCTGAGGTAACACGATTTTTTTCCTTCAGAATACGTATTTCATTGTGTCTGTCATTACCTGTGCTGACCTGTGCCTGTCCCCATCTACAAAACCCCCCAATATAATGCCTCCACGAATTGTTTTAAAACACGGAGTCTACACGCACTCTACACAATAATTTCAAATTATTGAACCCCCTACTTAAAACTTGTCGCCCCGAGCAATTGGGCTGCGACACCTACGCTACCTTATAGCAGTAACGAAGCGACCTGTGAGCTGCTCCGCATGCCTAATGCGAGGACTCCCGGTCTCGCACAGGACAGAGGAAACGGCGTCGGCCTCGTGTAAGAGCGTAAATTCCTGCGGAGACACTGTCTGGAGAGAGCTTTTTCAGGCTCTGTCAACGGTCCCTTTATGGAAATAACACCGTATACCAAAGAGGCGTTATAAGGACCAGTATGTTTTGACCATAAAGGTCTATGTAGGTGATGAACATGTATATTTGAATATTTAAGCCTCTAATATCTGGTTTTAATTCAACATGAATTACAAGTTTTGTTTCCTGCATTTCCATAACGATAAATGCTAACAATAGAATAACGTTAGCATGTGGTTGAAGAGAAATCATTTCCTGAGTTTTATCCAAGCTGTGGTGAGGGAGGAGGCAATAGGATACTTTAGAGGGAACAATTGGCAAAAGAAATCTGTCTTTTCCGTGGAAATGAAGACATTTTGGATTGGGACCCCGGGCAATTACTTGATTGTAAATTCTTCTTTATACATAGAATCATAGAATCGTTATGGCTGGAAAAGACCTTTAAGATCATCCAGTCCAACCGTTATCTAACTCTACTGGGCCCACTTCTAAACCACGTCCCTCAGCACCGTATCTAGGGGGCTTTTAAATACATCCAGGGATGGCGATTCAACCCCTTCCCCGGGCAGCCTCTTCCAGTCTTTGATAACCCTCTCAGTGTACGAGTTTTTCCTGATGTTTAACCTAAACCTCCCCTGGCACAACTTGAAGCCATTTCCTCTTGTCCTATCGCCCGTTACTTGTGAGAAGCGACTGAACCCCCCCGGTTACCCCCTCCTGTCAGGGAGCTGTAGAGAGCAAGAAGGTCTCCCCTCAGCCTCCTCTTCTCCAGGCTGAACACCCCCAGGGCCCTCAGCCGCTCCTCATCAGACTTATTCTCAAGACCTCTCACCAGCTCCGCTGCCCTACAAATACAGCCCCTCCACAGCCTTCCTTATCCAGAAGATGTCAGCACTTGTCCTCTTTAACTTCTGCTACAGCGACAACAGGGAAAACCTTTTTCCTCCCAAATGATGGGAGAGATCTTCGATTTATGGCAACCTCATGCGGCCGTCACTGAGAAGGAGCACCTCGGCGCTCTGAAGGCGTACCTGTATCCTCAGCCCCGTCAAACAGGAGACGGGAGCGTCGGAGTGACTGGGGAGATTGGATCCGGTGACATAGTCTGGCCCAACCATTCCTTTCAGAGGCTCCTCCTGTATTCGGGACGCGAGGACGGAATACACCGCCCTCTGCGACTCCGACGGCGGGGTGCATGGCACGTCATCGCCAGCCCTGTCGACAACAGAGATGCGTTTTTCAACTCTACATCTCTGTTAGAAATTAAGAGCCACAAAGTACTCTTTTTTTTTTTACATTTATATTCAGATTTTACAAAGGGAAGAAATACTGTTTTTACAACTGAATATTCATATTCCAATAAATATTATATTTCAATAAATGTTCAATTTTATATTTTTCCACCTACTTGTTTAGTTGAGTGCAAGCTCTCCATGCATCCAGTTCCTCAGAAAGCTGTTCAATCTTCAAAGGTACAGACACTTCCCGTCTTTTTAAAAGCTGACTGAAAAGGCACACGCGTAATTAAAGTCCAAAGCAATTCTAACAATGAATGTTTTCTTAAAAGGAAAACAAGACAGATAGGAGTAATATAAAGCTATTTTTGACTGGATATGGAAATAAGTTTATGGAAATAAATTGATCCTTTATGATAATCACTATATTAAACCTTAGAAACATTATATTACTAGATATAAAAAAATATACATTTCCATATAAGTTGGATTTTAATTATCCCTATTTACCGCTTCTTATTTAAGCTTCTCTTTAATTAGCTCTTTTTTTTTTTTCCTCTCTATTCTAAGCCTGTATGTGTTCCTATTTCTTAATAATGACAACTTTACTAAAACTAAGGGCCCACTTTGCCTTTCTATAGCAGATACAATAAAAATGCAGTTCCAGTAAGACGGTGCAATACGTGCTCCGGGACAGCCTTGTTTCCCCCGGTGACTTGCGGGAACCCGTTTCAAACCCCGGCAGTGGCTGCCTTCTGGATTTATCACAACATAATACAAGAGACAGCTATTACCTGACCTAATTCAGCAAACTTCCATTTGTGTTGGGATGCGTTAAAAATGTCCAGTTTAAGCATAGAAGTGTCCAGTTTAAGATGGGCTGGAATCTAAAAATCTGTGAATCTTGAAAATATTGGGCAATCTGAGAAAAAAATTCGAGCAGTATTGTTCTCTGGTTCTTCAAACCGCAGGAGAACTTAAAGCTTGCCAGCCAAAGTACCACAAACTGAGTCTAAAAGATGGCTTGTTACGATAATTAAGTAACAATTAATAAATTTCCGTATCAAGGTAGCCCTTCTGTAAGATCCCAGGCCAGCAGAGAGGAAAGGAGAGCTGCCGAGATTGAGAGGAGCCGAAGGAAAGGGGCAAACACACAGATCTAAGGCATGTTAAATTTCTGTTGTTTAATCATCCTTACGAGGCAATTCTGATAAAATATCAGGAGGCGTAGGACAGCTCCCAATTCTAGCAAGGTTGGAAAGGACCGGACAACACACACGCAACGTTTATTCGTGATGGAGAGAGAAAGGAGCTGGAATGGTTAGCGAGGCTGGCGGGGGCCGTTAGAGCAGCGGGTGGAGCAGTAACTGCTCGAGCAATGCCAGGGCTGGTTGCGCGAGGAAATCAGTGACACCTTGGGGCTGGCCCTGCCACCCAGCAAGTTGGGTGACAAAACCAAAAGGGTTTGACAGTCCCAAAGTGTAAGGAAGAAACGGCAATTAGTCAGCTGGACAGCAGCATCGTTACCAAACCAGACAGGAAGACTAAACAACCGCGGTTATACTCTGAGGAAGGAATAGTGAAGTATCGTATGTACACCTGTTTTATTTACTAGCTAAGACTATAGAATGGTTTGGGTTGGAAGGGACCTTAAAGATCATCTCGTTCCCACCCCCCTGCCCTGGGCAGGGACGCCTCCCCCCAGCCCAGGTTGCTCCCAGCCCCGTCCAACCCGGCCTTGAACACCTCCAGGGATGGGGCAGCCACAGCTTCTCGGGGCACCCTGCGCCAGGGGCTCACCACCCTCAGAGTGAAAAATTTCTTTCTAATATCTAATCTAAATCTCCCCTCTTCCAGTTTAAAACCGTTCCCCCTCATCCTATGGCTCCCCTCCCTGACCCAGAGTCCCTCCCCAGCTCTCCTGGAGCCCCTTTAGGCACTGGAAGGGGTTCTGAGGTCTCCCCGGAGCCTTCTCTTCTCCAGGCTGAACTCCCCCACCTCTCCCAGCCTGTCCTCCCAGCAGAGGGGCTCCAGCCCTCGCAGCAACTCCAGGGCCTCCTCTGGACCCGCTCCAACAGCTCCATGTCCTTCCTGTACTGAGGGCTCCAGAGCTGGATGCAGCACTGCTGGGGGGGGGGGTGGGATGGGGTGGTGTCTCACCAGAACTATAAAGATTATTGATCTTAATCTTTCTCCTTTCATGCCCAAGTTGGTCATTTCAAGTAGAAGTGGGGCAAATGGGGTCAAGTCGAGTCAAGTGTACCAAGTGAAATCAAGTGGGGCAGGTTGAGTGGGGTCAAGTGGGTTGGGCCAAGCCAGATCGGGCTGGGATAAGCCAAGTCTGGTCAAGTCAAGTGGGCTGGGTCAAGTCAAGCCAAGTCTGGTCAAGTGGGCCAAGTCGGGTCACGTGAAGTGAATGAGGTTAAGTCAAGTGGGTGAAATCAAGTCAAGTCAACTGGGTCAGGCTGAGCTGGTTCAAGTCAGTGAAGTCTAGTCAGGTGGGTCTAGTCAGGACAGGTCAAGTCAGGTGACTGGTTGGGGTTCAGCTGGGCCAAGTGGGCAGGACTGGCCCAGGTCAGATCAAGTGGGTCAGGCCAAGTCTTAATGTCTGGGAACCTTAGCCCACTAAGTAACAGAAGGTCTAGCCAGGTTTCTTGGTGGGAATCAAGCTAGTGCCTAGCCATGAACTCCAAATGCAAAGCTTGTCCTTGTTGCTACTGAGCAAGTCTGGGCAAGTGGTCTACACATAGATACAAAAGTAGAACTTCTACCATCTCCATATAATCATGCATGGAGGTAGTGCTGAATACTTATCTACTTCTCAAAGTTGTTTTTCTTACACAGCTAAGAGTTTGACTGAAATCCTGGATTCACAACTTGCTGCCTTACCTGAGGGACTTGTACATGTACAACGCACAAAGAAAGTAAAGGAGGTTCACTATGCCGGCATGGGTATGCCCTCAGAACTTTATAACAGAACTGCGAACTCAGATTTTTTTTTTTTTTTTTGAGGGGGGTGGGGTGGAAGGAGAAGTGGGGACAACGTATGGCATACACCATAATAGGGCCTGGGATTTCTCAGTGTTACTGAAAACAGAATATTACCTTGTATACTCATACAGTGCAGGTACAATGCTATTGTATTGTCTTCTGATAGCAAGTAAAGCGCCAATGTAGCCACACAAAATCAGCAACTCATTCCGAAATCTATAAATGGATAAGTATTAATCAGGAACAATAACAAGCATTTGCAAAAACATTGAACAACTTTATATTCAAATTATAATTTTAAAACCTAACTTATCCATCCATCTTTTGTGGAGAATATTTGTTTGCTGATTATGCTTATTGTCTGTGTGACGTAATTGGTAAAACAGACTCCATCTGCTTTATATTGACCTCAATTATTATATTTTAAATAGCACGTGCAATGCATAGTTATCAACCACAACCATGGAAAGTTACAAAAACAATGTCACTCAGCTCTTTTAACGTGACAAAACTCTAAATGTAAATAAAATCGCCCCACGTAGTAGGGTGGACTTCAGTTTTGCCAAGTTTCCCCGCAGGAAAGAGTTAAGCTTTTTGCTCCTTTTAGTTCTTCCCACCTGTGCAGGGACTCAGGCGCAGCTGCAGCCATCGGGCATAAAGGTGAACCACAGCTATCCAACCATTTCAGACTTAATTCTGAGTGACAGCTCAAATTCCCTTAACACTTTGACATAAACCCCATCTTACGTGTGGTACCACTGCTTTTTTTCTTGAGGAAACTGAAACCAGAGCTGATCAAAGTGAGATTCTTCAAATAAGACCAACATTGATTCACCCATTGTAAATGCCCACAGAGAAAAGAGCAGTAAAATATCTTTTTTTTCTTCTTGGTAAACCTTGACAATTGTCCCGGTTTGAGGTAAATTAGGAAAATTCCACATTCTATTCCCCAGATTGGGAACTAGCCTGCTTCTTGCAATTTTTTTTGTACCCATCTTCTGGTAAAGAAAAAATGATAATAACAACATGCACCCATATTTTTTTTTTTTATTTCAAGTTGCCTTTAACGAAACTTCCACTTCTATTAAGTAAGGAAAATATACTCACTCACTACATTTATGCAACACTAATCGTTCAGTGCGTATGTAACTTAGAAGATCAAGATACGGACAGACTGAATCTAAAGTCCAATCTGAGCCACAAAGTTGTTCTGTTGAAAAATAGAAACAAAAAGATGTCAAGAGGCAAGCCACGCACATGACTCGCGCTTCACAAGGTTTCGTCCTCCAAGCCCCTACCTTTCACATACTGAATGCCAACAGGGAGAGCCTTCTCAGGTTCTGGGCTTAACAGATAGTACTTTATAGTTTCGAATATATCCCCGTCTGCCTGAACGGCCTCTGCCAATCGCAGGCATTCTTCTACATCCGGAAGATTACACTGGAACACAAAGATTTTACCACAGAATTATTGTAATATTCCAACAATTTTCTTAAGATGAGGAGAAATACTGAAGTTTGCACATAAACATAGAATGGTTTGGGTTGAAAGGGACCTTAAAGACCACCCAGTGCCACCCCCCTGCCCTGGGCAGGGCCACCTCCCCCCAGCCCAGGTTGCTCCCAACCCGTCCAACCTGGCCTTGAACACCTCCAGGGATGGGGCAGCCACAGCTTCTCGGGGCACCCTGCGCCAGGGGCTCACTGTCCCCCCAGGAGAGAATTTCTCCCTAATATCTCATCTAAATCTCCCCTCTTTCAGTCTGAAACCATTTCCCCCCATCCTATGGCTCCACCCCCTGATCCAGAGTCCCTCCCCAGCTCTCCTGGAGCCCCTTTAGGCATTGGAAGGGGCTCTAAGGTCTCCCCGGAGCCTTCTCTTCTCCAGGCTGAACAACTCTCCCAGCCTGTCAACAGTAGGATCAAACTCTCTGTGAAAGAAGCGTCATTGTTTGAAGGACGTACCTGCATACAATGCGCATTAAGAAAGCCATCTAGACCAGAGAACAACACAGGAGGAAACGGTCTGTAACTTTAATTTAAGCAGTATCAGTTTCCATCACTAAAGTTTTTGTGAACTTTTTACTACTGCTTAAGAGATGTACAGTCTGAGCTGAACATTAGGGGAGTTGGTGGAGCAGACCCTTCTGCTGATGATGAGGAAAGGGGGAATTTAAGGAGATTACAGACACGAGATGTAAACCAATTCAGGATAGGACAGAAAACTGATCTGGCAAGACACAATTAGGCTGCACTTCAGTGGGGAGGCGGTTATAAATCACACTGATAGGTGATCCTGAAGGTCATAAGCTACTCCAGGAGGTAACCCGCGACATGGGGAGACTACACACAGAGCAGAATTCAAGAACTAAAGTTCTTCTTGTGCAATACTGAAAATTAAGTCAATAAAGACTAAAAGAGCAAAAAAGGATATGTAACATATAAGACTGGTAGTGACAAATTCATCACACAGATTCATTTGGCCTTAAATTTTCTGAAATTAGTAAACAAATCAAAACGAAACCTCTCATTAGTGTTCAGGTAAATTCTTTTTCATTGTACCTTTTCATGCAGGTCATTTATTTCTGCTACGCATCCAGGATAAAAAGCACATAGTTTTACTAACTGCAGTTTATTATCAGGAATCATCATAAGAAGATCAGCTGCTAAATCCCTGCACAAACAAAAGATGACACGTCGTTACTCTTGCTGCCTTGTAACAGGAGGAAACTCTCTTTTCTCTTTTACATTCCTTCTATAACAAAGAGTTTACTGAAAAAAAAAAATACTATTTCCAGAGAAGAGCAGAAGCAACCCCAGTCTCTACGACTATTTTGGTGCAATAAATGAAGCTTAATCTATGAATACGCGAGCCAGGGTGGGATGGGAGAGTAGGACCTCTCCAATTTGAAAAGAGGGGAGATGTTAATGGGGCTCTGCGTCATGAAACCATCCTCCAACTTCCAGGCTTCTCGAGCTCCACGGCACCAGCACAAAGCATCTCTCAGTCACCCCAAATGGCTACTGCTTCTGCGACATTACAAAAGAGAGATTATACAGGAAAACTATGTGATGCTTATTTTCATCCTTCCGAAAGGAAAACTGGGGTTTAGCAACCTGACATTTCTGAAATATTCCAAACCTTTTACCATTTGTTACCCTCTCCTTAACATAACAAGTAGCTAGATGGAACACAGGTAAATATTAATAAATTATTTTGAAAAAAAATATTCTATTGAGCTTTTAATAACTGATTATTCTGGTTGTTCTGTGACTCTTCTATTCCTGCAGACACCATTTCTCCTGTGACCCACAAGACTGACTCGCCCCTGTGTAAGGCAAAACTCCTGCTGGATTCCCCTGGATTTTCAGAGTGCGGTCCTTGGCTTAGAAATGTTTTGGTAAGCTACTGTCCAATATTTGCAACTGCTTTCTAGCCCGCTGCCAAGTATTCATCACAATTAAAAAATCAGAATGTTTAGTTTAAGCTTATTTTTAGCATTTGTAAAGTCACACGCTTTTCAACTCTCTCTTTCTATAAACAAGCAAAATGCCTGTATCCAAGTGATGGAAAGCTAAAAGGAAGACATTGAAACAGTAATGAACAAAAATTTGGTTTGTATTCTTACTTTACAGAGGAAAAAAAATAATCTAATAGCAAATAATTAAACTACAACAGGAGATCTAAGGGTCAGGTTAACCGACTTTGTTTAACAACAACAATAACAAAATGCTTTTGGACAGCCTAAAGGTCTTTGGAAAAACCTGTTATACCATTACCATGCAATAGCCACTTTTCCAAGTTACAGACGGGCTCGTTCAGAATACAGTGTATTTCACAAGTTCTTAAACCATTTTCCAGATGAGTTATTCACATGTACTAATCTTCACAGGCAATTTAAACATTTTTTCAAAAGTGATTAAAAATTGCTCAGCCAAAAAACTGCAATCAAATGTTCATTTAAAAAAAAAATCCAAAGAAGCTCTCATATAACAGCCTACAAATTGTGTTACCCGGAATGTTTTTTTAAGAATTAAACTGAAAACACTGTCAGTATAAATAATGAAATCAGGTGGCTGAGTCTGCATATGCAATATTCAGTATCTCAAGTAAAATACCATGAGCCTTCTGAAGAGCAGAAGGTTGCTTTTAACAGTATTTACGTGCTGAACGCAAATAAAATTAAAATGGTGTTCTTAAAGACTCACACTTTTTCCCAAGGCTGTAGATTTGGAAAGATGGGGAAGGGCATGAGTGTTTAGCTTTGACTTTTTTGTTTGGATTTTATATTTCAGAGCACTTCTAAAAAAATAAATAAAAATAAAAAAAAAACCCGAACCCCACAACCAAACCCCCAAATCCATTCTACCAATAACTGATTTCATTACTGACCAATCAAGGTCCTTTCGGTATTCCTTGAGGTGCCTACAATGAAGTGCCTCTCTACAACGAAACGTTTCCAACTGATGGATATCCCTAAGCATAACCACCAGTAAAACCAAAACGGGAGCCCCGCAAATATCGGAGGCCCCTGAACTCCAGCTTCCCCGTACATGATCTCACACATGCAGTAGATGAAGGGGTATTACGCTGTGCCAGTATATCTCTTTATTACAAAATATGAAGGGATTCAGGAATCTCTGATCTTTTCCTACAGAATAGGAAAATACCCTGTAAAGGCCCCAAATCGGAGCCCGGGATCGCAGGCTGCAGCTGTGACAGCCGTTCAGTACAGCGTATGAAACCCACTGACAAATCCAGATCGATACTTGGGCAATATGCAGAACACCAATTTGAAATTTTATCACATATACCCATGTAGACCCCAGTGTACACATGCCGTAAGTTTGCAGAAGTTTGATGTACATAGACGTGATGCCGTACTACTGTAAGTACGTGTGACAGCACTGAGACAGACCAAGCTTTTGTTATGGAACTGGAAAAAAAAGAATCGTGGAATCACAGAATGGGTTGGGTTGGAAGGGCTGTCTAGTCCAACCCTGTTGCCATGGGCAGGGACATCTTCAACTAGACCAGATTGCTCAGAGCCCCTTCCAAACTGGCTTGGAATGTGTCCAGGGATGGGGCATAGACCACCTCTACGGGCAACCTGCGCCAAGGGCTCACCACTCGCACAGTCAAGAATTTCTTCCTAATATCTTATCTAGATCTCCCCTCTTCCAGTTTAAAACCGTTCCCCCTCATCCTATAGCTCCACCCCCTGATCCAGAGTCCCTCCCCAGCTCTCCTGGAGCCCTTTCAGATACTGGAAGGGGGTCTAAGGTCTCCCCAGAGCCTTCTCTTCTCCAGGCTGAACACCCCCAACTCTCCCAGCCTGTCCTCCCAGCAGAGGGGCTCCAGCCCTCCCAGCATCTCCGGGGCCTCCTCTGGCCCCGCTCCAACAGCTTCATGTCCTTCTGCTGTTGGGACCCCCCCGAGCTGGAGGCCGCACTGCAGGGGGGTCTCCCCAGAGCGCAGCAGAGGGGCAGAATGCCCTCTCTCGCCCTGCTGGCCACGCTGCTGGGGATGCAGCCCGGGACGCCGGTGGCGTTCTGGGCTGCCAGCGCACGTTGCCAGCTCACGTTGAGCTTCTCATCAACCGACATCCCTAAGTCCTTCTTGGCAGGGCTGCTCTCCACCCCTTCATCCCCCAGCCTGTATTGATACGGGGGTTGTCCAGACCCGGGTGCAGGACCCCGCACTAATATACACTGTTCTTCTTAACTCCCTGTCCAGTGCTTCCCATCAGAGGCTACATAAAAATCACTCTTCACAATGAAGGCAGGGAGATCAGAGAAAGAGCTTCAGAGAGTTTAAAAGCTGCAGATGGAGTTACCAAAACCACCCTGTTAGCACTGGTGCAATGCAGACATGCTAAATCACTGCAAAACCAGAGCAGCAAGTCATCCATGTCCTATTTTGTCTTTTTCTCCAACGCTTCGCTGTCTAAGGCAGGCTAAATGCTCTGTAGGGAGGAGGTCCACTATGTTTCTCCCAGGCTACCTCTACATGCTTAAGCAAATACCAGCTGATGCTTAATTGCAATATCTGTTTTCTATGAAATGTCAATTCTGAAACACCTGTACAGCTGCCAAATATACTTTAGAATGATGTTCTGCTTTTCATTGGAAGACAAAAACCAGACCAGAACTGTATCCTTCAAAGTGAAACCACTGCAAGGAGGAAAAGAAAATTTAGCAGAGCTAAGTTTCCCCTCTATGCAAGAGAAATGACCTGCTCCTGCAGAATTAAATAGTAATCTTGTTTCATCCTTAAGTTTTGTCAGCTCCCTTGTATTCCCAATACCAATACAAAAGAATTCCTCAGCCTCTCAGGTTTTTACATTTTTCAAGCAAGTACTTAACAATCCCTTCACAGATCCTACTTAAGCTTCTGTTCCTTTGACTTTATAATTCAATTCTAGCCTTACTTTGTCTGAAGCAGTCATTTTCACTCAGTACAGACTAGGACTCACTATGTTACCTAGTGCCCAAGTACCTCGGGTTTTTCAGCGGGTTTCTTACTCTGTTTGACAACGTCTCTTCTCTCATTTGCAATGCATACATAATATATTTAGAGATTAAATCAGAACATTTACGCGCTCTGTGCTTCAGAGGTCTAACACAGCGATTCATATGCGAGCAGCAATTCTTACTCTACCTACCCACAGTGGTTTGGTGTCTATGAAAGTTTCAGAATGAAAGACCTTTATCGTTTTGTCAGGGGGAGGAAAAAAAAAAATAAAAATCTTCTTTGGATTAAGAAATTCTTACCATGTTGTTACTGTCATACATTTTCTTGCTAGTAATTCTAGGGCATAATGTGTTGCTTGTGCTGCACTTTCTCCTAAGACAGTACCCACACTGATTGCCAACTCCAGTTCGTTTCCACGAATCAGGTTTGCCATCGCAAGCTTGCTCAATGAAAAAATTATATCATTAAGGCACACAAGCATTCTTGGGGATTCACCACATTGAGTATCTGACATTCATTTATGAAGCTGCTTTTTACAGAAGGACAAAATACGCATTAATTAAACTTTACATATAATTTGGGTCTCTTGAATGAGTCAATAATTGTGCACCACGTGTTAGTTTTTAAATAACCAAATAGATTTCCTTTAGCAGAATCTTCCTTTATTCAAAGAGATTACACAGGCATAAAAAGCGTGATAGCAGTTCCTTTTAGTCTTAAGTAAGGATACTAGCTTTCAGAATACATATTTCCCCTATCTTTTAATGAAAGGAGACTCAAAAAAACCCCCAAAAAACAAAGAACCTCAAAACCCAAACTAGGAAGGACTCTCCTGTTCTCTCTGGGCAACTGGAGTTGCTGATAGGGATAACAGAATATTAAACAGTAATAGACTACACAACGACTCGAAATGTCTATTTTGAAATACAGGCATTAACTGATTATTGCTTTCTCTTGGAACAGCTCATTAAGATGGAATTTTACTTATTTTGGGGGATAGAGGAGGAAGAACATGTTGAGTCAACAACAAATTCCAGACAGAACGAGGAAAAGAAACAATTTGTAAAACTACAAAAAGAAAAAGAAAAGCTAACGAAATGTTTCTTACATGTCAGCCCTATTTTTGTGCTGAGGGGTTGTTTTTTTTTTCCTATTTACTTCACCATTTAGACCGCAACTTCTTCAAGGTTGAGACTGCATCTTATGTAGTACAATAAAGTCCCAGTTCTGAATGGGTCTTTTGAGTGACCATAAACAGTAAACAGCAATACCTATGCGTATATGTATATACGTAAGGTACTTCGGTACCTTATATTTTCTGATATAACAAGATGCTGTATATATGAAAATACAATTAATAATAATATACTACTTTCTGTGCACGACAGAAATCTTGAACTTAATAGAATCATGGGAGTTTTTCTACTAACTTCAATATTGTAAGGATCAAACTCTATATAAATACATACAAAGCAAATACCAAGTATAAGCAATACATTTTAGAACGTGGTCATACACGTTAAAAAACAGTTAATGTGGAGATGTAAAAAGGGAGTCAATGTTGGCCCTTCCATAGTTAAATAGGAAGAAAAAAAAAATAATTACCTCTATATTTTCAACCGCCAGATGGCAACATGCTGCAAGCACTGCATGGCCATCCTGGAAATACCATTCCGCCAGTTCTTTGCTGACTTTGTGCAGGAGCCTGCAAAAATAAGGCATGGATTCTGCAAGGTCAGTTAAAGGGTGGAGTTCTTAGGTTCTTAATTTATATATAAATCACCACATTTGCTTCTGTACCCTAAAATTCCTACATTTGACTTACAGATAATGACACCACTAGCTTTCAAAATACGGTTTGAGCTTTATTCACTACTTATGTTGGAGCATATTCAGGTGGATCAGTTTCTCAAAATCTACATCAGTCTGGAAATGCCTCTTCAGACCGAGAGAAGAGAAATCAAATATTTTGGGTATTCATCCTGTACTTGTGAACTCCGCATAAATCTCTCATTGGTCAAAAGCCACACATGTAAATGAAGGAACTACACAGCCTCCAAATTGCTTTTGTTACTACACATATCACTTGATAATGTGATTTAGGTTTTTGAGCACTGTCCTAAACATGGAGACACATGTTTTCTTTTGTGGGCAAATACAGGGAAAATATGGCTATGAGTGCACACCGTCAGAACTTCACTGATGATAAACTGTGGAGCTTCAGGAGAAGATGCAAAAAACTGAGTCTCACAGATACTTGTTAATGCTAAATCTTGCTCTCCTTACCAAAAGTTCCAAGTCAATATGCCACATATTAAAACATATTTAAGTGCACAGCAATACACCTTAAAGATCAAGCAAATGAAAACGATATTTATAATTATAATACGTACACATGAAAAATCCATTCGGTGCTAAAAGGAGGCACAACAGCGGAATTATTCAGTCTAGCTTCAGTTAGTTAGTAACTCTATCAACTAAGTACTAGAAGATGTAATATTTTGTTGTCGAATTCTACATTGCTGATGCCAAATTAAACCACTAAGGTATATCTCCCTTGATAACTTTATATCCTGCAGTAAAATGAGGCTTTGGATGTAAACTAGAACAACTTACTCATTATAATCGTCTGTATTGTTTCCACCAGCATTTGAAGATCCACTTGTTGTGGAGAGTGGTGACATTTGTATATTTCCCTCACAAGCTGCCTAGAAGTGAATAAAAAAATGGATTAATTAGTGCACCAACCAAAATGAATATGAAATGTGATTTTTTTCAGCAACAAAAAAAGAAAATCATCTAAGATCTATAAAAATCTTTCTAAAGCTTAGTTATAACAAAGGAAATGTTTAAACCAATGAACTTACTCATAGCTGTATCTTAGGCTAGTTTTAGCCAGCCATACAAGAAACTCTACAAAAGCACAAGATCTCTTCCTTCCTAGGAATTCGTACAGGATTTTTCCAGCATTTGAATACACTTAAAATGGACAGTGAGAGCTGTCCTAGATTTTTACAGCCCAGGGAGCAAGTGGCTCCGAGTGAAGGATGAACTCCATAGATACTTCCCAGTAGGTATAACAGCAAATCTGGAAAGGTTTATAGAGTGGCAT
This sequence comes from Vanellus vanellus, assembly GCF_965231255.1. Lineage (NCBI taxonomy): Eukaryota > Metazoa > Chordata > Aves > Charadriiformes > Charadriidae > Vanellus > Vanellus vanellus. Next base: position 83,291,179 of record NC_138909.1, read on the forward strand.
AAGCTGAAACTTTTTCGTGTCTGGCAATAAATTATTTTTAACATTAAATGAGAAGAGATCAGTGTATTTTAAAAGGAAGTTCTTTCATATGCTTTAAGATGTAGCTGGGATAACAACATTAAAACCCAGGGCTCAGTTAAAAGTGAAAACAGAACAGTCCTGTTATTTTATCGCATAATATTATTTGATTAAACCTTTGAGACAAAGACTATTCTATGAATTGGAATAAAAGCAACCCCTGCAATGTCTCTCTTAGAAGAAGAAGATCTTTCCAAAGCTTTAAGGTGCTCTGAGGTTCAAACATTATGACATTAAATTTAAGTGTACCTCAAAGTTCCATTCTGGGCACTATTCAGCTACTATCAGAACAACAACAACGTACAGACAGACAATTCCTAAAGGACAAATTCACATGAATTATTAAAGTTTTTATCTCTGAGGCAACTGAACGTTCAAGGACATGTACGCATGAGATAATGAACCAGGGACAAATCTTGACAGTTTATTTAACAAACGATATTAAGTGTGCAGAAATTACTGAAAAAGAATAAAGGAAAGGTGAGAAAGAGTGAAACAAAGCGTCAGGTCTGGCATGTTTTGTGTGCCCTTTAATTTGTGCTTACATTAGGAAGCAGAAGGGACATATGTACTTTTTGGTAATTTCTTGTACTGCTTTCTGCATTCATTTAAAAGTTTGATTTCCTATATTGATTACTGCAGCAATTGAGCGGTTTCACCCCAAAATTGTACAGGAAGTAGTAGTATGACCAAGACCTCAGTAGAAATGCAAGAGAAATCCTACATGTCTTGGATGTCAAGGGCAATACTAACTGCTGAAAATCAGTTAATTTTCTACTTCAACCAAAACTGACTACATCAGTTTTCATTATGGGCATTTGATTGCAATTTAGAAGAATCAGGCTTAAAATCTGTAAGCATGAGCTACCTTTTTATGATTTCTGCATAAAAGTTGGCCAATAGAATATGAAAGTAAAGAGCAGGGTATGATTATTTAGCCATTTTGCAGAAGTGAACAGAGGTAGCCTTTTAAATATGCTTGTCATCTTCGGAGGTAGAAATGAATAGCTAAATACATCTCCCACGGTTATCCATAATAATACCTGTGCAACAAGCAGAGCCTCTTTAAGCTGGCCTCTTGAAGTAAAGAAAGAAACTAGCTTCTTCACATCTCCGATAGCTATACAGTATGGGATGACATCATCATTTTCTTCCTGAATTAACTGATCAGCTCTCCTAATTAAACAAACGAATAAATAAACAAGAAAAGATCTACATACATAATGGATCATTAAACCTCTCTCTATGGTATAGGTGTTAGATGAAGCCTTATAAAGTTCACTGAAACCCGTCTGCCTTTCCAGACCTCAGGAGACTTGCAAACTACGGATACCGCGCTAAAGGGTTTCCAGTTAAACCTGCAATTTATGCTCAACCCTTTAACTTGATTTCTGTACACAAAATCATTGTTGGAAACCCCGACAGTTCCACCCCAAAGCTTACCGAGCAAAAAGTAACATCACTAGAATGCTGTAAGAAAAGCCAAGCACAGCTGACGTAGGTATCCATTCTTCCCACTTGTCTGTGTCCTTTTATGGACAGAACCTACAATGCAGCATCACATTTTTATTACCTTACCTTTGCATTAACTTCCTCCAGTATTTCATCGATACACCAGGTGCAACTGAGAGCGCTTTGTCCCACTAGAAGAAAGCAGCAATACATTTAACATGATCAATTTATTTTGAGAAACAGCTGTATTTTTAACTATTTTCATGTTTCTTCCATTAAAAATAAATTTGTCAAGAAGGTTAAATAAGGAATGAGCCATGCATTAGACTGTATATGTTAAAAATAATATAATTGGAGCAAGATTACTCTTTTCTGCACTTATTTTGTTCTACCCCATCTTTGCTAGGGTAGCTGGTTTTTAGAAACCCTCATGCTTTATTGTTCTTCAATAACATTCCGATACTTTACCTCTCCAAGTTCTACCATTAGTTCACAATATCGCTGAATTTGTCCTAATCTTAGATGTATTTCTGCAGCTTCTTTAAGCCTCTCCTCTTTGCTTGGTGCACCAATACCACCTCCAAACTTGGACATTTTTACTGTTGTCAGTTCTTGTGCCTTGGACTGAGGGGGAAAAAAAACATTAAAAAAAGTAAAAAAAAAAATTACAGTTTTCTGTGACGAAAACAATTTTTCTTAAGAATGAACTACAGTCAAACATTACAATGGAATATAAAGGCTAGCATTTAAGAAAAAAAAAATCTTTTGAGAAAAGGCTAATTGGAAGAGCTTACAATGAGATTACAGCGAACTAATTAGAAGAGCTTACAATGAGATTACAGAGAACTATTTATATTGTTGAAGTAACTGTGTTAGTGTTTTGTTGCACACATACATTTTCCTCCATTACCTTCCTTTAATCTTTTTTACATATTTTTTTATTCTCAACCATTTTCTCATATGTAATAGTAATCCACACAGATGTCCATCATAAAAAATCTTGCTATTTTTGAATTCTTTTTTTTAAAATTTGTGAACATAAACCATACAGAGCCAGAAACTGTACTTATTACCATTATAATGGTGTCCAAATAAAGAAAGAAGAAAGATAGTAGGCTCAGCATGTGTCCTGATCTGTCATACCACGTTAAACACAAGACCAATAAAAGATTTATATTCCCAACCACTGCAATTTTTATATCAGTTGAAGAAATAAGACTAAATTTCTCCATCTGGCAGAGTCTGAGAAACAAGCTGCAACAGGAGCACATTTAACATACAAAACAGCAAAAGGAGCTTCACTCCACATCTCGAGAATTCTCAGTTTAACTCTATCATCAATGCACGTGAGACGGCATTTGGCTATTCATGGCTTTACAGCACCATGTATGGAGGATGAAGAACAAATTTTGAACATTCTTCACCAAAGTAAACTGCAATGCAGACCAACTGCAGCTGCCGAGAAAGGCAGAGCATCTGTTTTTTTAAAACAAACTATGTTACTATTTTATTTGGCACCTCTTTTTTGTCATTTTTGGGCTGAAGTCTCCAGTGTACCTTCTCTGTCTGCTACAAACAGAAAAATACACTTGCTTCAGGTCCCTACTTCATCCTGAAATGTCTAGGTGCTGCAATGCCATTACCCAGTTTCCTAAGGAAAAAATGGTGTTAGCGGCCGCACACAAGGAGCCAGCATCACCCTACCCTTACTTTCTCTTAGCGCTCTCAAGCAAGATTCTGAGTCAGCAAAAAGGGGACAAAACGCTTCTAAATTGAACACTTCATCCAGACCCACAGAACGATCAGTTATTCTAGGCCACCTGAGTTATGCAGTCACGTCGCAGGGATAAAGAGCCTGCTTGCACTGCAGGAGTCGAGAATGAGTTTCTTCTCCTTGGGCTAACTGGCTGAGAAAACTGGGTTTCGGACACACGGACACACGTCTCGAGCGTCTCAGTATTAGCAGAGTAGCTGCTATTATTACAGTTAACATCACCAATTAAACACTTCCACCACTAAAGAGTCACAAGGTATGTAGGACATTTGAAAAGTCTGTGATTTTGCAAAAGAGAGAGCTTGCAGCAGCAACCCGGGTGACCACAGACTCATGGAATGGTTTAGGCTGGAAGGGACCTTAAAGATCACCCAGTTGCAACCCCCCTGCCCTGGGCAGGGACACCTCCCACCAGCCCAGGTTGCTCCAAGCCCCGTCCAGCCTGGACTTGAACACCTCCAGGGATGGGGCAAAGCGCTGGCAGTGTTTAGCCCTGGGGGTGGCAGGGCAGTTAGGCAGGTCCTGATCCATACCAATAGATCTTTTTCCTCTCTTTCCAACCCAGACATCATCGTACGGGATTGTGTAGTATCCCTAAGGTGTCCCTGACTGAACCACACGCTGCACAAATCGTGTGCCTGCTTCCATATTCGCACATGCAGCTACTACTAAATTTGTGTTCTAGTACTCCAATCTCACATTCCCGCCCGAGTCGTTAATACAGATCTACAGCTGAAGAGCGACAGGTTCAAATTTTCCCACTCCTTCCTCCAGACAGCTTCAGCGCATATTTTCGCTGACTCTCCTCCACTTTCAGACATGAATTCCCTTGTCCCTGCGTCTGAACAGAACTACAAACTTCATGTTTATACAACCAAATAATTTGATTTTACTGAATGTGGAAGTACTGTATATATAACAGGGAAGACCAACTCGCTACACAGCTCAAGCTGTAGCAATGCTTGCTTTGCAATTTCTTTTCATTATTTTGAAAAATGCTTTTGTAGCTAAAACCATAACCTAGCATTTGAACACCGCGTGTGCATGAACTGATGCAGACTTAGCTAGCTGCAATTGTTCTAACAGACCAGTATTGCACAGAGAACCGATACTGCACAAACACATTTGGACCTAAAATAAATTGTGGCCCTTCTGTAAAGCATTAAACGTTATTTTTAAAGAGTGAAATACTATACGGATTAACTCCCATTTTCACATACTGTTTATGCTTCACTTACCATTCTAAATCTAATGAGATGTTTCATATGCATAATTCCTTTGCAGTAATTTTGTGGAAGCAAACTGTCATCCTGTCCTTTTATCACGGCGACTAAATCCCATAAATTTTTGCTGCCTCCTGGAGGCTAAAATTATTAGGGAAAAAAAGAGTTGTATTACAGTCATGTTCAAGAGAGAAACTTGAACTTATGAAGATATTGGAAAACATTTGTCAGTCAGTTCTAAGAAATACAATTATAGATTAGAAGCTTTACTACGAAGATGTGAATTAGTTCAAGATCATAGAATCACAGAATGGTTTAGGTTGGAAGGGACCTTGAAGATCATCTCATTCCACCCCTTCTGCCATGAGCAGGGACACCTCCCACTAGACCATATTGCTCCAAGCCCCGTCCAACCCGGCCTTGAACACCTCCAGGGATGGGGCAGCCACAGCTTCTCGGGGCACCCTGCACCAGGGGCTCACCGCCCGCACAGGAAAGAACTTCTTTCTCATGTTTATTTAAGATACTACAACTCCTTCAGTATTCTTAAAAGCTGTGAAGACACAGCAAGATCCACAACTGAGGTATCTGGTTATGCGCGGACATAGTTGAGGGCACGCCATGCGAGTTTTCTGTAAAGCAAAGGTGCGGGCCAGGTGAAAAACAACTTCAAGGCATGACTGCCACAATCTGGTTTACTATCTTAATATTAAATCTTAAAACAGACGCGTATAGTATAACTGTATATGCACAAAATCTTGCAGGCCATCAAGGTAATTTTTTTTTTTAATATTTTTATTGGTCTAGCATTTGAATCCTTCTGTAGAACTAGGACAATGGCTTAACAGTCAATGAGGTCTAGAAGAGAGTGAGTAATTAAAAGCTTAAAAAAACCCCAAACAACCATTCAACCTTTGACCTGAAGGAGCTTTTCTAAGAATAACAGGATTACAAGTTCAGAAGTTCAATTATTTCTGAGCCGGTAAAAAGCAGAAGATCCTCCGGGGGGGGAAAAAAAAAAAAAAAAAAAAAAAAAAGGCTATTCCCTCTTTTTACAGTCCTTTTAAAGTTCTTACTTGACTCCCCACTCCCCATAGTTTAAGTACAACATTTTATTACATTTTATTTTCTGGACTTAAAAAGCACTGAACACAGCTGATCAAAAAAAGTTTGTTCTTTGAAAATTCTAACCGTCTTATAACAGTTTTACTCTTGAATCACCATGGGACATCAAAATGTATCACTTCTGTAAAACAAGGAATTCCCTCAAAACATATATTTTAATAAACCAGGAAATTCCATGATTTTTAAGTGAGAAATATTGCTTCAGCATTTCTAAATCATACACTTCAGTTCATCTAGAAATCAAACCAAGTATTTTGGATGAACTATGTCTTTGTAGATCAGTGTACTGACTTAAATTACAACAGTGCTCAACACAAGCTGTAGATCTTGGTCATTTTTGTCCTCCTTCTACCTCAAGTTCAGCTCCTATGCAGGTAAGCACTCCCAGTTTACATTTTTAACTCAATTGCAGAGAAAGGGTGCAGTGATTTATAGGAAATATTACTGTGCAACGGAGCAAAAGCAAGAGATGGATACTGGGACACGGGTCATCCAGATCTACAGCTCCGGAAGGGAACACAGCAGTTGGGGCACTGACACTTGGGCAGTTCAAACCTAACCTGTAATGAGGGTATCCTTTTGATGGACTGAAATTAAAAACTCCAATGTAGTTTGATAAAATACATCTCGGCATTTTCTTCAATAGAAAATTCTTGTCAAATCAAACTTTTACTATGGCAAATTAAATTATCCCACCTATTTCACTATCCCGCCTATTTAAATTTGTGAAAAATTGGAGTTCACAACTGACAATTCAGTCATGGACATTTTTACATGCCGAAATGTTAAGTGATAGAATCGATTTCTGCATGTTTTCTGAGCTCCCTTCAAGAAAGGGAGAAAAAAAATGGTAGAGAAAAAAGAAATTTCAGTTTGGAGACTGCCTTCAGAAGAGAAAGTCACAGACACTGACAACATCCTTAAGTTTGCAGCATACTTACTGAAAAACATTCTGAAAACCACCGTAGTTTTTTTCCTCGAGGATTTCCTGTCAATTTTTCCACTTCTTGTTTAATATCCCTGGAAACTTTACCACACAGCAAAGGAGGAGCCCCAGATTCCACAGCACGATCTAACACACAGAAAGATTTATACATGACAATTAAAAATTAAGAAAAAAAAGAAAAAGAAGTACACTAACATACAGAAAATTAAAACAACGGTATATACAAGTTACTTACCTGTATTACCGATAATCTCATCCCAACATCTATCTGCCAAGATATTTATTTGCAGAGGGTTTATAAGAGGTGTCAAGGACCAGAGTCTCACAGTGGAGTCCCGAGAGCAAGAGGCCATAGTGAACGGACGACTGGGATGACACGTTAATCCTAGCAGAGAGGGCATTTAAAAATGTAGTCAAATAATTAAGTCTATCTAATAACCAGTTTGATTAAATTATTTTATAAAGCTTAAAATATTTAAAAATGCATTTCAATACAGAAATAAAACCACATTTTAAAATATTACCATATACGTCTGCACCATGATCATAAACTGTGTCCAAACACGTTCCATCTCTTGTGTCCCACACTCGAATCGTATAGTCCCAACTGCCGGATATTAGAAGATAAGGAATTTCGGGATTCCACATCAGTCCCCGTACTGGAGCTGTATGTCCACTAAGAACATTTATACAAGCATCCTGTGTATAATCCCATATTCGAACAGTACTGAAACAGAATAAAAAGACCTATGGCCATCAAACCACCGACTAAACATGATTCTCTGTCTACTTCAGCAATAGTCTAAGCTTCAAATTTATCAGAATATTTGTTTGCAGTATGTTTATAGAAGTTGTAACAGGAGAGGTTGGAGTCAATGCCCTTCACGTTTAGGATGGGGTACAAAATAGACCAAAGACAGTTCACCACAGTAAGAAACTATTCCATCCACTGGGGACTGGAGCATCTTTCTTATGCGGAAAGGCTGAGGGACTCGGGACTTTTTAGTCTGGAGAAGACTGAGGGGGGATCTTATCAGTGCTTATAAACACTTAAAGGGAGGGTGCCAGGGGGATGGGAACAGTCTTTTTTCAGTGGTGCCCAGCGACAGGACAAGAGGGAACGGGCACAAACGTGACCATGGGCAGTTCCATCTCAACCTGAGGAGGGACTTCTCTCCTGTGGGGGCGGCAGAGCACTGGCACAGCTGCCCAGAGAGGGGGGAGTCTCCCCCTCTGGAGCCATTCCAAACCCACCTGGGGGTGTCCTGTGCCACTGCTGGAGGTGCCCCTGCTCTGGCGGGGGGTGGCACTGGGGGAGCTCCAGAGGGCCCTTCCAGCCCTCACCAGTCTGGGATTCTGTGATCCACCACATAGTCTTTCAAAATCTCTCATGCACCATTACCTTACATGCCAGTGAGAGACAAGTTCGCCCACACGCCTGCACGCATAATAAATTTGCCTGTTAAGACTCTCAAGGGGAAAAAAATGAAAGAAAACCAAATCAAAACTGTGAGATCTATCTTTCCTATGGCTTTATCAGCCCTCTAACAGACCCAGGAAACTACAGATCTCTTTGTCTAACCTCAGTTCCTGGAAAAAAATATGGAGAAGATCATACTGTGTACTATTGAAAGGCATTTAAAGAACAATGCAATCATCAGGCACAGTCACAATGGGTTCACAAAGGGAAAGTCCTGTTTAACTAATTTGATATCCTCCTGTGATAAGGTTACCTGCCTAGTGGATGAAGAGGAGGCAGCGGATGTAGTTTTTCTGCATTTTAGCAAGGCTTTTGATATCGTCCCTCAGAGCACCCTTCTGGACAACCTGTCCAGCTGTGGGATGAGCAGGTTCATGGTGCGCCGCGTGAAGAACTGGCTGAAGGGCTGAGCTCAAAGGACTGTAGTAATGGGGTTACATCTGGCTGGCGACCGGTCACCAGCGGTGTTCCTCAGGGCTCAACTCTAGGGCTGGTTCTGTTCAATATATTTATCAGCGATCCAGATGCAGGAGTTGTATGCGCTATGAGCAAGTTTGCCAATGATACGAAACTGGGATGTGCTGTTGAATCTCTTGAGGGACAAGATGCCTTGCAGAGGGATCTAGATAGATTGGAGCACTGGGCAATGATCAATGGGATGAAATTTAACAAGTCCAAGAGCCGGGTGCTGTACCTGGGATGGAGTCACACCGGCCACAAGTATAAATTGGGAGAGGGGTGGCTGGAGAGCAGCGCTGCAGAAAGGGCCCCAGGGGTGCTGGTGGGCAGCAGCTCAGTAGGAGCCAGCAGTGTGCCCAGGCAGCCAAGAGGGCAACCCACATCCTGGGGGGCATCAGCACAGCATGACCGGCCGGTCAAGAGAGGGGACTGTCCCGCTGTACTCAGCGTTGGCGCTGCCTCACCTCGAGGATTCTGTGCAGTTCTGGGCACTGCAATTCCAGAAGGATGTGAAGGTCCTCGGATGTGTCCAGAGGAGGGCAACAAAGCTGGTGAAGGCTGGAAGGCATGCCCTATGAGAAGCAGCTAAGGACTTTGGGTCTGTCTTGGTTGGAGAGGAGGAGGCTGAAGGGTGACCTCTTGGCTCTCTACAGCTTCCTGAGGAGGGGATGTGGAGAGGGAGGTGCTGAGATCCATAAGGATGCCCGGGGATGGTTCAAAGCTGCACCAAGGGAGGTTTAGACTGGACATTAGGAAGCATTTCTCTACTGAGAGGGTGGTCAAACCCTGGAACAGGCTTCCTAGAGAGGTGGCCGATGCCCCGAGTCTGTCAGTGTTTAAGAGGCATTTGGACAACCCCCTTAATAACATGCTTTAACTTTTGGTCAGCCCTGGACTGGTCAGGCAGTTGGACTAGATGATTGTTGTAAGTCCCCTCCAACAGAAATATTCTCTCCTCTCCTTTGAACGTGGCATTTGTTACCTTGAGAAGTGGACACCACGCTATCTTAAATTGTGAAACTGCCACCACAATTACACAAGTAATGAGAAAGAATTCATACAGCTTTCTCACCATTTTTTAGTTCCCTTTTAACCAAGTAGAAGGCTGTTTTATGTATTTACATATATATTGTCCTACAGCAATATGTGCTCACGTGTGACCCCTGCGTACTGTTCCTCTGTACTGCGTAAGCCTGGGTGCTAAACAGGTCATCTGAAATAGTCCTGAGTTTGACTACCAACAGAAATGCTACCAAGTACAATAAACTCAAAAGACTGCTTGTTTTCTGTGTTACCTGGGACTGAGTTATTCAACAATCCCATTCCCTCAAAGTGAAGGTGTGACTGTGTTCCAGAAATCCCTCTGTAATCAAGACTTATTACACAGCCATGATTGGTAATAAAATCAGACTATCTCATGCTGATACTATGACAGAATTTTGGATTCACTATTTCTTGCTCAAGTGAAACAGAGAGGATTTACACATAAGAAGTTGGTTGTCAAGTTGGTTTCTTTCATGAATCATTACAATATGAATTAACAGCTTTTGCCATAAGCATAGACATCTAACGAATGATACTGGGGAAAGCAATAGAAGCCAATACTCCAAACTTACGATCCTGTACGGATGTGTTTTGCACACTCTGCAGGGAAGTGGCTTAGAATCATAGAAGAATTCTTCCTCCTGCTTACCATAGACTGATGCGCTCTCCCTCAAAAAATGTCAAAACCAAGAAAACAGAAGTACCTAGCACCCATTAAAAATCTCCACTGATTATACGTAAATGTACTTTTGAAAAACATTAAGTAAGAGCAGGTCTTGCACCCATATCTTTAGACATAATGTAAGCAGGTGGTATCCTCCTTGTATCATTCCTGGGTGTCACAGGTACCAGTCACTGACTACGCTTGGGAAAGCATTTGGAAAGTTGCTACAGCAGTTGTGACAATTTTAGATAATTTTATCCTGCCACCCAGGTACTATATTAAGCTAACAGCAAAGCTACAGCCTGAATCTGAACAAGGCATAATTCTTAGATTATTGTATTATTCACAGAGTTTTTGAAGGTGCCAGCACCAGCACAACTAAAGATCTTAAGTTTCTCTAATAGTCCTGCTTGAGGTTTTAAGTTTTCTAACAGTTCAGAATTACGCACCCGTCATCTGAGCCACTGCAGAGGATTCCTTCTCTCAGGGGAGACCACCGCACATGAAACACCTTTGCAGTATGCCCTGTAAAAACTTTCAGCGGCTGATCTGAGCTGGTTGCCAAGTAGTAAACACGAACATTTTTATCCTCACAACCAGTAGCTATCATATCTCTGCAAAATAAAAATAGTAAATTGGGATCATCAAAAGTACTCATCTTTTTTTAGTTTAAAAATAAGCATGATGTCTTTTGTAATTGACTGTAAAAATAGCTTATTTTTGCTTCTCCTTTGTCTCTTCATGATGCAATTATTGATAACCATATTAAATATACTAAATCAGAACACTCCCCCCCCCATAAAGATCTATTAGTTGTAACAGGGAATAGTATTTGCACTACAGTCTGATCAAGCACCCAACACAACAATTATTAGATTGAATTACCGTATAATTGTTTTTTGACAACAAGTTCTCATGTTGTTATTAGGAATTATCTGAAAAATTAACACATATCATACTGTATTTAGTTGCCTGCTATATTGTTAGCTTACCAGTCATCAAAAGGCAGCCAGTCTAACCCCCCCTTTACTGGTATTGAATATCTGTTTGGTTTTTTCTCCTCCCATTATATACTCAGCCAGAGAATTATTCTTTTTTCCTCCCATCCATATGAAAAGATCCTCTTTTGAAAGTGAAGTAGTCCTTGTCCTGCTCAACACATTAATATGCTGGGCAATGAAATACACTACTGGGAATACACAGCTGCCACAGACATATCCTACTGTGGAACAGAAACAATTTCAGAGCTCTAGTATCACAGTAACTATCACGTTCTAAATACCTTTGTGTCATTTTATTGGTAATCAATTTAAATAGTAAATATTATTGATTTTTTGGGTTAATTTTACTTACTTGTTGTTTTGACTCCAATCGCAGCCAAACACAGCAGCTGGATGTTTGTACTTGTGGAGAACCTTGCCGTCGATGGTTCGAATAATACTGAAACCAATGACAATGTAACATTATGAGGAAAAAAGGATTCTGAGTAGGCTACCCACAAGTCAAGTTTGATTCTGTGCAAATAAATCAGATAGTGAAAAATGTATACAGAAAGAATATGAGAAAACTTTATTCCTACAGCCCTTCAACTACAAGGCTAACTATGTATTTCCCAAAAAAACATTTAACTGGGCTTCAGAGCCCACGTTCCTTCAGAGGAGCTGTAAAGATGGCCACCGTGGTACCTTCCTCCCCGAAAGGATCCTCACAGCCTAAAATCTAAGTTGCTATGGCTTTAAGGTATAAATAGATCTTTAGGGAACTAACAAAAAAAAAAAAAGTTGATTGTTTTCTAAAATTCACGCTTTTGTTATGTTTGAGCTGAAATAACATGGGTTGCAAAGGAAAAGAATGAACAAGGATTTAAAAAAGGTACTGAAACACAATACGTGCAACAATGTTTTCAATGGACATTTGCAAGTTTTTACAAATAAACTACTATGCCCCTGTAACAGTACAATTGCCATGACTTTGTTCTAAAATAGTGATTCCTAGTCCTTGCAACAACAAACTTCAAAAAAATTTAAGAAATGAAGACTAGAAAAGTGGGATAGCTTTTGAGAAGTGTTTTCCATATCTACTGATAAGAAACCCAGAAAAATATTCTTGGCTAAAGAAAAATCAATATTCTTTGTCACTATCAGAGTTTCTTAGACACTAGTCCCTTTTGTAAACATTTCCTTTACTTTTTTCTTAAAATCATGAAAAATACATGCAACAAGTACAGGAGACTAATATAATCCAAGTTTTGGCCAGTAAGGACAGTTCTAAACTTAATCACTGATAGTAGTGTCAAGGTTTACTGACTTGAGAAGTGCATTAGAAATTTTTTTTTCTTCCAATAACACTCACCAAAATCCATCACTGCTGCAGGTTGCTATTCTTTTGGAATCTTTATGACTCCAGGCAATGCAGAAGATTCCATTCTTTCCATGCTTCAAAAAATGCAAAATACCTATCAATAAGAAATAATTCACCCCTTTTTTCTCTCATCTATTGACTCCTCTTTTTTATTTTATTCTCCTACGGGCTTCAGCCCTTTTCTCCCAGTAAAGTACACAGTACAAAAACACATTATAATGAGTCCCCAGTACAGTTGGGATATTTGATAATCCAAGCCCAAAAAATTGCGACTGAGAAGAGGGACAGTAAAACCACCATAACCTCCAGGATCCAAGAGACAAAACGGGTTAAGTTGAAGAATGAGCAACCCATAGCTATATGGACCTGAAGCTTGAGTAGAGGTTAGCTACTTGTCGGAATAATGAAGTGAGTGGGCATGAATAATTGCGCTAAGTGACAACTTCAGTGGGACGTGTATCAGGATGAGTGTTTGAGAAAAGACGTTTAGTAGCATAAGTGCAAAATCTTCTGAGTGTTAGACCTCAGGAACTCCCAAATGTATGTGTGTATATTTGTTTTCTGCCCACCCCCCTACCTCCATCTTCTTAAAGAGCATCCTTTGTCCTCTAATGCAGATTCTACAATTAATTTTGTCTGTATAATCTGAAGACTACAGCTATATACTAAGAATACAGAAAATAGCACAAAATACTACAAGACAGTATTAAATAGCTCCTTCTGCCACTAACATTTATGCTCCTGCTGCAGGGCTTGCAAATGCCTGCAGAGATTTCCAGTAATACGAGGCAAGGTTCTAAAGAAGGCATACTGTTTGGTGGGCTCCAAAATGGAGCTTTATTGCTCTAGACTTCAGGGACTGAAATTTTTTTCTGGGCCTTACGTTTGAAAATACAGAACATGATTTTACATTTTGATACCCAGTTTAAAGTCTATATGTCCCTATACATGTACACGCTTAAGAAAGAATCAGCTATGCTTTTACTGTGTATCGCTACAGGACCAGTTTTAAGATACTGGAGACCACCTGGTGCTTCATCATTCTCATATCACAAACCCAGTCTGAGGAAGTAGAAATACTTCTGCCCCAGAGATAAACTGGCACCTACTTAATTCTTTCTATAGATTTTTACATTATAGCACCTTTTAAAAACTTATGAACTTAGACCCATCTTTCTTTATTGACACTAGAGGGAATGACTAACTTTTCATATAGACAAAAACCAATATAATCTCATCTTACCTCACTGAATCTGGTTATCATTTTGCCTTTTGGGACATCCCAGATGAAGCCACCATTTCTGGATGTCGCGCCTGCTATGCAGTTCAGATCTCCTTTAGAGAAAGATATGTGTAAGATCTCACAATAAATATAAGATCACAACATTGTTTCACTAATATGTTTCTACTTTAAATTCAAGAAATGTAATATAAACAGAAGACATCAATGGCACAGAAACAAGAGTTTTTCATAGTTTAAGGCCAGCATTTGATGCTAAGTCACAAATATGAATTTCAACAAAAGCCTGACCTGCTTTTCTACGCTCCTATTTTGAGGAAAGGGCAAAATAAAAGTTGTATTGTCACAAAAAGTACTCTCTCTGCTTCCTGAAAGTCTTCCTGAAGTTAAGGTGACAAGAAAATAACGTTCATGATGCATATGACTCAAATTGAACAAGAGATACAAACTCAATGTTTCAAGCTTAAAGTTGTAGCAAATAGAGCATTTTCTTTTAAAGTTCCCTACGTACTAAGGCAAATCGGGAAGAATGCGACAGAACATGTACCAGTACTTTGTTTTCTTAATCTTGCACCACTGCAGCACCTAAACCCATCAAGAACGTACTTAAATCTGTAACCAAACTCTACATGGTGGAAAATCTGAATATAGGACTCCATAGTGAGAACCTGAAAACCGAATTCAGGCCTGATCCAAAAGGCACCAAATTCTCCTCACCAGAGTGAGCCTCTGTCCCCGTATAGCTATACTTTTCCTAAATACCCATATGGCATACTTATATGTAAGTTTTGACTGTTACTTTATACCACATTTCAGAGGTGGAAAACGCAATCTATGCAGGAAGAGTCTAGAAAGGTACATGTATAAGATGGATTCAGGTAAGAAAATGACAGGGGAAAAAAAAAAAAAAAAGAAAACTACTATGTTCAAAGGTCTTTTGAGACCAAATACAAATGGTGGGGTGCATCAGATTATATATTAGGAATGAAGATAAATTGTAGTATAAGGTGGAGAGGAACTTGCTGGGAGTAAGGGATGTGAAAGAAGCAGGAAAAGTTCTGTCTGGGATGGACAGGAACTTTTGGACAGGATGGTAAGGAATTGAAGTTGAAGCACATGCTTCCAATTAGCTTAAATTTACTTAAAAAGAAATAACTATCAGAATACAAGACTTGCAAAGCAACCCCAAGTGAATAAACTGTTCTCTCAATGTGAGATACTACTACAAAATGAATTTAAATTTCCAAACAAAAAAACACAAAAGAAAACATCGTATTTCATATTGTCAGAATTTCCAGAGAGCAAGACAAATCATCTGTGAAGAGGAAAAAGGTGCAAGAGATGCTCTGAAATGAAAAAAGTGCATATTCATTTCACATATGCAAACTACATTAAACTTCTCATCACCAGACTTTTTCTCCTTCCTGTCAGCTATTATTTCTTAGAGAAAGGCAACGAGCTGAATTATTTAGACTTGTTTAAAATTGCATCTGCCTGGAGAACAGGAGAGGTGCCTGAGGACTGGAGGAAGGCTGACATCATTCCGATCTTCAAAAAAGGCAAGAAAGAGGACCCAGGGAACTACAGACCAGTTAGTCTCACCTCTGTCCCTGGGAAGGTAATAGAGCGACTCATTCTGGATGTCATCTCCAAACACGTTGAGGAACAGGAAGTTATTGGAAGTGGTCAACATGGATTTACCAAGGGTAAATCATGCTTGACCAATCTGATAGCTTTCCATGATGTTATAACTGGTTGGCTGGATGAGGGGAGAGTCGTAGATGTCATCTACCTTGACTTTAGCAAGGCTTTTCACACTGTCTCCCACAACATTCTCATTAGGAAGCTGAGGAAGTATGGACTAGATGAGGCGACAGCGAGGTGGATTGAGAGTTGGCTGCGGGACAGAACTCAGAGGGTTGTGATCAGCGGCACAGAGTCTAGTTGGAGGCCTGTAACCAGTGGTGTCCCCCAGGGGTCAATACTTGATCCAA
Organism: Vanellus vanellus; assembly: GCF_965231255.1. Taxonomy (NCBI): domain Eukaryota; kingdom Metazoa; phylum Chordata; class Aves; order Charadriiformes; family Charadriidae; genus Vanellus; species Vanellus vanellus. The sequence continues at coordinate 83,307,019 of NC_138909.1, forward strand.
TTATGTTTAATATATTCATTAATGACCTGGATGAGGGGACAGAGTGTATCCTCAGCAAGTTCACTGATGATACCAAACTGGGTGGGGTGGCTGACACCCCAGAGGGCCGTGCTGCCATCCAGCGTGACCTGGACAGGCTCGAGAGCTGGGCAGAGAAGAACCTAATGAGGTTCAACAAAAGCAAGTGCAAGGTCCTGCACCTGGGGAGGAAGAATGCAAAGCACCAGTATAGGTTAGGGGCTGACCTGCTGGGAAGTAGCTCTGAAAAGGATCTGGGGGGTTGTGGTAGACAGTAAATTATCCATGGCCCAGCAATGTGCCCTTGTTGCCAAAAAGGCCAATGGAATCCTGGGCTGCATAGGGAAGAGTGTGGCCAGTAGGTCGAGGGAGGTCATTCTCCCCCTCTACTCTGCACTGGTGAGGCCACAACTGGAATACTGTGTCCAGTTCTGGGCTCCCCAGTTCAAGAGGGACAGGGAACTGCTGGAGCGAGTCCAGGGAAGGGCAACTAAGATGATGAAGGGCTTGGAGCATCTCCCTTACGAGGAAAGGCTGAGAGCGCTGGGACTCTTTAGCCTGGAGAAGAGAGGGCTGAGGGGAGACCTTATTATGGCGTACAAGTATCTAAAGGGTGGGCTGAAGGAGGATGGAGCCAGGCTCTTTTCAATGGTTCCCAGGGACAGGACGAGGGGCAATGGGCACAAGTTAGAACATAGGAAGTTCCGTTCAAATACACGGAAACACTTCTTGACGGTTCGGGTGACAGAGCACTGGCACAGGCTGCCCAGGGAGGTGGTGGAGTCCCCTTCTCTGGAGATTTTCAAGACCCACCTGGATGCAGTCCTGAGGAACGTGCTCTGGGCAGTCCTGCTTTGGCAGGGGAGTTGGACTAGATGATCTCTAGAGGTCCCTTCCAACTCTGAAAACTCCGTGATTCCAAAGAATTAAAACACAACAAGAAAGCCTACTCTATCATCAACCACTGACCTCAGTAACTATCAGAAATCTACTCCGAGGTTTACCTAAGGGAGTCGCAGAACAGTTTTAAGAAGAAAATTTCCCCCTATCTTCAGTGACTTCTCTAAGAAAAAGTAGATGCTTAGCAGAAAAAGTATTCCCTATTCTAATAAAGTAAAAGCAGAGCTCTTCGGTGATTAGAATCCTACACAAAGGAGGAAGACAACTCAATGTGTATGTCCCACTTCAGCACACAATGGAGTCTGAATTCCTTTAATCAGCTGCTTCCCATGCAAAGAAAGCCTCTTCATTGTCTGCATAACATAACACTGGAAAGGCTCCGGAGATTTTCCTCCCTCCATCCTGACCCCGTATGAAATACCAAGATCATTCTGCATAAGGGTAAGCCTCAACAATGTCTGAAGCACCGAATTCTACAGGTACCAGGTTTCACAGATAACACTTCTGTTATGTTTAAACCTTATAAGATACACTTCTATCTACAACTAATACTTTTGTAACACAAATTGCTGCTAGTCAGTGTTAATTCAAAGAACATTCAGACCCAAACAAAAATATTCTTACCTGGAGCCCAAGAAAGGGAATAAATAACCCCCTCATTACCAGGTGATGTGTAAACCGCTGTTAAAGTATTTATGTCCCAAACTTTTATTGTGCCATCAAATGAAGCTGTAGCAAGAAGATCAGGGTTATCAGGTTTGAATTTGCAATCAAAGATGGTCTCAACATGTCCCTTAAATGAAACAAATATTTAATCCATTTTTATTACGTTTGCTTTTTTTCAGAAGTTCCACTCTAGATCAAACTCTAAAATATATTGTGTTATAACCTGTCAGATCAATTATGAGTTCCAAAAACCCTGGCTCATCAGTCAAAATTAGAAGGCATAAAATAGTTTGGACTATTAACACTCCTCCCTTTCATAGATCATTAATAAAAGACAGAAAAATTTCTGCTCTGAAACAACAGGGTGATGCAAAGCCAAGGACTTGTTAGCATTTGCCATTGGAACCGAGTTGCTAAAAAACCAGAATTTAAAAAGTTAAGCTAAAAAAAAAAATAACCAGGAACAAAAAGAATTTTTTAAAACAGAAATAATTTTGCCCTTTAGGTAAAAAGTATCTGACTGAAAAAATAAAGCTTTGTATGTTGAACATGTTCTACAAGTTTTCTCAGATTCCATTGAATTTTCTGTATTCTAATTACACTTTAAACATTAGAAATTTCATGTCAATTGATTGTTTTCTAAGACACACATTTGTAGTATTTAACTTGACACCTACATGAGAAACAGATAATATGTAAAAAAAATTTTTAAGCCTCAGTTGCTTTATAGGACCAAAACCATTAAAAATGGAAAACAAACACTGCACAGCAGCCTCTATTCAATCACGCATGGGAGTACAGCTGGCAATTATTCAATTTCTTCCAATGAAACGGGAATGGGGAAAGAGGAAAAGAGAAAAATCCTCAAGAATAACCAAAAGCCCAGTGAAGAAGAGGCTCACCTAGTATGTGATAAACCCAGTTTTGAATTTCTGCTGCAAAGCAGGTTTAATAATTTGGTCTTTGTTATTTTAAACTGAGTGACATCACCATCCAGGCTGCATGTATTTTCTCTCGGAGTTGACCAGAACTTATAATCTGGATTACAGAAAACCCTTCAGATAATACTTCTGAGAAGGCCATCAAAATAAAATTTCAGTTTAAAAAAAAAACAAACCCAAATCTTTATTTTGCATCTTTATTTCTGGGTGAAAACTGCCAGAATACTTCCAACAGGATTCAGTCTTTTGCAATAAGGAATTACTTTCGACTTCAGAACCATCATTTTGTTTCATAGAAATTTAGACTCTTTTTAATGATAGAAACTGTTTTACAGTGCTGTAAAGACTTCATTCTCCTTTTTTTGCTCTTAGAAGAAAGTGTATAAGCCATATAAACTCTCATTTCAAAGACAGAGGTGAAACGTACCAAATCTCTAAGGAAATCCCACTTTTTGGCTCCCATGTCGTAAAGCCCCACTCCACCATCCATGAAGCAACAGACAGCATGACCAGGAGGAAGAGAAAATGCTTGGTTTTGGCTTAAAGTTGGAGGAGGAACAGCCTCACTCGTTGAGGATGTATGGTGATTTTTAGTAGGATACTGTGATGAACAGGCTTAAGAAAATAAAGGAAGAGATATAACCAGATATGATTATTTTTTAATATTTTTTTCATTCAGTAATAAGTAACAAATATAAAGAGTAAAATACTTTGTATTCCTATGAGATTAAAACCAAACGAAATGGAGGATTCCTGTATGAAGCCTGGCCTACTAAATACAGACCTTATAAAGCGCTTGATGCTTTACACATTTGTCTAGTCCACTGGCACCAGAGGGTACGTTGTTTAATTAAGAACTACAGAGCCAACACAAGCTTACAGAAATCGACTCAGATATAACAAGAATCACAAAGACGACTTTTCTTGACTTGCAGCCATTGCAAGGAGTAACAATAAAAGTTACACTTACACTTTTTCTTTGGAGGAGAACTTAGCACATGCAAACCGTGGAAACCTGTTTTCTTCAATTTAAAATTGTCTATAGGCGTTGTACGTGAAACATTCCAAATACGTAACACACCAACCTGAGAATCTGAGGTTTAAAGAAACATACAGAAACATTTATATTTTTGATTTTTCTCTTTTTACTCTACACAGAGGTATGCAGCTTAAGGACTGATTAAAGCAAAAATACAACAAAGAATTAAACTTAGAAACCTAAGAAGAATTTTATAAGCAGGCACTGTCATCTCCATGGTGGTATCACTGTTAACAACAATAATTATTAGTATTAGTTATTTAAATTTCAGTAGATAAAACTCTGAGGAACCTCCCTCATTATAAAATATTCTCAGTGTCTCCTTATTCGTTAGTTAATCTGAGCACTAACATCTATGGTGTAGAAAAGGCAGAAAATAGAGAAAGAAAAAAAAATAGAGAAAGAAAAGCTGGGGAGCAAGAACTGACATCCACTACTAGGACAGCGCATTTTATTCCTATTCCCAAAGTAACTCTCATATTTGTTGCTAATTTGTGCATGAGGAAAATATTTAGTATTAAAAAAATAGTTTCAAGTCACTCGTTCATGTACCTAACAAATACAAAATAAGTAAAAAACACTCAGTAGTTTTCCGTTCTTTTTTACAGTTTAATGTATTTTTTTTTTATACGATGCATGTATGCTTTTATTTGTAGAAATGTTAAGAAACAAAGACCAAACTTGAACTATCAATTTGGAAGACTCGGTCCTATATTTATGACCTTTATATAAATCAAGAAAAAAAAAAAGGCTTACCTCCAGTTACAAACATTCCAGGTGCACTGGAAACCCAGGCTAAACACTGAACAGACGCTGCTGCACTGGGAAAATTGAAAGTTGTGATACAGGACAGAGATTCAGAATCGACTAGTCGAATCCCGTTATGTAAATTCGCAACAAGAAGGTAGTCAGTTGACAAAGGGTCCCACTCCAGCGCTGTTACTGGATCCTCTTCATCTGTTCCTTCTAGAGACTCCGGTCGTAAGACATGTTTCTGATTTTTAGAACCTTCAGGAGCACAAGAAAACAGATTATGTCAAAATTAAATCAAGTCTACCCTTTCAATAGTCACAAGGTTTGCAACCAGCACTTTTGTCTCTCCCTGGAATTTTTAGCAATATTTGACTTAAAGTAGTTCTGGCTCACAGATCCAACTTTCTTTTTAATACAGCAAAAACCAGAGACAGCTGTCAGGTTTATTAACATAATCTTATACTAAAGAAAAGTATGTTACATCATATACATTGCCCTAACGATTTCCATGATTAAAGGGCTGCAGCACAGCCAAAAATACAAGTTATTTGAGTATACATAAATCTGCATACCACAGCAAATACCAGCAAAACAAGAGCAGTATGAACTAGAAAAAAAACTGTAGCAGTCAAAAAGGTGTTTATGAACAACTGCCTTTAGATTTTTTTTCTTCCTCAAAACTGTGTGCACAATTATGAAGCGGTCATAGATTTTGAAGTCAGAACAGGTCATTAAATACCTAATTTGACACCTGCAAAACAGAAGACATATTTCCCTTGATGATCGATATCATCAAGAACCACAATTTTTAACATCACGTTTATTTCCCACGTTTTGTTTCTACAGAGAGCGGCCTCTTAGTTTTATAAGATAGTGTACAGTCCAAACAAATTAACATCTTAGATCTGTATTTTTTAAGTTGTGATCTTGTATTAAAAAAAAAACAAACTAATATTGTACCCCTCTTCTAGAACTAATGAATTGACATTTTCCATTATTCAGCTTTTAATCTAATTTCCAATTTTGATAATGAAGAATACAGTTAGTTTGTCATAAATGCCAAGACCTACCTATATTCCTTAATGATTGATGTAGAACAAAGCCTATTCCAAAACATATTAAAAAAAATGCTGGAAAGTTTTTTGGTCACTGGGGAACACCCTGAATATTAAAATAACTCTCACTATGATTTTCTAGGGAAACTGCTATTAGTGCACATTATATCTAGGCTACCTTTATAAATCAGTTACCAGAAATGGGGAAAATAATTTAAGACTGCACAACAATTAGTAGCATAAACTGATTTCTCCATTCCATTTATGTTTGTCTATAAGACAGCTGCAAAGGTGCAGTTGTCTCTTTTGAAGCATCAGGAAAAACAACAGGAATAACATCAGAAATACCACCAGGGAAATGCTTTAAATTTGCCAAAAATTTGGGGATTCCCACCTTCTTTAACGATGTCGCCCACTTACATTTCGGTTCAGATTTTTTATTGAATGAAAATCACCATTCAAATGAAACCCAAGAACTGACAACCAAGCAAAATTGTCGTTTTCCCGTTAGCTTTGGAAGAACCAAAGGCAAAAACTCCTCGAGCGATGAAAGCCGGTCATGGCCAAACACTCCAGCCCCGAGAGAGGACGATCGGCTGGTGGGGTAGTATGGATATCTAGGGGCCACTCACTTCCACCTGGGCTTCACAAAAGAGGCTGGCAGCAAAGCTGACGGAAAGCCTAACTGTTAATTTTTTATTTTCCCTTAAAAGAAGCCATCAGCCCTGTGAATCATGCAGCTGAGTCACAGGTCATTTAAGCAAGCTCCGCTTATTCTGAGAACAAATGAAAGGTAAACCAGTACGGAACACGTGGCTCTACGTGACCGCGCTGGATTTCTTTAAAAATAGGGTACCAATCTTAAATCCTCGCATGTTTTTTTCTTCACACTAAACGTTCTGCTACAATAATGGATAGTCTGGAGTTAATTAAAAGAAAGTACAGCCACAAGAGAAAAACCTGAATAGGTAACAACGATGGAAAAAAACCCAAACAGTTCTGTCATCTACTAATTATGTAGCAGTGAGTCACAGCTAAATGGAAAGCTGAGAGCCTTCCAAAATAGAGTCAGTCACCCCGAACTTTCAAGCAATTAACAGGAACCTGTTCAGGTTCGGGTTCCCTCAAGACAGTGTTTTGTACGATAATATTTTCCTCATGCTACAAAAGGACTGAAACCTTTAAAAGTAAGGAATAGGATTTTTTTTTAATTGATTTTACTTGGTGACAAACTCAATTCTGTCCAGTAATGGTGGACTTTGACATGAGGTAGGTGAGGGCTGAACTTTGAGATCAAAGCAAAAAATTAGCTTTCTACTCTTTAATGAAAAGTACCAATTCTTTGTGTCCCTTTCCCCGTCCCTTGTATTTTTATTGTTTCATAGAGGCCCTATAGTCATCCCACCGATACGGTTTTCTTCTAAGTATTGTTACCTTTTAAAGCTATCTACAAGAGTCAGCTGAATTTCAACTATAAATTGCAAACTAGAAACCCGCAGTTGACAAAATAGGCAACTTGGATAAGCCTACATTTTCAATTATATCTGAATGATACGACACATATTAAAATAATTTATGAAAGCGTAACCCCATTAATGGTACTTTGATTATAGTGACACAACCTATTTGTCAGTATTACCTAATTTTGAAACATATTTCAATGAAATTATCTGGTCACCAAAATTTTCATGCTCTATTCTTAAATACATCTAGGTCTTTATGTACACAAATTTTTCACCTTTTTCTAATAGTGTAAAGAAAGCAAGTTAAAAGAAAACTAATACTGGTCTGTGTTCTTCCGAAGTCATTATGATATTTAAATTTCATATTGCACGCAAGTCGGGGCTTAGAATGACAGCTATATGGTACTTCAATTAGTGGTTGTTCTTGAATGCATCTGAATTTGCTGTACTAATTTACCCCATAGTAAAATTTGCTGCTTAGTTCTGACAATTAATTTGTAAGTAGACCTCTGCAGATCAGTGATGTTTTTGTTACATAAAATCAAATAAAAATCCTGTTTGACTAAAAAGCTTTTTACACCCGTTTCATTAAAAGAAGTGAAAAACACTTAACATGATCCAACAGGAAGCCTACTGTGTGAAATTCTAAACAGTTTAAAAACAAAAACCTAGAAAGTTCAGTTTTAAAAGCCAAAGTGCAACATTTTCTCTTTAGTTTTAAAGAATTTATTAAGTAGAAGTAAACTGCGCTACTTAAATCCAGGGCTTTCAGTAAAAGAGTTCTGACAAAAAATTTCCCCCAACTGTGTATAAACTTTCAACTCCTTATTTCTCTTTTTCAAACCAAATAGATTATACAAATTAAGAACAGGAAACAAACTTTATGGTTTATTTTTATTTTAAAATGATCTTAACGGATAGGTTTAATTTACAATTTAAGGAAAGCTATCCTAAATACAGAGACAGGCAAAATTTCTGTGATAATCTAAACTCAATTTCAAGCTGGTGCAAATAGTTTTTTCCCCGGCGGTAATGGACAATTTTCAATAAACATATTTTTATAGCAACATACGTGTGGTACACACAAAACTGCCTCTGCGGCTACCTTTTTTAGCCAATATTATATTTGCATTTGCAGAATATAATTTTGATATTTTAAATCCTTTTCCTGTTATTTCTATTTTCATATTCAAGTCATTCTAGACAAACTTTATGAAAAGTCTCGGTTCGATGCATATTTAGAAGTTATCATGTTAAATAGATTTTCTTTTCCCAATGCCAATACTAATCCAGTCAGTGCTACTGAAGGAAGAGAATCTATTCTTTGTGACATCTTCACTGAAAATTTGGTAGACTGAACTGAAGGAGAATAAATTTTGCATAATACTATGTAAAATTATTTAAAGAACAATTTTTATCACAAAGTTGAAAAGCAGGAGGAAAAAAGTATTCAGAAAAAAAACCAACTGAAACAGTCCAGCTCATACAGATATCTATCTTTTTAGAAAACAGTGCTAAATTTTAGCTTCCGAGGAGCTTAACAAGGTACCTTCATTAGCAGAGCACTGGACTATTTATGAAGTATGCACAAATGTGCTCAGTGGATTTCTGACATAAAGATAAATATTTTATTATTGTCTGGTAGAACAGAATATTGAAATATGAAGCATGACATGAGATTCTACCTACAAAAATGCAGAGGACTCTAGAATCTGAAGCAGAAGACTCTAGAACAAATGCAAACAAAGTAAGAGACAAAGCAAGTCAGTCCATTCAGAAGAACAAACTTGCTGGGAAATATAGTTCAGTAGAAGATCATGGATGTTATTATTCCCTAAAAAAGCAGCTTATTGTAGTTGTTGAAAAATGCAATGTTTTCTTAGTCACAAAATGGAGAAGATACAAAGAAAATGCTCTTCACTCTTTATCTAAGGAAATATTTTTGTGATATGGAAGGAGTACGAATACTATGAACGAGGAACAAGTTTTATGTATGTGCACACATTATAAAACCTAAATGAAAAAAATTTGCAGAATTACACACTTATACAGAGACAAAAATAAGATATACAAATATATATATATATAAAAAATGAATATTTTACCGTATCAGTTTTTACCTGGCTGAAAAATAGATAGGCTTCCATCAGTATGTCCAAATACTACTTTTCCTTTTTTCTTTGGATGCCATCTAAACAGACTGATATCTGACAAGAAACTATGTGCTTCTCTGTGTACAGTTACCCCGCTGTCAGGTCCTGAGATAGTCCAAATGTACAAGGGACCTCTGTGGGACACAAATGCAACTGCATCACCTGCATTCCAGCACCAGCTAAGTGAGGCAGGAATTCCTGGAACATACAGGGAAACCTTGTAAGAACCAAGGATATGAAATTCAGGGTCTTACTGCTTGACTCAGTATCCACAATTGTCTTGAAAAGCTGTAGAAATAAATATTCTTCTACATAAAAATGATCAGATGAAATTTAGACAACTGTGTGAACATCTTACGGTGTGAAAGTAAACTGCATATATCCATAGGCATGACGTAGAATTATTTTAATACTACTTTGATGGGCTGTATTTTATGATACCTATACTCGATTTCATTAGTGCCAAAGACAATCACACATATGAAAGAGATAATCCTCATCCTATAAACAACACTTTCATTCTTTCACAATTCCATTCACCGTTACGCTTTACTGTAAGCTTTTTGCCACTAAGCTGGTAAAATATTGAAAACTTTAAAATGTCTATTTTTGAAAAACATGATGAAATTGAATTTAGAGATAAATATAACAGAGGCAGATATTTGTGACAAAATCAGAATGCTAGCTCTGTAATCAAAGGGAACTCCTGAGAGCTTCCTTCTGGATATATGACAGTTATAATTCAGGTGCCTAACACCTGAGTGTAACAATGCCAGTTTAAGGATTTTGACCTTAACATCTCCGACCATCATTATCCTCATAATTTAACAGTGCGTGTCTGAAGAAATAAGTAACAGCAAGACAAACTCCTGAAGCTGAAAATTCAAACCTGTTTGTTATTAGACACTTTAATATGGCAGTGTCAAATACAGTAACAGCCGCATTAATAGGAGATTCAAACATATTATTCTAAAAGTAAATCAGCTTGTAAAAAGTTTAAGATAATACTAACACTTCTTTCACACGTAGCCATTGGCTGAAGTAGTTTTTTAAACAAGGAATGTATTGAAAAATAAGTATCAGTTTTTATATTAATGCATAATCTGGTACAATATTCCTTTTAGAATAAATCAATATGGGTTTTTTTCTACTTATTCCTTTTGCGAGATATACAAGATGCTCAAGATTTTCAGAGGTATCCTAAGTGCTTTAGAAAGAACAGAATAGAGGGTCCTGAAATGTCTTAGAAGTTCCTGAGATACTGACTGTTCTTGGGTAGCACCTGTTTTCCAAGAATGCAAATGTCAAGAGCCTGACTGTAAGAACAGAAATACAGGTACTGGTTTTGACTGAAGGGAATGAATCCGAACTGAGCAGGGAACGGTGGAAAATACAGACTTTTAACCCCCTAAACTTCTACTACAACCTCCTAATCAGCAGTTTCAAGCCCTGAGAGAAGACACAGGTATGCAAGAATTAGGGTATTTAAACAAAAAACATTTTTCAGATTTGCTGATAATTTGTACTTGAATCTGTTGAAGGCTACATTTTATTGGGCACAAGTTAGAACACAGGAAGTTCCGTTCAAATACACGGAAACACTTCTTTACGGTGAGGGTGACAGAGCACGGGCACAGGCTGCCCAGGGAGGTGGTGGAGTCCCCTTCCCTGGAGATTTTCAAGACCCGCCTGGATGCAGTCCTGAGTAATGTGCTCTGGGCAATCCTGGTTTAGCAGGAGAGTTGGACTAGATGATCTCTAGAGGTCCCTTCCAACTCTGGTGATTCTGTGATTCTGTGATTTGCTTTCACTTCCACAAATTATCATGAAAACACACAAGATTTAAAATTTAATTATTTATGCTTTTATACAGCGATGGAAAAAAACTGTTTCTTGTTTTCCTGCTCAACAAGAAGTCAATGGCAAAGTAAATTCTTGAATTGGTCAAGTACTTTAGAAAAAAAGAATACCCTCTTTCCTTACCAATTGGAGCAATTTACTTAAACACACTATCATTATTTTCTAAAATGAACTGCAACAAATCTGACAAGAATATTGCGTTATGCAATTGTTAAACCTCTGGCCTACCAACTGCTTTGAGTTTACTCTATATCAAGTATTTCTGATAGCTGTGGATGAAAAGCTGTATGGATCAAATAGATCTCCATGTCTGAAATACCTTTTGTATTGTCCAGCTTGGCCACAACTTTCTGCTCGGTCACATTCCAAATAATCACCAAACTGTCTGCACTGGCACTTGCAAACACGTCGGGATTGTGGGGACACCAAGATATGGCTGTGATTGTCTTCTTATGCTCAGACATAATTGCCCGGAGCTTGAATTCATTGTATCGGTGATCCAGCTAAACAAAAAGTAGAAATCATTTTAGAAATACACATTACGTAAACTCACTGTAAGTACTGTTGGGTTAGAGAATAGTTCATACAACAGTATTAGACTCACAGATGAATTTATAGTGGATTTAACAAATGTCAGTACCTGACACCTCAATAAATTAAATGCGTATACATTTGACTTGGACAGAAAAGTTGGCAAATATTCAATTAGCCCAATCAGTACTAACATAGTCTATCCTCTTATCACTTATAAACTATTATATTCCATTAATAACTGCACTCAAACCCAATCCTAAAATGCTTTATTTATAGGCATGGTAACAATCATTTAGTAATCTGCAAGGGGTTAAATGGGATAGAATATGAAAATGAGTTTGAAATCCTTCTCATTTCTTAAATAATTTAGTACAATTAAAAAAAAAATTAATCAAATGCCCAAACCTGACGCAGTAAATTTTGTTTATTTTAATCCTACTGGTGGTATAACTCACGAAGTTAAAATAAGCGCATCCTTTATTTCCTGACATATTTCTCAGACTCAAAATTCTATGTCACGGCATTTGTATTTCTTTGTTAGGTGCTGATGTATAGGAACTGCGAACTTCAGAAGACCACGGTGCTGAGCAGTTCAGAAATGAAGACATTAATAACTTGTTCCAAACCGAAGAAAGGTGGGCCACCGAATCCACAACTCCGCAGAGTGGATTAAACTACTTCAAAAGACTACTGGTACACTAAGCTGCAAATGAAACCGCGGAATTGCTGCATTTCTCCCTCAGAACCCACTCTTCTGTCACTGCACTTCATTCATCTCAAGTGTTCGCTGCACCGAGAGCCTGTCTTTTACGAATAATTCTTGACACATACAACTTGAAATATAAAGTTCACATCAATCTTTTGCACCAGCTGTGACAAGAAGAAAGAATAATATGGAAGGGGTATCTTGAGCGGAAGGTCGAGCTTTACGTAGACATCATCTCAGCAGCAATCATACTTTCAAAAGCATTGTAGAAACATTGATTGAAAGTGTTCAAAGCGAGGCAGACAGCAATGTAAAAATGTAACTAGTCTGTTAAATAAAAATAGTCTTACCTGATAAATATAAATGGCAAGGGTAGCACAGTAGGCAAATCTGTCCCCACTAGCAGCACACACATCCTTGTTCCAGGGCTGACATCCAGCAGCTAGAAGTCCCACTTGTTTAACGTGAGACATTTTTGCCTGTAAGAGAGAAAACCATTAGACGACAGCAAGACAATAGGATGTTAAAGAACAGAATAATACATTTTTGTACCCATGAATAACGTATACATATATACCTTAAAAATACAGCTAGACTTTACGTTTTAAAAGCAGCATCCTGTGTTTATGAGGTACAAATGAAGGTAGCCGAAACAAAGCCAAGCAGGTGTTCGCAGGCTCCAGTGCTACACAAGAAAGGGATTTTAATACCATCCACAGGAATCCATTAGGGAGAAAAAAAAAAGGGGTGGGGGTGGGGGGGTGGACAGGGACAGACACAGCACATGAATAGTTTTTGATTTTTTACTAGCTGAAGCCGATCTTCATCACTTTCATTTTCTACTGCAGTCTGGTTCAACACTTTCTGTATCACCGAGTAAGGCCCCCTCTGCTCTCTCCTTCCCTTCGTGCCCCACAAAGACAGCTTGACAAAATAGCTAATACTTTTAAGTTAAGCAACGTGCCTAAAAAGGTCTTCAAACCACTTGCACAGAACAACTATGCATTACTTATTATCATCATCCTTTTTGCAGATGCTTTCTCAATTTTCTTAATAATTACTGCTTAACAAAAAAGTTGAAGAAAACTGGAAAATAAAAAGCAAAGCTTAGTGGAACATTACTGTATAGCAAACTACGCCTTCACTGTCCAAACCAAGTCTCAAACTCCCAGCTCTGCTCCGAATGAGACAACAACTGACCTCAACATAAAAACCCAAGCAATGCTTTGCCCGGCCAGACCAATTACCCACCAAGCCAACATTTCATTCACAAAAATGTCAAAATGTTACTTACAGCAGACATGCCTGCCCATTTTTCTATAGCCCATTTACATACTCCGCTATGAACAAGAACGCACGCACTTGCAAAGGTATTGTTAAAACTTAACTCCTGAGTGGGTTGTACAAGATGACCTCCAGAGGTCCCTTCCAACCTCAACCGTTCGGTGATTCTGTGATTTAAGAAAATGTTCAAAATGAGCCTTGTTGCATTTATTTACAGCAGACAAGTAGGGAAGGCCATTGTTTTTTACAGAATCTCTGAATTTGCTTAGAAACCAGTCTTCATGTGACACAAACACAGAATCACAGAATGGTTTAGGTTGGAAGAGACCTTGTAGATCATCCAGTTCCCACCCCCTGCCCTGGGCAGGGAGACCTCCCACTAGACCACATTGCTCCCAGCCCCGTCCAACCCGGCCTTGAACCCCTCCAGGGATGGGGCAGCCACAGCTTCTCGGGGCACCCTGCGCCAGGGGCTCACCGCCCGCACAGGGAAAAATTTCTTCCCAATATCTCATCTAAATCTCCCTTCTTCCAGTTTGAAGCCATTACCCCTCGTCCTATAACTACATGCCCTTGTAAAAAGTCCCTCTCCAGCTTTCTCGGTTCAAGCCAACTGTTAACTGACGCAATGCCTGCTCCACCAACCTGCAGAAATAATTGTGGCTTTACCACCAGTATAGAAGGTGGCCAAACACCTGCAGCTGAGGTTGACCATGAGGACGAGGTAGACCACAGCCCGCAACAGTGCGGTGATCCAAATGGCAGAACAAGGTCCACATAGCCGCAAAAAGGATTCGCCACTTCTACAGAGAAGTTAAATCAACCCAAACAAGGCTCCATAAGCATGAAAGAGATGGTCTCTGTGGTTCACTTTCCACCTACTTGATATCAACTGCATAGAGGGGGAAACATTTTTCTGCATGACACTAGTATTAAGGTGCATTTAGAAAAAACTGTTCAAGTATGGTAATAGTGACCAACAGCACCCAAGGGAACCTATTGGTAAATATTGACAAAAAGCTTATTACATAAATATTAATAAAATTTCATTTTAATGCATATATACAAGGAATGAAAATGAAGTTGAATGATCAATTTTCTTTTCCATTTTTCTTATCTGCCTGGGGTATCTACTTGGCAGATAAACAGTAATGAATAAATATAAGAAGCAGCCTCAAATGACATTATAAGTCTCTCTCACTTTAGAAAGTGTGAAAGAAAAAAAAAAAGCAAGACTTATTTTGGGTGCTTCTTTAGCAGAAGATAAGGATCAGATTGAACGTTTGTGGCTGATCATCTCAAAGATATTACTGACTGTAGTTACAGTGCTTAAAGGTTCTGACTGCATTCTAAACACCTAAAGTGAAACACCCATGTTTAACCTCTGAAAATGTTGGTAAAGGTGACTTTATAACAACACAACAGAAATATACAGGAAAACAAGTTGCAAGACACAGCTCTGCTGCAAACTTGTGCTTTGGCTATCAGCCTCCCTCTCCATCTCTGCCAACAATATTAATTCTTCTGACTTCTGCGGAAAATAAATTAGAGATTCTAGAGAGAACGGTTCCATAAATTGCATCAACTTGCAGTTCATTTGCAACCCACCTCATGTTGTAAATGACATGAATCCCACAGAGAAATTTATCTTATTGAAGACTCAGCATCACCACTGCAAAGTGACTAAAAATAGACTCCAAATTTCTGATTTTGCGGTTTAGTGTTCTTTTACTGCTTAGGAAAATTACAAATTCCAGAGGTCCATTCTGTGCAATTAAAACATCAATCACATATATTCAGAAATATTTGGAATTGGGGTCATTCCGAACTGCAACACAGACTTTTTCCAGTCACAATGAAAAAATAACTGGCACCTTTAACACTCACTTTTTCTGAAATCAAAGTCATCCAGTTGATTACAGAACAATTTACTAAAATGTAGAATAATACAAGGAACCAGAACTCTTGGTTTCCGCTCTTGATTCCAGGGAAGAAGATGGTTGAAACACTAGGTATGTCAGCAAACAGATAAGGAACATTTAAAAAGCCACGGTGAAGTAGAAGAGAATTAGATGTACAA
Organism: Vanellus vanellus; assembly: GCF_965231255.1. Classification (NCBI taxonomy): domain Eukaryota; kingdom Metazoa; phylum Chordata; class Aves; order Charadriiformes; family Charadriidae; genus Vanellus; species Vanellus vanellus. The sequence goes on from NC_138909.1 coordinate 83,322,471, forward strand.
TATTGGGTTATCATAGGTTTAGTTTGTAGCTTTACCACATGCAAGATTGATTAAAAGTTAACATCTCTTTAGACACTAAGAGCGCACAAATATCTATTTCACTGTAATAACAGATTTGTCTAATTTTGTGCAGATCCTCTTATTTACCTTCTCATACGGGAGCTAAGAGGTTCCTGATCTGATTAAGTTTAATCTGAAAGAAAATATTATCTTAAATCCTGTTTAATTTGTGGTTTGATTACAGGTAAAATTGTTTATAATGTTAAGATCTCTTACAGGTGCTAAAACAGAATTCCACAAATGTTTCTTTTGGAGTAACAACAGATTTGATTTGTAGGACTCTGCAGTAATCTGTATTTAAAGAAAAAAAATCCTGTTAATATATTCAGTAGATCTTCCTTTTTGCCTTGATATGAGGGAGAAAAGTTATTCCTGACTACATGAAATCCAGTCTATAGGAAAATACTATTCCAGTATTGTAGAACAAGGAGGATTCCACGCCTCAGTGCTGAAATCCAGAACAAAAAGGAGAAGGTCCTCTGCACTGGTTTTACAATTACCATGATCTGCCGAAACAGACTAGCGCTTTGGGTTCGGAGATCGTTCCACTACTAGCACCACCACTTCCACATTTTCCACACAGCTGATTAACAACAATAAGGCTTTTCTATATTTTTTTCATGTCATCTGGACACCTGCATAGTTCAGTGTATTTTAATGGTTTCCAAAAGCATACGCCACTGATTAGAATTCAGGCGAGATTAATCGTGACCAGAAATCATTGTCATCACATGGCTATAAAGTTATTTCAGCCTAGTTCTAAATGTATGTCTGTAAGCATCACTGGATACGTCATATTAAGTACTGTATTTAAAATAGAAGAACACATTTGTCTTTTCTTTGTCCTAAGACAAAAGGTAACTTTGATACATGTTTTGAAGAAATTCACCAAAGGAAGCCTAATTCACAACCATTTTTTGATAATGTACTTTTTTTCTTAAAAGTCTGATATTCAAATGAAAATGTCTTATAAAAAAGATCAACATTTAGATGAAAAATGCTGCCTTGTGATATATCATTATTTCACTGAGTTAATAATTCATGCTTAAGAAGCATTATTAAATTCTGATTCTTCAGACAAATTTTCCCTATTTAAGTATATGTAAAAAAAGTATGTAAAATATTCCAAGCTGTATTATAGAATTAAATTTGCATTTTATTTACTAATATTTGCTGGTTTAAGCTTGTTAACATTTCCTGCTCCTTCTAAACAGTTATATACTGTTTTACAAAAAATATTGTAATTAAGAAGAAGCATTTGCTTTGACAGTAAGTACATAGGATCTAGAAGAAGAAATTACAATTGTGTGGCATACTGACTGTTATTCTCATGTAATTATCATGCATTAAAGCAGTTTCCTGCAGATCTTTTCAGACATTATAGATTTCTGTTGAACGTACTTATAGTAGAAGGGAGAAAGCAGCATTCATCAGAACAGCCTGAGTAAAATGGCAGAGAACTAGAAATGCAGTATAACTGAATCAAAGAATGCAACGTGTGTGGAATAATACATATTTATTTATTTATTTATTTATTTTACAATGGAGATTTTCCATACTTTTTTAACAAAGCATTTTATTTCAAAATAAGGGATAAACAAGTAATTATATTGGACTCTTAGGTATACACTGAAACCACCTGTGCATGTAAAAAATGTAAACCAGACTGGGAAAGCTATCAAAGGATGCCCACAGTTTCCAAGGAGATGAAGGGAAGAGGGAGGACAACAAAAACCTTTCTTTTCAATTGGCATGATCAGCAACATGCTAAGTCCTTCCTTGTTGCTAAATATAGAAAAAAAAAAAAAACATAAAACTGAAATTCTGTATATTATAGAGTTAATATTACTTTAAAATAACTGAATGGATGAGATACATAGACATGGCTATATATCAATAACTCAAAGATAAATGCCTAATAATCCCTACCTTAGCATAGGTATCATTTTTTGTAAACCACTTAATGTCCATGTTCATTCCAATACCTTGCTGCTCCCAAAACTGCAAAATCTTGCTCTGGTTGTAGAATGAAATCACTTTACTTGACAGCTGAAGGAACTAAACCTTGATGTTCACAGAATAATGCAGTTACTAAAGGATGCAGGAGAAAAGATGGAGCATTGTGTCGCACCACACGCACAAGCCGGCAGTGTCAGTAGCCTGGCAACTGCAGCTCTTTAACAGGCACCATTTTAATTTTAACCTAACTCCTTTTCCTCTGCTTCAGCCACCCAGAGCATTTCATTGCTCGTTGAATTTCCCGATTGTACTACAAGGATATACAGAGAATAACAATAGCTCTTTAAATCCATCACTCACCACCCTTTAATTATCAAGAGATGGGCTTGCATGTTATAAGTATCCATAACTTTATAACCACTAAACACAACCAGTAACATCTGCTTATATTGTTAGCGATTGGGGTGTGACCTGTCCAAATGAGTGCATATGCAATATGGCACACACACAAGTTTAATCCACGTGATTCTGCATATACAAACCCCTAGTTTCTGAAAAGCTATAAAAGTGTTCGTGTCCTCTGCTTCTGTTTATTCTATTGTCACGATCTTCCAATTAAGTTTGCATGTTTTCTTAGGTGGAAAGCTTTCTGTCACTCCTGTACATTTGATGTATAAAACTGTTATATCTCACCCAGACTACTGTCCCCAGGTACCAGTATTTTTGGTGATACATCAATGATAATGTAATAATTAAAGATCTTCTTTAGTGATATAAAAGTGATGTCTCCTTAAAGACATTGGGCATATTTATCCATCTTTGCGGGAAAGCCTATTGGAGATGAAAATGTAACCTGTGAACCAGAGAGCTTCAAATTCATTACTCTATCCAATGGGACCAGTTTGAAGCACCAGATAATGGACAATGAATTTGTCTTGTTGAAAACATGAAGGTCTTAAAACCTACCAAGAATCCTCTGCGTTTCTGCAGGACTCGGCAGAAATCAACGTCTTCCTGACTCAATAGTTCCAAGTCTCGTGCAAGAACATAAACATAATTAGTACTAGGCCTCTTCCAATTGGGCTGGAAACCACCAAGCACATTATAGCCATGTCAAGAAATTAAATTCTGATTATTACGTCCAGACCCATAAAATAAAAGATAATTGGAAATATTCTGGTACATATGCAACTTAAAAGCCAACAGACAAATCAAATTTACTAAGACTAAACAGAGCAATGACATTTCCAAAAACTTTAATGTTTCTGGAAGGAGCATTTGAGAAGTTAATACATTTTCTAAATCCCATTCTATGCTATCTGTCCATTACATTTAAATGTATTTATATCTATTACTTTATGAATCTGGGACCCTCAAAAGTAAAAGTAAGCACATCAGAAGATTAGAAGAAATCTCACACTATGAAAGCTTTGACAATATATGTATTATCAAAGATCAGTTGTCATGGATTTTAATAGAGCCACAGGAAAAAAAAAGTTAGAAACAAAGAAACAGATGGCAGTGTCGTATTTCAGTTATAATTTCTTAAGACCCAGATATTTCAGTATCAGTTGAGCGACACCCTATAAACAAAATTTCTTCATACACAAAATGCTAAAGAATTTTCAGTTCCTGATGTGGCCAATCAAACTGCAGTTACTAATGTAGGTCTCTAAATAGTCTTATAGACTGTGCACACACCACTTCAAGCAACTGCTTTGGGCAACAGATAAGCAAAGATTCACTACATTAATCGTGTCAGTCACAATGTAGAATAATTATCTAGGTTTGTGCATGTACAAACAAAAGTTAACCCCTTCATACTTCCCGGCAGGATTTAACCTAGGCAGTCTGCTGCTCGTTAAAGCCCCAGGTTGGTTGCTACTTTACCACTAAGCTGCATAGACAGAGTTTGTATGCTTTTCTGCAAAACTTTTCTAAGTTTTTTCTACTTTTGTATGCAATTCATGACACACAGACCATCTGTGGCTCCTGAAGAACTGGAAGATTAACCAGAGGCAAGAAAAGAGTGCATTGGACAAGGGTTTGAATTTCAGCAAGGTTCTTCAAGAACACCAGAAGCCTCGGCCAGACTCTTGCAACCAGCATTTGCAGATGACGTTTCCTAACCTAGCAAGGGTTCAAAATGAGCGCATTCAGTTATCCAGATATGACTAGGGAAAGAACACTATTATTTAAAAGATAATTTTAAACAAACAAGTGTTCTACTAGTGTTCACAGCCATTTTAAACCTCCACAATAAACTCAGAGCCAAATTACTACTGGAATTGATTTAACCACAGTATCTCGGGCTTCAGAAGGGAAGAAGTTGTGAACTTCTTACTGAAGTTTGGAAAAAGTTTGGATTTCAAATCACAGCCTGAGACTGTATTTTACAGAAACAAACACTTATTTTAAATTAAAAACAAATATATTAATCCAAGATAGGTACCCTGCTTAGAAAACCTAAGGCCAACAATTTAACATTAAAAAAAATAATCATAATTTGGGATTACAAAGGAGCATTTTTGACTGTCTTGCCTACACTACTTGTACAGTTTAAATAGAATATCCTTGATTGTGCAACATTAACAAGATAATCTAAAGAGCAATACCAGGGTTTGAAACGGAGCATGGAGAAATGCTGGTATTTCTAACAATACATCATGAGCAATGCTGAGCTCTGTACCTAATCAACCTGAGACATCATATCTGGCAGTGGTAACAAAACCATCACCTACAGAGCATTAGTCAGTCATACAGTACCAGAAATCTAGTTTTCACACGCTGTATATACTACAAAGAAATACATACAACCATGTCTGATCTCAGTACAAAGCACCTAAGAGCCTCCGTAAGAATTCTGTTCTCATCTTCCAACCCAGAGCCACCACAACCACGGGCAGATTGCTTTTCTGCTGGCAAATTGCCAAGATGACACTTCTGATTTCAGCTCAAGTTACCTCTTGACACATCTCACACCTGAATCCCTGATGAGTGGTTATTAAAAGATAACTGCACACCTGATACATTCCTACCATGAGTGACGTGTAAAAAGAGAACAGTGGAAAAGTATTAAACTCTGCTAATTTTTAATACTTATGAGCATACGACTGGCATTACCAAGTAACAGACAATAATACAATTAAAGCAGCTGCCGGTCGTTATGTTTCGGTAGCACCTCCTGCATTCTGATTCAAGAGCTGAGAATATACTATCAAAATGAGAAACAAAATACAGAAATACATCGTTACATAAAGGAGCTTGATACAGCAAAAGAAATGTGACTTATATTCACTTCCCACCATCAGTCTATGAAAGCAGCAGTAGATCAAGCTTGCCCAAAGCATGCAGTTAATAAATGTTAAAAAAAGGAAAGAAATCCTGCAAAGGTTGCTATAGTAACAACTCCTCCTCCTTGGAAAAACGTTAATAAAAATATACAAATATCCAAGGCACAACTTGGAAATGACCCTAGGTGAATTTGACATCTCCCAAATATTTTTGGTTTACTCAATTACTGCTTATTATGATTTTAGTTTACTCCATGCACAGTATATTAATTCATCCTAACACAATAAAGTTAAATGCTTCATTTTTATCTCATTGCATACTAAAGAATTACTACTCATTAAATTATGCAACCTAAAAAATGCAAGCAGATGGCCACCAAACTTCCAATACCTTTTATCCAGCTAGCAACATTAATTTCCAAAAAACTAATTTTAGATGTGCTTATCTATGATTCAAGAACTCATCAAAACTACTAAAAATCCCTTCTTAGTATCACTATGGGAATATTACTTTTGGTACTAGTAATACAATTAACAGCAGCTTAAAGAAGAAAAATATAAAGGATGTGAAAGAGACAATATTAATTTAAACAATTCTTACTCGTTGTTGTCCTTCATACCAATCATCTTCATCAAACCAGTGGGAAATATAAGTCATCCAAGCCATGACAGAAGGCACAGTTGAAATAAAAAATACAGAACCTGAACACATGTAAGTACAATGAGTCCTGTGTTAAAATTTACTCAAAACTCCAATAAGCTACCCAAAGATCAGATCTGAACTCTGTGATATGATTCTATATTAATAAAGCTTTACATTCATAAACACATAAGCTGAAATACTTGCAGCAGCAATTTAAATGCTGTATGTATTGGATTCTGGACTGGAAAACAGAAATCAACACTAAAACAATTACTAGATTCCAGTACTTTAAATTCAAACAGATTAGTGCTTTAAGCTCGATTTTACACTGCTTCTAAGCTCTGAAAATGAGGTGTTGAGTCAATCTCATTGGTCTCCTAAAAAATTCTTTTCCTTTTTTTCAAATGTACTGTCTGTAAGAAATGTGGTTCAGTGCACAAAAGCTGGTACTGAAATGTGAAATGCCTTCAGAATCACGGGGAGTGATATGTTTTGGTTATTAGGGAGTGGTTTCCACTGGCACAGTGGGAGGGGACATGATTATCGCAAGTGACGAACATGTTATGTTTAACATTTTTTAAAAAAAAAAGAAAAAAAGGCAAGGAGAAAAAGATCTGCATCTCCCTTGTTCGCAGCCAGCAGAGACTGAAGGGTTCAGCTACTGCCGCCAGCACTGGCTGGAAAATTTAAAAAGCCTAATTTTCACTAATTCGTCGGAATGCATCTGCTGCTTTTCTCTCCCTTGGGAGAATTTCACATATCTGACTGTATTTATTCCTTCTGCAGCTAGTTATTGTTTTCTGGTATACTTCCAAGTTTCACCTCAGATTTCCCAGTGCATTATACCAACAAAAACAAGGTAAAAAGAGGAATAAAAGGTGTATTGCTCACGCCACAATTCAGTGCTGCAGCAGCACACTTCATCAGCTGTGCCGTTTAGGAGACATTATCATACAAATCTTCCCGACCACATGGTTGCAGCAATTATCAAATCCTCAACAGAGATTATGCAGACCTAAACCCACCCAGTTTCTTAAGAAATCTAGAACCCAGTCAACCTCTGCCTTTCTGTACTGAATTAACGAGCTGTTTCCCAAAATTCATACTGTAATAAATGTGAAAGCTAAACTGTGAAGTCAATTGTTCAATCAAGAAATAGACAAAGAAAAGTAGGAAAACAACAGCTGGAAGTACCAAATAAAACCTGGCGTTAGTGGTCAACATGACTTACCATTTCCAAAGAGCAATGCAGGGTCATTACCGGTCCTACTCTAACACATGTGGTTTCCTTTAGGGCTACTGCATAAGCAAGTGACATTCTCAGATACACCGCAAGGAAATAAAGAAAAGCAGCAATACTTTTGCTTTCTAACCTCTTACTCAGAAATTAAGACACCCAAGGGAAAAAAAAACAAAACCAAACCACAACAAACCAAACACACAAACTAATAAAAATTTAAATCAAGACACCCACTGTAATTATGGGAAGTAGCATTCCCAGATTAGCAGACCTCCAGATAAATGTATACATCCACAAGAACATACAGAGGAACTTCCCACCATACTGCTGAAATTTTTTAGATTACTTGCCCTTTGAGACTTCGGCTCACGCATAAACAACACAAAGTGCACAGAATTGCACGTGGGAAACACGGGATTCATTCAACCACCTCTATTCGTATGGCTGAGGAAATGCCTGACCATATCTATGGCCTATGACTAAATGATAAAAGTCTTACTGTTGTAGCACTCCTATGAACAAAAATTTTACAGTTTGCTAAACAAATCATATCCCTCCCCATTATTATGGCTTGTTCCACCCCAAAATCATGGTTTTGAATAAGTTCATACAAGCACATTTAGCTTTTGCTTTCACGCTGCTCTCTCTCTTTACAAGGGCACACAGCATCATTCAGAATCTTGAGCAAAATATTACATATAGTTCAACAGTAACAGATTTGGTTCTGTTTCACACCTATAGCTGTTCCACAATGTATGTGAACTGAATTTTCTAGTCTCAGTCCCAATCTCTTAGAACAACGGGTCTCAGGAGAGGGACTAACACTGTGGTTCACATTAGTTTCAAGATCATCAGGGAAGCATGGGCTAAATGAATACAGATACTCTATTATCCTTTCAATAAACTAGTGATATCTTCAGCTCAAATGTAGAGACACAATTAAAATCTTCACAGGATAGCGGATGGGAATTTAAACTGCTAAAATAATTTGTTAGCTGTAAATAAAGGAAAAAGCTTTGTCCTAAATTATACTCGAAAAGTAAAGACAAGAAAGACTAGTAGCTGCAAATGTATCACAGGATTTGTTTGCCTATTCAATCACTTATCTCTAACTGTGGGAAAACTATTATACTATAGGTATAATAATACTCCAGTGAAGGATGAATGAAACTCCATGTACTCCATTTTTTGTAATTAAGGTTAATCTTATTAAATGTCTTATAAATAACTTAATATGCACTTAACCTAAAGTCCAGTTGGCATATCTAGTTAAGTGTTCTTTGCTCTCACTTCTAAGGACAACAAAATGTACTATAATGTCAAAGTAAAAAAAAAATTAATTTTTGTTCAAGCTTTGAATGCTAATAACAGATTTTAATAAATCAGACCAAAAGAGACAACTTTAAAGTGTATACAGCCTTACAATAGATTTCAGTATTCCAGAGGGAATAAAAGATAAAACAGATCCTATTCATTTCATGCAGAAACAATTGGCTAATTCTTGAGTTGGCATGAGGAAACGGAATGCGGCTGCGCCATGGGAAGTTCAGGTTGGACATGAGGAAAAGGTTCAGAGAGGGTGGTTGGTTAACTTCTCATCATTTGAGGTGGAAATTGCAATAGCCATCAATGCTGTTAATGTAAGACTTCTAGAGAAATACATACAAGACCATACTTTAGAGAAACCCAAGACATCTTGCTGGGCTCAGCACTTCAGCTGTTTTACATTGCCATGTGCGTTTTGAAAGGTGAGATACACAAACTAAGCCAGCTAAAAGCATACAAAACCAGCATTCTAGATACAATGCTATTCTGGGTCATTTCACAATGCTTAGCATCTCCTGCATCCACAGTCATATTAGCACACATTCAAGTGCATTGTCCAGACTGTCCACAAGTCTGTCACCAAGTCCCACTGGGGTTGGGTGGTCTCGGGGCTATGAATGAGCCACCGTGCTCAGGAGAAGGCCAACTTCTACAACTCCATAGAGCCAGCTGGACAATACAGGACCACAGAGTCTGTTCTGTCCCCTTCACTTAACTGTGCAGTCTTTAGCCCTTATCTCTCCGCCTGGACTCTGAGGGAGACTTCCCATTAGGAGTAGAGACTTTATCTGCCTGCAGAAAGACCAGAGAGTAGCATGAGTAGGCTACTTTGCAAAGTATGGAAGCCAGGAGCCAAAGGTGACCACAAAGCAGGTAGGGACACACACACACCTCACTAATGGGTGGCACAGTGCCTCAGAACTCAAGAGCAGCAGAACAGGTCCAGGGATGATAACCAGGTTCAGCTGATAGTCCAGTGATCACCACACAAGTCCACAGTGCCAAAGCAAATCCAAGATCAAGACAGGAATTCAGCAAGGCAAGGTCAGGAGCAGCAAGGCCAGGCACAGTGTGGCTATGGCATAGTTCAGGTGAGACCAAGGCAAGGACCAGAGCTCCAGGACATGTCTAGAGCCAAGGCGCAGAAGGTGCATGGATGGAGGCCCCAGACAAGGTTTCTCATGGCTCTTTGTCCCAACTTCACTGTTTTCACACAGTCTGAGCCAAGGTCACACAGCTGCACCATAGCAGAGCTTGCCTTGAACACACACAGTTAAACTCCTGCGATGGGAGGAAAGAGGGTAAACATGGAAATTGAGGAGCAAGAGTTATGGGCTGGTCAGGCCAACTACAGCCTGTGCATTGCTGGAATGGAAGATGCAGCAGAGCAGCGCTCTTGAGGTCATATCATCCTCAGGTCAGACAGTCTTGTAAGCTCACAAGAGGTCACTACACGGGCATTCTGATCTAGAAAGAGCCTCAGTTTGAATGCCTATGGCCAATTTTATCTACTCACAGTATAACACTCAGTAGTGGGAAGCAGCTGTTGCTGGCAGTACTACCACTGAGAATCTAACAACATTCAACTAGCCATGGGTTCTGTAAACTTCCTCTGCTCACTGAGTCTCTGGTGTCCCCCGTCCCAACAGTGTAATGAAAACCTGCCAGAAGAAGACAGAAAACATTCTTCTAGAAGACCATTTCTCAACTTCACAATGTCAAGTGAGTTCAAGTGGGGAGGACAGACAGATGAAACAAAAGATCATAGAATCATTTGGGTTCGAAGGGACCTTTAAAGGCCATCTAGTCCAACCTTTCTGCCATAAGCAGGGACATCTTCAACTAGATCAGGTTGCTCAGAGCCCCATCCAACCTGGCCTGGAATGTTTCCAGGGATGGGGCATCTACCACCTCTCTAGGCAACCTGTTCCAGTAAGATGGTTCATAAAGATGAAATAAAAGATGGATCTTTTATGAAAGACGGTTCATAAGGTGAAAGCTACACTGGAGATGGGGAGTGACTGGGACAGGGGAGCTTGAGAGTATACCAACAGATGCCTGGATGCTCAGTGTGCCAAGCCTGCCGGTGGAGACACTGAAGCCCACAGCTGTGAGCTCTCCAACCACAGGCTGCAGGGATTCAAAGAAGCTTGCTGACCCAGGAGGAAGAGTACAAACTAGGCAGATGAAGGAGATGGATGGAATACATAGTTTATTAGCTTGACAGGTCATAAAGAAGGCAGTCTTGTTCATGTAAGGCATTTCCACTTATGCACTTCTGAGGGTTGTAATGCATGTAGCCAGCACAATTCTGGCTACTTGCATTCTATCACAAGCAGGTATGTGCCACTGTAGACTATAGTGACTGAACAAATAACTTTTGGAATTCTTCACATAAGGTGAAGATATCTGTCAAGGATAACAAAAATTGTACATATTCACAGAACTACTGTGTGAAGAACACTGTCTGAAGTGACAACGGATCAATTCAATACAGGGTTCCTTAATCCTTATTTGAATTTCTAAATCACATTTTTCTCAAAAAAGTTGAATATTGAACAGTTCTACATGATTTCAGAATCTGAAACTTCTAGCTTCAAGTAGGAGAGGATTTTGTTCCAAGTGAAGACTTACTTATTGACGCTGACAACCTTCAATTGCCTTAAGTGTGGACATTAGGCAGGACAGAAAGCCCAAACACTATGAAATTTCTTCCAAGCAGGCGTACGACAGTAATTGGGTTTTGCCAGCTGCTTTTAATGATTCTGCATTATATGATAATAAGGAAGGATGTGCAATGTGACAATAGTGACAGTGGAGGTTCCTGCCTCCAGTATCGCAGATCAAACATCTGAATACTTGGCCCCAAAATTTGATTTATAGGCATAAGTACAAAACCCAAAAACAGTCAGAAGGATAAAATGGAAGTGATGTAAATGTTGATGCTTTAAGATAAGAACATTACAATATGTGGTTAAAGTTCAGTGCTACAAAGGTCAAGAATTACAAAAAAAAAATACAAATAGAAGATAAACATTGGGGTTTTTTTATTTGCTATGAAAATTGATCTTATTTCTGAATGCTCCAATGTGGATATCATTTTATTGAGTAAGCTACTACCTTGCTCTCTGAAAAGACACGACCTTAAAAGAGTATGAAAGGATGTGCTGAAGAGTATCATGGCCTCAATCTCTACACACAAAACCATATACCTAAATATAACATACATATCTATTTACCTAGAAAACAAAGGCTAAAAGATTACATCTAAGAATAATGATCTATATGTCATTGGAATGAGCAAACTGGTATTATCATCCCATGTTATCCGGTAATATCTGAAGTCAGCAATGTATTTCAGTTATGAAGAAAGACCTTCAAGAACAGAAGAGAGGTAAGAAACCTCTCTATCTTGATCTTCCACCTTTGCCACCAAATTCAGCATTATTTAATAATTTGTAGCTGATATACTGTGCCAAATCAACCAAGCACTCATTCTTTTCCAAATACATCTCCAACCATTGTTTATGTTTCTGCTTAAATCTTATAGAGAGAAATATTTAGACATTTGTCAATACTGTTTCTTTAAAAATTCAGATTTGATGTATTCTTGCCATAAATCAGTAGCATTAAGTATGTTTCAAAATTAAGAATGACTTTCAATTAGTTGACTATATTTACACCTCATAGAAACTGGTATTTTAGTAAGCTTGTCTCTAGACCCACTGTACCCAGTTCTATGACAAAATTGATTCTCTGTCAATCTGTGTAGACATTATTTCATAACATGTCCCATCATAGCTCTAAAAATTATTTACTGAATTACTAACTACTAAAGATTAACATGCTGTAACTTTGCACTTTCTCTTTTGACAGATTTTGAAGCCACAAAATTCATTACAGGAATTAATGTCTTCATAACATAAAACCCACAACAAAAAAAACCCAAGAACTAAATACTTTAAAAATTCCTTAAATTACAAAAATTTGTTATTTTCATCATTGGTACGGTATTATGTAAATTCATTATATCAATAACTTAACTCATAAATTGAAGTCAGTTAAAAAGCCTACGATTTTATTTATTAGTTAGTGCTTTGAGAACATGAAGCATGTAATGATCCTACATATCCCAAAATACAATGTTTACAGTAAGGCTGTGCAATTAAAAGAAAATATGATAATGACACAGCAAACCTATGTCTCAGTGATCCTGTCATATGAGGTCAGTTAAGAATTAGATTTCCCCTGCTCCTCCCAAGCTATTAATAGGACAAACATAAGCAGGGCTCTAAATGGTTGTCCTTTTTACTTTTCCTCTTGTTTGCTCTTTTCCACCAAGCTGTACGGATTTATCAGGTCAAGATGACATACAGGATAGCCAGACTACCTCGCAGTGATTAGAATAAGCTGTTAGTAACAGATGTGCAACACCACCATCATCATCACCAGATCTGCACCGGGATAAGACATTAGAACAACCTTCCACAAGAGCACAAGGACAAAAACATAGCTACTTTTACAATTGAGCTTTATCAGTTTATGGATGAGATTAGGCTCTAGCTGCCAACAATAGCAGTGGATTGGACTTGATCACATATCTTCCTAAGGATGTTCCATAATTGGATCTTGAAAAATAAATTCAATGAAACTTTATAGTCTTTTTTTCTTCTAAAGAAAATATATTAACATCTCTTAAGAAAAAAATATAAATGAGTATGTTTACATGTACTGTGCTACTGTTACTATGTCTTAGCAGATGCTTTCATTCAAATTTTGTGAAGAATACATATAATATTTGAGAAAAGGGAGAGTTAAACACCTCCGATTTTCAAATTCCTTGGTCAAGGAAAAAAGGGCACACAGCATATGTATGGAAAAAAATTATAACCTTATTCATATAGCTATATCTATACTGAAATGCTTATCTCAGTTTCATAATCACTACACATATAAAATTTGAATGTACTCAAAGCTAAAGTGACCCAGATTCTGAGAAAAAAAAAAAAAAGATCCTTCAGTCTGTCAGCAAACAGTTAATATGGCAAGAAAGATGTTGCATGTATTTTTTGTGTCATACTCATAGGATTTATCTATGTCAAGCTAAGTCATTCCATTCTAACTTGTTCCTCAGAAACATGTTAGATTATCAATTTAGATTATAATAGCGCAAATGCCCATCTGGAATGATAATGAACACATTTTAAAGTAAATATTTTAATAATAATCACTTTTTAAACTATATTTTGCTGATTTGGATGTTTAAGATAAATATAAATTAAATAACAAGTACTGTTAAGTACATTTCTATGGCAGATATAAGGAATAACAAAAACAATTCCTCAGTATATTTAACTCAACATACCAATAACTTTGCTCAGCAGAAAAAAATTTCAGCATCTGAAGCACAACTTTGTTCAGAAGCTCAAGGTAATATTTAAAATCACTCAGATCTTGGTTGCGTCCCTGTGCTATTCACCATCTGCAGGTATCTGTTACCGGATTTGGTGTGCTGGGAGGGTTGAATAGCCAATGTGTGGATGACATCGAGCTGTATAGCACATCTGCTAATACTAATTTTCCAAATTTGGAAAACTTGCTAAAGCTGAACACAGACAAGACAGAGTTGATTTACTGGGGGGGGGGGGAGACTATCAACTCCCGAAAAGTTTGTCTCCATGATAATGTTCTAAAACATGGAGATTTTCTGCCCATGTTTGGGTTTTTTTTGTTGTTGTTTTTGTTTTTTACATAGCAGGTTTTTTTTACATAGCAGTCAATTTAACAGTTCTGTTCCGATGCTTCAGGGCCAGCTCTGCTCCAATAACCACAAAAGGAAAAAGAACCCCCCAAAACCAAACACAAAACCAAACTGCAAGTAGAGATGACTTCTTTTAAGAGACCATGAAATTGAGTACAACAAGCAGAATGGAATCAGTCAAAAGGAGAGAAGAAAAAACCCTTACAAAATCAGTCAAACACTGGATGTGATAAACCATGGGAGGAGTATGCACCATCAACGGGATGTGGTCACAAGAAGAAGAGACGTACGATGTGTTAGGAAAGCTATTTTCAACACAGAAGGAAGCTTAACACCATTACACCAGGCACTCATGCACCATGTTCAGTTAGCATGTTCAAGAGAGATGGATTCAAACATTTTAAATACAGTGTTTTAAAAAATGATGGAGGAGGAGGTAATTACCAGAGATATAGAAATGTTATTTAACTCAAGATACCATCCAGGCTAAGCAGTTGGGTTCATATTGGCCACATAGACTGAAAAGTAGATGAAGGTTCCTGTACCTGAACCGAATTTCTAGTCAGTAGAAGCATTAAGAAAAAAACTTCACTAAGGAGGGAAAAGGCAGTATTAACTTCACCCAGATAAGACCTATAATACACAGCCTGAGAAAAAAAGATGACATTAATATTTTTCCACACCAACAACTGCTTCTGAGAGCTGGGGATCCCCCATCATTGAACAGGAAATCAGACACTGGACACTGAATAGAAAGATTCATCACTGATGGAGATTTAGGAATTACTAATTATCAACTTGTCTGCTCACCCACAGCTTCCCACATAAAAAACAAAGAAAGTAGCCCAAGTGAAAAATCGAAGGAGGAGAGTTAGCAGAGATGATGGTACAGTCGAGGTCATCACCATAAATGAAAACACCACCAAATGACAGAAAGAACTAGAAAAGTCAAGTTCCCACACCTGAGACTGCCTTGAGAGCTAGTATATGATATTGTTAACAATGTTAAAGTCAGCAAAACTGTACAAGCCTTTACTGCTCATCTAGGGAATCCCACACATGACAGCAAAACCAAATTCTCCAACCTGTGCTAGAACACGATAAGGACTAAATGGTCCCAATGGATTCAGCCAAGGTGTACTCATTACAGGATTTAAATGAGGAAGAGAATACCATACAAAGCTTCCCTCCTTCTCCAGGCCCCAGAGCACAGCTCAGCTCCTACCATAAATAATCCCTAGCCTGAACGACATTATGTCACTGAACTGCTTTTATTCTACCAATCCTAGGTAAATTCTCAGTTCTCATAGCCAGGTGGTATAATTCAAATGTTATATCGATATTTACTTCTCTTCTTCTGCTCTGTGTCTTTTGCCTTATATAACAAAACATGTGAGTTACACAATATCTTCACTAGATTTGCTGAAGTAACTCTTACTGTCTACTTCAATTCCAATTCGCAGACTGCAGGAAGAGGAAATATTGGTTTCCCTAAGTTACCATCTCCTATTACCACTGCTAGAAATAAAATACTGGCTCACTGAGTGAAATGGGCTATTCGTCAAGCTCAGTGATGGCTTTCTTATATTGTTCTTGCTATGCGGAAATTTTCCACATAGCAGATGACCAAATTACAAATTTATCATTGTGCTATGGGTCCTTTAAATAGCCATAGCTACTCAGTAAGTCCAAGATTTGGTGTTACAGAATGCGCAGAATGACACTTCTATTGAAACAGAGAGATGGAAGAAGACAGTAGATATCTTGTCAGGGGCAATAACCAATAAGTTACCAAAAAATTAGTAAGCAAAACAATGCTCCTGGGATATTTTAAAACTTTTGCTTTATCTGTATTACTCCATACATACTCCATACTACCTTTGGAAGTTCTTTAGATCACCGTGTCGCCATATGGGTTACAACAATTAGCCAAAGATGACTACGGTCTTAGAAGCGTTTGAACAGTTCTGATATGCAAAACATAAATAATGGTAACGCAAAGTTAGCTTGACTGATTTGTGCAAGGCACTTGTTCTCTAACACAAACCTTAAAATGTATCGGTAACCTATACAGTTCTGCCTTTAATCAACATTGAATTTATCTGCAAATGGCACAACCTAAGGGAATTTCCCCTATTTTGGGACTACAAAAAACTAGGAAGAGCAAAGGTTAGCACCTTGAACTTTATTTAAAACAAAGGGAAATACGCCTAACCATGAATAACTTAAGCAAAACAACACTTTGCTAAAGTTTGAAGAACTGGTTGTTGTTTACTATATGTCTCTATTATCAGAATTCTTCCCCCTAAATGCTCTTATAAATATGAGGAAACCAGATAATGTCATCCCAAAATTTTTAAATAAGGCACAAAACCAGAAAGCTCTACACTCCTAACATAGAAGAGATTTAAACTCTAGAATTAGTTAAAAGAGACACAACAGACTCTCTAGCCCATAACGTTTTTGAAAGACTAAGTGCACGGCCATCACAGAGATATTCTTGAAACAACCAGTTTTGGGGTTTGAAAAGGAAATTTCCAAGCATTTATATTCTATATCCTGCAGTGGTTAAGCCGGTTATTAAGAACACTTTGGTCTTTATTGATTTTAAAACCCAGGATTATGACCTTTATCTACAGCATTCCAAGTAATTAAGGACCTCACTCACACTTTGATTTCATGCCTGCTGCTTTCAAGCCTTCCAAAAGGGTTTCTTAAACTGCTGTGTGACCATTTCTATGGAAAGCAACATCTCTTAAGATATCAGAGAAATATATTTAACAGAAAAAAAACACAACCTTTAAATACTTATTTCTTCACTTGTGGAGCCTGCTGTCTTAAATTTATTCTCACAAGCTTTGCTAGCTTAGCCTGTAGTTTGTACCCGAAGAATTCTTTTTTCATTCTCCAAGCTTGTTTTTGCTCCCCCCTCCCGCACCTGTCCCAGCTGGGAAAAGCATTTGAAGCATAAACGAGCCCAAAGCTCTCCCTCCCTACCACACGGCAGAAAACTCCCCAAACCAACCCAAAATCCCCAAAGATACCGTCAGGCCGCTCCTGGATACTTCAGACCCTCCAGCTCCCCAGGGCCGCCCCGTTCCCAGGCCGCAGGGCGGCCGAACCCCACTGCACCGCCGCCCGCGGGACACTCGGACCCGCACCGGGCTCAACCCGCCCGCGGCAGGGGAAGAAAGGCCGTACCGGACTCCTCAGGCCCAGGCACGGCACTAAAGACCCGCTCCCTAGTGCCGGTACCAGCCCCAGTCCCGACCCTCACCTGCTCGCCCGCAGCGGCAACCAGCCCCGTCTCCCGGGCAACCCGGCGGGCCCGCCCCCGCCTCGCTCTCATTGGAGGGAACCGCCGGCGGCGGGCGGAAGTGGGGACTGCGTTGCTTAGCAACGGAGCCGCCGGGCGAGCGGGGGCGGCCCCGCGGCGCCCTGAGGGGCTGCGGCCCCGGAGCGCGGAGGGCCGCGGCTGCCTCAGCCGGGAGGCGCCGAGGGGCGAACCCTCCCCCCAGTGTCGCGCTGCTGTGCGGGGCGGGTGCGAGCGCGAGCGGGGCGGTAGCCAGGAGAGGGGAGATTTTCTGTTCCCGGAACCGTGGGGGGATCAGAGACCAGTGCCGGGAGGGAAGGGCGGATTCACGTGCTCTCAAGATGTCCGGGGGCCTCACACCCCCGGAACGCGCTGTGGTTAAGCTTAAGCATTTTAAGATGCTTAAGCATCTTAATGCTAAGATTAGGACAGTGGTCGTCCCCTTGTGCTCAGTACTGGTGAGGCTCCACCTCGAGTGCTGTGTTCAGTTTTGGGCCCCTCACGACAAGACAGACATTGAGGGGCCGGAGTGTGTCCAGAGAAGGGCAACGGAGCTGTGAGGGGTCTGGAGCACAGGTCTGGTGAGGGGCGGCTGAGGGCCCTGGGGGTGTTCAGCCTGGAGAAAAGGAGGCTGAGGGGAGACCTTCTCGCTCTCTACAGCTCCCTGACAGGAGGGGGCAGCGAGGGGGGTCGGTCTCTGCTCCCAAGGAAGAGGCGATGGGACAAGAGGGAACGCCCTCAAGTTGTGCCAGGGGAGGTTTAGATTGGAGATTAGGAAAACAGTTCTTCACGGTAAGGGTTGTCAAGCACTGGAGCCGGCTACCCTGGGCAGTGGTGGAATCACCATCCCTGGAGGGATTTAAAAGATGAGTAGCCGTGGTACTGAGGGACATGGGTTAGCGGTGGATTTGGCAGTATTAAGTTAATGGTTGGACTAGGCGATCTTCAAGGTCCCTTCCAACCTAGACGATTCTATGATTCTAAGATGATGTGAATTTTGAGCCATTTTGCTATAGCTGCACCTGGTTTGTCGACACCGTCCCTCCATGCTGAGAGACTGAGAGGAACTGTCGTGTTACACACAGACTAACCCCCTCGCATAAATGCATTCCACTAGAACTAACTTCACCGGCCTGCAGCGATCAGGGACAACATGTCAGCTTTTAATCCACAGACATTTATTGGACAATATCTGCTTGTTTTTCTCTTCTACTTTTCCTGCGTTTCTTCTCTTCTACTCTCCTCCTCCAGTTGTTTGTACAGCTGGATGATAACTTGCAGTATGGAACATGTTTACTGAACAACTGTTTCATAGAATCATAAAATGGTTTGGGTTGGAAGGGACCTTATAGATCATCTCGTTCCAACCTCTCTCCAACCTCTGGGGAGAGAAAAGCTTCTAGTGGATGTAGGTGCAAAGGATATAAGGGGAAAAATATATTCTTTCCCTCTTGATATTATATTTTTTGGCAATTATGAATTATGAGATTCTTATACTAAAGGTTACATTCAGATCATGGATATGTACCCCCAACATTTATCTGTCCCCCTAAACTTTTAATCTCCAAAGTATCCCACTGCACTGAATTCTATTTTTAAAGTCCTGCAGAAAAGCATCTGCATTTGCTACTTTTAAAACATCCATTGGGTAACCCATGTGCTCCCTTTTTAATGGTAGGTAGCAAATAATGATTTTCTATTAAATTTCTGTGTCACTCATGCTTTCATAGCTCTTCAGCTGTCCCTTTCACAGGTTGAAGAGATCTAGCCTATTTTGTCTCTTAGATAAGACCTAATCTATACGTTCAAATGACCATCCTTGTTGACTTTCTCTAACTTTTCCAGTTTTACTTCATTCGTATGAGATAGTGTGACTGGAACTGCCTGGAAAAGAGATGGTCTGTGGGTTGTAGGACAGGTTCATAGGATCATAAGATAGTACAAGAGGATGATTCAGATCAGAAGGGGCCTTCTGAGACAATCTAGCCAAACCTCTTCAAAGCAGGGTGAACTATGAGGTCAGACCGGGTTGCTCATGGCTTTATCTTGGTGGTCCTCTGCTGAACTTAATCCATGCTGTTGACGTCTGTCTTGTGTTGGGGGCCCGAAACTGGATGTAGTATTACAGATGTGGTCTAACGAGTGCTGAGTAGAGAAAAAAAAAGCTAGATATGTATAACAGGAAAATATTTTAATATTCTTTCACATGTTAAGGATAGAGACCTTTTATTTAAATAGGATTACTCATATTTGAGTGCATAAAGTTGTAGATTTTTCTGGATTCTGAGATTATATTTAGCACTGCAATCTCTGTTGTGTTTTATTTTAGTTGGTCAGGGAAGTAATACAATTTTTAGTAACTACTAGGAGTCTTGATTAATGTAGGCACACATAATAACTCCTTTATGTAAGTTGTCTAGATCTACTGCACTACTAAGAACAAATCCTACTTCTCCCAACTTCTCTGTGCCTTTCAGCTCAAGAGGTGCAAGTATCATGGTGAATTGATAGCTTATTGTCATCCATGTCTGTCATATACAGTCGTATCTACAGCATTAGTTATAATTACCAGCACCTTAGGTTGTTACAGAATTGTTTCTCGCTCTTTCTCAGTCACTGAAAGCTAAACTGAAGTTCATTCAGCTAGTTGTTTCTTTTTCTTACCAGAGCTCTATATTTTTTCCTGCACTCATGTTATTAAAGCAGGATACGTTTATCCCAACTATGAATAATACAATAAAACAAGTAGAAATAGAACTTTAAATTGGGTAAAAAGCAGTTTCAATTTCCATCATATGTAGAATCAATGAGTACTTAGAATTTGGGTGACTTTCAATTCATTCCTATGATGTGACTGACCTCTGGTGGGAGTCAGCAAGTATTTTATTTTGATTTCTTACTAAGAATGCTTGTTTTCCCACTAGTGATTCTAAAATACTATTAGATTCCTGCCTGACAGGCATCATATGCTTTTCTACCTTGTGTTAACTGTCGAATTTCATCTAGTGAAGGACTTAATGTAGGACTTAAGCTAATAATTATTTTTGTCCATTCTTGCTGAGAAGTGCTTACTGAAAGGTGTCAAAAGAAGAAAATACTTGAAAAAAGTTTCATTCATTACTCTCAGTTATTAGATGCATACAGTCTCTGCTGTGGCTAAAATCAATAGCTTTTAATACGCTATTTTATGTGGAGGAACAACCACATTGGCAGTGCTGTTGATGTTGGTAGTTATAGCATGATTGCCTAGAATTTATTTTGGGAAATGGAATATCTATCACAGAGTCCAACATTTGCAAATGAGATTGGATGAAATCAGCAAGTCCCACTTGCCCTTAGTGGCTGGTACAGGGTAGATTTTGCACACAGAGGTTCTGCGGGACCTGAGGAGGTGCAAGGTGACAGACTCCTCCCGGCTGATGATTACCAGCAGTTTTCCAAAAGTGGGTTTTCCGGCAACATGGGATGCTCACTACTCTGAACTGGCTGGCACACAGGCTCTAGTTGCAAAATCCAGCACCGGGGTGCGATTCACTTTGCAACTGGAGCACTTACCCTGAAGTGCTGGACCAGTAGGTGTATAAACTGCCATTACCATTAATCTCTCACAAGAGTCCCACAGGATGTTTCAATCTCTCACAGAGTAGCTCAGTTTACTAGAGACTAAGTGTTTAGGATAAAATCAATGGTGTGCTGGAATCTGTTGGCTATATCTATTAGACCATTGCTGACTATAACAGGCATTTTAGACAACTAAATTTAAGCCATCTGAATTCCTCCCCAGGTGTTTACTTTTAGACTTTTAGCCTAGGTAATGTAACCCACCTGAGTGGCCTTGCCTTTAAAAGTGCAGCAGGAAGTTCTCCTGTGAATATCCTTCCAGTTTAACAGTAGAAATGATAAATAGAGTTGTTTCCTTGTAAGAAAATCCTACAATATCTTCAATGACCAACACGGGGTAACCCTTTCTACAGGCAGGGTCTGCACAGCGTGCTGTATGCTGATCAGAGGCCCGTTCGATGCTGCACAACTTAGGGCTCCTGGCATCTAAAGGGAGGTAAAATTATCTGTACTATTTTCTCTTTCTTTATAGTGTTAGCTCTAGTAAAAAGCTTTTTAAATGGTATTTTACAGAGCCTGAGTGCATTTTTAACTGGGGTTGTAATGGAGTAGCATCTCCTGGTGCAAAACATCTCCTTTTCTGATTTTTTTTCTTTTCTTTTTTTTTTTTTTTTTTTTAGAAATACTTGTGGGATTTCTAGTCTTCAGAGGCATATTGATGCTAGTTAAATATTTCAAAATGAAAAAAAGTGTTGAGGCTGATTTTGTTCCTTTCTCCAGGTATTGTACAGCTCCAGCTGGCTTGGCAGAATTCCTTCAAGGGGGAAAAAAGCAAAGAGCTGGCAAATGTAATTATGTGTTACTCTTTTTATTAGAGACCAGGATAGATAAATTTTATAGACTGGAATAGAGGTTTCCTGAGACCATTATGCTCTTACACATCTGTATAGGAACAAGCTCTTACAAACGGTACATACAACTCGATTTGCTAAGGGCAGCACATACTAATGTCATGATATGTGCTCAGCTCAATAGCAGTCACTCGTGTCAATGTGTGGGTCTCTACAACCAAGGGCTATGAGTGAACTAATTGAGATTCTGCCTGAAATCACTATCTCCTTGTTAAAATGTCTTTTGCGGTGTCCCACTGCAGCGTGTTGCATAATTAAATACCAAATGCAAAATGAATGATAAACCTGAGAACTAACACGTCTAACTCTCCTATTTCTAATTCTGGATGTTACAAAACATGTACTCAATGGACCTATTGATTTAAAAGTACGTTGTATTCTCCCTCTTGCTTGCTTCCTTGCTTTCCTCCATATCCTTTTTCAGAGAGATAAGGAGAAAGAAGAAGAGAGATTGGTATCAACTGTCCTATCATTCAGTCCCACTAACAACACCTCTTATTTCACAGGAAGCAATCATGTTTTCTCTCAATTGGTTTATTTCATACACTTCTAATTAAACTTGAAGCAGTTATTCTCATCTTACATTTAGCATTAAATAAAATCCTGTAAACTAGGTTTATTTCTCTTTTTTTTTAATTTCTTGGCACTAATTTGAACTAATAAATATAGAAATCATAGATTTGTGTTGAGTCATAAAGTATGTGTTATGAGTTGCTTATGGTTTATAATGACTAGGCATTCAATTTTTTTTAGTTTTAAATAATTGTAGAAACCTTTCAGGTCTTTAATGATAGACAAATTTTCTACTTGTTCTCAGTAACTCTTTGCTGGTAGAAAGGAAGATTATATTGCCAGTTCTACTTTAACTATTTTGTGTTGGTCCAAATTTATCCTTACTGATGCTGCAAAGTCTTAAAACTTGCAATCAATTTTGGTAACCCCAACCTGGGATTGTAAGAAAACAAAGCCTGAGATGCCTTGGGAGAGGATGAGATGCCACAGGCCGGGGTGAGGTGTGGTGATGCTCGGTGAGGTGAAGTGAGTCCCAGCAGTGGGGTGAACACCTGGAAGGGAGAGAGAGGTCATGGTAGGTGAACCACTGGGGCACAAAATCCTCTGCATGCCTTCAAAGGCAAAGCCTCTTCCGTGGCAGACAGGAGCAGGGCTGGCTGTGCCCTTATAGACCATCACCATAGCTCCTCTCGGGCTGCTGCGCCAGGCCATGGCTGCCACAGGAGTGGGATGGTGTTTGCTCCAAACTAGTGTAAGGCTCAGTAGAATAAGTCTGGTGACTACCTGTCCTGGTTCCGGCAGGGATGGGGTTAATTTCCCCCAGGAGCCGGCAGGGGAGGCAATTATTCCATCCCACGTGACCCATGCCCGGCTATAAGAGGCGCTAGCCGGGGAGAGGGAGTCAGTCGCCACTCAGGGGTGGGCTGCGGCGGTAATGGTCCGGTCGGTGCGCTGCGCGGCGGTACTGCAATCGCGTTCTTATATTCCTTTACCGGTGTTACTGTTTTTCTTTCTTCTTCCCTTTGTCTGTTCTGTTAAATTATAATATTTCAACCCACGAGTTTTGCTCCTTTTCTGCCGATTTTTCCCACGGCTGTGGGAGTCGAGCGAGCAGCTGCGTGGTTCTCTGTTGCTGGCTGAGGGCAAACCACGACACTACCAAAAATGCTGCAGCGGCACCTATGTGTATTTAAAATCTTACTTCTAATGTGCACACACCTATGCAAGGCAGTTACTGAGTGCTTCTTCATGCATATTTGTAAAGGCTGAACCTGCACGTTTTAATATTAGGAAGTGAGAAACACGCTTGCACAGGGTGTCTGTCAGTCCCCGTCTCCAGCGTTCTGATGTCACAGCACTGCTAAGGCCCAGGTCTGCCAGGTTCAAGGCACAAAGACCAAAAAGACCGAAGCTCATTTTTGAGGTAGCCCTGATCACTGTTGATACCTTAGATTGTAGAGCTACAGTCTGATCGCTTCCCTTGTGGATCTGTGAAATCATCTCTTTACTGCTCTTAATGTCTCCTCCATGAAGTTCTGTCTTCCCCTCCTGTTCTGACTGCTTCCTACTTCTCTCGGTCCCTCATCTGCACCTTTCATCCTTGAATAGCCATACAGGTACCAGTTGAATAGCTGATTATTTTCTTCTGACCCTCTTCCTTTACTGTGGTTTTCCCAGTGTTTAAATCTCAATTCTATCTTGTAGCGACTCCTTGGCAGTTCTTACTTTCTTTTCTTTGACCTTTCTTCTTCTATCGTCATCTCTTGATTACAAGGAAAAAGCTGACAGCTTTTAAGTAAGGGATGGTAACTTAGTCAATACTTAGTAATATGATGTCAGGCTGTGACAGTTCTCTTGAAGAATGAAAAAAAGTTGGAGTTCACACACTCTTCTTGGCTGTAGTAAGATGTTATCAGTATTAATCCTTCATAAGCAGAGACTGGAAGATTAAAGAACAATTCCAGTTAATTCACATTTCTTTCCATCACCTTCCCTGCCCCTAGCCCCGCTTGGTGCCACTCAAACCCTTCAGTTTTCATTGAATAAAATAGGATATCATATTTCTTGTCACGTGCTTTCATGCAGGTACAATTTCTTCATGCTTGCTTACTCACCTCTGGAGGCTAAATCAGTGGTTTTTCAGGAGAGCAATGCGGTGGATGTAGCTGGAACAGGACCAAGTTCCAGAACTGGGATCTTGTTGTTTTCACATTTTGAAAATGATGGCATCTACAAAAAATAGAGTACTGCAACTGTTTTTATAAAAGCAATGCATTTAAAAAATACTGCTTTTCAGAGACCGTTATAGTAGCAAGATCCAGGGCTAATGAATGCTGCCTTTCATTATATTGAGCAAAAGTTTTGGTGTTGATTTCAATGGGGGCAAGATTTTTCTTGGACATACTTGAAACAGAGAGATAAGGTCAGTTTTGAAGGCACTGTCACTATTCAGAAATTACTGATACATCAAACATACTGTTAGGGAAGTACAGCAGAACTACTGTGGTAGATGCATTGGACCATTTCAACTTAAAAAATGTACATTTTTGAGCTCTAATTAATGAACTCTACTTTTTGAGAACTGCTGCAGTGGCTTGGATTTATAATAATCTAAGGAAATAACTCTGGTGGTACCACCATTTTGATCTGTCATGTAATTTTTTGTATCTTAACCAAAGCAGAAGAAAGGCAAAATTTGTTCACAACTTATTTGACAAAAGCTAGTTACAGTATATCTGTGTTTAATTTCTTATCTTTTGAATGGTTTCAGTTGTGTTTAAGCATATCCTAGGTTGGTGTATGGCAAACCTGGAGGAATTGCTCATAGGTTGACTTTGAGCATTCTATAGCTATGTTAATTTCCTTTATATAGTCATCATAAGTTCTTGCATTGTTTAGGTGCAATGCTACACTACTGAAGAGTGTGATTCTAAATTACTTAAGTAAAAAGCAAGAGAGAAATACATGATGACAGTTCAGACTGACACATTAATCATCAATGTTAAAAATGATCTTTTAACTTCCTGCTAGCTCTTATAAAATATCTGAAAGACCTTCAAAAGCGTAGGAAGCCTAGTTTCCTTCTTTTACATAAAACTTTTGCAAGAGAAGAAAGAGCGTCTGCTTCTAGACTTCTGTGGTTTTGCAGTGAAATGTTGCTTTCATGTGAAATATCTGATTTAAATGTTGGGACAAAAATCAATCGATCATAGAACTTATGTATCCTGTCTCTTCCTAATCATATCTACAACCTGTCTTATTCATTCATTGGTACAAGTGTAAATGACAGCTCATGTATTACTGGAATTAGACGGGGAGTTTTAAAACTATTTTTAAAATTAAAATTAGTTGGCATTAGATCTTAATTGGTTCATAGATTTAATATTATGCCAAGAATGTGAATTTCTTTCAGTCTGCACATGATTCTTCATTCATGAAGCATGAGTTTTGGTTTTATTCCTTTTGAGCAGCTTATTTCTGTTGCACTTTGTAGCTTCAGCATCTATATGTATTTCAGTTTTGAGTAATCATTTCTGATACTTTTAACTTCAAGTAAAATTACTTTGCCAGGAGGAACGACCAAATTAGAAAATAAAACATAAATTGAATTTATCTTCGTGACATGGAAACCCAAACCTCAGATGGATGTGAATGTTTCAAAATATACAGCTGGATTCAACACAAAATAGGGGGGTCAGAGGGAAAATATTCCACTGGTTTGCTATTAACTTGCTCTCTTAGTTGGAACAGGGAGAAATAATCTTTGTCCCTTTTGCCCCTGGGAAGGCTGCAGCCGTGATTGTCCTAACTATAAGCCTATGGATATTCATTCTGGTCTAACCCCTTTCCGAAATACATGGAAGCAAGGTAGTTGAATACTTTGACGATAAGCACGCTTATTAAGTGTCACTTAGTCACTTAACAGTGAATTTTAGAGTTAATACACATTTATTATCTTTGAAGGGTACATTCTTTCATAATTTATTAAAATTCTCAAGATGCTAATTTATAATAATTATTACAAGAAATTCTACTAGCACCAGATGCTGCTGTGTATCAATGCTTCAGAACCAGAAGTTGATAATGTATAACTATGGCAGGTAAAAACTCTTTGGTAGCATTAAGGATTTGTCTGGGGGCCAGAAAGCTGTTCAGTTTGTTTTGTTCTTGGGCTTTCATGTTGTCTTCTGTCAATGGGGTTAATGGAAGAAGTGATCTTGGGCAGCGTTAATTCTTATCAGATGCCTTCCAACTAGATACCCCATTGTATAAAATATGAGGTTTTTAATCATCTTCTGCACTGACAGAAGCAAGTATCTGTTTTTGCTGAAGTGCATGAAATTGAGCATCTCTGACAGGAAAATAGACCCTTAAAATAAACCAGTTTCCTATGGAAACACTGCCTTGTTTTTCCACTGGTGGAATTTGTATTGTAAAATCTTGATAACTTGGAATGTTTAAAGAGTAACATCTACGTATTGCTGCCTAGTAAAAAAAAATAAATTTTAAAAATATTAATTTTGCGCTAGCTAGTGTCATACATTTTTTTGGGGGGAGCTGATCAATTTTTGAACCAGTGATTCTAGTTAATAATTTAATGTGCTAGTGAATGCTAATTCTTCATAATATTTACCTTCTTAAGTATGTTAGTGCAACACTGGAAATTTGCTTTTATGAGGAATTAGAAAACTTACGTGTTTCAGATGAAGGATGACAGTAGTTTTCTGTAGCCAATAGTATATAGGTTTGAATTTGCCTGATATGCTGTAAACAGATTGCTAATCCTTACAGTTGGCAGTCTAATAGCTCTGAAGAATCGTTTTGTATTCTGTGGCTAGGTCTTGCTCAGATTATGGAAGTGTTTTAAAAAATCATGGGGATCTACCTACATTCACAGAATCATCAGAGTTGGAAGGGACCTCTAGAGATCACCCAGCCCCACTCCCCTGCCAAAGCAGGATTGCCCGGAGCACATCACTCAGGACTGCATCCAGGCGGGTCTTGAAAATCTCCAGGGAAGGGGACTCCACCACCTCCCTGGGCAGCCTGTGCCACTGCTCTGTCACCCGAACCGTAAAGAAGTGTTTCCGTGTATAATTCTGGAACTTATAAACAAGAAAATGCATTTGTGTAAATACAAGAAAAGAGTCTGAAAGGCAACAATAGGATTTCTTTTTTAATCAATTGCTGATGATTCATAAAATGTAATGCAACACTGAAAAAGGGTCAAAAATATGTTTTTGGTCTGTTACACTTGTTAAATAATGACATAAATGTGCTTGACTTGTCTAAGTGAGTAATATACTCTTCAACAAAACAACTAATTTTACCTTTCATAATGTTGAACATTTCATAATCCAGTGTCATGGATACTCCATTACTTTCAACAAAAGCCAAATCTATTACTTATTCTGTACCAGATGATTTATCAACTCTGAGATCATGATAATGTCCTCTTTGCTGCATAACTGAAGCATAAGAGGAAAATGAGGGCAACATTCTAATTTTCCTATTTCTCTTGAAGTAGTGGAGGATATTTTTTATATAAAAAAGCAAGGAATCAAATCTTTATATAAAATCTTTCTCTCTTTTATTCTTTTTTTGCCCTTTTTCTTTCTTTTCTTTTTCTGTGCTATTTTTACCCATAACTCTGGAAAAAGATAAGCCATTGAGTTTTCCTCTCTGATTGCAAACCTTGCAGCTTTTGGAACACTTGCCTCCAGTAAGAGGTTTAAAGCTTTTGCCTTGTGACTGGGAGACCCCATCTCCTGACCTTACAAGTTCTGCTCGTTGAGGCTGATGGTTTCATTCAACACTACTGAGAAACGTAGCAAATAGGAGGGTTGGCTGTGTGGATGGAGCTGTGCTCTTTCAGGAGCATTTGCCTGGGGAGTCTTGAAGATTAGTGTAAAAGATACTGACTTTGACTTTCTGTTTGTGAGGACTCAGCACGCCAATGAGAATTGTGGGCTGGTCTGGGAGTTTTTGTTTGGTTGGTTTGTTTTATTTTTAATTTTTTTTTTTATAAGATGCTCATGTTACCTTTATAGCAGGATGCTGTGGTTTTCTGACCAATAGTATTTGGTCTGGTAAAACACAGGAGAGTGATAGTATTGCTGACTGCACGCTCAACTCCATACCTTGTCTGGGGTTGTTTATTTATTGCACAACATAGAGGTAATTTACATTTGGATCAGAGTGCATGCTAGTGACATCTCCCATTTGGCACTGCTGAGTAAGGGGAGTCGATGATTGTCCAATGGGGAGTGTTTCTCTAAGGTTTTCTTTACAATCATGTTATTATTCATTTTTTGCTACTGAACATTACAAATTTTATCAGAGCATCTATTTCAAAGCTGTACAAAAAAAGAGCAGGGTGAAAACCTGCTGAAATGTTGGTTCTTTATGGAAGTTAGTAGATAGGAGCTGCTTCTGTGCTGTTACTGCTGTGAAAAGCTGTTCCTGCAAACACGGGAATGTGACAAATGCTCTAACCTGCTGTCTGTCCCTCTAAGGTTTTGAGACTCCACCATGTACGAAATGAATGTGGAGTGCTGCCTGGGGAGGGGAGCCCTCCTCTGAGGTAGTTTGTGGCAGGCTCCGCTTTTACAACGTGAGCCAAAAATGAGTGGCTCTTTGGAGCTACTTATTATTAATACAACCCCCCCTATATTTACTCTGCAACAGCTGACTTCATCTTTAAAGCGCTCCTAAATAAAGATGCACATCCTGCCAGTCCCAGTGTTCAGACTGCCCGTTTCCTGAAGGTGTCCCGGCTCCCCAGCGGCTGGAAGGATGCTCTTGGTTTAGTCTTCTAAACACCTGTATAAACTGTTTCCCACCACTTTCTCTCTCCTTTTAATTGTAACTTTTCTTTGCTGAGAATTCACGAAGAGCAGAGCACAATTTTTAACCAGAGAGCATTTAAAAACAGTGGAACAGAATGAAAGTGAGAACGTGATCTGGAATAATTCTGTCTCTTAGCATCCTGCTTTTTCTTTACTATATTTAATTCTGTCTTACCCTTTCCAGTAGCCTGTGGAAGTTACCTCTGTTCTATTAAAAAAAAAAAAAATCAATGACTATGTCATCTGTTTTGAAAGTGAGTGGAAATACCTTTTCTTTAAGGAGGAGAATGACGCCAGGTTGATTGTGTTTTCGTCCCAGCAGGACGTGCTGAATGTGGGTGCATCTGCCTGCCTGCAGATGGAGGGTAAGATAAGGTCTGATAGAGGGCACATCACGGGGGAGGACACAAGACAACACAGTTCCTAATCTTAGACAGGAGTTTCTTGAAGTCAAAATTGTTGATCTTGAATCAAGTCACTGTCCCATCATAAAACATGCCACTCTTTTCTGCTTGATTAGAGTTGATTTGGTTCACGGAGGAGCGCAGTTTGTATTGAAGCCAGTGTGTATCAAGTTCGTGCTAGACAAGGAAGGGCAATGTAAAGCAAGGACCAGGAAGGCACGTGAGAGGTAGGAGCACTGTGTCGGCTGACCTTGTTTTATTGAACTGCACCCTGGAAAAAATAATATCTCTCTCAGCATCTCTGAAAAGAAATTGTGCCCAAGCCTTTTAAAATAGCCTTTCTGACAAGTCTTCATTAATTGCAACAGGCTGAGTTAAAATTCAAGGGGCTTTTATTAAAACACTAACAGAATTGGCTCATAGCCTTTCTCAAAAGCTGGGGAAACTAAGTCAGGTCATCTGGGCACTATGTACATAATCTGTCTCTGCTTAGAGGTAGAGAACCAAATAATACTTTTTGGGGATGGGGAGTGGAAGGAGAAGGGAGGATTTTGGGGAGAGAAGAGCAAAAAAAGCTTGTCACATCACTTTCACTGCTTATGACTTTTACCATTCTTCCAGTTTGGCTCCAACAGAAGTTTCTATGGCTGTGCTGTATAACACAGTTTAGACTTACGGGTAGAGATCTTCAAAAGATTTGTGAATGATCCTGAAGCATGTGTTCTGTCTGTTGGGTTTTTTTTTTTACAAACTCTTCTGTATTAACTCCTGCATTTCAAGAGGGGAAAATGGTCTGGAGGAATTGAGGTAGAATCTGTGCCGTGGGAGATTCCCTGTATAGTTTTCTGCCCTCTTCAAAAGCTTTTGCTGGTCTTTATCCAGAAGTTGTTTTACCAGGTTTGCAAGCTGAAGCATTGTGCTAAGGTGTCTGCTGACCTGCAGTACAGCTTGGTTATCCAAATACTTCAGATACTGTGAAATGGGATATTGTCTCTTGGTAGTCCTTATCAAGGTCATTCATAGAATGTCATTCATAGAATCATTTAGGTTGGGAAAGACCTTGAAGATAAAGCCCAACCATTAACCTCACACTGCCAGGCTCTCCACTAACCCATGGCCCTCAGCACTACGTCTACACGTCTTTGAAATCCCTCCAGGGATGGTGACTCCACCACTGCCCTGGGCAGTCTGTTCCAGTGCTTGACAACCCTTTCCGTGAAGAAATTTTTCCTAATCTCCAATCTAAACCTCCCTTGGTGCAACTTGAGGCCATTCCCTCTTGTCCCATCGCCTGTTCCTTGGGAGCAGAGCCCGACCCCCCCCCCACCTCAATGTCTGTCTTGTCGTGAGGGGCCCAAAACTGCACACAGTATTTGAGGTGGGGTCTCACCAGTGCTGAGTACAGGGGGATGATCACTTCCCTAGTCCTGCTTACCACACTATTCCTGATACAGGCCAGGATGCTATTGGCCTTCTTGGCCACCTGGGCACACTGCTGGCTCATATTCAGCCTTTTTATGCCCTGTTCAGCTTCCCTTATTTCCCAGCAAGGCTTCTGAAGCACCTTAGGTTATCGGTCTCAGTCCCTCTGAAAACATCAAGGAGGGACTGCTTTTTTCCCTTGGTCTTCAGGTCAGCGCATTCTTACACAGATACAGGCTTAGGAAGCCTTTATGGTATCATGCTTGGCATAAAAAGGTAGGGAAATGTATGAGGGGTACGTAGGGAATTTTTATTCTAGGGACTTTACCTGTGGTACAGCCTGAGGTTGTGATGCAGATTGTGATCTGGTAATCAACCTGGGTAAAAATACAAAGTTTTGATAAATGAACGAGGATTGCTTATAATGTTACAACCACGTTTTCCAACCAAGGTATTGCTGATTTCAGTTTGGTTTGGAAATACCACGTTGTAAGCTGGAGCTTGTAAATTGTAGTTTTGGTTCTTATTGAGGAATAGCTCATATACCTGCACAAGGAAACAGAGTAAAAAATTTCTGTCCCTGTCAGTCACAGCCCTCAAACGCCACTCTTCTAAAGAAAATAATGTATAATAGTGCATAGTATAATGGTTCTTCCTATTCTGAAATCCTTTCCTTGTAATGAAGGGAAAGCAAATGTGTAGTCGATGCCATATCTGGGCTTTTTCTAGTTTCAAGTGCAATTTCCTTGTATTGTATTCTCTGCTCTTCAAACTAAAATCTTACAAACTGATTTCTTTCATGTAGGTCTGTTTGTGCCACTGCCAGCTGTGCACTGAAAGCTGCAAAATGCCAGTATGTACTCTGTGGTTTTTTTCATAGAATTGTCTAGGTTGGAAGGGACCTTGAAGATCATCAAGCCCAACCATCAACCTAACACTGCCAAGTCCACCACTAACCCATGTCCCTCAGCACCACGTCTACCTGTCTTTTAAATACCTCCAGGGGCGGTGACTCCTCCACTTAAAAATGAAAAGGTGATTTGTGCAGTGCTTTTAACTTGAACATAGTTCTGCTAATTTGTTTGTTTCTATTATCGATCATCATGCTCCGCATATAGAATGATAATCCTGTGTAGGAGGATTGCTTTTTAAATTGCCACCTATATAATATTACTTTTCCTTTATTTAGTAATCTGTTGGCTCATAGATGTGTTTTTAATAAAAACAGAGCCATGGTAAGGGTGATGCAAATCTTACTGGTGATACTGGCTATTGTGGTCCAGGACTGGCTGTAGGTAATGACATAGTAGGTGCTGGTGGCATCACACCAACTCACCTGGATTATTGCAGAGAGAAATATTTATTTAGCTCTTGTAGGTGATTATTTCTGTCTTTCTAAGCATATGAAGCAGTCCAGCAGTTGCTTCAGATGCTGTTGAGGTGGGTAGGCAGTGGCTCAACAAAATTGCAGTAATCAATCTTCTGTTAAAGAAAATAAAATATACTGCTAGTAGTGAGTGGGAGGGAGTGTGTTGGAGAAGGCTGGTTCCAAAATGTGGCTTGTGAAATATGCAACACTCTGGTGCTATTTGAAAAGAGAAATGCTCTTGCTTGTGCCAGAAAAACTCATTTTTGTGATATCTTCTTGAATAATTTTGACTTTTGGTGAGAATTCTGTTGCTGATAGTGAAACCAGTCAGGGTAATATAGTAACGATATTAATTGGAGATTTTTTCTCTTTTTTTTTTCAGTGCAAAAGTTGTATAGGTTGTGAGAAATGGACATGGCTAGTCAGCATGTTCTTATAGATATGGACTTTCTCATTCACTACTTTCAGTTGTGAAAATACAGTTGCAAAACCAAAGCCAGTTTTATGTTTGTAACCTTTTTTTTTTTTTTCCCAAAGTTGGGAAGAAATTATTACCTACCTGTATCGATGAAGGTGTGACTTCAAATGCAGAAAAAAATGTTCAGTGTAGTCACTCTGCAGGTCACAGATTTTGAATTTAATCATGAATATAATGGCGGTTTTCCTTATCAAGTGATGCTGGTATGCTGAAAGTTGATGAGGTCCTGTCGAAATCGCTGGTTCTACTAGATTTCCTTCTTTTAGCACATAGATACAGAGCTGTTAGCTCCTATGAAGCAGAGGAGATACAATAGTAGGAAACACTTTCTGAAGCAAAAACCACTGGCAGAAGTAGCGGGGGGGGGGGGGGGGGAGATGTCTGTCCTTTAAAGTGTTGCTCTGCATGGTTTTTTTATGCATATTTGCACTGGTGATGGGAGGCAGCAGAAAGAGTAGCCCAGGAAAGCGCTTAACTGGCAATGATGAAATTGAACTTTTTGGACCGAGTGCTTTCTTGAAAAAAGAGTTGGAAGTGTAAGAATTTATTTGCTTTTGTATTGATTATTTTGGCAGTCGGGGAAATAAGGATTCTAGTTCGTTCTATACATTTTTTTCATTTCAAAATATGATCCCAATCAACAATGAAATCTTTTCTGACTATGTCAGTGTCAGATCGTTCACACCAGAAAACTGTTTAAGTCTGTCTGAAGGCACTAACATTAAACATATCTGAAATGTTTATTCACCATTTGCCACAGTGCAGAGAAGAGCCTATATTTGGACCAGGTCCCCTGCCACATTCATCTCCTGAGAAAAGTGTGTTTTCTGAACAGTTTTCTTACGTTAATGGTCCAATAACGTACCAAATATAGGCACAGAGTGGCATAAATTGTCCCTTTGTGAAGGCAGGTGCAGTTTGTGAATCTGTAATATAGCTAATATACCTATATGTTTTTCCATTTTAAGATTTGAAAATCTTGAAGTGCTCTCTTTGGGCCTCTGGTCATTACCCTCCCAGACCCCTGTGCCTACTGGGAGAGTTCTGGGGGAGGGAAATGCTGGCTGTGGTAGAGGAAGACTGAGTTACAGTCCATGTAAGCAAACTCAGACTGCTAGACGTGCATCCGATGTTGCTGTTATTGTGAGGTAGCTATTCCCCATCTTTTTTGAAAGCTTGTGGTGATTTTGAGAGGTCTCCAGTGACTGGAGGAAGGTAGATAACATGCTTGCTTTCACGAGGGTAAAGAAGGATATCCAGGTAACTGTAGACAGGACAGTGTCCTCTCAATTCTTGGGAAGATTATGGAATAAATCTTCCTGGAAGCCATTGCCAGGCACAGGGAGGTAAATAAGGTGGCTCAGAATAGTCAGCGTGGCTTTACCAAGAACAAATCACATCTGACTAACCTGATTACATTCAGTAATGAGACAGCTGGCTCTGTGGACAAGGGGAGAACAGCTAAACAATGATGTTTACCTTGTCTTAATCAAGTATTTTGATGTGGTTTCTTAGGGCATTATAGACTGGTGGCCACAACGTGGGTGGAAAAGCAGTTGCACTGAATGTCTCAAAGAGCAGAGGTGAACAGCTTGAAGCCTAATTAGTGGCTGCTTACAAGTGATGATGGTACAAATATTAATTAACTTTTTCAATGTTGACCTGGATGATGGGACGGAAGGTGCCCTTATGTCTGTGAATGGCAGTGAAATGGGTAGGGGCAGGAGGCAGTCTATACGCTGGGCTGTACGCAGGGCTAGCATTCAAAGTGGACCAAAAGGTACTGGGTGAAATTAGTTAAGAACAGACATAAGGTCCTGCAGTTGGGCTGGTGTACCCCCATGCAGCAGCACAAGGTGGTGAGTGACTGGCAATGAAACAGCTCGTTAGTAGAGGACTGGAGGGTGTTGTCATCTACTTGGACTCGAGCAAAGCATTTGACACCATTCCACATGACATCCTTGTCTCTAAATTGGAGAGACATGGATTTGACCAATGGACAACTCGGTGGATAAGGACTGCTGGACAGTTGCACTCAAAGAGTTGTGGTCAACGGCCACATGTCCAAGTGGTGAGCAGTGACAAGTTCCTCAGGGGGCGGTACTGTGACTGGCACTATTTAACTCTTTGTTGGGACAACAAAGGTGTTGGATGTTGGGATGGAGTGTAGCCTTAGCAAGTTTGCCAATGACACCAAGCTGTGTGGAGTGGTCAACATGTTGGAGGGAAAGGATGTTGTCCAGAGGGACCTGGACAGGCTGGAGAGGTGGGCCTGTGCAAACCTTATGAAGGTCAACAAGGCCAAGTGCAGGGTTCTGCATGTGGGCCAGGGCAATCCCATGCACAAATCCAGGCTGGGCAGGGAATGGATTGAGAGCACTCCTGAGGAGAAGAACATGGGGGTGTTGGTTGATGAGAAGCTCAGCATGAGCTGGCAATGTGTGCTTGCAGTCCAGAAGGCCAACCACATCCTGGGCTGCATCCCCAGCAGTGTGGCCAGCAGGGCAAGAGAGGGGATTCTGCCCCTCTGCTCTGTTGAGACCCCTCCTGGAATATTGCATCCAGCTCTGGGGCCCCCAACATAAGAAGAACGTGGACCTGTTGGAGCAGGACCAGAGGAGGCCACAAATATGATCCAAGGGCTGGAGCACTTCTTGCTGTGAGGGCAGGCTGAGAGAGTTGGGGGTGCTCAGCCTGGAGAAGAGAAGGCTCTGGGGAGACCTTAGAGCCCCTTCTGGTCCCTAAAGGGACTACAGGAGAGCTGGGAAATGACTTTTTACTCGGGAATGTAGTGATAGGATGAGAGGTAATGGCTTCAAACTGAAAGAGGGGAGATTTAGATGAGATATTAGGAAGAAATTCTTGACTGTGAGGGTGGTGAGGCACTTGGAACAAATTGCCCAGGGAAGTTGTGGCTGCCCCATCCCTGGAGGTGTTCAAGGCCAGGCTGGACGTGGCCTTGGGCAACCTGGGCTGGTGGGAGGTGTCCCTGCCCAGGGCAGAGAGGTTGGAATGAGGTAATCTTTAAGGTCTCTTCCAACCTAAACCATTCTATGAATGAGAATTCAAATACGAGTCAGCACTGTGTGATGGAAGCTATCTGTGTGCTTTGTGGCCGCAGTAGGTGTGGTCAGTATAGCAAGGGAAGTGATTTTTCACCTTCATTCAACACTTGAGATTGCATGAGGTGAGTACTGCATGGAGATATTTCCATCTTTCCACCCCACCTGTAAGGAGACTGCCAAACTGGAGTATGTTCAGCAATGGCTATCAGAATGGTTAAGGGGATGGAGCACATGGAGATTTTACACTCTTTAAACTATGGAGTTCTCCTTTTATAAAAGGATGAATATATACAATTATTTAATACAAAATGGGTCGTTAAAAATTGTGTGCTTTTAACACCTAGGATTGTGTGGGCTGAGAAGTTCTAATGTGAAAACAAAATCTGATACCTTTGCTAGGAAACAGTTTGGAAAGAATATTGTTCTTTACAAACATGCAAAGGTTAAGGAAAATAAAGTAATATCTACCCTTAGTATTCCAATTTGCATTACGAAAAAGATTAAAAATAAACAGATTAAAGGAGTTTTATGATTGGTTTATTCAGTATTCTCCTTTTACACTTATTCTAGTCTGCTTTGGTTTCCATAGCTACTAGTTTAATCATGATGCACAGAGCTATTTCTAATTACAGTATATGCCAGCATAAAATTAATTCTTTGAGTATCTTAAGTAACAAACAGCTTGCAGCTTGTTCTTTGGCATTTTATTACCACAAATCCTGAAGTAGAACATTAGCGCATCATATTTAATCTGTTCGATTTTATTAAAAAGAAAATGAGTTTTAAACATATACCTGCTTAGATCTGTGTCAAGGGAGACACATCAAAGAAGAAATGTATTGTACCCAAGGTTGATGCATTCATTTCAAATTATATAGCACTTGTAAATGATCAGTGGCTGTTATAGAAAATATTTGTCATATTGAACATCCAATAGAATCCAGTTTTGTTCTCTAGTTTTTTTATGAACGTGAAGTCTCTGTGATGTCTTTAAATTATCCTTAGGCAAATACATTCTTCCCCTTCCACAATAAAGGGAGTGAATTAGATATATCTTCTGTCCAGAAGAACTTGCAACATGCAGGGCTCAGGTTCTACAGCCGAGTGTGGGTGAAGCAGGCGTATAGTTCAGTGATGAGTTTTTCAAGTGCAGTGATTGCAGGACAGGTCACAGATGACACAAGGCTGGGTTTTCCAGGAAGTGCTAAACATGAACAGTAGAGAAGTCAGTGGCAGCCGATGATCAGTGCTGTCAAAAACCATGCCAAGATTTGTTGATATTTGTTTTCTAAATGACATAGACATTTGTCTTATTATTTTACCTTATTAGTGTACAATCTTCTCTTATTTCAAATAATATTTATTTCCTTATTCAACTGTCTTCCAACTCCAAAGCCCAAATCTGTTCCTGCAGCGT
Source organism: Vanellus vanellus (assembly GCF_965231255.1). Classification (NCBI taxonomy): domain Eukaryota; kingdom Metazoa; phylum Chordata; class Aves; order Charadriiformes; family Charadriidae; genus Vanellus; species Vanellus vanellus. The sequence goes on from NC_138909.1 coordinate 83,360,054, forward strand.
AAAGCAGAATGAATAGAATCGTGATTGTTGTCTGGCAGTAATAGCATGCTTAATTAACATGCCTTCTCCATCTTTTTGACTGTTAATAACCTGTGTTGTCAGGAATCCAAAACAGTATTTCCTTAAATGTTTAGGGTAAAGGTAGAGAGATTTGTGGATTCGTAGTGTTTGGAACTGGAGTGAAATTTTAAGTTTTTCTGAAATACATAATTTTGAAATATATGTAAGCAAAACTATCTTATGACTGTCATCCATTGATCAAATCTGGAGTTGTGTGAAATACAGACTTCCTGTTTGCTATGTGGGGAGTGTTCTGGCAGTTTACGGCTTATATTGTTTCATTGACTCGTCTAATCAGTGAAGTACTATGCATTAAGAAATATGGTGCATACGAAGAGCTAATTTAAATAATACTAAAATTATATGAGATGACTATCATTCAGACTGGTGCAAAGGCGGCTTATTGAATGTACTTAATTGATGCACTTCTTAAAATTTTGTTTCTGATTTGAGACTAATGTAGGTTTTTCTTCTGAGTTTCTTCTAAGTAGAGGAAGAGAATAGATCTCTTGGGGTGAAATTCTGTTTCCTATGTGAAAAACTTACATCAATAGAACTTGTTTAAAACTTGAACTGCTATACTATGAATGCTTTTGATATTAATCTTCACTTTGACTTCAGTAAAACCCTTTCTGTGAGCAAAGGATATGAATTGGTATCTGAATATGTTTCTAAATAAGATCTAGAATTTTAAACTTTTAAAAACAATACACCGGTTCTGCTTCATTTACAGTCATTAACTATGTTTAATGAGTATGGGAAGCTTATGCTCATCTGAGTAGCTTTAAAATCATATTTCACTTTAACAGTATTTGGACCGCGGAATAGACAAGATCCAGTGCGTCTCCCACTTTTCTTCCATAAACTTCCGTGCTATATTGTATAGTGAAATCTGTCTTCTTATATAAAGTATATTATATGCTTGCAGTTCTTAAAAAAAACTTTGCCAACCTTTATTGAACTTCCCTAGAACCTGTACGAGCAGAAATTTATAAATCAATCAGTTTTGGATTAGTTTTCACATGTACATGAAAAGATGCTACACTTATTGTAAGATAATCATTATTCTCTCATTTGTCACTTGGAAATTTATTTGCAGACTGGGATTTTTCATGATTTTTTTTTTTTGTTAGATCTCTTGCTTCATCTTTAGCCTTCATCTCCAAGCTTACTAAGATTTGTTATGTAGAAATCTACCTGCATGAGATGACTGGTCTACTAGACCTTAAAGGTAATTTTTTTTTACATTTTGAGACATAGGCTTTTTTCAGGGACCTTATTCCTGGTCCTGCATTACAAAAAATTAGAATATACTTTTAAGTGAAAAATGTAAAACTATTTCACTTTCTCGTCTGTAAGGTATTCTTTAGGAGGGTGAAATATTAATGTGGTTATAAACATAGTTCTGTGAGCACTGTGTAAAAAAAAAAAAAAAAAAAAAAAAAAAAAAAAAAAATTCCATTTCACCAGTACTGGTAGAGTTACTAATATAAATTGACTTGGCAATAAAAGAACCAAAGTTAAAAGAAATGGAAAAAAAAAAATCAAATACCCCAGCCTTCCCAAACTAAAAAGTAAGTTAACTAAGTTTGATGCAGAATGCTTGGAATATTTATTTTTGTGCTTTCTCAGCTGCTGGACTCTCCCATCATGTTACTGTCAAAAAGTGCTGTAATAAAATAGAGTAATTAACAGAAGTTGGCATGTAACACAGTACACTCAAACAAAATCCAATCTAAAAGCTCTCACAATTCTTGATATTCTCATATATTCCCATGAACACTGTTCTAAAAGTTCAAGTAAATAGGCAAATATTGGTTTCAAAAACTATGGGGCTGCAGTAGTAATACACCAACGCATGCAGCATGGGCAACAAACAGAAGAAGCCGGAAGCCACTGTGCTGCTAGAAAGCTACGACTTGGTTGCTATTACTGAAACTTGGTGGGACGAATCCTGTGACTGGAGTGTGGCTATCAATGGCTATGGGCTGTTCAGAAGGACAGGCGAGGAAGGAGAGTTGGAGGCATTGCTCTCTACATCAAGAAATGGATAGAGTGGGAAAAGTGGTCTCTGAAGAATAGCCATGAGCAGGTTGAAAGCTTATGGGTAAGAATTAGAGACAGGCAACAAAGGGAACCTTGTGGCTGGTGTCTACTACAGGCTGTCTGATCAAGGGGAGCTTATTGACGAAGCCTTCTTACTGCAGCTACAGGAGGCATCATGCTCGCAGGCTCTCATCCTGCTGGGGGACTTCAACCACCCCGACATCTGCTGGAAAATAGCATGGCAAGCTGTAGGCAATCCAGGAGACTCCTGGAGTGCATTGAGGATAACTTCTTAAGCCAGGTGATAGACAGCCCTGCCAGAAGGGGATGTGATACTGGACCTGTTGGTCACCAATGCAAGTGAGCTAATTGGTGATGTCGAGATTGGAGGCAGCCTGGGCTGCAGTGATCGTGCACTGGAGGAGTTTGCAGTCCTGAGGGATATGGATCACGTGAAGATTAAAGTCAGGACTCTGAATTTTAGGAAAGTGAACTTCCAGCTCTTCAAGGCATTAGTCAATGGGAGTCTCTGGGAAACTGCCCTCAGGGACAAGGGAGCAGAATCTTTAAGGACAGATCTTTAAAGACACCTTCCATAGAGCACACCAGCTCTTGATCCCCAGGTGTAAGAAATCAAAAAAGGAGGACTAGGATACAGAATACTAGAAACATACAGAATTCTATGGGACCTGATGAGATGCATCCCTGGGTCCTGAGAGAATTGGCTGATGTAGTTGCCAAGCCACTCTCCGTGGCATTTGAAAAGTTGTGGCAGATGAAGTCCCCGGTGACTGGGAAAAGGGAAACATTGCACCCATTTTTAAAAAGGGTAGAAAGGGGGACCCTGGGAACTACCGACCCGTCAGCCTCACCTCTGTGCCTGGGAAGATCGTGGAATAGATCCTGCTAGGAGGTATGCCGAGGCACATGGAGGGCAGGGAGGTGATTTGGGACAGCCAGCACGGCTTCACCAAGGGCAAGTCCTGCCTGACCAACCTAGTGGCCTTCAGTGGTGGAGTGACTGCATCACTGGACAAGGGAAGAGCTACAGATGTTGTCTGTCTGGACTTCTGTGAGGCCATTGAGAGAGGTATGGATTTGATGGGTGGACAGCTCAGTGGATGAGGAATTGGTTGGATAGTTGCACCTAGAGGGTAGTGGTTAGTGGTCCACGGCTCGATGTCTAGATGGAGGTTGGTAGCAGAATCCAATGAACTTTGCTAGATGCGATGTAGGCAGCTTCTCTCTGTTTCCAGACAGTGTGTAGACGGGCTGCTTCCCAGCGGGCACACAGGTATACACACACCGACACACACGTTGCAGGCACAGCCAGCCCTTGCGGGCACCTATGTAAACACACACAGCACTGATGAACATCAACAGCATAAGCCAGACAAGCATACTGGCCAGTAGCTTGCTTATGTGTGTCAGGTCTCTTATTCTGTGACTCCTCTCCATTTTACTGAGCTTGTTCCTTGTTGATCCGTCTTGATCCCTCCTTATCTCCACCCTCATCTTCCCAAAATTAACAGCTTGCGTGTCATTACTTCTACCCCATGGGTTTCAGTTGTACCTAGGTAGCACCACTGGCTTTGCAAGGGTCTGCTCCCCCAGAGGTCCCCATTGCCTCCCTTTAATTAACCATGAAGTTCATCCATTCTGGCCTGACTCTCCCTTAACTACCTGTGAAATCCGGCCACTCATCTCAGTGCGATATGCAATTTTTGTCAGATTCTCACACTGTTATTCAACACATCCGGCAATTTCTCCTGTCACGTTCAGTAGTTATGTTGCATTCAGGCAGCTAAACCCAATGCCCGAGCCCGGTCATCTGCCCGCATACCTTAACAACTCGGGCAAACACAGAACAAATGTCATCTGTCGATGAAATATTGCAACATATTTTTCACAGGCAATTCAAGGTGGTCTCCTATTTAGTGAGGGCAACTTCCAGGCTTTTTTCTCCTGAGGCAGTGGGTTGGTTTGTCTGGGTTTTTTGTTGGTTGGGTTTTTTTTTTGTGTGTTTGTGTGGGTTTTTTGTTGTTTTGTTTTGTTTTTTTTTTTTTTTTAAACTTCCCAACACTTCTGTACACATGTGACAGAATCCAGATTATTCAAAATCATTTACAGGTTCACCTGTGCTGTTTCTTTGCACAGGTGTTTTGTACGTACAAAAACCCCCCAAGGAACAGGTGTAGGAAAATTGTGGCAAAACAAGATCTTGTTGAACAGAAGACAGAATCAGTTTGGTTGACTTTCCCTGTTATGTGACCTGCCATTGCATGGGTATGATTTTCAAATAAACTTTAAATGCTTTGAGTTTTAATATATTTTTTTTTAATTTTATTTAAAATACTCCTGCTCAAATTCTTGTGGTTTAGATTAGAAGGATCATCAACAACAGCAATGGAAAGCAAACTCGGCTGTAATGCTGGAATAATTTAGGAGACTGCTTGTATTTCAAATTATATAAAAATAGTTACTAAAACCATATCAAAACTCTTATGAAGAGTTCCTGACTGTAATTATCTATAGTTCTTTTCTAGGAGGCATTTGTGAGGCTTGTAGACATGCTTATATTTCTGGAAAAGAGGTAATATATTGTTTATTACAATTAAGGTAATTTCTTATATCACAGAATACCTGCTATCTTACTTTCAATGAAGTCAAAGATAATTTTTAACATTCATGGGATTTTGTAGTTCATTATAAGGTGGTTTGTATCTCTGCAGGACGGAGGGGACTTCAGTGTTAGGCTGTGCCAGGATAGCGTTATGCACTCACTGTTGAGAATGTATATATAAGGATTTGATTTGGAAATACCTTTTGTCTGAAAAGGGCTGTATGAGTAGCATAGCTTCTATCTACACTATGAGCTGTATTATAATAACACTTTACTTTCTCTCTTAGGTAAACTAAGGCCATTTGGTTCATCTAACCTAGCCAACTATTCATATTGTTTTGTCTAAAATGGTCTATGGGGGTTTGTTGTTGTTGGTAGTAGAGGAAATAAGCATTTGCCTCAACAATGGAAACAGGTTTAGATAACAGGATTGTTCATAATATTTTAGTTCATGTCGTGTCAGGGCTTTAATGTGAAACATCGGTTAAAAAAATCTTACTTCATTCTAAAAGGCTTAAAAATATTCTGTGTGACTCATTCAGGGTTTGTGGGTTTGGTATCAATGGAAACTACAGTAGTGTGATTTTTTTTCTAACAGCTATTGGCTTTGAACTATAGTGTATGTACTTTATAAGCAAAGAAATGTGTACTGTTTAAAAAGAATGAAATGCAGATGTTTAGCATTATGCGAAGTGCTTATTTTGACTGGATGAATGTTCTGATGGGTGATGATGCAGACATTTAGATTTCATAAATGGTTGCTTTTCAGAGCAGCCAGTAATGGAACTGAAAAAATAGCAGTTATCTCTTGATTTTAGCCTTGAGCAAGACCTAGTTTGAGATGCAGTTATGAAAAGAGTAGTTCTATCAGAAGTTTTATATATACGGTAATGGTAATACATTTAAATTCAAAATCTTTGTAGGAATAATGCACTCGTTCAGTTTAGCAGTGGCTATATACAGACTAAAATTTTTTAAGCCTGGAGAAAACAATGCTCTAGGGAGACCTTAGAGCCCCTTCCAGTGCCTAAAGGGGCTCCAGGAGAGCTGGGGAGGGACTCTGGATCAGGGAGGGGAGCCATAGGATGAGGGGGAACGGTTTTTAAACTGAAAGGGGAGATTTAGATTAGATATTGGGAAGACATTCTTTCCTCTGAGGGTGGTGAGCCCCCGGCGCAGGGTGCCCCGAGAAGCTGTGGCTGCCCCATCCCTGGAGGTGTTCAAGGCCGGGTTGGACGTGGCCTTGGGCAACCTGGGCTGGGGGGAGGTGTCCCTTCCCAGGGCAGGGGGGTGGGAACCGGGTGATCTTTAAAGTCCCTTCCAACTCTAACCACCCTGTGAATTTATGATTCTAAGAGGGAATTAGAAGGGGCACGTAAATAGTTAAAATGCTCACAAAGAACAGAATTTTTTTAGAGCATGAGGGGGAAAAACAAAAAAAAGCCAGCATTCCTAGGCAGGTTCTTGTTGGAAGTAGAAACAGTATTTTTGAAAGTGAAAATTGTACATAAACATAAAAAAGAGCAAAAGCTCAGGCATAATATTGTGGTGCTGTGTTTAAATCAAATGAAAACAGGAGTGAGCAGCAACTTAGTATGTGCACAACCCCCCCAAAACTTGTTTGAGTCATAGACATGCCACCAGAGGGGAACTAATAGACCACTGAGATCTAAAGTTTGAACTCAAGAAAGATACAGCCATAACACACAAAGCTAAATCATTGTGATCATTACTCACTGCATTGTTACTCAGTATATAGGAGCTAGAGTCCACCTAATGAGGAGCAAACCTAAAGCACATGATGTGCAATAGAAGAGGTAATTAATCAGGAAGGTAGTAACTGATTGCCAGAATCAAATGGAACTCATCTGAGGCTACTGAGAGAAACCTGAATTTTCTTAATTGGTAACTGTGGTTTGTAATCTACAATTTAAACCAGCCTTAGTGCTAGGTAAGTAACACATGGCAAAGGAATGTACTTTTTTTTTTTTTCTTTCTTCCATTAAAAGGAGGCAAGAGAGCTCCCAGGAATTTCTTTGGGTGCTACAGACTGCATTTGTTTGAATAATGAGTTTATATTGTATAAGAGGTATACTCCTCATTTTACTTCTAAAAGTGTCTATTAATGAACCTGGTTTTGAAAGCTGAGTATTGGGCTCGTGAGATGTTTTGGTCGGGTCCACCAGGGCTATTTCAAGGGGGGTGTGTGTTTTATTATGCTGGTGGAATTTAAACTAAGCTTTTCTGTTCATGAGTGGAAAGGTACTTTAAAGATTGAAAGAGCCTATCAAAAGTTAGGCCAGCAAGGGATATGTCTAATTTCCTGTAAAACATGCCCACTAACTGCTAGTGAATTCATCTTGTATCATTGTTCTCCAGCATGTGTATCTTTATAGTGCTTCAGGAGGTCCCTGATGGTCTGTATAATGAGCTTAGTAGCAGTTATGAAAGAAGATTAAAATTTGCGAGGAAGAAAACTAATTGCTAGTCTTGGTTCTTAAATATTAAAAGTAGAAAAAAAGAGATTGATGTTCAAAACTGTAATTTTACAATCCATTGGATGGATGTCAGGGAAAAGGAACGGAAACTAACTCTGAATTGACTTGGCCAAGGAGAGCACTAGAGGGGATCACTGAGGACAGGGTGTCAAAAGCATAGCAATTGGGGAAGAGTCAGCGGACAGAGACCAGAATTAGCTTTGAGGTAGGTTTTGGGGTGGGGGTGGGATGTTTTGTTGTTTTCTTAACGCTGGGTGGGAGGAATGAGGAATGTCCTATCCAGAGAATGCTACAATGTGATGATGAAGATGCGTCATTAAAGCTGTATTTGAATTCCCTCAAGCAGAAAAGGCAAGTCAATTTGCATCTTCCATTTCACAGGTGAGTGTTCTTGGGTCGTGCCTTGGTGTAAAATATATTTCCTTTCTTCTCCATCTGTATTTTACAACAGAATCGTTATCTCCTAATTATTGAAAGAAGAGGAGTTGGCACTTAGGCTCCCTCTGACACCTATTTTACTGAAGATATGCCAGGAAAGGGGTGGAATTTTATATATTTTGCTTTTCTTAGTCTTCATGTTGGTTATGCCTTGGCAACCTCCTCATTAGTGTACAAGATATTTTTTTATACCCTTCAAAATGTCTAGCTTTGTCCCTGGAGTCCTGTCATAGGGTCCTAACTTGCAGACTTTGGACTAGGCAGCTAAAAATTAAGAAGGAAGGAAACTTGTAGATGCTCAAATCTTTTATTATATCCAATTCTTATCAAAGTATTGACAAGGTCTGAAAACATATGAAAATTTAACTGCGCACTGATCTCAAAGCACTGTGAAGTAGGAGACATGGGAATTACTTGTATAAATAGTTTTGTTTTTTTTTTTTCTTATTCTAGTGCTGTTCTCATAGAATCTATTCAAGCCACGAAGAAAGAACTAGTTAATAAGAATCCTTTGGTTGCCACTGCCAGTGAGCACTCACACTCCCATGAATTCACTTACTAACTAGGCCAATTTTTTTCCTTTCCTTTTTTTTTTGAAACATTAATGTTTCCATCAGATATATTGAGGTAGTATGATACAATGTTGAATAAGTTGTAGAAAATCAATCCTTATCTATTAAATCGAGACGCCTAAGATCTATTTCATCCTCAACCAATTGTTAGAGATTTTAATTGCTGTTGTATCCTTTGCTTGGACTGACAAATGTGGAACTTGCTTCTGAGTCATTTCTGCTCAGAGCACACAGACTATCATGCTGAACACACACCAGCAGTCTGACTAAGAAGTCTGATATATTATTTATCTTGAATCATACCTTGCTCTTTCTTTTTTTTTTTTTTTTTTTTTTTTTTCCCCCCCTGGAACAAACAAGATGTATTTGCAACAGTTAGGAGCGTAGCAAACCTTATTGCTTTTCAGAATATTTTTGAGACAGACATTGCAGTAAGCTCTTTAAAAGAGCAGAAGAGTTAAAGCTTGTGCCAGGGGATTTAGACTGTATTCCCAGTCCTATTTTCTGTCTTTTTACTTTATATGCAGGGACAACTTAGCCTCCTTGCTTGTTTCACACACATTTTCTTTGCTGGATGCATCTCTGCTTTTTGACTGCATAATCCAGATATTGCTTATGTATTCGGTGATCTGTGAGTCTGAGCCACAAAAGATGCAAAATCATTACACTCATATGGTACAAAGCCTACTTTGAATTACAGAGGCAGAATTTTTTTTTTTTTTTCCCCCTCATGTGTGGGAGAGAATAGATCCTGATCTTCACTGTCCTTGTAGGCAAGTTCTGGGGTGTTCCCTGGGTGAGGAGGGATACTGTGCTCAGCGTCTGGTTCCGCCGTGCCTTTGGAAAGAGCTTAGGGGCTTTAAAGGGGAGAATAGTTTGTAGCCGTTAGTATAAATATATCAGATAAAAAAAGTCTGTAACAACAGCTTTCAGGTGGCTTTAAAAATTTCATCGTAGAGATGCTTTCTATTTTTCATTTTATTTCAAAACTAACAAAGTTTTAGAGTCCTAAGTACTTCACTCTTTAAATAGAGGCTTTTGAAAATTAATATTCCTGTCACTAGAAGAGTACTGTAAACAGAAAGTGGTCATACTGCCAAGTGACAGCGAATGCGAGAGTTGCCTTTGGAACCGAATGGAGTTCTTTTGGTGTAGTTCACACTGTGAAATGTTTTTAAATGTTATGTACTTTTCCACACTATATAAATGGAAATAAGAGTATGGCCAAACATACAGCTTTAAAATAAGTAGTGTGTTTACTTGCAGATTTTACTTTGCATGCCCCAGAGCACAAAGATTGTTGTGGTTTGTTTTTTTTTTTTCATAGTGACATTCAATAAGTGTTGGAATTGTATTTATAGTAGAAAATCTATTTCAGAAACTACTTGCCTCGAAAGAATAAGCTTGTTAATTTTAACTAGTCACAGTCAGCTAAGCTTATTCCAAAAGTAAAATAGAAATTTTTCTTTATTAATGTACTATCTGCTGCCTTCCAGGCAAACTAAAATAATTTTGTTCCTTCCTAGTACATCTATTTTGGAATTACCACTACCGTTGCATTCTGAATGCTAAGAAAGCCTACAAAGAGATTTACTCTATGACCAATTCACCCACTATTTGAAAATACTGATATATATTTATGCTATTTTAAGGAAGGAAGATGAAATGGTTTTAGCATGTGATGGTTCATACTATAGCATTTGTATGTATGTTATAGCTTCATCCGTATTGAATTAAATCATTAATAAATGTATTTGATTGATTGGAAATATGCAACAGTTATGATTTACTACTTAAACATATAGCTGGATTAATTCTTTGGAGCAGGTAGGCTGATGTGGATACTAGCAAATGTTTATTCTCCTTATTTTTTGTGTGTGTGAATTGCAAGATGATTATGTTTGGTATTTATAGCTGGTCCTCACTGGCAAAGCTATTTTGTTTAAATGTTAAATTTGTTAAAGTATTTCTTTCCATCTCTGCGTTGCCTGTAGAACTGTTAGCAGCAGAATGCAGTATATTCTGATATTTGAATTTGCTTTCCAATGGGTATCTGAAAGAAAAAGGTATTTCAACATCAGTCATATCACAGATGCTGATGTGGTGACTCTAATTAACATAAAAATGTAAGTGATTATTCTTAAGGTTTTACTACTCTGAAGTTGAACAAAAGTGTGTTTCTCCATTTTTTTCTTGGATAACACATATCTCTCTTAAACATCTTAAATTGCATGTTGCACTGTGTCTCCCAGTTACGTTTTTCCCTTTTAAACATTAAAAATTAGACACGCTGTTTCTATTTAAACTGTAATTGCTTATACACCTAAATGAGAGCGGAATTACTTTGTCGGGTATGTGGACACCTGGAATTTTCTGTGGCCTCCCTGTTGGGTGATAACACATGAAGGTCTGCTCTATATCTTTATAAAGCGGCAGTCTAAGTTTCAGTTATTTGTGAGTTGTGGTAAGTTAGTTGTGCCCTTGAGGGAGATCCTTTTCAGGTATGGCACCTATTTAGAATGATAAATTCTGTTCTTATTTAATCTTACTACTAAATCTATGCTTTGAGTTTTCACGTGGATGTTCTGAGAACTGGAAGTCTTTGTCAGGAGTCCAACTGGGCGCATGGCCTGAGTGTCAGATGCCGAGATTTCAGAATTTGGTGGAATTGTAGAGGCCTGACAGTCTGTCAGAAGGTGCAACTTTCGGGCTACACTCTGGTCACTGTTATTACTGTGTATGTGATAAGAACAGCTTAAAATAGGCACTAGAGTAATTGAATCATAGAAAACCTTGTTGCAAGAGTGGCCTGGAGAAGGCTCTGGGTGCTGATGGGCATTCAGTAGTGGAAGGGGTGATAAAGTGGAGCAGGTAAAGCATCGCAGCCTGCTGGGGCTTCTCAATAAAGACGTTCTCATGAGTTCTGACAATACTGGTAAACAAAACCTGCCCTCGGTTCAAGCTGGGTGTCTAATGATGATTTTGGCAAAAGGTGGCAGCCATGTCACTGAGTCTGCTTTCTTTGACCTGATTTTTTTTTTTTTTTTTCCTTGCATTAATAGTTTGCTGCTTCCCTCCCCCTGAGGCGGGGTACCACTCTCTCTTCTATGAACTCTCTTAATTTCGTGCTGTATGCTATAGTATCATAACCTCCTTAAGGCTATTGCATATCAATCTCATTAACTTTCTCATAAATCTGAGATACAAATAGCTACCAGAACATGTGAGCAATATTATTTTCTACTTTAGATATCTTTTACATATGAATATTTATTAAAAATCATAAGCAAACCCCTTCTGCTAAGAAAAGCTCCTTTTTTAACATATGGCCGGCTAACTTTTTGTCTTCATTGCTTGACTGGAGTTCCAGCATCTGTATCATTGGCCTGAAGGCCTTATCCTTTCCAGGAACAGTCTTCAGACTATAGCTGCTTTATGTAGCTGGATTAAGACGAAGCAGATGGCTGGTTGCAAGAGAGAATATAAAAATGCATAGAAGTATTCTAAATGCTCTACTGCTTCTTCTCTTGTTTAACACAAGGTCATTTTGTGATTTTTTTTTTTTTTTTTTCTTATCCAAATCCTTGCTGAAGATGAAAATGTGCCATGGGTTGTAAAACGCTTAATTCCCCACCCTTAATGGCCTGATGAAAGATTGAATAATCCTCATGCAAGTTAGAACGTTAACGTGAAGTCCAGAGAGGCGGAAGGAAACCAGGAAAGCCTAAAAACGAAAGATCAACAACTTCTGATTAAATGACATGTTATTTTAATTCTGTCTTGACTTAGTGGATGAGTTCAAATCGGTGGATTTCAAATAAAATCTCTGCTACGCAGTTCATGTAGCATGTGTCTGATGCAAGTTGATATTCAGCACAGAGGTTTATCATCCCAGGAAGCTGTTTACTAGTTTGGGGTGACCCAGCTTTGTTGATCCTTAAGGGATAGAGTTCTTACTTTTAATGAGCTTGAAGATCTTTATGCTTAATTGATTAGGTAGATTTTTAAAGCAATAGTGCATGAATTGCTTAGCTTGACAAGTTATTTCTGCCTGTGGTCCAGGGTGTTTTCCAGTATAACCATGAAGGATGCAGAACTCTGTAGTCTGATAGTGTTTTCTTTTTTTTACTTTTTCCTGTGGTTATCATCAAATTGTAGATTGGTTTAGGTTGGAAGGGACTTTGAAGATCATCCGGTTCCCACCCCCCTGCCCTGGGCAAGGACACCTCCCCCCAGCCCAGGTTGCTCCCAGCCCCGTCCAACCCGGCCTTGAACCCCTCCAGGGATGGGGCAGCCACAGCTTCTCGGGGCACCCTGCGCCAGGGGCTCACCGCCCGCACAGGGAAAAATTTCTTCCTAATATCTAATCTAAATCTCCCCTCTTCCAGTTTGAAGCCGTTAACCCTTGTCCTATCACTACGTGTCCTTATAAAAAGTCCCTCTCCAGCTTTCTTCTCCTGTTTTATCCCTGGGCATTCTGATCTGTTTTTATGTTAAAATAGTAGTCTGGATGATTTTTATACTAGATTATCAATTCAAAAGGTGAGTCAGTGGAAGACTGATGAATCCAGTGCTGCACTGAATACAGTAAAAGACATTTTCTATGTAGTAATACTTATTCCTTGTCATCAGGTAGTGTGCTTAGCATCTCATCTTCCAAGATCTGTGCGTCTCCTGATATATTCACTTGAGAATGATTTGTTGCCTGTGGCATTCCACAATATTGGTACTTTGTTTTGAAGGCTGTGGTACTTGCATCAGCAGTTTGTATTAGTCAGACTTCTGCTATTCCATGGGAAATGGAAAATGAGGCACAATGAGGAACTTTAATTGTGGCTGAGTTCACTTGGTCTCGAGGGTCAGCTAGCTCTCAAGTTTGAATTCTATATTTGAAATCGAAGGTAGCGAATATTGACATTTTGCTCTGTGGTCCAGGGAATAAAGTGAAATGGTTGGGTCTTACCTGACTTGCTCCAGGTCAGTCATGACTAACCCTCTGAAGTCAATGAGGTTAGGGTAGTATAAAATCAGTGCTAAGTATACGTCAGACTAAAGTTCACCACTATTTAGAACTGAACATTATCGGTGTTATTTCTGTAGCCTAGTATTTTATCTTTTACTGTCACCTGGAGCATCACTGCTGTCTCCACGAAGCCCTCTGTAGGAGCTCTATGCCTGGCTAAATACAAAGTAAATAATTTCAAGAAGTAGTTGCCAGAAGGCCGTGTTCATAACCCCTATCCCAGTGTGCTAAAACCAAAGCTATAAATAACCCGCCTCCTCTCTGTCTGCCTGCTGGAGTATTTGCAGAAGCAGACTTTTCCTTTCTTTTTCTTAACTAGCATAATTCCTTGTATGTAGTGTGAATAACGAAGACAAGGCTATTAAGTTTTATGTGAAATAATTGTTTTTAGTTAATGTTTTAACTGTTTCAGGTTTCCATAATGGTGTAAAATTGATAAAATTTCTCTTAAACAAAGAAATTTTGCTGCTTCAAAATCATTTGTTTTGCTTAGAAAAAAAATATTTCTAAGACAAGAACTGTCATCTGACAGCTACATTGCCAGCAAGATCACCTCAAAAGGCCCTAAAATGCTCTTGAGGCTTATTCAAGATCGTGTTTTACCTATTTTCTTGTGATCCCAGAAATTACAAAGCAGAGTTTACGAGAGAGCTCTTTGAGGGCTTGGATTGGCAGATTAAATGCCAACCTAGGCAATGCTTTCCAAGGAGTCTCGGGGAACGGATCAAAGGATGTCTTTTGCCTTTGTGAGACTGGTGTTTGAGTTTATAGCTTCATTGATCCAATAGCGCTCTGGAATATAACTATCCTGTTTAGCAGAGAAAAAGAGGTCACTTTCTTAGAGCTTGTGGCCAATTTCCCAGTTGTGAAATACTTATTCCACTTGAAGATCTGCTAGATGCTCCGGAAAAGGTAATTTGAAGATTTTTTTGAATGTTAAAAGAAGTGATTCTTTCTTGGGATTTAATCTTTGAAAAATCTGTCAAGATAGCTGCGGCCTTTAGGGAACGCTCTGAAGGTCAACCCATCCTGACCCAATTTATGTACAATAGGTGATATTGTGGGTTAGCACGTGTACCCGTTCTGAAAGAACTCAAGATTAACTCAAGCAACATGCGATAGCTCCGGAGTCTCTCATAGACTCTAGGCTTGGTGTGTGCGCCATTGCTTTTCACTTCCATAAATCCTTAGTTTCTCTACATGTTTTATCTAAATCCTTCCTAATACCAATGCCCTAATGCTTTGAGGAAGTATAATGACAGAAGGGAGACTCGTTACTTCAGTTTGAGAAGGTTATTCTTAAAGACAAGAAAAACATTAAATTTCTTACTTGTCAAACGTTGTGTTTTCCACCACAACGTTTTCATGCTGAAAATATCTTTTAGATCTTCCATGAGAAGAAAATGGTTTTAAAGACCTTGGGAAATGTAATCCAGTCTCTTATTTTTAATATTGTCACCAAGTAGCTGCTGTTGTTTCCAAGTGAAATTGATGAAATCGGATTTTAAATAATGAAGTTGCCCCTAGTGAGGCAGAGCTAGAGATGATTGTGCATATCAGTAAAACTCCTGGGATGTTAGGAGAAGACAGGGACTGTAATTCCCCTGAATGAAAGGACAAGGGGATTTTCTGGCAATCCCTAAATGGAAGCTCCTGCCCAAAGATGTGTTCAATTGAAATGGATGCTTTGGAGATGAGAATCCTTACTGGTATAGAACTCTTTCAGGCGTATCTGTATATTCACAGAGTTGCTATAGGAACGTGATTTTAGATAGAGTTAAGAAGAGAATAAGCTGAGAACTTAATGTACAGTACTTTCTGATGAATGAGACGTCCTTTAATGCCTTACATCTTGATGCCATCTGGACTATAGTTCATTATTATTCTGCTGTGCCATATAGGTTTCTTCTAAAATATACTTTTAATTATGCTTCAGCAATAAATACTGAGCACAATAAACTATGAGTGCTGAAGGAAATGCTGCTCTGCAGGGGATGGGTCATTCACAACAACAAGTAGAAGGCTTAATAACGAACGAATCTCTCGATTTCCTTTTACATGTGTTAAAGACAGGCCTGTGAAAATCCCTACGCGTACAGGCACTTTGCATAAAACTTCAAATAACAATTCTGGGAATTGACTGTACCAAGTTCTATTTTAAGCATAATAGTCTTTTTAATTTAGGCTTGTGGTGGAAGATGGTGCCTGACCGCAGTGTGTTTTCAAAGCTAATGAACCTTTCCTTTGGTTATACTGACTGAGAAATAAATGGCAGCACTGACTCTGGTTCCTGGTGTTCAGATGGTGTTCCTGGTGCTCAAATATAAGGGCTGAACTGGTTAGTCATCGAGAGGATGATTTGGGATGACATATTTATACATATAAAATAGAGGAAAAAGTAGACAAAAGAGAAGTGTACATCGGTGAAAGATGTATGGGGAGGGTAATGATAGATTTAATGAACTGCTTCAGAAAAGCATGGTGAAAACTTAGAAGTGAAATGCACCAAAATATTTCTTTTGTTACAAAGAAGTGTCCTCTAGGTGACAACAGACTGCTCCCAAAGCTTCGTATTAGTTTCCTCTAAACACTATTTTCCCTATTCTCAGTCTTATGGATGGATGTCCAGCTGTGACCTGAAACCCGGCAGCTTCAAGAGAGATTCTGGGCTCCCTGCTGGATCCCCACTGCCTCATTGCAGTCTCTTTTTCTTTTTTTTAATCAGAGACAAGCAAGGTTACATATCAGAGAAGCTGTAATCTGTGTCTTATCTTTGGACTGCCATCTAGGCCTTTGGAATATGATTAAGTGTACGTGTTGCAGATTCATTCTGGATAAAATCTCCAGAAACTCAATCTTTCCTCTTCTTCTACACAATTCCACCTTCCACCCTGAGTATCGTTATTTTGAGCTACAATAGAGATATATAAGGCTTTTCAGTTAAAGGAAGCTTATTTAAACTGTCTAACTTCTCATTTCATGATATTATGTCTCTTTTTTTATTATTTTAGTTTTGTTTCTTTGGTTTTTAAAAAGTCTCTTGTGGCATCAGATCCCCTTCTCGGTGTAAATAATGGCATGATGACGTAGAACCAAGAAATTAAACTGAATCAATTTTCATTAATTAGGAGCAAGGCTTTTTGATGTACGTGAGAGTGTATGTTTTAGAAGCAGGACAGATGGGAAAAGTCTTTCTGCATGAATCTCTGGAAGTTCTGACTGAAAAAGGATGTTGATCCGTATTAGTGTTTGTGATTTGCTGAGTGTGCGGACCTGTGTAGCCCCACTGAAGGCACTCCAGAGTGCCAAATTGTGTGAAAGGGATGTATCGGTGGAAACTGTTGAGTTGCATTAAGGACAGATGTGGATATAAAAGACAGGAAACAAAAAAAGTTGTCATTGGGAGGTTTCTGGATAGTCTGGAAAGACTTTAGTGCTGAAAGGGAAGAAAGGAGAGGGAACTGGTTCACAAGAAGAATGGCTTCTGGCACAGCAGAGAATGTGTTACCTCCTTCTCCCTGCCATGCTTGCTGAACAAGCATATGGCATATTACAAAAATCTGTGGGAAGATGGGAGTTTGGAGAAGAGCAAGCCGCATATAATAAAAATTGGCAAGCATCTCCACCCCAATAAAAAAAAAATAATTGATTTTAAGGGGTCTTTGACTTGCCATCCTGGGAGATGGACTGCTTGACTGGAACCAAAGTCTCCGACCTAATGGCAAAGTGATTCTCAAATGCTATGGAGGTGGTAAGAGACAAAATATCTCTTGGTGAAATTTCACTCGAATAATGGGAGGATCCATAGGACAGAGTTGAGGTTTATAAAGCACGTACCTAGCATAGCTGTAGGAAATATGGTGTTCCTGAGTGGAAAAATTAGTGATGGGAATAGCTTAGATTTGTCTCTGACTAGTAGAAAGGAGGACTTCCTTGAACTGAAAAACTGAGTGAGAATTTAGATTGAAATGAACACAAGTCAAATTAATGGTTCTTAAAAAAAAAAAAAAAAAAAAGAATGCGTGTCAAGAAGTAGAGTTAAGCAAACTTGAGAAACTTGTGGGAAGGGCATCTGCAGGAAAACAATAATGCAGGAGTTCTTGCTGCTTTCACAAGAGATTGTGAACTGCAACTATCCTGATGTGGCAAAATGACAGGAAAATAATGATAGATCAGTAAGATTGCACCAGAAACCCCAAAAGAGTATTTGAAGAGTATGAAGCTACAGGAAAAACGGGAAAAGGTAAGGGCTGAAAAGTTCAAGGTACCAAATTACAGCAACTGAGGAACAGAAAAGGTTTATAAAATAAATAAAAAAAAAATAATTCTTACAACAGTAAAGAGAAATATCCGATGTGGAAAAGGTATTTAAAGCTTCAGCCTTCTCAAACGAGGTTATTTCTTGGTTTTTTATCATTAAAAAAGCAACTAGCAAAAAAGACTGGCACAGGGGGGCTAGAGATTGAAGACATTCAAGTCTGCAGGGCAGTAGAATAATTACTGTGCAAACGGATGCGCTTTCCAAAAAAACGGGCAGTTTGAGAAGGATGGTTGAAGTCCCACAAGAGGAAAATCGTGGTGTGCGTTTTTGAAATGTCAGGTCTGCCAGTCTAATTCTTTCTGTGTGGAACAGATTTTATTTTATTTGTCAGGGTAAGTTGGCTAGTGCACACAGGAAGCAGTGTGTCTAAAACCTTTATTAACGCTTTAATACTGTCTCGTTTCAGCAAAGTGTGTGTGTGCGGGGGGGGGAATTAGTTTCATCTAGCCATAAGACCAGTGCACAAATATTTGAAAAGTTTTATTCAAAATGGGTAGGATTGGTACCCAAAATGATCTCATAAATTGGAGAAGATATCCGAAATCAACAAGATGAAAGACATATTGATGTGTACGAGGTGTGGCACTTGAGAAGTCAAATGCAAATGAGTATAGCAGAATAGATGGAGCTGTCAGAGAAAAGGCAAATCTAACATGGGGAGATACTGAAGAAAGCACTGCGTGAAGACCCTGAATGTTCTTATTTCTCTTTAATGTTCCAGGTGTTGTATTAGATGGCATCTGTCAACTTCCTTTACCCAATCCTGTTTGCAGTTGTTGGAATACATTTCTTTCTTATTCTGTGGGAAGGAAAGACAAGAATAGACAATTTTATTACCTGACTTGTTCTCAATGTGAATTATTAACAGAGACTCAGACTTACTTCTGCGTGGCAGTGTCTGTTCAGGAATGTTTGAATATCTACTCTTTATGAAGCACTCATAAGTTTTCAAATGACCATCAGTTGCTTGTTTAAGAATTTATTTCAGATCTTATCCGTGATACTTGTTTAATACCATGTAGATGTGGTGCTGTGATACCTTATATTGGATAAGCTAGTGTGACAGGAACCCGAGTTTTCCAGAAGGATCAAGTGCATTTGTTTAAATATTCTTGTATAGTGGATCTCCAGAAAATTGAAGCTGTTTTTTTTCCTAACCTGCAAAAAACAGGATTTATGGAACCATGGAATGGCTTTTGTTGGAAGGGACCTTGAAGATCATCCATTTCCACTCCCCCTGAACTGGGCAGGGACACCTCCCCCCAGCCCAGGTTGCCCAAGGCCACGTCCAACCCGGCCTTGAACACCTCCAGGGATGGGGCAGCCACAGCTTCTCGGGGCAACCTGCACCAGGGGCTCACCGCCCTCAGAGTGAAAAATTTCTTCCTAATATCTAATCTAAATCTCCCCTCTTCCAGTTTGAAGCCATTCCCCCTTGTCCTATCACAATATGCCCTTGTAAAAAGTCCCTCCCCAGCTCTCTTGGAGCCCCTTTAGGGACTGGAAGGTGCTCTAAGTTCTCCCTGGAGCCTTCTCTTCTCCAGGCTGACCCCCCCCCAACTCTCTCAGCCTGTCCTCCCAGCAGAGGGGCTCCAGCCCTCCCAGCATCTCTGTTGCTCACATCTGGACCCACTCCAACAGGTTCACGTCCTTCCTATGTTGGGGGCTCCAGAAATGGATGCAGTACTCCAGGTGGGTCTCACAAGAGTGGAGCAGAGGGGCAGAACCCCCTCCTTTGACCTGCTGGCCACACTTCTGATGCAGCCCAGGACACAGCTGGCCTTCTGGGCTGCGATCGCACATTTCTGGCTCATGTTGAGCTTCTCGTCAATCAGCACCCCCAGGTCCTTCTCCTCAGGGCTGCTCCCCGACCATTCTCTGCCCAGCCTGGATTTGTGCTTCGGGTTGCCCTGACCCAGATATCCTGACCTTGCACTTGGCCATGTTGAACTGCATGAGGTTTGCACAGGCTCACCTCTTCAGCCTGTCCAGGTCCCTCTGGATGGCATCCCTCCCCTCCAACGTGTCTACCTCGCCAAAGAGCTTGGTATCCTTAGCAAAGTTGCTGAGGGTGCACTCCATCCTGCTGTCCATGTCTGACAAAGATGTTGAACAGCAGGGGTCCCAGTTTATTTTAGAAGAATAAAACTAGAATAATTACCTTCTTACATGTGGAAAATTCGAAGTGATTATGTCAGGGAGAGCAGAAATAATAAAGGGGGGGGGGTTTAACATCTGCCCCACTGTGGCATGTGGGGTTTTAAAGTAGTTCAGTTCCCCCCCCACCACCGGGGATTCTCAGCTGCTCCCTGGGGAAAGAGCAGTCTTCCCCCCTAATTCCTGTTTTTTTTTTTTTTTTTTCCAAGGACTCTTACCTGAGCTAGATAGTCTGTTAAAGGCGCATAGCTTAAATGAAGAACAAACCAATAAACCACTGTGCCTTGCATATAGGTATATTCTTTTAGCTTTATTGGTTTTTTTAAGACCATTATATGAATCATCATTAAATAGAATAACAACCTTCTGCTTCAGTTCCCTGAGGACGTTACTGTAGCGTAATAAAACAAGCGACATGAAAACCCTCTTAGCTATAATGAAACCCAAATAATTGTTTAAACTTTTATGAAGTAAGCTGATCTCAAACTGAAATAATCTGAATGGGTGTTCCAGCTACATCTGCTTATGTAATAAAAGCCTCTGACCAGACATATTTCCCCCCGGAATTAGAAGGGTAATACGAGTGGGGATTTTTTTTGTTTACAAAAACCATCTTTCCTCAGTTCCCTTGCAAGTCTGTTATTCTGATATTTTTCCTCTTATTTGCTTCTCTGCTTCACTATTCTTTTCGCCTTTTTCTTTAAGCTCCTCTTCTTCTACAGAAGATGGCATTACAGGAGAGATTGCCTGAAGCTGTTTCACGTTTGACTGACTTTGGGGGGTTTCTCACTCCGCGTTTTATTCGCTTTCTCAGCTGGTCTGGGTTGTGCAGCCACTGTTTCTTTCTTTCCTGGTGGCTTTTGGTCACAGACCTGCCCTTTTAGGCTGCAGTCGATTCTGTCCACTGTGGCTAGCGAGGCAGCTAAAGCAGCTGGTACTCAGCCAAACTGCGAAATAAGGATTAGCCCTTAATCCTTGCACGCCAGTCAGGGCTAAAGCCAGTCCAGTCTTTTGATGAGAGAGACTGAGGTTTGCATTGTAAAGGTTTAATTAAACTAGGAATTTCAAAGGCACTCCGCACTGACCTGGTTAATTTTTAATGCTTTCCACCCCCGCCCCCCATAGGATTCATTAAATTTCCTTAGAGTGAGTGGTGGTGATAACTTTCTAGGTATAGGGGATGGTCCCCCAAAAGACAGTGCTTTCCATGGCTGCCTTCTCATGGTAATACAGAAGACAACTCTTCTGCGTTCCAGTGCTTTTCTGTGGATCTTTCCTAAATCTAACTGTGGCAAATGTGAAATTCCCCCTGTAGAGCTGCTTTCTCTTGCTACCTGTCCAGTTTGGGCAGAAGACTGGTGGTGGAGGAGAGCAGTGCCGGGCTGGGTTGCCGTAGGGAAGTACTGTAGCTGGAGGAAAGAGGAGTTGCTGTTCCCTGGTAAATCTGTTGCTGTGATAGGCATCTCGGTACGTTCACCCAGCCCTACTGCACAAGGGCAAACTAAGTGAGCTCTAAAGATCCAAAACCAGCTTCACCCTTATTCCAAGTTCCAATCTGGCAAGCTGAGAATACGTACCTACATTCTGACCTAAAACCAAGATAAGGCTTCTGGGAATGTCCCAGAAGTTGAATCCAGAGCAAAAGAGACCAATTGTGCAGTATGTGCCAGATATAAAAGCAAATGTATGTCTGAAGAAATAAAATACCCCTGTCTTTCTAATACTGTCCCTGGCCAAAGTGATCTACAGTACCTAAAAACTTCCGTGTCACTGGAGATGTGTGCTCTGGGGGTTTTATGGTACTGTGGCTTAGTTCAACAATAACACAAATAAAAAAAAAAAAATCACAAATCTCTTATACAAATATAATCCCCTGTGTTGTTATATGGAGCATCCTAAAATGCACTATATCCATTTTCTGAAAGCAAAATTAATTGGATACTAGCTGCAGTATCAATACTTAAGGCACACCCCGTTGTGTAAGATAGGAAACTTTGCCATACATTCCTGCATCTGAGTATTATTGCGTGTAGTTTTGGCTTGTACTTCTTTTTATATATAGTCAGGTGACAGGTGGAATGAAGATCAGTAGAATAACATTAGTTAGATGAATAACATTCATCCAGTTTATTAATAGACCTTGAAAATATTTCTGGCTTCTGGAATCATTCAGCTATTTTCTTTGCCAGAGAAAGTCTTAATGAAAATTAAAATCATAAAGGGTATGTTTCTGTTCTTACTCAGTTCCTTTAGTGCTTTCTGAAAGCTGTGTTTGTGGTTCCAAGAACTGCTTTACTGTTTGCTCTTTATTATATTACTGGGCTACTTATAAGTGATCGCTCCATTAAAAGAACTGCCATTAGCTGTGTGCGCACCTGTCTGGATGATATATGTGCACGTATGTATCTGTGCGTATAACAAAGATATATATAAAACCAATTCCGTGCATTTGAATAAAATAATGATCTATTTTTCAAGATTTTATTTTAAAACATATTATTTTGCTTGCTACACCTAATCTTTAGAACTCTGCTTTACACCTAATCTTTAAAATTCCCAATTTTAATGTGTTACTGCTATTCCTCGCTTCTTTTCCAGTTATTGTATCTTAGCTTCTGGGTAATTACAGTAACACAATCGATTGTTTTGGGCCCTAGAGGTTGATGCCCTTGAGGTACTGATGTCTGCTGAGAACCGTAGTATAATAGCATGGATAAAGACATAGCCATTATAGCTTTTCTCTATGCTCCTTGATCCAATAGCATGGTGGGTGGCTAGGTTAGATTTTGGGTAGTATTTAGCAAAGCTAATAAATAAGATCTTGGTGCTAGTGAATCACGGGTTTGTAAACTACTGGTTACTTTCAGGAGAAATTGAGAAACTGAAATGACTGCCGAGTTGGAAACTGAAGACTTGAAGATGCACCAAGATGCATATATAAATGGTGTCATAATTCTGGGTAGCGGTTCAGGCTGACATCATAATTTAAGCTCTCTGTTCCATATAGCGAATTATTTCACACATGTTAAGATCACTGAAAGCTCGTGAGGGGTCTGGAGCACAGGTCTGGTGAGGGGCGGCTGAGGGACCTGGGGGTGTTCAGCCTGGAGAAAATAAGGTTGAGGGGAGACCTTCTCCCTCTCTACAGCTCCTTGAAAGGAGGGGGTAGCCGGGGGGGGGTCAGTCTCTGCTCCCAAGGAACAGGCGATAGAACAAGAGGAAACGGCCTTAAGTTACGCCAGGGGAGGTTTAGATCAGGTACTAGGAGAAATTTCTTCACTGAAATGGTTGTCCAACATTGGCACAGGCTGCCCAGGGCAGTGGTGGAGTCACCGTCCCTGGAGGTATTTCAAAGATGTGTAGACGTGGTGCTGAGGGACATGGGTTAGTGGTGGGTTTGGCAGTGTGAGGTTAATGGTTGGACTTGATCTTCAAGGTCCCTTCCAACCTAGACGATTCTATGATTCTATGAGTATTCCTTAAGATCCCAGAAGTTGCCATAAATTTGCCAGAAAGCTGCACCTGGTAACTTCTGGATTAGCAAATGGCAGTCATTAATGACACAGTCTTAAAGCAGAGTGAGACTGTTACTGTGGATTAAAGGCAACTCCTTCCTTTGGCTTCCAGAATCTGGAGATACAACGGGTATAATTGAGATGGGAATGTGAGCTGATTGTGTCTCCCCGTGCTGATAAACATCAATGGAAGTGGATCGGTAGATAGACTCTTCAGAGAAAGCACCTAACTTAAATTTGAGATTAACAGTAAAATGCTGTTTTCAGATATTCACCAAAACAAACTTTACTAGGTAAATAGTCTAGTAAACTGTCCAAATAATAGTTAAATTAAAATACCAATTAACATAAACACAACTAATGTTGCAAAACTGATGAAAACAGTTCATAATATCTTCTGCTGCGCCAACAAAAATTTGTTCATTCAGTGATAACTTCATCATCTTTGGAGCTAACACAATAGCCCACACTGAATTAGAAGGGATAATTATTTGCCGAAATAATAACTAAACAAAGATGTGCCTACTTAGGGTTCAGATTGGTTGTTGGAACCATAACAACATCTCTTTTTGTATTACAGCTTTCTTTGACTCTCGAAAAAGGTTTCTTTCATACTTCAGCTTAACAAAGGTATGGAGTGAAAAAGGAATTACCAAGCTGCAAAAAGCCACGCCGTTCACACTGCAGACATAATTTGTCTTGATTCATTGCATTATAGTCTCTTTAAATCAGAATATGCAGGAGCCTACAGAAAGAATAAATCAATAGAAATCCTCATTAGAAAGATGGTGTAGATTAATCTGCCTCCTACACGGTGGCCCACTGACATCTACCTTGAACATGAGGCTTTATTTGCAGTCTGAAGGTTAGTTTCACTAATTAAATCTCTAGATCTTGATTTGTTTGATTTTTGTTTGGAGGGGGGACTTGTGTAATGTTGTAGGTCAAGTAAATTGTCTTTTCAAGTTTGAGAAATATGGGAAAACTTGCAGTTGCTGAAGGAGAGCTCAACACATGAGAATTCTTGTGTAATTGTGTGGTTTTTTGTTTTTTTTTTTTTTTTTTTTAGAAACAGTAACGTTGAAACCTAATCATATGTAATTTTCTACAAAATGTATATTTTGCAAACTTGGCTTATGGTACCTATTACAGCAATTTTAGGGGTAGAAGAGTGAGAAAAATGTCCAAAGGTTTGAATCTCTGTAGAATTTTGTTTTTTACTAGCGCTAAGGGCTTGTGTTCGTCACAACATTAACACAAAAAATTTGGAACTAACGTTTCTCCTTACTGCAGATGTGGTCCAACCATCTCCATCACTGGCGTGTTTTTGATTCCATTTGAAACTTTTTGGCTGTAACTTGTTAGTGCAAATTATCGTGCATCAATGTAACCATTCAGTATTATGGATATACCGCTTATGACAGGCAACAGAATAACAAATATCTAGTCAAGTGACATATAATTCTTGCCATAATTTACAAGGAGAAAATTCCTCAGCTAGTTCTACTTGGTGTAGAGCTCCAAGGAGATACGGGTTGTGAGCCGGTAATTTCAGTGTTGGTTTTGCACTAGCTAGCCTAGCTAGTCACCAAGTCACAAATGAGTGTAGCCTGAGGTGTAACAACTCCAATTAACACCACAGCAGGTGTTTAAGTCCGGATAATTTACTCCATGCTCACAGAAGGTGTGGAAGATGAGAAGTGAGGATTTGGACAGGCAGGAATTCTTAAGTGATTAGGTGCAGTAATTTACCTTGAAAACAGAGATGCAAGTAAAGTGACAAAATGACTGAGGTTTGGTCGCGCACTGAGTTTTGTGTTACAGTGCTGCTGTGTTCTGAAGTCCAAGAGCTCACCAAGTGGCGAAGTATCGTATAAAAATGATGAATATCAAACCTCTGCTCTTGATCCTCAGATGTTTTTCTAATCCTTTTGTCCTCCTTACCCCTCTCTTGCACTGAAGCTCCTCCCTGCCCCCCCCCCCCCCCCCCCCCCCCCTCCCCCCAGCTTAGCTTTTTATTTTTAAGACTATTTCCGGGGTTATGTCAATGGCTTGCTGGTTTGCTCCCTTTTGTGATAGAGGATTTGGTTTAACAGTTGACATAAAAGTGCTGCGTGGCATGGCCCATGTCTCTGATTTTTTCTCCTTTCACAGCGCGTGGCACTGCAGGTCTGTGTTACTTCACCGAATTTCTGGGCAGGAGCGCAGTATTAGTAGAAGGGCGCCGTGGTTCGCTTCCACTTTCCGTGTAACTAACCTTCCTGGTTGAACAGGAATTTAGCAGTGTTGTATGCTGCTTCAAGTGGTGTATAAGGACTTTCAGGAAAAAGATCAAATAAATAGCATGGTATCTCTATCAATATTTATTATAGAGAGTTGTACATATGCTCAAGCACATATGTTACATATGTTACATATACTGAAAGTGGGATCATCAAGTTCTGCTAATTAGTAGACAAGATGCTGCTCACATCACAGTTGCATGAAAATGAAAGTTTTGTGTCTCTTTTTTTCACAGGTTATGCCATCTGGCTTCACTTTTATTTGGTGCATGATTAGCATTAAGTTTTAATTCTTTTCATGTACAAACTGCCTAAATTAACTCCTTTATTTCCTGTGTCTTCTAAATTGGTAGCCTAATTAAGAGCTCAGTTAGCAGAACACTGCATATTAATCACATGGCTTCTTTTAATAACATGCTAATTTATTAGGATAAAATAACACTGTAACACTTCAAGAAACAGAACTTCCATAGCGTTTCTATTCATAACATCTGAATTTTCAGAATTATCAGCAGATATCATCACCCAGCATTCCTACTGAGTTAAATATATGGCATCAGTGCTCAGTGATGGAAAGTTAATTTTCTTCATGGTAATATTACTTTCAATCTCTCTTCTTTGAGGCAGTGTCAGCTGCGTAATATCAAGTCAGACCTCCTTCAGAAAGAGAACTTTCTCTTTTTCTGTGGTTTAGTATGTCATTTTACTTGTGGAAATATGAGATAGTGCACATGTGCTCTTGAAATTTAATTCCAAACCCCCCAAACCTCTCAGGTTTATAAGAGCAATAATCTATAAAATGAATTTATTTTAGTTAGTTAGAGTTTACTATTGCAGATAATACTGGAAGTGTGTGACTTTTAGAAAAGATTTTCTTAGCATTATTACTAACAACATTTATTGCATTATGAATTCAGTAGAATGGTCACGGAAAGTCTGTGTTTTCCCTCCGTTGTGTCTCCAACTCAGTGAGAGAATGTGGTTGTGTGAATTGAATGACTCCACCAGAAGCAGTTGGGCCTGACCATACATTTGAACATACAGATGTGCTTTCACTACCTTCATATTTCAAGACTAATTTGTACATCTTGAACTAAAGTTGTCAGGAAAGCTGAGTAACTGCGCCGTGTGAACTGGTCCTGAAACCTAATGCAGCTTCCGAAGGCTGGAGTAGATCCGAAGAGTTTATAAATTTTGCTTGGCAGCAGGGTTGGTGTCGCACATTAGGCTGTATTTTATGTAGTCGGGTATCTCTGAAAGCTCAACATTTAGCCTTCAAACTGTTTCATATTCTAGCAAAAACATATCTTTTAGTTGATGTTTGAGTAGGCTCAGCTAAAGATAGGCTTTCTTCAAGCCCTATTAATAAATTTCAGCTTTTATGGATTCATTCTATGATTCTAGTCTTATTCTCCGTGCTTGAAAGAGGCAATGCATAGAGGCCCTTCTAACTGTCAAAATACACACCCTACTGATGTCTCTTTATCATTTCTCTCTTATCTTGAAGAGAGAAAAGAGCCGCCTGCAAAAGCCTTTTGGTTTTAAGAACCAGCTTTGGTAATTTCCCTAAAAAACCCCTTGGAACCCAGAAGTAGTAGGTCCTGAAAATTAGTGCGACAGTTCCAACATTGGAAAAGGATGGGGTGAAAGAAATAAATAATTTTATTCTTATCAGTATGATGCTGATCCCAGGCAAGAGATTAAATGTTTCTTACGAGACTTGGTTAATCAGAAACTGAAGGAATATAATCTAATTAATGCAGTCAGATGGTTTTAATGGAAAGTAGATCTTTCTTGACAAAATTAATGTGATGATGTATTTAAAAACAGGCAGGGGATGCTGGAGATCAATGGGTGGCTTTTTTTTTTTTTTTTCCACTGCTTGACATTTTGGTTAAAAATAGATGCAATACAAGTTTTAAATGGTACAATTTAGAGTATAAGATGGTTGATGGCTCCCAAATTAATCCTGAAGGGGGAATAGGCACCTCTGTGCTGTATTTTAAGGGGAACTCTGAAAGGATTGATTATAAACGGTTTAATGATTTTTTTGGGGGGATCTGGAGTGAAATAGAAAATCAGTGGTTACAATGAAACACTCAGAATGCAGTGCATCTTTTAGCTAAAAAGAAGAGGTCTGAGATGGTCACATTCTGAAGTATGACACGATAAAAAAAAAAAAATTGACATGAAAAGCTATTTCATCTAGTCAATGAAACGTAATAGACTCAAGTGCACCAGTATAGGTTAGGGGTGGACCTGCTGGGAAGTAGCTCTGAGGAGAAGGATCTGAGGGTTGTGGTAGACAGTAAATTATCCATGGCCCAGCAATGTGCCCTTGTTGCCAAAAAGGCCAATGGAATCCTGGGCTGCATAGGGAAGAGTGTGGCCAGTAGGTCGAGGGAGGTCATTCTCCCCCTCTACTCTGCACTGGTGAGGCCACAACTGGAATACTGTGTCCAGTTTTGGGCTCCCCAGTTCAAGAGGGACAGGGAACTGCTGGAGCGAGTCCAGTGAAGGGCAACTAAGATGATGAAGGGATTGGAGCATCTCCCTTACGAGGAAAGGCTGAGAGCGCTGGGACTCTTTAGCCTGGAGAAGAGAGGGCTGAGGGGAGACCTTATTATGGCGTACAAGTATCTAAAGGGTGGGCTGAAGGAGGATGGAGCCAGGCTCTTTTCAATGGTTCCCAGTGACAGGACGAGGGGCAATGGGCACAAGTTGGAACACAGGAAGTTCCGTTCAAATACACGGAAACACTTCTTTACGGTTCAGGTGACAGAGCACGGGCAAAGGCTGCCCAGGGAGGTTGTGGAGTCCCCTTCTCTGGAGGTTTTCAAGACCCGCCTGGATGCAGTCCTGAGGGATGTGCTCCGGGCAATCCTGCTTTGGCAGGGGAGTGGGGCTGGATGATCTCTAGAGGTCCCTTCTAACTCTGAAAATTCTGTGACTCCGTGAAGTGCTGAAAGCTGAAAGTGTTTTCAGACCAATATTTGACTAGGTAGAACTGTAACGGTGCAGATAGTCTTGTGGGTGTGGGAACAAGTTCCTAGTGAGTGTTGTGCTGGTTCTCTGACCTTGCAGTGATGCAACCCGCATGGATCGGTATGAGGAAATGGGGTTACACTACAGGAAAATCTCATGCTTTCCAAATCTTAAAGTTGAGACTTGTCAACGCTTTATTAGCTTGCTGTGCATGTATGCTGTAGAGCTCACGTGAGTTGAAAATCTAGTCGATGTGATGTGGATGTTGGAATCCTGTCTCTCAGGATTTTGTCAGAGCCGTGACTTTACTTTCTGTTACCATGTCTATTCTGGCATAAAATACTTGCCAAGAAAAGAACCGCTATTCTTACCCTTTCTTCCCCCCTCCCCCCTTATAAGACTCCCTTATTTTCTAAATGTAACACTCTTACACCTACATCCTAAAACTGAAAACTCTGGAGGGTGAAAAGGAAAATTCTAGGAGACTTGGGCATTTGGAGTATTATTCCCATTTTATTTACTTTTCGAGCTACTAATTGCAGCTAATAACTTCCTAAGACCAAACAATTAAAGTGCCTATGAATATAAATTTTCAAGTATCTCATAGCAGCCGTTGCAATGCTTGCTGAATTCCGAATGAGTTGTGCCCAAATAGTTTAACACCTTTGATATACCAAGGGCCGTGTGGTTAATCTGGTCTGGTTTATAGGCAGTCTAGGTTCGGTTCCTGGCACAATTTATGTTAGATAGTTTGGTTAGCCCTCTTTTTTTTTTTTTTTATTTCTTTCCTTCTGTACTGCATTGAGCAGGAATTCTAGAGTTTATTGTAACTACTGAAGAAAAAATGCATATGTTTTCTGAAGTGCCTTTATAGGTGTTTTTCCAGTGTTTTGCTTGAGATTTTGGGCTTATGAAATTCCTTGCAGAGAAAGAACTGAATGTTTGCCACAATAAAGATTAGCCTTTTCAGACTATGGAACAAATTTCCAGTTTACTTTGCTAATTTCCCATGCGACGTCACCTTGACACATCGGAAGTAACGATGCCGAATGCCCAGTTGCCATTACTGACGTAAGGCCCTCTGCTGCTTATGGGGGAGAGAGAAAAGGCAGGAGATTCGTTGTTATTCTACAGCACATGTGCCTTGTGGTTTCAGTTGTATACGTATGAATGACAGAAACAGCTCATTGCAAGGCATCAAAGACTGTTTTATGATAAATTATTACGATAAACAGATGGGATGTAAGAATGAGGTGAACAAGGGTGTGTTAGACTCGCTGTAAAGTGTGCAGATTGGGTCTGATTTAAAGCACTAATTCCGCTCCTAGACCGTTCCCTTGTCCTCACTTAATGCCAATTTGCAGCGGCATTTTTGAGTCTGGACCCCTAACAGTTCTCAGAGCAATTCAGTCCATTAAACTCTTAAGTTACTTTTCTGATTTATAAATAGATAGAAGTAAGGAAGAGAGAGAGATTAAGTCTTCAGCTTCTCTTACTCAGGCACCTATTGGAAATGTGGTACCTCAATAGTTTTGTCTTTTTTTGAGCGCTGTGTAATGGAAAAGCTACATTCTGATTCTGTAAAATGCTGTTAACTAGATTACAGCTATATCATGTAGTCAGATTGTCCACGCTTGATGGAACTCAGAGTTGGGAAAATCAAAATCCTGCAAGATGGGGTTATTACTCTGTCATTGTCATCTTATCACCATAGAAGCGGCTATCAGCATTTAATTAGGGACAGCAAGTGTCTTGAGAGTCCTGCTCCTCAAGGAAGTGATTTTTATTCTTTTCAGTCTTTGGATAGGAACAATCTGTCCTCTACGCTTGCTTTAAATCAGTTTGTCTTCACTAGAGAGACTAGGAATTAGTAGGAGAAAAAGTGGATAGGAATGGTATATGGCAGATAAACCTGCAGCTGAGATAAATGTGTAACAGAAACTGTAGAGAATAAATGCCATGTCTTCAGCCCAAACTACTCAAGGGTGGTGGTGGTGGTTGTTGCTTTTTGGGGTTGTGTGGGTGTGTGTTTTTTGTGGTTTTTTTGGTTGTTTTTTTTTTTTTTTCCCCCCCTTTCACAGTTTACCTGATATTAGTTACCTGGAAAGCAAACACTGAGGAACATACAGTTAAAGAATACGTACTGTAGTGGGCATTAAGCAGCATGTTTTGAAGAAAAGTGAATCTGAGATCTGATGTATGGGAGTTTTGGGGTTGTTACCATGACTAGGAAGATATCTAGACGAGGAATACAAGCTATAAGTCACGTAGGTGAGTTGCATGAGGTGAAGGAGAGTGCTCCGCATATATGGCTGAGAATCCGAAAACTCAGGAGGTAAAACCTGTGGAGCTTTAAGGCATAAGGTGTCCAGTGTGTGAGCCTCCGCAGCACTGTGGTCTCTGGGCAGTCCCAGCCATCGGTGTTTTGTCTTTCGATAGCTTTGTCTGCAATAACAGCACAGTGTTAGCAAGAACAGTACTGTCTTTGGATGCCTTATTCTGCAAATGTTCAGTAGCCACTGAAAAGAAACTCCCCGATAACTCAAAATGTTTCAGTGATATTCCTCAAATGTGACTTGTTTCATCCGTTACTTGATATTTCTCTCCCCATTGCACAAGAATTATACCACTATAGAATACCACCAAAAGAAAGTTTGGAGGTCTGTAGAAGTGTTGCTTTTGTAACGATGCCTCTCTTGTTCCTCCAGAAGGACCATTTTTGTCACCGATTTCCCCAGCTGCAGTGAGGAAAGCTCTCGAGACCTATCTTGTTGAGACCCAAAAGGACCCAATGTTTTCCTATTCCTCCTTAGGGCTCTGCAGCATTGTGTGAGAGTTACCTAGATGGTGCTTTAAAAAACTTACCTCTTACTGTCTGGGATGGTGGCAATGTTCCTCTCCAAGAGCTAATGCAGAAAAATTATACCGGATAAAAATGGAGATGTAGGTTTCTGTTGGAGTAATCAACCTCGAGATCTGACACATACGCTAAACTGCGGAAGGGTACAGATAAATAGAATTAATATCTGTGCAATTTTACAACTGAAAAGGCAGTGAAAAAATCAGATTTAGAAACAGATAAACACACATCTAATTGATACTGTGAAAGTAAATTGGTGATTATACGATTACATCAACTACAGTTAAATTAAATATCCAAGCCAATGAAACGTCTATAGATAGCAATTTTCCACTTGGTGGAAGGTGGTCTTCCTTTTCTTCGTGATCCACTTACTACAATGTCCCAACAACCTGAATTTATACATTGAAGTTAATAATCATCATTTCCTTAAGGTCATACAGATAATAGATGTGCTATTTCTGCTGTTTCTCTTAGAAATGCATAAATACTGCGATGTACTTTGGGGACTTTTTGCTATATTTGTTGGTTTGGTTTTTTGGTTTTTATTAGCATATTGTCTTGGACTATGAGATGCCCAAATCAATAGTTGATTGACGTGTAGTTAGGTTCAGGAGGCTGCAGTGAGGCCTGGTAATTCTGTCTTTAAACGAGGCAGAGGGTTATTCTGACTTTGAAGCAAGAGTTACGTGTCCATTATACATAACTCTGGTGAAGAATAGGATAGCTGTCAGTCCGGATTAGAATCCAGGGAGGTTTCTACGGAGCTCTTCACGTTAGTACGTGACCTCTGTCGACTTCCCTTTCTCGTGTCTGGTTGATGTCAGTGGGAAGGAGCGAAGGGATGTTTATTCATTTCTCACAGCAGTGCTCCCAAACGCAGGGCTGCAGGGGCGCGTTGCTTTTTAAAGTAACAATTGACAAAGCTTCAGCAGTTCTCTCTCAGTGTATTTTCAAGCTGTTACACTGCATTTACTGACATTTTTCCCTTCGTGGTGGAAGTATAACAGAAAATGTGACTATTGTACTGCAAGATATTACTGAAAGGAAATAGTTAGCGGGGCACTGGCAGCGCTGTGGGAGGTGGTCATCCTCCCAGGTGGCCCTTGTGGAAGGTGACCAAATAGGGGAGAAAGCGTTGATAGAACCAAAACTTCATTAGTACTTTTATTTTTCCCCCCACAGGTTAAGCCTGTGGTTTTCATGTATGATCTGCTATTACAGTATCACAGTATCACAGTATGCTAGGGATTGGAAGGGACCTCAAAAGATCATCTAGTCCAATCCCCCTGTCGGAGCAGGAACACCTAGACGAGGTTGCACAGGAAGGTGTCCAGGCGAGTTTTGAATGTCTCCAGAGAAGGAGACTCCACAACCTCCCTGGGCAGCCTGTTCCAGTGCTCTGTCACCCTCACTGAGAAGAAGTTTCTTCTCAAATTTAAGTGGAACCTCTTGTGTTCCAGCTTGAATCCATTACCCCTTGTCCTATCACTATTGCTTTTAATGTCAACTTTAAGAAAAAACAATTGTGGGACGACATCAAGTTTCAACCCTGTCTTAGCCAAATGTCTTGGGTTTGATACTCTTGCAATTCACAGAAGTGCTGGATTTGCTGTTCTTTTTCTGTAACAGGTAGAAAAAAAAGATGTACTCTTAATCCATTAGTAGTAGAATTGCTCCCAAATATGGTAAATCATTATAATTTAAGAATTGAAATAATTCTCATGTGGCATATTTAAAATGTTTAATTTTTTTGTTTGCTAGTAATAAAACCAAACAGAAATATTTGTCTTGAAAATATTTATTTCACCATTTTTCTTTGTGGTTATTTTTTTCCCCCAACTGCCCTGTTCCCTTCCCAACTTCTTGCGGGTGGACTTGTGTGTGAATTCAGGCATTACTTGAATGAGGGAGAGTGGGAGATCTTTGGATTGCTTGTTCCAATTTTGTTTGTTTGCCAGTACTCTGTCACAACATCACTTCCTTAAAGTGTGTACACCAAACAGTTTTATGCATTTAAAGATGTAATTTATTGGGACAAAAGCTGAAATATGGTTGCTTTTGAAATAGAAATCCAGATCTTTTTTGGGTGTTAGAGGTTAGAGTGATGGATCCTTTTCTCCTTTTCACTTTCTAGTCTGACACCTTTCACTGGCATTGTTGGTTGCAGTAAGCAATGTAGTCCTTGGTGGATTCCCTGGGCAAAGTTTGTGTGGTTTTGATGTGTGATGGGTTCCATTGTTTTCTCTTTTTATCTTTCTTTTTTTTTTTTTCCTATTTTTTCCTCCCTAGTCACCTCTAAGCTCTCTCTGGGAGTATGCTCCTTTCTTCTTTTCAGATTCTTCTGCTGTACACCCCTGCAGGTTCCCTGCCTGCCTTCTGTAAGCTTTTGCCAAATGAAGGTGAGGAGTTGCTCTCCAAAACAATCATTTTGCCCTCTAAAAGCCTTCATGTGTCCCCACTAAGAGCAGCAAACACAAGGCAAACAAACAGCCCTTCCTCCGCAGCTCAGCCGTGCTCGCGAAATACAGCTTACAGGTAGGGAGTGGTGAACTAATAAATGGAGCAGGTGCTATCCATCACAGCTGGCAGTGGCATCATTCCAGAGCACTGGCACAGGCTGCCCAGGGAGGTTGTGGAGTCTCCTTCTCTGGAGACATTCAAAACTCGCCTGGACGCCTTCCTGTGCAACCTCATCTAGGTGTTCCTGCTCCGACAGGGGGATTGGACTAGATGATCTTTTGAGGTCCCTTCCAATCCCTAGCATACTGTGATACTGTGATCTTGAACAGGACGGAAACCTCAGGAAGAGGATGTCAGTTTGCCCAACAGGAGATTGTTGGGAATGAACAGACGCGTAGAAACAGCAGAACTCTGGATGTTGAGCCCGTAGCAAGAGGATACCATAGCTTTGCTGCCTACTGATGCTCAAGAACCACACCAGGCTGGACAGCTAGCCAAGAAGTTTGCCACTGAAAGTATACTGCTATGAACATTTCACAAAATGCTGCATTAGAAAGAGGCTTTTCAGTCACTAGATTATAGCTTGTTTTGACAATTCTGCAGTAGAGATAGCTGCAGGCACTGTGCTAGTCAGTGACGGAAATTGGGATTGTGTTTTGGGGGGGGGGGGAAGCAGCAGGTATTGGCCTGTCCATAGAAACGTGAAACAGAAAAAATACCCTGCAGATACTCTCATAACTCACTCACACAAACAGGGAGAATAACGAAGGAGGTTTGCAGTTTCTTTAGGTTTGGTTTATAACTAGTTGGGTTGCCTGTATGTGAAAAATAAAACAGGTAAAAGTAAAATAAAAGAAGAAAGATAGTAAAAAGTACAATTAGTGAAATAATTAAAAAAAGGTAATCTAAATAGAGCTTTGCAAAGTTTATCAAAACATAATGGTTATAAAAGCTTTGCATGTAGCGGTATGTTGGATTAGCTCCAGAAGTAATGTTCATACAGTAAATTCTAGTTGATGTGCCATGAGATGATCAATTTTCTGGTTGAGGATCCAATTCCTCAGCAACCCGACATCTTCAGGTTGTCTTCATGGGTTGGTATGTGGATTTGGATATGTTGTCCTCTTATTATGTCCCAAAATAATTTTAGCTTAATAATCAGTTTCAAACATTCTCTTCTTTCCATTCCCCTTCCTTCTCTTCAGCTCTCTCTGCCTGAAGCTCTTAAGTGATAATTTAGTTAGGAAGCTATTTCAGTCTTTCTTTACTGTAGCATTGCTCATCCTCCCCTGCGCAGAGTCCATTTGGAAAGATGAGGTATGACTTTTGTCTAATTAGATAGAAAAAAGTAGTCAGCAAAAAGGTATTCAACTAATGGCTCTGATGCTTTGGTAGGGTCTGAGCAGAGCTTGTCCTTTTTCAGAGAAAAATGACCTTCTCCCCCCCCCAACACAGTGTTCAAATCTCTGGTTGAAATAATTTTCTATGTTATCTGTTCAATTGTTAATGCAGACCTAAACTTGTTAATGATAAATTACAGAGTAGACAAATTTAACACTCTACAATGGATAGCTTAGTATATTACTTACATTTTTAAATCCTGGATAGTCTTTTTGCTTCTTGATTATCTGTGTGTGAGAACAATAGTTTTGTATGGTACTTAGAGATAGGATTTAAATTCATTAACATGTAAACAAGGATATTACAGAAGCAACTCGGCAGTGGTAGGGTCCCCATACTTTGCGTGTCAAGAGGTTTTCTCTATAAATTTATATCCAAATATAAGAGTGTGCAGTGCTTTCAGGTCTCTGCATAGGGCTGTTCTCTTATGACTTCGGGTTCTAAGATGATTTCTCATATATCTTTTGGGGTAAAATTTAATATGCTTACTCTTTCAAAAAGAAGAGTGTTCTGAAGTTGTGCAGCAGAGGTCAGCATTAGAGGTCAACTCAAGACATATTTTGTACTCTGTAACTCTGTCTGCTGTTACTGGCCTGTCTCCATGCTATTGGGTAGACTTAATAACATAATACAAAAAGATAGGAGTGGGATTTATGTTTATTATCTTGCCTGTCCTATGTTTGGTTTTTTTTACACATTCTAAGGATGCATGACAAAATTCACAGCATTCCAGACTGGTGAGGGCTGGAAGGGTCCTCTGGAGCTCCCCCAGTGCCACCCCCCACCAGAGCAGGGGCACCTCCAGCAGTGGCACAGGACACGTCCAGGCGGGTTTGGAATGGCTCCGGAGGGGGAGACTCCCCCCCCTTCTCTGGGCAGCTGTGCCAGTGCTCTGCCGCCCACACAGGAGAGAAGTCCCTCCTCAGGTTGAGATGGAACTTCCTGTGGTCACGTTTGTGCCCGTTCCCTCTTGTCCTGTTGCCGGGCACCACTGAACAAAGACTGTTCCCATCCCCCGGCACCCTCCCTTTAAGTATTGATAAACATTAATAAGATCCCCCCTCAATCTTCTTTTCTCCAGACTAAAAAGCCCCGAGTCCCTCAGCCTTTTCTCACAGGAGAGATGTTCTAATCCCCTCATCTTTGCAGCCCTTTGCTGGACCCTCTCCAGCAGATCCCTGTCCTTCTTGAACTGGGGAGCCCAGAACTGTGAGAAGGGTGCCTCAATTTATTGTTCACGTGCCTCCATTCATAGAAAAAAGAATGATAATCTATTAAGTTATTCTTGTACAAATATAAAAGTGAAGGTTTAAGTGAGAGAGGATGATGAAGAGGTAAAACCTTGACCATTACACTTTAGTATTTGTTAATGGGATGAAGTACATTACTTTTATGCTCAACTCTAGTAGAGAAATAAAGCTGGGATCCTCTTCTATTGCTCATTAGGATGCTGTCGTTGCTGGTCCAGTTTAGTGGTTTGTTCTCCTCTTCCAATCTGAAGGAAAATCTTATTCTTTCTGTGCAATTTAAGTATTTTTGTACTACTGGTATACACGATACGATACAAAATGACAGTAAGGAATACCTTGGACTTTGACTACATTTGCTGAGTGCTTCACTCGTGTGTCTGAAGTAGAGATTATTCTGTACACTACAGGGCTGCAAAGTGAGTGGTAGGACAGGGAGTTTCAATTCCCTTTAGCATTTAATCCAGTAGGTTGGCAGCTTGTTTAAAGTCAGATTTTATGGAATTATTAGTTTATTAAATGTACTAATCCTAAATATTCGTAACATGCCCACGGAGAGTATAATCAAAATATATCAGAAGTTCTCTTTGACTTACTAGCAGGTAGCTCATTAGATTCCAGTCAAGGGTGTGATGTTTTACACAGTCTGGCAAGGAATTTTGAAGGAACTCTATCCATGTCAGGCAGTACTTCTGTGTATTTGAGTGACCGATTTCATATGGGGATTTGTTAAAACTAGAACGCTTTTAAAACAAGTTTATATAATGTACTTTGTGCTGTCTCAGAAGGATGTGTACACCCTCAAAAAAGGGTGAAAATACCACCATTGAATGTACCAATGGCTAGTAGTCCAAAGTTACACACCTCTAATTATTGCATTTAGATAAGGTTTGAATAACTCATCAGTCTCGGTGTTTTTCCAGTTATGTCTGCACTCAACTTTTCTTCTTATTGCTGAAACACTTTCCATGGTCCAGAGATGTATTTCACACCCTGCCCGCATCCCAGAAAAGCTTAAATAGACTGTATCCAGCTCTGAGGCCCTCAACAAAGGAAAGATCTGGATCTGTTGGAGCAGGTCCAGAGGAGGGCGAGGAAAGTGCTCTGAGGGCTGGAGCCCCTCTGCTGGGAGGACAGGCTGGGAGAGGTGGGGGGGTCAGCCTGGAGAAGAGAAGGCCCCTTCCCGTCCCTAAAGGGGCTCCAGGAGAGCTGGGGAGGGACTCTGGGTCAGGGAGGGGAGCCATAGGATGAGGGGGAATGGCTTCAAACTGGAAGAGGGGAGATTTAGATGACATATTAGGAAGAAATTCTCTCCTGTGCGGGCGGTGAGCCCCTGGCGCAGGGTGCCCCGAGAAGCTGTGGCTGCCCCATCCCTGGAGGTGTTCAAGGCCGGGTTGGACAGGGCTTGGAGCAACCTGGGCTGGGGGGAGGTGGCCCTGCCCAGGGCAGGGGGTGTGGAAGTGGATGAGCTTCAAGGTCCCTTCCAACCCAAACCATTCTATGATTCTTAGTAGAGGGTCATTATTCTCCATCATTATAGTTAACACAATCGATGAAATGCATGTACCATCGTATATTGCAAGGATACCATTCAAGGTTTAGAACTTTCTGCTGTTTTGCAGTGGATAGTTTCTTTTCAAGTTATGTGTATGTGTGTTGGTCAGTTTATCTTTATTTGTTTAATCATTGGCATTTATCATTGCATCGAACATAGCACAGGCACCATTACTACCTGCCGGAGTTTGGAGTGTAAGTAGTGACAAACAGTAGTGTTAGGAAATCTATCTGCTGGTGGTCACAGATGCCTCAGAATTCAGCATTTTTTATCTAATAACATAACAATATATTATAAGGATGTAACAATAAGATGATTTGTTACTCGAAGTTGTCGTGTAGCAGGTAGTTATTGATCATCTATTCAAGTTGAGCGTGATAGCAACTCTGACCTACAGTATATCGCTTTTCAAGTTTAGCAGTGTACTTTCCCAGCATTTTTTAAATGCCTGCATTTTATCATCCTCTATCAGTATTTTAGAGTAGGTGTTGTAGTAAATTTTATTTTTGAATATAGGACAAAATCAAAGAAGGAAGGGAAAAGATTTAAAGCAGTCACCTTGCACAGCAGAGTTAGAAATGAATTCCAGAAATACTAGTTGATATGCTAGAAAGTACAAGAGGAAGAAATGAAAAAGCTATGAAGTGAGATGAGGTTTTTGAGGGATGACATTGATAAGATGAAAAGAGGTGCTGTCAGTGGTGGAGTTGGATTGGGTCCTGAAACTGTGGTACTAGTAAGATACAGCAGAAATCTTGGGTCCAGTAAATGACGTTGTCTAACTAATGAACATGATGTATAGCTGAAAGTCTGGAATTTTGTTAGACTGGAAGAAACTAGGGAGAATAAAAAGATGAAAATAACATTAGGAAGAAGTTGTGGTTTGTGTTTTTTTTTTTTTTTTTTAAGTAGTATAAAGAAAGGCATTATGTGTTTCAATAACTAAAGCTAAAATGATATTTTTTGTTCAGAGTAGGGATGGTATAGATACAGTTATAATGATATAAGAAAGTGGGTATACTTCCCTCATTAGGAAAGACTGATTCTGTTTCTCTCTTTACAGCTTAAATGTGTACTTAAATAAAAGTGTAAATCATCGGGGCTGCCGTGAAAAGAGGATGGCTGCTTATGTATAATGAACAAAGAGGAAGGAAACTTATACATCTATAAATAACAACGTGGAACAGTCAATAGCAAAACTATATGAATTTGTTTTTTAAATTAACTTTATAAAACCACCTGGAATGGGTGCATGAGAATTTTGTAGCTTTTCTGCAGTCTTGTAACTAATCTGTGGGTTTACTTCTGAGAGATAAAGGCGTTCAGCATTGCTCACAATAACAATGTTTCTTTCCTTTAAGTACCGTGCAGTGAGGTTTTCCGGCTTGGATATCCGAAGAAACCATTTGTCTTGTGTTCTTTTATCAGTTTGTTTATAGGAAGACTCTAGAGGAAGAGCTTTTTCTGCTTTAAAAAAATAATATAATAAAAATGCAGTCACTGTAGTGTCTGTTAGAGAAAACAAGTTCTTCTGAAGTACGCTGGCCCTTAATGATGTGTTTCTGTTGTCATGGAAATGGGGATTTTTTTTTCAAGTAGGTTTATTTGTTCTACTTTTGCTTTTTATAGTCCTCCCTTCATAAGTTTAGTTTTGTACTGGCAGTGTTGTGTTTCATGAAAGAACAGCCCTACTTCCTTAATCATCCTTTTACTTCTCTTTTATGTCCATTCGAATGTGATGGCTCAAAGGCTGAGGGAGAAACAAATATTGGCAGCTCTGAAGACACCAGGCGTGTGCTTCCCCATATCGAAGCAGTTAGCTTGGCAGGAGAAAGAAGGCATCGTTGTAATGAAGCAGGTATTTAAAAAGTTAAAAATTGTATTGGGCCAAATAATAGATATTGTTAGTACTTTACCTTCATACCCATCAGTGGTGATGTTTGACATCCCTCACCAGGTGCCATGCTTTTATAGTCGTCTTCCTTACCATTAAATTTATCAAAGATGGTCTTTTTCCTCGCAATGAAGCCATTAATTTGTCACCTAAGAGGTCGGAGACATCCATGAAGATGAGGTCATGCATATTAGAACATCAGACAGGACCATCTGTAGGTCCTCCTATAGCATCTGTAGATCCTCCTGTGCCACCTGCAAGCTACCATGACAGGACATGGCGTGGGGTGACTTCATGGCCTCTTCGGCCAACGTATGCGTACGAGCTAGGGAGGCTGAGTTGGGTCTGTGTACGCCTTGGGATCACTAATTCCTCGTTATGTCTTCAGGACACAGTTCCCACTGGAACAGTTTTTTCCGTACCTATGTGGTAAAATGAGCTGCAGCATTGTCAGCATGTGATATCTGTAAAAATAAGCGAATAAACATATTTTTGCTGCTCCAGAGAGAAAGCATGATTCAGACTGTGCGTGATCGGAGCCCCTGCTCTGAAGGTGTGTGTTACTGCTTCTGAGAGAAGGAGGGGAAGGTTAGAAGAGAGCATACTTTAGAAGCAGACTACAGAATGTCTTTTATGTCATGGGAGGGGGCTCTTCCTATTGCATCAACCGTTGTTGGTGCTCTGGTATGATATTTCAGCCTTCCTTCCAAAGGTCCGATTATAACGAAATATGTATGTAGTGAATGACAACTGCAGCCAAGTTCCTCGGAGGTAGATCTGTCAAACTTGAAATCATAAGTTGCTATGGCCCATTTAAAGGATGAAAAACATGGGGAAAAAAATCTGCTAATCATAGCAAATCCCCCATTTATCCATGCCAGCTCCCACCCTTTCCCAAACCTTTATTTTAGATGCATGTTGGTCTTTCAGTATAGTGAATTTCAGGAGTCTTTCTGCCTTCTGTGAGGTTTTAATATTTGAACTGTCCTGTTCATTTCTTTTTAACAACTATCCTCCTTCTTTCTTTTTTTTTTTTTTTTTTTTTTTACACATGGTTCCCCATTTGAACAATGTTTGATATTCCCTGTTCTTTTTTCTGCCTTGTCACATATTTCCTGTGTGTTGCTGTGTATTTTGAAATCTAGCACTGCAGCGGCTCCTTTGCCTTCCGCGCTGGTGTGCTCAGTTTATCCATGTCTTCACTCAGGGCAAAACTATGTTTACATTGGCATTTGTGTAAATCACTCTTTCTCTTGAAAAATAATAATAATAAAAAAAAAAAAACAACAAAAGAGATGATATTTTTATCCCTATTGTCACTAAAAGTATCACAAATAACTGTGTAAGAAATAAATAATTTAAATTCTTAAACTTGTCCTTTAAAAAAACCTTCTGTAGGTGATTATTTCACACCTGAGCATCTCAGATTACTTATTTTAGACACTGCATGATAACTATACAAAATATTTTTGAAACGGTTAGAAAATAATTTTTGAAGTAGCTCATTCTCATCATCTACAATGTCAGCAGAGAGCTTCAGAAAGACATAAAAGAACCTTCATGTTTATAATGCGCTTCACAATTAAGGAAAGAGTGTTCAAGTTACTGTAACCCACACCTGAATTCTTAACGGTAAAATAAAAAAATCCCATTTTTTGTGTGTGCTAGTAGGGTAAGTGTCATGAGGATAATGACAAAAATCCTGATTTTGTTCAGGCAGAATTTTACAGTATAATTATGCTTTGGACCATAGTTTGAAAGTCAAACCTGAAACTTCTTTAGAATCTCTCATCAGAGTAAGTGTTGGCTTTAAAATTATTACCTTTATCCAAGGACAGTGGAAAAAAAATATTTGGTGATAATTTTACTCGAAACTTCTACAG
This sequence comes from Vanellus vanellus, assembly GCF_965231255.1. NCBI lineage: Eukaryota > Metazoa > Chordata > Aves > Charadriiformes > Charadriidae > Vanellus > Vanellus vanellus. Next base: position 83,401,877 of record NC_138909.1, read on the forward strand.
CATGGAGTGCAATTCCGCCCTTGTTAAAACACTAAATTTAATAGGTGCAAAGACGGGTGTCTGAGGTGTCTGAGAGCAAAAACACAGATAAGTTTACCTATGCAACAGAAAAGGTGATAATTCAGGAAATGTGGTTTGTTTGGTTTGCTGTATTTTCATCAACAGCTTTTACTCTTTGTGGGAACCTGTATTTATTCTTTTTGTTGTTGGTTTTTTTTTTTTTTTTTTTGGTCATCTGAAAACTGATCTGAAATCCATTTATGTGATTTAATTTTCCAAATTAGGAAGATTCTCTAACCATGTTGTATTAAGAGATTGCAGTTGGAATTTGTAAAGGAATCTTAGCTTGACTACCACCCAGAATGGGCTATTTCAGAGGGGGGGTAAAACAAAAAAAAGAAGTTTTGTTAATCTTCATTTCCTCCAACCTGTGCTGTTAGAATGTTGCTGTATAATCGGGATTGTGTATGCTACTCTGATCCTTTCAAAGGCACTAAGTGTATAACAGAGATTAAAAAAGGGATTACAGGATCCAGGGAGTTTGCTGAACCAGCATCATTAAACCAATGCTCGTGGAAGATATTTATAAACTGTTGTTTTGTAGCCTGTAATTGAACAGTCAGTTTCAGTTATGGGCTTTAACTCTTTTTCGCTGATTTTGTAGGAATTCTGAGGGTGTGGGGTGAGGGATGCGGTGCGGTCAGGACAGGATTTACCTGTCTTCTGTTGCTGGGCATGCGCCTTGCAGAAACCTCTCATTTGTTGAGTATTTTGCAACTGAGTAGAACTGCATGGGGGTATATATGTGTACGTGTGTGTTTTATATGTATGCATCTAAATATCTATCTACGTACACACGCTTCAGCCTGGAGAAGAGAAGGCTCAGGGACACCTCATTGTGGCCTTCCAGTACCTAAAGGGGCTCCAGGAGAGCTGGGGAGGGACTTTGTACAAGGGCAGGTAGTGATGGGACGAGGGGGAATGGCTTCAAACTGGAAGAGGGGAGATTCAGATGAGATATTGAGAAGAAATTCTCTCCTGTGAGGGCGGTGAGCCCCTGGCGCAGGGTGCCCCGAGAAGCTGTGGCTGCCCCATCCCTGGAGGTGTTCAAGGCCGGGTTGGACGGGGCTGGGAGCACCCTGGGCTGGGGGGAGGTGTCCCTGCCCAGGGCAGGGGGGTGGAAGTGGATGAGCTTTAAGGTCCCTTCCAACCTAAACCACTCTATGATTCTATATATCCTTATATAAAGCACACGAGTGTGTGTGTACATATATATATAGGTGCGCTTCACCTCTAAAACTTCTGTCTCTCCTACCAGAGTTAGAGCTACACAATCTATGTTTTGGTAGGTGTTTTTCTTTTTTTTTTTTTCTTTTTTTTTTTTTTTCCAAGAAAGTAGTTTTGTTTTTGTCATGACAGTTACTCTAAGAGAATGACAATGATGCCTGGTTTAGATTCTTTACATTGTCACATGTAGGCCATCGGAGACAGTGATGCATTGCTCATTAGGGGATATACTAAGGAGTAAAAAGCTTGCTGGTAAATTGTTATAAGCACAGTTTAACTTTCATTATTTTACAAATTGAATATTTGTGATCTCTCCAGTTTTAACAAATAAACACAGGCAGCTAAACTTGACCTTAAAATAAGCATTAAACACTTAAGATTTTGGCAGCTTCACAATTCTCCGTAAGCCTTGAGCTGGCTGTGCCAGTGGGAGGACCCACCCAGCAGCCCTTCGTTTATTTCTCTTTTTTACTCTACTGCTAATCTCCCTTTTTCTGGCTTGTTTTGCCTTTCTTGTTCCCTTCAGAGCTTGGATGAAATGGATGCAGTTGGAGAGAAGGCCAGTGGTAGCAAAACCGTAGCTGGCATCTACACAAAGGATCTCCTGTAGCTGCTCCCTAACCAGCCCACCGAGCGGAGAGCCCGCGGTGGGGCGGCCAAACTCGTTAGCAACCAAATATTTACTGCCCTTGCAAGGACGTCGTGTTTGTTCTCTTCCTTTTTTTTTCTTTCTCTAACTTCTTATCTTCCATAAAGCTCAGCTGAATCTTCCACAATAGTCTACCTTGGCTGAGGTGAAAATTCTGCAGAGCCAAATGACCTCCTCAGCCCCCGGCCGTGCCTCCCCTGCGCTTTGTGATGTGCGCATGGTCTTCCATGCCTAATTCTCATTAAGGTTCCACGTGGTTAACGAGAAGCCATAAAGTGCTGCTCTTCTCATGAGAAAATCATTACTATAATTTAGACAGTCTAAAAATTAATTATATCCTTTTGAAATGTATACTAATATATTAATTTTACAGTTCTAAAAGTAACAGTTTAAAAACTCAGAACACTTTTCGTGTCTCTCTTCTGAGTTTCTATTGAGAGTAAATAAAACCTTCAGCTCTATGGAAGATCGTAAGAATTTTTCCCATGGACTTTGGTTTTAAAATCTGGCATGTGTCATTCATACGGTTATATTTTGCGTTCATTGTACTTCGTATCACTTTTCCCTCCACGGTGTGGAAAGCCAAGCGTTAGGAATTCCTGATTATTATTCTTAAGTCTTGTGACGTCCGGAAGCCTTAACTGCAAAGGCTGTTTGGCTGTGCCAAATAATGTCTGAACAAAGACAACGTCTAAACAACAACTTGTAGAATAACGGAGAGAAAATTTCAAATTGAATGGAGAGAGAATTAAGTTGAGATTAACCGACGTGGGTACTGCAGGTAGCCCGTTGGGCAGCGTGTACTGTTGTGTGGTTTGTGCGCTGTACGTGGGCGGGAACTTGGCTATTTCTTCTGAGTTGTGATTCCTGAATAGAAATTGTAGAACCTTGAAGTGGAAAGCAGAAGAAATGGGTGAGTTTATAGAGATGTCCCATCACTAAGTGTAAATCAGCTCTTCCAGCTGAATCTTGCAGGCGGGGTGTGGGTAACACATAGTGAACCTTGAGGTAAGATTTAACAGGTAATTGTGTCTTAATCCTGCCTTGTATTTTTGTCGCTTACACTTGCGCACACTGGACTGTGGTGGAAGAGGGAGCAGGAGTTCCGTTGTACAAATGTGACGCTTTCCCTGTGAAACAGCATCTCCTGCGGGAAGCTGCTGTTTCCCAATGGGAATGGTCAAAACTCTTCCTTCTCGCTGATAAGTAGAAGCAAGATATGACTGACATAATGATTTTGAAAAAAGGTGCATTCTTCTCTGTGTGTATTTTATCTCCCCACCCCCACCCCCCCCACCCTCTCTTTCCATACCACTATGTCTATTTGTTCTTATCAGCTGAATTGCATGGGGTGTGCGCGGTGCACGTTCTCTGCCCGACTGCCTTCTCAGCTCCGAACTTAGAGGTAAACTTCGTCCTTGTCAAGACACGGGGTTAGACCAAGTACCACCTCTTGAAATCATCAAAAGATGCTTTCAGAATCTTCTCCAACTTTGAACATGAGAGAGAGACTTTACGGAGCCAAAGAGTGACTCGAATGCTTTAATAGACTGACACCACTAATGGAACAGAGGCGCACGGGGAGACACGCGCACTGTTGTTGCATGTGGAGCAAATAACATCTTTAATCGCCGTGTGTCAGCATCTTACTCCGAAAGGCTGGTGGGAAGGGAAGGAAAAGCAAAGGTCTTGGCTGCAGCTAATTCTTACATGTATCAGACCTCTAAATTTTGAAGCTATTTGAATGAACGCTTTGTACAAAGACCACAGAAGTCAAGGGAATCTCAGAGCACATTAAGATATGAAATCTCTCAGCAAACATAATTACAGCTTTAATTAATTAAGTGATTAAAAAAACAGAAGGGACTAGTGTGGTCATCTAGTCTAACCTCTTGCATAATGCAGGAATTAATCAGAGAATTCCTATGGCCTAATTAAACTAAAGTATAACTAGGAAAATATCAGATCTTGATTTAATTTTTTGTGTTCAAGATTCCAATCTTGCCAAATTTCTTTAGTGTTTTGAAGAAAAATTCGAATACGATTTCTGTTCTGAATTTGTCTGGTTTCAAATTCCAGCAATATTGACTAACCTGAACAGCTTTCAAGTAGATCTGTTTTCTTGTAGATACTTGGATGTCATGTAGATGTTCCTGAACTTTTTTGTTAAATTTACCGTACTGATCACTTTGAATTTTTATATCAAAAGGATGCTTTCCTTGACCGTCTTTGTGGCCATTTTTTGAAGAACCTCCAGTTTTCAGCAGCATCTTTGCACTGATGGCACCAAAAATATATGGAATATTTCAATAATAGTAACACCAGTAGGAAATGTTGGGATACAATGACAGCGTGGTTGGGGTTGCAGAGGACCCCTGGAGACAGTGTCCCCTGATAAAAGTAGGGTCAACTAGAAGTGTGTGTGTGTTTATATGCTACCCTGTGAGATGTTCTTCTTTGAAACAGTACATCCAATACGTGTCAGTATGGATATTTATCAGTACGTCCGCTACCCACAACACTGTCTGGGGGGGAAAGAGCTCTCTTGGATGATCACAATGCTGTGCTTATGGCATGACCTCCAATTTTGAAAGGGGATGTGAACTGCCACTGCCGTCGGGCTTTAAATATACTCATAGGCTTAGAGTTGAGATGTTGAGTGTCCACAGGGAGAATCTAACCAGGCAATTTAGAATCCTTCATGTATAAATGAGGTATTGGGCATGTCCCTGAATTTTACTGTCAGGCATTCATGTTGAGCTGATTATCCTCCGTTATTCCCTGTACCGTCAGCATCTTTTCAGAGTTAAAGTTTACTGGATGAGTAACAATGTTCTTTGGGAATATCGCCAACTACTTTTGTTCCTAAAGGTATTAATTCACAGGAGCTGTTAAGGCATAGATTTCTTATTTTTACTTATCAAAATGATTGAAGTTCTTCAGTGTTAAGTCTTTTTAATCTGGAAAATTTTACTTATTTTTCTAAAGCAAAACTTTACTGATCATAATCATGAAACATATCCAGCGAGATGGAAGGTTTTATGTTATAGATAATACTTACAATAGCTACAGATAATAGTCTGGAAGTATATTAAGATTGGTATTCTGAATCGGAGGGCCTATTAATCAGTTTTCTATTATCTTTCTCCTCTTGATTGCTACAGCGTATATGAAATATACATTTGAGTACTGAGAGGAACCAATTCTTATCTATTGCGTTCTAAGGCCGGATATCATACGGTGGTGAAAGATTTTCTCAGTGAAGAAATTTTTTAACCAGATGAGAATTTCGCAAAGGGGTTAATTTTCTGAACGTGATAATGATGTTAGTGGTTATTAGTATAGAACATAACGAGGCTATATGTAAGGAGGTCCCCTTCACACTTTCCTCTTCAATAAAACCCCTGTTGCTGGAAGTGTTAGATTACAGAAGGATGTAGAAAGAAATGAGAATAAATTAAGGGCGTTAAAGAAAGGATGTCCATTACACTTCTGTCAAATGTCCCATCCAGACTTGAGCACAAATGGCATTGTAATAACATCTCAAACTTCTCTTTTAGTGTTCTGTGTTTGTATATCGCTTTTTTCCCCTCTGTTTAGCAAACGATGATTGATATTATTAGTCAGAATGCAAATATTTCTTTTAAGTTGTAATATACTCACTCATATCAGATGAAGGCCTGTTCTGAAAAGTCCTCAGGTTATACGACCTTCCTGCTATTAATTTGATAATGGCCCATTTTAAACTGGTACTTTGTTCCTCTAGAAGAATGTCATTTCCACAGAAAAATAAGTTTTGGGAATTAGTAGAACTATACACAATCCCATCATTGGGATGAGCAACAGTATTCTACTGATGGTAGATTTCTACCTTCTGCTTCCTTCCTTCCTTCCATCCGTCCTCTCTTAACATTCCATTTCCCCACTAATTCCGGTAATTTTTCATGTCATTAAGCAATGCTCCTTTCCCTGGACACTTGTCTGAATGTCTGGCATGAGTTAAACTCTGGGGTGGACCATGTGCTGTTTGTTTATTTTGATAAGTACCTTGTGGAGCTGTAAATAAGAAATACGCATCCCAGAACAGGCAATTAGACGCGGTTTGGAAGTCTTAAAGCTTCTCAGTGCTCCCTCTCGCCTTACTTTGTTGGGATATTCCAAAGATGAAACACCTTGTGCCATCATTTTATAGTTATATTTCGATTTTGAATATAAAATAGAAATATTAATTGGGGAACACCCTAAATATCAAATGCGATCATCCAATTTTAATTTTTCTGGGAGCCTTTCACAGATTTCCGTAATCTGCTGCCTAATTTTCATAAAACAATCACTTCTACGTGCATCTACGTTAGTTTTTTGCTGAGTTCAAGAGTGAGCTTTTAAAGTGAATGTCCCGCTTTCCCCCACCTGCTGTATTTTGGTTTGCGTCACAGAATATTTTCGAAGCATATAAATTGGTTTTCGTAGAAGGAAACCCGAACTTGCTTCCCAGGAGGGGACCTTACGCCTTCCCCCCCCCCTCCACCCCCAGATCCATCACCGCTTGTTCATGCCCTCATCGGCAAAGTCTTGCACCATAGCTGAGGGGATGCCCGCTGGCTTCTGGATTTTTCTTGCTCGGTTATTGAGGTAGTAGTATTTTAGTGTTTGCAACTTAAATAACATTGGGCTTTTAAATTATGTTTTCGTGTGTTGATCAAGACGTTACTGCGCCACAGCATTATCATTATTATGTAGCTGAAAATCAATAGGATTGAAGGATGGAGTGGTAAACCGATTTGAAGGCTGTACAAAACCGGGAGTAAGTGGGGTGTCTTGTCACGTTGTTTAAAGCCGTAAGTGCTCAACTACATTTCATAATATCATAATGGATACCAGGGGATCTCTTAATGTCATCAGCTTCCAATTATTCTCTTGATTAACTGTTTATTTAGTCTCATTATAGAGTTGGATGTTCTGTCTTGCCTTGCCAGTTGCAATTGGCGTGGCTGTCCCACGATCGCTCCCACCAACAAGCTGGTCTCGCGCTAAGAGGGAATTTCAGGCAGTCGAATGGAGTTCCTACTAAACCAGTTTCCTTCTGGGCCAGAAGCGTGCCCAGAAAGAGAGGGTTTGCAGCTCTCCCAGTTTCTGGCTATGGCTTTAATGTAGCTTGTGTGTCGCTGGGGGTAGAAGTGCTCCCCGTATGCTGAAGAAAGCAAGCCGCGATGGTTGCTGCTGAGAAAGTCCCAGAAAGTTGGCAATTTCTGGGTTTGTTTGTTATTCTTCTTAACGCTTGCACTGCTTTTCTGTTGTTTGATTTTTAGGATTAACACCTATTCATAATTCCATCTTGAAAGGTCCTTTGGAACAGTTTTTTTAAAGAAACACTGAGGAGGCAGATTGCTGTTTCAACATTAATATGTTAATAAAATGCAGCTAAATATGAAGGAAGCCGGCATAAAATCCCGTTCCCGTTCTCTCGTGCGCGCTCACACACAACCTCTGACCGGATGGGCAGGTAGCAGCACCTGAAGCTGATCAGCGTTCTCTTAGGAAGAAGGACCATGGAGGAGCTGATGTTTGGCAGGAGGAGCTGTGGGTGCCTCTGTGACAATAATATCCTCAGAGAAGACTAGATTCTAGCAAGGGGTGGAAGGAAAGCTCCAAATGCCATATTTTGCTTCGCCAGTTCCTGTGATTTCACCTTAACCTCCGGCGTCTGAGTGTAGGCTTCCTGGGAAGTTAAGAATCCTATCCTTAAAATGAAGGGGTGTGTGAAAAGGACCACCGCAGGGACTAGAGCAAGGAGTCGCTCAGCCCAACGTCTCGTATGCTTGTGTCTGAGAGCAGACTGGCTTGGGAGCAGCTTAAGAAAAAGATAAAACTTTTCCACAAGCCATTGCTCTCCTCTCCAGTGATTTCAGCTCAGGGATCTCCTGATCCAGAGGTGCATCTTCACATCTGTGAATCTTTGGGATTCAGGTTCTCCTTGCTCTTTTCTTTTGGTTTTGTGATTTTTTTTTTTTTTTGTTTTGTTTTGTTTTTTCCCCCCCTCCAGATGACCCTGCTGCGACATGTTCCACAGCTCAACTACACGTTGTGTCCTATGCCTTTGTTCTCTCCGAAGCCTGCCGCCTTTGCAGCCTTCTCCTGTTATTGAACAAGTTTATCGCCCTTTTCTGTGTCGCTCATGACTGTACAATCTTTACTGTATCCTCTCCCAGTTATCTCTTTCCAGCCTTTTTTTTTTCCTGATGCTTTTTATATTTGAAACAAAATTTTTTAATTTTTTTTTTTTTTTGAGGAACGAGGTCGTTCAGTTTTGTAAGCAACCGATGGATTCTTCTGTTGCAAAAATCACTGTTAAAGAGGTTGGTTATCTCAAATATTTGGTGCTATCAAGAAACAAAGCTTGTAAGCCACTGCCACCCTACCTAAAATATTCACCAGGGACTTTTTTAAATATGGAGATTTGTTAATGTAAGAAAAGATCTCCACATGAGATCTTTCTTTTAAAGGAAGTACCCCCTTTAAAAAAATAAAATCTGACTGAAGGAATAATTCCTAGAAAGATGGAAGACACTTAGGCGCTATGATGGTGCGGCACTTCCATGTATATGGGCAGTGTCAATGTGGTGGTTTTGAAATGATCAATTAGATCTGAGAACTAAGACAACTGCTCACTGTTCTTCAGCTATTCCAGAAAATAGAGCCCGAGAGAGGTGAATTAACAAGGAAAAAAGGGGGTAGGAAATTCATTGGGGAACTAAATAAGTATAAACTCAGTTATTTAATTACATATTAAAAAAATAACTTAATATATAAAAATTATTCTGGTATGAACCAGATTGGAAGAGATTTATATAAAAACTGTGGTTAAGAAAAAAAAAAAAAAAAAAAAAAAACAAACAAAAAAAAAAAAACCAAACAGAAAATCCAAACAAGCAAAGCACAAAAAAACCACCCCAAACAAAACCCCCAAAGCAAACAAACAAAAAAAACCTCCAAAACACCCCACAAACACAAACCCCCACCCCCCCCAAAAAAACCCAACCCAATCCAAAAAGCTCCAAACAATCAAAAGAAATCAAAACTTTGCTTTTTGTTTGGTGACTTCGGAGGCAGCACTAGTCAGTCCTTTTAGACAGCATAAAGCAAATGGATGAGCTATTTATCATTTATATGGGAATATGATTTTTCAGCCGCGGTAGTTTTTATTTGTGGATAAGTTTGAGTCACTTTTTTCCCCAGAAGGATGAGGAGTGGAAAAATGTAAAGAAAAACTGGACTTGTGTGTTAACTGCGCTTTTGGTGAGATAATGAAAGTCTTAAAATGATGTTACGTTACTCTGTAGACTGAGGTACAAAAATGCTAATTTATTGGTAGACTGCAGCGCCCAATTTGCATTCCAAATCAGACTGCAGAGCTCCCCAAATGAGGAGGTGCCCTCGCAGTGCATTTAACCTGTGCTTTTCCCGAGTAAATTCGTAACAGCACGCGTGTTTGGATGTGCCTCCTGGCATACGTACCCCACGGGTGCTGCTTCACCATTTTAAGAAGGTCCCGTTTTTTTAAATAGGGGGTTGAAGTGTACAGCTAATTTTGGATAGCAGAAATCAGAAAACAAAAAATTGATGCAAGTACTGTTTTAAATCTCCGAACTGCCCCAAAATTCTTGTTTACGGTGACACTGACAGATAAGGTGTAGGGTGCAGCGATTAATGATGTCGTGTATCAAATTGTGCTTGTATGTGTGTGTCAACACACAAAATGGGACTGTTATAACGATGTTTGCCAGAATACGATAGTATATATTTTAACAATAAAATATTAGTAATAGCCTATATTTGTTGTCAGTTCCGGATGATACAGCTACACGAGAAGGAGGGAAATGAAGAGCCGTGTTATTCTTAAATGTGCTGATCCAGGAGGAGGGGGGAAAGGAGGGGGGGAGAGAGAGACAAGTAATACAGCATAAAGAACCCACAGGCATCTGGGCTTTCCCACTTGGGTAGCAAATAGGGGGAATTATGGGTTGGTGGTCTGCTTCCCGTTAGGAGGACACCCCTCCATCTGTTTTCAGTACAGCCTCTTTCCAATTTAAAACGCGGATTTCAATACAAACCTCAATTTCTTGTCTCCATTTTATATGCAAAGCGAGGCTTATGAATGGGTGGCGTTGCCGTCAGGGCTCCGACCAAATTTCCCCCCAAAATTCACGGGCTGTTCATTTGAATACCTGCTTACAGCGGGGCACAATGGGCAGCTTTGAGAAGAGAAATTGATAATCTTCACGGAAGAGTAATTTGAATGAAATTACACTTGACAGCCTGTCTCCAAGCAAACAAGGCGAGTGAGGGAGCCTTAGCTGAGCTCTGAGGACTTGCCTGAGCCTCTGCTCTTGGAGCTTCCCAGGGAAAAAAAAAAAAAAAAATCTCCACACTTTTTTTTCCTACATCTGACTGCAGCTTTTGATTAATTCTCCGTAGCCGTTTCTAGTGAAGAAAGGTAGCCATGGAAGAGAATATGGAAGAGGGACAAACACAGAAAGGTACTGTGATTAAAACTGCTTTCTCTTTGCAAGGGGATCGTTATTTTGCCGTTCCTTACGCGCTTTAGCAGCCTGCTGTGACGGTAGGGACTGCCTGGCGTGGCAGATGGGGAAAGATTTGATTTGATTTTTGTTTTTTTTTCATACCATTTGCTTCGTTTGCCTCTCTGCAATAGCACTCAGCTTTAATATACCGACTGTCATCCGGCAGCGAGTATTAAAAGGATCTAAATAGCGAATTTTACTTCTCTCCTAGTAATATTGCAAGCATTTAATGCAGCCTGCTTCCCAGCCCGGTCTTTGTTAACCTTCATTTATTTCGTGTTTTCACGCTTGTCTAGCTGGGTCGAGGGACTCGAGTGCGAACTGCGAGAGAGCCGCTCGCACAATATTTGGAGCCGGTTCCAGTTGGGTATTTAACAATGCAACCAGTATTGACGCCTCGAATGAGAGTCCAGACTGAACAAAGGCACGGGGTGTATTTTGTGGATCTTTAGGCAGGATTGAAATCCCCCTCTGCCTTTTTTTTCTTTTTTTTTTTTTTTTTTTTCCCCCCCCCCCCCACTGTCATCTTGCGGCGTGTTGAAGCAGCCCGGCTGTGCTTCCGATATCTGCGTCGTAGAGGTTTTGCCTTTTGCTGAAACGCGTTTTGCACGGTGCGGCTGAAATTGCGTTAGCGAGATGCACGCAGAGCGCTTCTGTGCCACTGCTTCTGCTCAGGTCGGAAATAACCGAATGCGATGGGACGCGCTAGCGCTTAAAGGTGCAATTTAAAATTATTGCAGACTGTTTAGTAATTTGTGAATCTCTGAGAAATATAGTTCATTTAGGCTTTTACTTAAGCGTTATTCTGTACGAGTGACGCTACAGTAGCGAAAGGAACCAAGGTTTCCTCCTTTTACTTTCCTGCAAGCACAAAGGGTAATCCTAGGGAATATTTGCCGTGTACAATCACGTATACTTTTACTTTTGCGTTTATTTTGAATCCACTTCCATTTCTGAGGAGGATTTAGGAACTTGCCGAATCATTTAATAGAAACTGCCTGTAAAGGGGTATATTTCGGCGCTGATGCCATATTCTGTCTTTCCGCTCCCTGATCAATCTGCTTTCTCCATGTAAATGTCATCCTTTCTCGTTATAAGTGACCCATTTAGACAGAACACAGCTTTGAATTGTTTATGGTCTTGACTTGCTCTAGATGCACGGCAGAGCATCATGAGAAGACTAAAGGAGGATATATGTGCCCCCTCTCTGTCTATGCATACTTATGTTTATAGATAAATAAATTAGTATCTGGTTGGTGATTTCAGCAGTTTCTTCAGTTCAATTTTATTATTTGCAGACGGCAGAAATAATGGGAAAGTGCAAGATGGTTCAGGGTTTGTTTTTTTTTTTCTGAATGTAAAATCAATAATTTTATGGTTCGAATTATTTAGTGTGCTTTAGATTTAGAAATTGAAGATGTGCTTTTTTTAAAATCTGAAATAAGATTATTTTTTTTTTTTTCCTTCTTAAAACAAGTGAATTGAACTGTTTGGCCACTGAATCAATATTTCATTGTTACTGAATGATATTGCCTGAAGGAACAGTGTGAAAATCAAAAATCCCTAAATTCTTATGAGAGGGGGGAAAAAAAAAATCAGAGAAAGAAGTAAATCACTTCGTATATTAAAAGAGCATGTTGTTACCAATAAACTGTGTCCTCATTGTTCATATGATAAGCAGCTGAATGACCAATAGCCACTCAAACCGGTGTGATTAATAGTGTGATTACAACAGCTAACACTACTTACCCCCCACCCCCCATTTACAATGCCATGTGTTCAGCCTCTTTTCCCTATAGTGGTACCCAGCTGTCATCACAGACAGTGACAGGAGAATGTGAAGACCTCACAAATGACATGTATTTTTCCTTATTGCTGTGGAAGGGGATGCTGCTTCGGCGCTGTGAGCGTACCTGCGAACCTGGCACGTCACCCTGCCGCTTTCCCACTTTGCATTATGCCAACTTTTACAATGTATTTCCAGTTTGAAGAAAATTTGCAATTCAGGAGGAAAATGAAAAAAAAAAATAAAATAATTCACTTTTGAATCTTTGGGGTGCTCCAATGCAGATGTTGGAATTGTAGTGAAGTATAGGGGTGATTATGAAATCATGGATCTCTTCAAGGTTTGCACTTTGCACTTGAAAAATATTGACTAATACTAGTATGACTTGATACTTCTCTTTCATATTCCTGGTGGTTTTTTGTTTTCATTTAGCATCACCTAGCTATTAAGTGTTTAATTGATATCCACATATAGTTCAAGGTCATCTGGACTAGTTTTTCTAACTGTAGTGTCCCAGCAACGCTCACTGAAATTCATATATTCTTATCTCTGTCCTCCTGCCATCTTGAGTGGAACTGTTTTTTTTTCTTTCTTTCTTTCTTTCTCCTTCTGCTTTCTACAAAAATCAATGGGAGTATAAATTGTCACTGCTTATCAACTCCTGTGCTCTTCGCAGCAGATGCTTCGAACCTCCCACTGAAGAGCATTACGTCTTGCTAGCAGCCATGATGGAAGGGAACGGTTTCGTGTCGATGCTTTTCATTAATCCCATACAGAGAGCTCTAACGAGAGGCTTGCAGATTTGGAAGTCTTGTTATTTTGCAGCGTTTCATGGAATAAGACACTGATAAGTGTGAACATAATTCTTACCGTAGTGGTTCCAAATAATGAGCTTCTGCCTGACACGGTCCCTGTGTCTTCCAGTGTTTAACACTTGTGATCTGTTTATGGCTGTATCGTGGAAAATTGTCAGCAGGGAAATCTGTTACATATGTTTTCTGAAATTAATGAATTACAAGAAACTGTATGGTTCAAAGGAATGATTGGAAAACAGAAATGCACACCCCTTTTCCCCCCCCCAACCCCCCCCCATCCCCTAATATTTTCTTCCTATTGGCCTTGGAAAGTGTGGGTTCTTCTTGGCTTCTTGGCAGCAGGACCATTAATATGGTAAATTGAGGCAATGCTCTTGCCCAGCAGTTTTCACACGTAAAGCTGTAAAAACTGAAGCTGGGAATAATTTTTATTCATTCATTTTCTGTTTTCAAGTCTTTCAGACTTGTTTCCCCACCCCCCTCTTTCCCTTGATGCCGCGCTCCCTTGGCTTGCGCGCCAGCCCAGGCTGGGGGGGACCTGCCAAAGGTCTTTGCTACGGGGCTGTCTGTAGCTGCCCCAGAGCTGAAAGTCTGCCTGAAATGCAAACTGCGTGTGAACGCTAAAATACATTCTAACAGAGTCATAACGTCTCAGAAATATCAACTCGGGCACAGTTTCCATCAGGCTGACGTTACGCTGCGTGCCTGGGACTGTAACAGACCCAGAGCTTTGATTGCAAATTTGCTGTCTTGGAAAAGCCAGGACAACTAAAGCCTGTAATTTGTTTGACTGGTTTATTTTTTCCAAAGTGATCAGATCCGCTTAGAAGCAGAAGTTTCCCTGATGTCTTTAGGGATGCATGCTAATTTGGAAAAACTCATGCATAAATTTGCATGTGTCAGCGGTAGGTCTCGACTGCCGGCGTTGGAAAGACAATGACGTCAAAGTCGTAGCTTTGCTAGCTGGAAAAAGATATCGGTCCCGTTCCCGCGGAGCTGGTCTTCTCTCCGTGAAAGCCCCAAGACTGCAAGGATGTCCCCAACCCCTGTCAATTGTCCCAATGGAAAACTTTTCGGAGGGCCAGCAGTGTAATTTTTTGCGTTGTGTGGGCCTTGGCACGGTGGAGTTTAGGATGATTCTCACCACGTCTATTTCAGACAAAAGAAACGTGCCGTAGCACAGCGAGACATACTTGTACCACTTGCACTAAAACGGAGAGAAATGTGCCTTTTTTTATGGTTCATCCACAGCTTCCTTTTGTAGTTTGAATTCCTTTATAAAATAAACTCTTGGGAACGGATGGAGCATCTGTGTTTGTACAGCAGCAAACACGAGGAAGAGCTAATTTTGCTTAAGCTCTCTTGGCTGTACTATACCTGACACACACAGCTAAGGTTCCGCTGGTAGGATGGCAAAAAAAATATAGACTATTATTGGGACAAGAAGTGGTTGAATACTAGAAAATAAATAATGAGTCTGCTTTAGTGATTTAAGTGCAGCCTGTTTTCAAAGCTTTTTTGTTTGTTCCACAGCGTGCCAGTACAGGAGAGCTTTGAGCAGAGGTTTGGAAGGAAGTCCTCTAAGGAGTCTAGGAGGATGCTGGCAGCACGAGGCACACACAGCCACCAGAGGCTGAGTTGCTTCCTCTTCCTTCGGTACTTTTGGGAAAATGGCAGGCTCTGGGTTAGTAGGATGCCATAGACTAGATGAAAGTGGTGATTTTTTTATTTCGTATTACGAAATAAACCAACCGCCAAATAGTCAAAACATCGCTGGCATCCCCTGCAAGTTAGTCTTCTAAATCTTTTTATTTACCTCTAAAAGAGAACAGTTGTCCAGTTGCTCCTTTGGCTATTGTTAGAAAGGCGGTTAAAATAAAAATGAGCCAATCTCGGTATTTTGCACTTTGGTTTAGTTGGGTGACTACACTTGAAAATAAAGCTGAGTTATTTTCTGTTCTTCAATGTCAATGGCATAGTAAGCGTGAGCCATGCTGGTACCTTCAGTGAGACCCTTTTTAAGTTGTTGGGACTCTGTCGAGTCTTACAGGACCTCTGAAGTCCAATCAGTTTTGTGAGTTGTTGTTGGTTTTTTTTTTTTGTTTTTTTTTTTTTTAAACCAGAAATAGTTTTTAAATTTGGCCTTGTAAGTAGGAAGCAGCAGACATTTGCTGGCTGATGTTCTTCATACAAAACCTGGGTTTGCACTGCTCGAGCCTTAAAGAAAACACGATGGGCAGAGGTCAAGCTCCGTTTCCTTTGGGAATGTATTTTCAGTTCTACTCTTTTTTCCCAAGCTGCTGCTCAGGCTGGATTTCTACAAGTTCCTTCAGATTAGAATGGTCTTAACTTTTGTCACGTTTATTTCTGCCTGTTCTTAAAAGTGTGTGTGTGTATAGTAAATGTCAGATAAAATACTGACTCGATAGTCATGAAGTCATTGAGTAAATAATTTTCCTTCTTAATCAATTTTAAATATGGAAGTAAATTTTCGTATCTGGTGCAGTATCTCACTATAGTTCCTATTTAATACTCCTTAGTAGTTAATCAATGAGGTTTATGAAAGAAAAATGCAGTAACATTCAATATGAATTTGAGGCTAATTGTTCTATTGTTGCAAGTTATTCTCCTTTACGTAGTGACTACAGCCTACCTTACTTAATATCCTGACATTTGGAGCGCTGAGTTCCAGAGCTGTAATTTGAATATATGTTATTATTCAATACATTAGGCTTTTATTCACAGATGATAATGTAAACAAATCTAGTCTTGCTTGCTTATTTCATCTTTAACATTGAAATGTCTCTGCTAATAGGAGAAAACTTTGTATTTCTTACAGGCTTAACATCATACTAGTCATAGGCATGAAAATCCAGCGTTAATAGGAACCTACTTATACTTTTATATTTATTCTTTCGGGGCAAAAAGTGTTCCAACTGCCCTGAGGCAGATGGAATCCTCAATTCAATGTGTGAGAATTTAAGTCTTCATGGTAATTTTGACACTTGTATGTCAATTTCACAAATAAGCTATTTTAGAAATAAGATATTTTAGAAGTAAGAGATGTAAATGCTTAGAAAAAAGCACTGAAGACATTGAAAATTATTAGTTTATACAAATTCTTGAAAAATACTCTATCAAGCCAGCAATATAAATTTATAAAAACTTCCTACAGTTTGTGAAATTAAAGGCGCTTTCCCCCCCCCTCCCCCCACTTTGGAGGAAAAAAGGGTATTTTGGGTTTCTAATTACTCAGGAAAAAATAAGCATTTAGTAATGACAAAACAATACTGCAGATATAGCAAAAGTCTATTTGGTTCAGCTTAGTGCCTTGGCTCCTTATGGAGAAGGATTGAGGGACTGATATATCTAATATCTAAAAATTATTCCTTTTATACTGTGCCTATGCATTCCTTTCTGATAAATACCTTAAACAATTTTGGCAATGTGATTTTTCACCTCTTTGAATTGCCTGCACCTGCACGACAATTCGGGATGGAAGAATGGGTGGAATGCTGCTGCCCTCACATGAGGACAATGTTTGCTGTCTTGATACAATAGTTTGAAGATGTTAAGTGTCCCTAAATAAACAGGTGCGAATATGCCCTTTCTTCCCAATAGTTTTATATAGAGGATTAAGTAGGGAAAAAAAAAAAAAAATTACAAGTTTTTGGGCTGTTCTGCCTTCGGGTTGTAGTTAATGTGTGTGATGTTATCAAACCCATCAAGCACCTGGTGGGCATTGAAAATCAGAATGCAAAAAAGGCAAAGGTGAATATCGATCTTGGATCAAATACTCTGCCAGTTAATATTCTGGTTGGCAATTACATTTCAGAAGAATTTTCAGCCAATTCATGCAACTAAAATGCATAATTCCTGCTTATTGCCTGACTGGTTTCTGAGACGGGCCGGCGAGTCCCCCGTTGGTGTGGTGTCACAGATCTTCTGCCCGGGGAGGGGTGAGGAGGTACAGAGCCTTCAATGCCCCACGTAAGGTGTGGGAAACGTCACTTCCTCAGCTCTGGCGAGATCAAACCCGGAGCATCACCATTGCGAGGGTCGAAGTCGATCCCTATCTGGCGTTTATCTATCAGAATTGTGACTATTTTTTGTACGCATCAGCTCTAGGACCTGATGAAGGAAGGCCACTGGCACAAAAAATGACTGAAGCATTCTGTTAGCTTGTCCTTGCCAACTCTCATACCACGATACAGTAGGCTCAAGAAGGCTCAATATTTTCTTCCTCCCCTCCAAATACTTCAATCTTCTTACTAGTCATCACGTAGGACTTCAGTAGTCCTCCCAAAATTTATACTGCAGCCATCTGGGACAACTTTGTTCCATATAACAATTGCTAAAATATCACTAACTACTCCTAAGTGCAAAGATTGCTCTTCTCTTTACGTTTATAACACCCCCGATATTTGCACTTGGGCAATTTCTGATGAATTTTTATTTGGTTCACATAGTGAAAGTTTCTTCTTTTTTTAAAAATGTCAACAGTGATAACAATACAACTGTCCAGCAAATGAATATCGCAATAGATTTACTATCAATTTTAACAAAAATCGGTCTTTTTCATCGTGGTGTGAGGGGAGCAGTGCATTTGCTGTGATTCTGGCATAAGACTGGACCTCAGCGAAAGGTGCCTTTGCTGCACTGTTGGTATATGGGCTTTGCAGGGAGGTGCTACTGCCAGAGGCTAAATAAAGCTCAAGCAAAACATAGTATTTGCAGTCGCAGTAAGCATCCCTCGCTTCTCAATATCTGCCCATTTGTGCCCCCAAGAGTGTGTTTTGTTTTTCTTCTTCTTCCTTAAGAAAAAAAAAAAAAAAGAAAAAAAAAATTAAACAAAACCCTTTGTGACTGCTGTTTTGATTTTCAATTTTTCCGTGGAAACATTTTCTTTTTAGCATCTGGAAGGCACGGAAATGAAATTCTACCACATTTCTTAATTTCTTCTGGGAACTTGTAAGTTGTCAAGTGCCACACGTTTATTAAGTCATTTTTATTAGGTCACACCCCACTTCTCAGTCTGCAGTGGGATGATTTTATATAGGTGAAATTGGACATTGCAGAGAAATTTGAAGGAAGAGAGTATGGCAGCATAGTGGAGGGATTAAGCGGGTAATCACAGTCAGTGATTAAGAGTCGCTTTGCATTAAGGCACAATGGGGAAAAAAGCAGAGATGATTGTACTGCTGGAGGATGAAGAGAGGCAATATGATGAAAAGAAGAAAGGAATAAGCAGTATAACTTGAAAGACCTTTGGAGGGGTTCAGAAGTTGGAAATTGATATTGAAACAGAGGAAGACAATATTAGAGTTAAAATAATGAAGGATACTAACATTTGGTCTGTCAGACGGGACCTGTAGAGGGCCTTGATGGAAACTTTAGGAGTTTCTTTGTAAATAAAATGTGTGTTTTAAGGTAGAGTGTTTTTAAATGGCTTCCAAATCTTTATGTTTTAGACTCTCAAGAAAAAAAAAAAAAAAATAGTTAAAATCTCTTATGGTGTTGGTACAATGATATAGGGCAACTAAGATGATTAAGGGAGTGGAGCATCTCCCTTATGAGGAAAGACTGAGGGAGCTGGGTCTCTTTAGTTTCATAGAATCAGTGAGGTTGGAAGGGACCTTTAAGATCATCAAGTCCAACCATTTGGAGAAGAGGAGACTGAGGGGTGATCTTTATTAGCGTTTATAAATATATAAAGGGGGAATGTCATGAGGATGGAGCCAGGCTCTTCTCAGTAGCAACCAATGATAGGACAAGGGGTAATGGATTCAAGCTGGAACACAAGAGGTTCCACTTAAATTTGAGAAGAAACTTCTTCTCAGTGAGGGTGACAGAGCACTGGAACAGGCTGCCCAGGGAGGTTGTGGAGTCTCCTTCTCTGGAGACATTCAAAACTCGCCTGGACGCCTTCCTGTGCAACCTCATCTAGGTGTTCCTGCTCCGACAGGGGGATTGGACTAGATGATCTTTTGAGGTCCCTTCCAATCCCTAGCATACTGTGATACTGTGATATAGAGTTCAATAGTTTTAAACTTAAAAAAAAACCAACCAAAACACAAGTAATCTGAACAGAGTGGTATTAGATTAGTATTTGCAGATTTATGCTGGCAAGTAAAACATTTGAGAAGTTTTGCATAAAAAGTTATTAGAAACATAAATGCGGTTTGAGTTGGTTTTGGGTTGGTTTTTTTGTTTGTTTTTTTTTTTTTTAAATAGTGAATGTGTAATTTAAACACGTTT
Organism: Vanellus vanellus; assembly: GCF_965231255.1. Classification (NCBI taxonomy): domain Eukaryota; kingdom Metazoa; phylum Chordata; class Aves; order Charadriiformes; family Charadriidae; genus Vanellus; species Vanellus vanellus. The sequence continues at coordinate 83,421,254 of NC_138909.1, forward strand.
TCCCCCCACATAAAACAGGAGCCATGCTAAGTTCATGGCCATATTGGTAATATTGTAATATTACTGTGGTAATCCTACTATGGTAATATTGTAACTGTGGGCAGTTTCTAACTATTTTGAAGTTCTGCATAGGGCAGTGAAAGAGGCAGAGCAAGTTTGGCTTTATCTTAAAGCCGGGAGAGATAGGAAAGATTCTCTTGCTTGGAAAAGGAAAGTGTATCACATCGTGTTCATGGAAAAGAGCGACGGCCGTTGAGCCGTTGGCCTGGTTTCTCTGGGAAGGAATCTGGCAGTGCGTGCTGGTGCCCAGCGAGGCGATGTAGCCAGTGGGGGAGGCTCCACGGGGCAGTGGCACCCTCTGCTACCCGTGAATCAGCTTCTCTTATTCTATTCAACTATACGCAACGGTAGCAGCTGACGTAATTTGGAATCAATTTAAATGCCTTTAGGAAACAGCCATGGGAAGAGCTCTTTGCAGCTCTCAAGTGAGGACCTGTTTGGCCATAGCTAAGAACTTAGGCTTACATGTTTTTATACAGGAGTAGATCCCGAGCTTCTGGTGTCCTGGTTTTGATTGGTATCTTGGGGGGTAGATGAGGAAACCTATCCAAACCAGGTACCCATCTCTTTGCTTTGGTGGCACAGAGCTCTGATCCTCGCCTCTCCAGAAGAAAGGCAACGCATACATCCTGTCATCTTCTACCTGCATGTGCCAAATTGTTTGTTCCCCATTTCTTTTACCCTTCTATTACACATCTCACTTCAAACAACCCTCCACCTTGGAAAGATCTTCTGCTCTGATATAGTGCAAGTTACTAACAGTGCCTTGAATGCTTTGGGACTTCTTAATGCTTACAGGCTAGAATCTGCACGCAGAAGTTGGTGCTTTGGTAAGTTCGTCTAGAACAACGAGGAGAATCTGGACTGTGGTGGCCATGACATTGTGCATGCTCCTGAGGGAAGATCCTCCAAGTCTGTACTGGAGGTGGAAGGCCACGGAAAAGTTAGCATTGTTGTTAGTTCTATCGTTCCTGTTCTATCAGTAAATAAGTCTTAAGACTGTTCTTTAACGTTTCACATGAGTAAACAATTGCAGTTTTGGGTGTTTTTCTTCCTGGTATCTTTTGAAACAAAAATAGATGCCCAGACTCTAGATATTATGGCGGCATATAAAGCGCCAACAAAACTTGCAGACAGTCTCTTTGTTAGCTTCTAGAAGTACAGTGCGGAGATTAGTAATCCCTCCATATTTTAGGTTTTACCTGGTCATCTCCTTGGTCTTTTGGGGTAATTCAAGTCATACATTGTGACCCATAAAGCCCAAATGGCCTGAGAATATGATGTGGGAGTTTATGGCACACCTTGAACTTCATGGCATTCTAGGCGTGCCATCAGACATCTGTATGTAGCCTACTGGTAGAGTCCTTTCTCAATAATTTTCATATGTTGTTGTGGTTTGTGATAAGCCTTTGGGAATACCACCAGGAACTGCAAATTCTGAGGTGTTCCTATTGGGTAAGAAGAATTAAATACATAGTTGAAATAATATAAAACAGAGCATCTACGCTTCCTTACAAAGTACAGGAAGAACAAAATGCACTACTTAGAGTGGTAGAAGGACGTTTGTTCCAGAGGGAGACATAGTCTTGAAACATCAAGAGAGACATAATGAGAGTGTTTGTGGGTTACCTAACTAGTTGTGAAGTTGTTCAACGGAGGATCTCCTTCCCTGTTAGTGAATGGCAATAGGCAAGCTAAAGTTACCTTAACCTTTCCGGGAAATTAATCCTTGCCTTTTACCAGTTAATACCGTATTGTGTCCTCATGTGAGTTGTACAAAGCAATTTATATTCAGCAATTCCATGCTCTTTACTGGCCTGCTTCTTTTGTGACCTCTACGATGAAGATTGTATTTCCAACTACATTTTTCTGCATGATTTATTTACCACGTTCATGGTGCAACTTGGAGGCTGGATCTGGTCGCTGGGATGCTTACGTTGGCTATGCGTCCTTTTCAACGGAGGAGGTGGGGAACAACTGAGCAGAAGGTGCAGACAAATGCTTCTGTGCCCTACCAGAATATAACGTTAAACAGGTCAGGTAGCTGCAGCAGAAGAAAGGGGATGCAGGAGCTGCTGCTGGGTGCAGTGAGCCCAAATTCAACCTCTCCGGGTTGTTGGATTGGTCCATTGTGAAAAAAACGTAATTGAGCAATGTCCACGAGCCAATTTGTTTTTTTACCAATAGCGATAATGGTAAAACCAATAACATTTTGAATTCTGCATGTGGCGCAAAAGAACTTATAAACTTCTAAAGGATAGTGTTTTTCATAAAGGTTTTATACCAGTAAAGAGCATGTACTTGAACTTATGGGGGTAGTGGGTTGCTGAGTCATTGTAAATAGCTACTCAGTATGCATAACTGAGGATGAAAGTAAATATCTGAAATTGCCTTGAGAAAGGGACCATTGACCAGTGGCCACTCTGTTGTTCATAAAGGTATTCAATTATACTATTGAATGTTGTATTATTGATTTTTAAACTGAGTAGCTTTAGCGTGAAATGCTCCCCACTTAACACGCTTTGCCTTTGTCCATGACTTGTTGATAAACCACTCCTAGATAGAAAAGGAGCGTACATTTCTAGCTGAACGGCACAAAACCAGTGATTTACTTTCTCATAAAATTGTCTGAGTATGTTAGATGTGTAAAATGCTTTTCCTATTTGTTGTGATGTTTCAATATAGAATTGTCTTAGATTGTCTTCAGAGACTTTCTCAGCCTCCTCGTTTCTTACCGAGATGTTGACCACTGCTTCTGATCAACATACACTTTTAACATTATAAATAAGCCTAACTGTGCTTCCCCCCGCCCTTCCTTTGAGTAGGAGGTTGCAGTTCCTTACAAACACCTGCAGATTCTCCCTGTGGTTCTTGAGCTGTTCAAAAGCATCTTATTGCCGTGTTACTTAATTAGATGGCCGAACCAGATCGAAATGGAACGGTGTCTTGTTTTCCAAGTGGTCATAATTAGCTTTAGATCTACTCCCCTGAGCCATAACTCTTTTCTGCTATTTGGTCTTGATTGCATTTACTACATAATACTTCCCTTTTGCCAGGAAGTTCATAGTCCTAGTACAGTATTAAGGACCACTTTCATTCACACTGTAGAAATGAGTAGGATTTGCTTGTAAACGCATATATTGCCCGTGATTTTAGGGGAATATAATGCTTCTAAAATTATAGACACAAGTAAGTTCAAAATCTGGAAAAATCAATGGCCAAGGCTCTGATCCTGCAAAGAATTCTATGTACCTATTCGATGCCATGCACTGTGGGTAATCCCATCGGTTTTAGACGAAATAGTCACATAAGCAAAAGGGAAGCTCAAGCACAGCCTTTAAGACCTAACGATGCCGTAGAGCAATTGGCATGGAGCCATCAGGTTTTTGGCAGGAAACCTGTGAGAGGATACGACGATGCAATTGAATAGGGCCTGAGAGGAGACCGGGAGGAAGGTTGAATGGAGTTTATCAGCTGGGTTTTTTTGTTGTTTGTTTGCTTTGCATGATATTAGAGTAGATTAATATGCTTTGAGGTCTCCTGTGGCTGTCTGCAGGTTCCAAGAAATTATTATTCTTTTTTCTTCTTGGCTGTTTTAATTTTTTGAGGGGTTTTGTTCGTGTTTTACCTTGAGTTACTAGAATTTGGATTCACTTTTGGGCAAGGTATACTCGGACCTTCCACTGGTACTGAAATACTCTGCTAGCGTGTCTTGTTCACACGCTGAAGCCAAGCTGATCGCCAAATTTGCTGCGCAGATGGAATTTTCCCCAAGGCAGGCTACTACTGACCTTCTTTTTACCTTTTCTCTGCAACACGGCCATGGTCTGCTTTCCAAGATTATCTGGGAGATTAATTTCCTTAAATTCCTGCTACTAACCCTGGTGTTAGCCTTCTCGCTGTCCTCTTGTAACGAGCTATGGGTGAGACTTTTGGTCTTTAATGCTGGTCCGAAGGAGCGCGTTGGTTAGTTGCCTGTGTTTTGTGGGACAGGGTGGAGAAGATATTTGATAAATCCTTCTGAGCTGAGGGTCTATTAGAAGGCTTTCTGGTATTACAAGGTTCTGGACTCTGACAATACCTAGTGCGAACACAGAAAATGGCCGTTTGTTTCCCAGATTTTTGCCATATAAACTGCGCTGTTTAAAATCTCGAAGGGAAAAAAGGATCCGATTGTCCGCCGGGTGTAGAGTTTGCAGGAGCATCTTCTATCACACATTATAACCATTCCATCATAGGGATAAAATTCAGCAAAATAAGTTGCTTATCACTGTGACTATCCTGAGTTTAGTGTGCTCCAACCACACCCACGGCATGTGGCACTGAAATAAAAAGGACATTTATTGCAGCAGTTCAACAGCATATGGGGGCTACTGCTTCTCAAAGATGTCATTTTTCGAAATTATTCTGGATTTATGGACATCGTTCACTAGTGAAAACACTGCGGTAATTACAGCCCAGCGGTGAGTCGGTCTTTTAGGTCAGCTGTGTTTATGCTAATGGTTCAGACAAGATATTTTTCTCCCCCCTCCCCATCTGGTACAGTCATTAAATATTTAAGACGCAGGGGAACCTGTTAGGGACATTTGGGGTCTTTTATTGGGTTTATGGATGTGTTTGCATATGGGGGACTTTTGCTGTTAATATTTTCTTCATTTCGATCTGTTACGTGTGCCGTACCATCTGCATTGCCCGTGCTTCCAGCAGATATCCGCCCAAAATTACCTCTCGTATCTCCTTCTAGAAGATGAAAACGTGTACTGTATTACACAGTCATTGACAGCCTTAACTTCTAAAATCCAGTTCAGGCACCTCTGCCTTTCTTAAGTGTGATCGGAATATGCAGATTTCCAGACTTTAAAGTAGCTGTAGCTAGCTGGGGGCGTGTTTGGTGAACATTCTACGCAACCGAAGAGCTGAAGTCTACTGTCCTCTCCTGGTAGAGGAGTACAGTTATGTCCACGCCTGGGGAGTTTCCTTCCAACACACAGTTATTCCTACTTGTCTGTCTTGATTTATTTCTCATATTGTTTTATTTTTCTTATTATCTTTTAATGTCGACTCAACTAGATTCGATGCAGCTGCTGCAGTGGCTAAATCTTGTGATATCCTCTGGGATCTCATTTTTTTCTCTTTTGGTTGTTCTCGCCCTCATAATTCCTGATTTTTTTTTTTTTTTTTTTTTTTTTTTTTTTGAGCACGTACAAACTCTGTACCTCAAGCTGGAAAGATGGACCGTCTACTTCTAGAGGTCGGAAAGTACTGCTCTCGGGAATCGCTGATCCGTAATCATTCCTCTAATCTAATAGCCTGACAAGGCGGTAGACTTCAATGTTGCTACAGGATGTGGTGGTTTTATTTCTAAAGGGATAATTTTACTATGCGTTTTGTAGCCCTTCAGGGACAATGAATTACACAGTGGCCCAGATGTAACAAGCAATATAAGAGTAGCAGTCATTAAACGAAATTATCGCAGTCATCCTTACTGTCCTTAATCTGTTACCTTTTTTTGCCTCGGTTGTGGTAAACTGTATAATTTAAACTCTTCCCTACAGAAATGTGACGAGGAATAATTTGACTAGGGGTAGGAATGGGTAACAATGCTGCAGAGTTTTTTAGGTAGACATAGTCGTAAATTCTGGAATAAATTAAGCCAGTAAGTAGTAAAATATAGAATACTTGCATGGAATGAATGTACCGAAACAAAGTTGCTCTTTGTAAGTGGGAAAACATGTTAGAAACATCCACAGCTATTTGTTTACTATTGTCAGAATATGAAAACTCCCTATATTTTTCATTTTAATGATGTTATATAAAAAGACAGCAATTATTTGCATTTGCTTTGTGCAGTTGCTTTGACTGTTTGGTTTTCTTCTTTGTCCACTATGACTCATTTTATGAAATTGTTTGTTTTTCCTTTGTTAAGAAAAATTAAGGCAACACTGGCCTCTTTTCTGAGGGCCTTTATGGTGGTTGGGATAGAATAGCGGTTGCTCTGTCAGTGTCACAGTGTTTATTTTAATCTCTGAATTAATTTTCTTGGTTGCTAGGCAATTCTACTTCATAGTTTTAATGGAAGTGACTAATTCAGGGTGCTCTCATTTCAGAATATGCCATCGTTTGCTTTAAAACTGAAACTAGATTTCTCTCTGACATAATGCTTGACAAATACAATGGTCAGAGTACGATTTTATGACTATAGCTAATAAAATATCCACATTTCTGTTACTGAGTCCTATATTTCGTGTACATTCCAACAAAGCCGTTGTGAATCTAAGGTATTCAATAGAGGCAGCATTGGGCTTTCATGTGTACGGAGAGGATAAATATCTGCTCTAGTGTCTGACATCTTAGAAATTTTTAAAGGCAGCTTACGGAGCTGGTTTTTTAGGATGTATTTGGAGCTGGTATCAGCTAAGTCTTTTTACATCCTCAATGGCAGTGGGGTAATAAGTGCTGCGTATCTCGGTTACTCAGCTTGCAGATGTATTCAGCAGGTCTTTCTTATCGGCGGCGCAGGGAAGTTCAAAAATACTTATGAATATTCAAAGCAGTAATAACGATATTATTAAAGAAATCCTCTTAGCAGTCCGTAGTTCTGGAGCTGCTCTTCATACTGGAAAGACAGAATGCCTCAGGGGAGTTTCTTTAAAACATTGTTTTCTGCTGTTTCAAGGCTATTCTTATTTAAGGACAAATATGAAGGAAAAAGAACTTTAAATGAAACTTCGTAGGTTCCTCGGTATCAGGGTGGCGCAGAAGCGGAGTCCCTGTTTATTTTGTTGCTGTCGGCTATGCTCTCATTCCTTCTGAGCTACCAGCTAGTGAAACACCGTCTTTTGGCTTGTTATCTCCAGTCCACTCTTGTGTTTCCGTGCTGGCGAGCTGCACGGCTGGGAAATGAATGAAATCCAGGCTGCTGCTGCGTGGAAGGAGAAGAGCATCCCGGGGGGCGGAATGGCAGTGCCGTACCCCGGTAGGCACAGGCTGCGCTCCTGCCGGCGGCTCAGGGTTTATCGGCTCAGTTTCTCTAGCCCGGAGCATCATTCCGCATGCTTAATTGCTCTTTAGTTGCCTTTTGTCTAGTTCATAGCAAGCTTGCCTTCCTGAGAGTGGCCACCTTTTTGGTACTGGTGCTGCACTGAGGACCGCAGCAGATTGTTGCCATCAAAAGCTAAATGATGAGTCTAATTTTGTCCAGTTCAAAGACATGTTATCAAGTCAGAGAAGACTGGGAATGTTATATATTTTAATGATTTTTTTATTAAGTGTATGATCTTTGCAGTACCTATGAACACCACTAGCCTCTGGCAAGGTCTTCCAGTTGCTGTCTTACAGCTTTAATTACAGCTGATGGTGGCGTTAGGTAAGCAAGAATACTGTGCTATTTTGGAGCTTCCTAATTGGATTTGAGAGAAAGCAAACTTCAAAAAGCACATAATTATAAGCATTTTCAAGACTTTATCCAAAAGATATTGAGGGGGGGAAAAAATAGAGAGATCGTTCAGTAGTATTCCTCACAGAACAGTGTGCTTTTATTCAGTTGTTTGTTATATAGGAGCTAGTAAGGTGGGTAGGTAGCCAGAATGTTTGCAACTATAATGATAATGTGCAATCAAAGTAAGAAGTTGGATCATTGGTATTCAATATATACTTGGGAGACCTTCTCACTTTTTGTAAATGAGAGGTGGAATACGCAGCCAAAATTGCCAAGTTTATATTCACATTAGTAAACTCTCCCACCTCATCTTAATCTCTTTTACCACTTGGAGAAAGCAGTTCTGAGACGATACTTTTCAGTTTGTGAAGCTGGCTTGTGAAACTCCCGCAACAGAAGCACAAAAATGTCAATGTGGGTGAAAGCCAACCTGTAGGGGATATGAAATAAATTTCTTCATGAACATACGCCACACCGCTGGTTCTGTGAGGCAGAACACTTGTATAAACTGGTTATAAAACCAACTGCTTTATTGTAATAATATTAACAAATACCAACGATTGCCTTTCAACAACTAAGGTAAAGACAATAAACCAAAAATCCCATCAAAGACCTTCCCAAGGTGGTTGCAGTAGTGCGCAGCTTCAGGAGGTACAAACATTGAACCTTTCTCCAATACATGAATTCATAGAATTGCCCAGGCTTGAAGGGACCCTGAAGAACATCAAGTCCAACCGCCAACCTCACAGTGCCAAACCCACCACTAACCCATGTCCCTCAGCACCACGTCTGCACGTCTTTTAAACAACTCCAGGGGTGGTGACTCCACCACTGCCGTGGGCAGCCTGTGCCAGTGCTGGACAACCCTTTCAGTGAAGAAATTTTTCCTAATATCCATCTTAAACCTCCCCTGGTGCAACTTGAGGCCGTTTCCTCTTGTCCCATTGCCCGTTCCTTGGGAGCAGAGACCGACCCCCCCGGCTACCCCCTCCTGCCAGGGAGCTGTAGAGAACGAGAAGGTCTCCCTCAGCCTCCTCTTCTCCAGGCTAAAATTCTCAGTAAGAGTCCAGTTAAAAAAAAAAAAAAGTCACAGCAATAATTTCCATCATTCTCAATAATTCTGAGGAATTATACTGGTATGAAATAGTGAAGGTATTAAAAGTTATATTATTGGATTAAAAGGTAAGCTGCTCTTTCAGCCAGTAATTTATAAGTTACTATTGTAAAGATCATGTTTGCTGAAAATTATTAGGATATCATTTAAGATTCTGGACTGAGAAGCGAAAGATCTGAAACTGATTGATTGTCTGTATCATTTACATTTTTCAATTTCAACTATGAAGTAGTTTGTCCCCCTGAAAAATCTTCCTGTAAATCACTGCGTCTTGGTTTTCCATCTGTGAAAAGCCATACAGGACATATGTAAGCTTTCACTTCTTCCACCCATTCTATGACTTGTTTATTGCTTTAGGAGGTCATTGTCTTTACATTTCTCCAAGGGGAACCTCAGCTGGGGCCTCTAGATACCAAAGAAGGATGAAGTGTGCCAGGGAATACTTACTGATTTGTAAATAAATAAATAAATTGCAGCCATTAAATGTTCTTTGCTTTTAAAGGTGGAATGCAGGGTACTTGAAGTATCTTGTCTTTCCCACTTTAGTTTCTAACCAAATATTTTATTTAAATGAGCAAAAACTAAAGGAGTCGCAGTCATTATGCGCATGGCATATGTGTTGTTAAAATGAAGAGTGACAGACCTTTGATTTTTAGCAGTGACATAATCTAAGGCAGAATGCTGTGATATACATATGGTGGCTGTCTGCGCAGTGTGCCAAAGGAAGGAACAGTTCAGAAAGTTGTTAACTTCAGCCCCTTCAGAAGAACTGGATTTCTTAGTGATAATAGACGTGTGATATGAAAAGCTCAGGACAGATATCACCCTACTAGGCAACAGTGTCTCCTTTTACTCATTTTACAAAAGTGATACCCACAGTGACAAATCGGCCTGTGTTTGCTTGCTTGTTTGTTTAAAAAAAAAAAAAAATGCATATTCTTCAGATGAATGACTATTTTTCCTTAGGAAGGCGACTGCAATGTTTTCAGCTAATGAGATGATGAAAAAGTTTGTCCTGTCTTTGGCAGCAGAAAACATGGACTTTGTATTAAAAGCACGTGATGGAATATAACCCCAAATACAAAGGAAATTTCAGGCTGAAGTATGGAAGGAGATTAGCAGACCTATATCTTAATACAAATATACTCAAAAGACTGTTTCTTAAATGTGTCTGCGCTCTTTGAACACGTTTGTTGTACTGCCCGTGCAAAGAGAGACTCCGGGTGTCTTCCCCAGTGGTGCGTGGGACATGGTCCCGTCGCGTCACGGTGCATCCAGTCTCCACCCAGCACTCTAAGCACCACCACCAGCTCATTTGTCTTAGTGGAAAGAATGCGTTGTGGTGAGCTCTGTGCTGTTATAGCAAGATTTATTTTTGCTACTTAAGCTATCTTGGTTAAATGCTGTTCATAGATCTTTCTTTAACGCTGCTGTCCTCTAACAAAGATGTGCGGTTCGATGAATTGTTGACATGGGCCACCTTCTGCGCGCCCCTTGCTTTCTTGCAGGTTTGAAGTCCTCTCAAATAGCAGCTCCTGAAATCACAGGATAGGAACAAAGTCTCAGCTGTTGCATTACAAAAGCAAATTTCTGGCCTTCGTGACTTCAAAGAAAAAGTTGTTCTCAAAACTACATGTATAACATATCCTATTAGTAGGATATGGGTTATATGGCGGCTCTGACAGTGCTGATGACGCTTTCAGCATATCCCCCATCCTCATTTTCATTTGCATGCTTCCAAATAACTTGAAATGTTTGGGGTTTTGTTTTTCTTTTTCTGTGTTAAATAAGAGTAGCCCAGAGGCTTTGGTATTTTAGGTTTAGGGTCAAAGCAGACGGTGGGCCTAGCCTTTGCCGTTAACGTGCTGAAGAACAACGAGGAGCAGTTCTGCCCTCCCTGGGGTCTGAGTGCAGACAACAAATGTCAAGATTGGAATGACTGAAAGCAATGGCAATCCGTTATAAACTTCCCTAGGTATAGAAATAAGAAGGAAGGATTTATTTCGAATCAAACGGGTGAAGTGTAAGGCCTAAAGGTCTCTGAAGTCAGGCTGCTTAGCACGTGGGTTGAAGAAAGTGGGTGGAACTTTGTCTTCAATGTCCAGTCAAGAGTTGCCATAGCAGGGTAAGGTGGCTGGAGGAGCTTAACGAGAACGCGATGAACTCAGTCCACTGAAGCACCGACCCATCCACCGCATCCCCGAGGAAACATGGTTTTCACATTGTATACAGGAGTCCTATCACGACTCCTATTATTTCCTTATGCTTTGGAAAACAAACAAACAAAAAAAGCTTTTTAAATGCATCCCGGGGGGGCGGGGGAAGCAGAACGGCTTTGTTTCTGAGGCTGAGCCATTTGTCTTAGAGACTTACACTTATAGGCAGCGACTTCCCTGGCCCTTCAGCGAAGGAATTGGAACTTCTCTCCTACTACTGTGTCATGAGGATGGCAAGCTTTCTTTGCTTCGTATATTTATTTATTTTTTTTTCTTTACTGAAAACATAGGAATTTGTTTCCTTGCATGATGGGCAGAAAAAAACCAACCAACCCCACCCCAAGCCCCATGAATGGCTCAGATTTTGTTGTAGTCTGAGATCTGACTGTAGGTTAGTCATAATACATCAGTGCATTTCTCACTGTTTGTAGTGATTTGTCAAAAATTTGATCCAATCGCTTTGGATGAGCCCTTTGACTCGGTACCTTGGTGACTGTAGATGGATGGGGCCTGTTTAAATCCTGTCCCGAGCCAGAAAGTGCGCAGGACTCAAAGGCAGATTACCAAAAGGTGCCTTTTCTGGGAACTCGGAATGGTTCGTCGCTCACAAATAGCAGAACCACATGTAAGTTATCAGGTCACGCTAGATGACTTCCAGTAATGAAGTGATATTCATCAACCAGTCATATTCCATATGCCACATACACTATACAGAGAGGAATACTTTACTGAATTTTTTGGAGATTTTTCTCTTTATTTGGATGGTTTTTTTAACAATACTTTTTTTTTTTGGCATATATATTCCACATCTTAGATTATAGAAATAATCTAAACAAATCTTGAAAGTGGCCAAAAGAGTTTTATACCCATAGATTACAGTGGCTTTTAAATATCAGTACCCTGAAATGTTGTACAACTCAAGACTTTATTCTGCTACAGATCGGGGGGACGAGAGGTGAAGGGAGTGGGACAGGAAGAAGGAAAGGGGAAATCACATATTTCCAATTACTTCCAATTTTTTCTTTTCTTTTTCAAAAGAGTAGTATTCAAAGGAAAGCTTTGCATTAATTTTGTACAAATTTGATACAAACCTATGAAATCACATTTTTATTAATTCAAAAAAAATGGAAAAAGATTATTCTTTTCAAAATTCTAATCTTATTGCAGTTTCTTGGGGAATGCTGAAAGTTTTGTTCTCCCCCCCCCCCCCCCCCCCCCCCGATTTTTTTTCCTTACATAAATGTAGTGCTTTCTTTATGTTGTGACATGCATTGAAAACTATTTCTCCATATGTAAACACTGCTATTCCTGGGAGACAGATATATTGCTGGGAAGAGGCAGTAAATATGCGGCAGATCAGTTTAGTCATGAAAAGCGCTTTTCTGAGTCCTGAGTAGAGGCAGGTGAAGTAGTAGGAAAAGCTGTTATGGTTTGAAGAACCCACAACAATTTATTGTCCTTTAGACAATCACTCTATCGACTGATGGCCCCTCCGTTCTATCAGCTGATGGCACTGCGTATAAGGTTTTGCAGAGCAGTTGGGTTTTCTCAGTCCTGTGGAACAAACGAAGTCCTATAAATGATGATGAACAGAGTTTCAAGAAAATATTTTGAGGAAAAATTGCGTTTTGTAGAATATCTGCCTTTGATGTGAAGCAAGCGTTAGCCCTTCGTATTTCAAAGTCACGTTATAAAGCAGACCGCTAAGGCTCCCTGTGCTAGCGGCCGCGGGTAGAGCCCACTTGTGTGTTGGCATTCCTCACCGAGGGAAATTTGGAGAGAGGAAAATAGGAAGTGATTGCAGCTTTCCCGTGCTCTGCTGTTCAGCAAAGCCGAGTAGATCTGGGGTTGAACTAGTCTGGAAGAAATACATGATTTGTGTTATTCAGTACCACTGGAGAACACAAGACCAACAGAAGAGCGAGGAGGGCTTTCATCGTGGGGGAATTTTGGGCAGCGGTACCTGTGGTGGCTGCTGCCTGGGGTTGCGTGGCAAGTCTGCTCGCGTTTTCAAAGTTGCCAAGGGCTAAGTAAGAGTCTTAATGTCACCAATGTATGAAAGATCTCCCAAACGTGAAGTGGGTGCATTCTGAAGGCTCAGGAACCAGAAAAAGAGTGAAAGACTACAAGCCCCTTTAAAAACAAAACAAGACAAAACACCAAAAAACCAAAACAATTAAACCCCCCAACTTAAGTGGTGTATGGGGGCCTGATTTTCCTGTCTTTACAGTTTATGGCAATTAATGTACTCTTACACAGTTCGTTATTTTACAATAGCAAGGCACGTGACCCCTGCAGCTGCTGCTTGGGTGGGAGCTCTCCTTTAGCTGTTCCTTTCACCCGAGTCGTGGATTTTCTGGCTCCTGAAGTGGGTAATGGCAGAATATTCAGACTATGTAGTTGGCGGCTCTGTGTCTCGGGATGCTGTAGAATGCAGAGGGTGGGTAGAGACTGAGTGCGTAACGTGAGGTCGCTGTATCGGCTCAATGAAGACCTGCGCTTGCAGCAGGATGGTGAGGAACATCCCATGGGTCAGAGGCTGCCGGGGCTGTGTGGTGGTACGTGGGGGTGGAAGGGTGGGTCACGACTGGAATTGCCAGTGGCTGGCAAATGAGGCAACTAGATGGATTGGGGGTGTTTGGTGGAGGAAGGGAGTTGTTAAGACAGGAGGGTCCCCATCTCTTATTCTGTGGTATGATACCAGTTTCAGCCCCTCACCACAAGAAGGACATTGAGGTGGTGGAGCGTGTCCAGAGAGGGGCAATGGAGCTGTGAGGGGTCTGGAGCACATGTCTGGTGAGGAGCGGCTGAGGGCCCTGGGGGTGTTCAGCCTGGAGAAGAGGAGGCCCAGGGGAGACCTTCTCGCTCTCTACAGCTCCCTGACAGGAGGGGGCAGCGAGGGGGGGTCGGTCTCTGCTCCCAAGGAAGAGGCGATGGGACAAGAGGGAACGCCCTCAAGTTGTACCAGGGGAGGTTTAGATTGGAGATTAGGAAGAATTTCTTTACTGAGAGGGTCATCAGGCATTGGAACAGGCTGCCCAGGGCAGTGGGGGAGTCCCCATCCCTGGAGGTATTTAAAAGATGGGTAGATGTGGTGCTGAGGGACATGGGTTAGTGGTGGGCTGGGCAGTGTTAGGTTAATGATTGGACTACGTGATCTTACAGGTCTCTTCCAATCTAAGAGATTCTGTGATCTACATGATATTTTACCCCTGCTATTTGGTATCGAAGCAAGAAACTGAGAGAAGAAAACCAGAATCGTTTTTCAGCTCGAAGGCGTTTCTGTAGCGGTTACGCTGGATCCGTGCGAAGCTGTGTCGGGGGTGGCATTGGCACTGAGACTTCAGCCGGGGAGGAAGGAAGCCTTGAGGACTTCAGCGTTTCCCCCAGGCAACAACAGAAGAGAGACAGAGAATGCGATGTCTGCTTCTAGCTGAAGAGTTCCCGTGAACTCTTAGCCCCGTGTCACTAGCTCCCGCGCAGTGCGGCGTAGGATGTGCACATTAATTTTTATAAAAACATTGCTTTGCTTTGAGCAGTGACTCTTAAGTATAGTCCGGCGCTAAAGCTGTTACTTGCCAAAAGCTGAGTGCGGCATGCGCAATCAATCATAAAATGTTCCTCTTGTACAAAAGTGTGAATTATCTCATTTTTACTGCCCTCAGTCTTTGGCTTCGGGAAATGCAGCGCAGTGTCAGGAAGTGTTTGTTACTGCTGAAAGTATTTTGCGGCTGTTTCTCATGGAGATAGGAGATGTTGGACTGGGATCTGCTGGGAGTTCTCCCTAAGGTCCCAAGCAGGAAGAGAGGCCAGGCTTGGGGAAGGGAGGAGAGGGCTACCAAGCAGTGAAAAGTGACTGTAGAGTCTGATTTTTTCCCTTCCAGATGTGATTTAAGAAGTGGAGAGAAAGCTGAAGTAGTACCTTCTTCCATTCTAAAGTGCTTCCATGCATACTGATGCCAAGTGATGTTTGGAAAGCTCCACTTCCATGGAGGCACAAATTCTGAAATCATTCTCGCTGTGATTCTCATTTAAGGATGTGTTGAGGAGGAACCTGGGCACCTTTGAGTCACTGGCAGCTGCAAACAGATGATCTTGGGGAGGGGAAAACTGGAAGCTTTGTACGGCCTGCAGTCGAGAACAGCCAGACCGGGCTGTGCAGAGGGACCTGGCCAGGCTGGATCGATGGGCCGAGGCCAACGGTGTGAGGTCCAACAAGGCCAAGTGCCGGGTCCTGCACTTGGGTCACACCAACCCCATGGACACTATAGGGTTGGGGCAGAGTGGCTGGAAAGCTGCCCGGTGGAGAAGGACCTGGGGGGTTGGTGGACAGCTAGCTGGAGATGAGCCAGCAGTGTGCCCAGGTGGCCAAGAAGGCCAACAGCATCCTGGCCTGTGTCATCAATAGTGTGGCCAGCAGGACTGGGGCAGTGATCGTTCCCCTGTGCTCGGCACTGGTGAGGCCCCACCTCAAGTGCCGTGTTCAGTTTTGGGCCCCTCACTACAAGAAGGACATTGAGGTGGTGGAGCGTGTCCAGAGAGGGGCAGCGGAGCTGTGAGGGGTCTGGAGCACACGTCTGGTGAGGAGCGGCTGAGGGCCCTGGGGGTGTTCAGCCTGGAGAAGAGGAGGCCGAGGGGAGACCTTCTCGCTCTCTACAGCTCCCTGACAGGAGGGGGCAGCGAGGGGGGGTCAGGCTCTGCTCCCAAGGAAGAGGCGATGGGACAAGAGGGAACGGCCTTAAGTTGCGCCAGGGGAGGGTTAGGTTGGAGATCAGGAGAAATGTCTTCACGGAAAGGGTTGTCCAGCACTGGCACAGACTGCCCAGGGCAGTGGTGGAGTCACCATCCCTGGAGGGATTTCAAAGACGTGTAGAAGTGGTGCTGAGGGCCATGGGTTAGTGGAGATTTTGGCAGTGTGAGGTTAGTGGTTGGACTTGATGATCTTCAAGGTCCCTTCCAACCATAACATTTCTATGATTCTAATTCTTACAGAATAGCCAAGAATTGGAAATCATGGTGAGATTTGTGTAACCCTTCAGGAATTCCCTCTTCACCGGGGCACCGTAGGCTTTGCACGCGAAGCCGTCAGTTCAGGATACCTCATCCGCTGTCCCGTTTCGCAGAGATGCAGGAGAGGCTGTGCAGTGCCCCGGCTGACATGGACGGGACTCCTGACAGCATTTCTTCTGCAGACGCAGCGAATCTCCGCTGTGTGTGTGTGCATGCCCCAAATTCCGTGGGCCAAGTCCGAGGGAATTTTTAGGGAAGCTTCAAAGAGCACGTCTCTGAGCTTGCGCCTATCCCATTGCCAGTTTCAAGTCCCTCCCGTAAAGCCTAAAAAAAAATCCTGGAGTTGTTCAAAGAAAAGCTTGCTAGATTTCCCACCCCTGAGGGCAAATTAATGTATTTTCCTTTAACTTCACTCTTTGGAATAGCGGGAGGTTTTTTGGCTGTAACTTTAAAGATTGCAGCCTAGAGGGACACCGTGCATAGCCAATTTCATCCTTAATAATTGATTCTGAAAAATGAGTAAATAAAAACAGTGTTTTGCATTGGAAAATATTGGCATAATGATGGAAGTCCCTACGCCTGAGGGATGCTGAGTAGAAGGAACAGGGGGAAAGAAGTGGAAATAGCGAATCCGTACAGGTGTGTATTGGTATTGCTGGTGTGTAATATCTGTGGAGAATGAGAAACTATGGGTTTGATAAAATATGTATTGTGTGAAGTATTAATAATGTATGTGGGTTTATGATATTCTGATATTTTGAACAGCAAATATGGAGATGAATTTGCTGTGTAGGGAACAAAGCAAGATTATAAACAAAGGTAATCCTCCTGGGAGGTGTGGAAGGAGAGCCCCTATGTTCCTTTCGCATGGGAGAGTACCACGGGCCTCGGCAGCACTTTGTAGATATGACTATCTGTCATATCTTGGGATTTAATTTTGGGAAAAATCTCCAAGCTGGAGGAGCCCAGAGGAAGGATGGAGTGCTCAGTAATGTGGGATATAAAGAACGGGCACGGGAAAGGTGGCTGGAAGTGAAAGGGCTGTGTGTGGGTCACCGTCCCTAGAAGCCAGCTGAGCTATCAGACAACGCTGCAGGGATGTTAGATAGAATCGCAGAATGGTTTAGGTCAGAAGGGACCTTGGAGATCACCGAGTTCCAACCTAGAACTGCAGCTTTTACTACTTACTGATGCTGAATTTTCCAGTTTGTGCGGTATCAGTGATGTCAGTCTTTTTCCTGTGGTGCCCGGCGACAGGACAAGAGGGAACGGGCACAAACGTGACCATAGGAAGTCCCATCTCAACCTGAGGAGGGACTTCTCTCCTGTGCGGGCGGCAGAGCACTGGCACAGCTGCCCAGAGAGGGGGGGAGTCTCCCCCTCTGGAGCCATTCCAAACCCGCCTGGAGGTGTCCTGTGCCACTGCTGGAGGTGCCCCTGCTCTGGCGGGGGGTGGCACTGGGGGAGCTCCAGAGATCCCTTCCAACCCTGACCATCCTGGGATTCTGGGATTCTGTCAGGCAAGCACAAGGAACATTTGCATTCCCTCCCACCTCCCAACAATATGTCTTTAAAAAAAAAAAAAAAAAAAAAAAAAGGGGTCTGTTCGATGGGCAGTCTGGGTGTCTGCAAGGCACAGCAGGTCTGGAAGCAGCCGTGTGAAGATGTGACGTGATGCCCACTCTTGGGTGTTAACCAAAAAGGTATTTCTGCTGGGGGCAGGTAGTGGAGAAACAGACCCAGAATTTTGGCAATATCAAATTGCTGCAATATGGATTCTTATAGCCAGGCAGCTAATACGCATATACAAAATATTAGGAGTAAACACAGAAATAAAGCTTCAGTGGTTTAAAAAATAGCCTGTTCTACAGATACTGCAGAAGGCTGCAGCTATTTTTTTGCGCTCTGCATGGTTCCTCAGATAATTCCATTTGCTAACTGGTGGCACACGCCTTTTAAAAAAAAAAAAAAAAAAATTGTTGACTTTTATTTAAAGCGACAGGGTGATATTGCTAAGGAACTAAAGAATGTAGGTAAAAATATATTAAATATTTTTTTTTTTTGCATTTGGTAATATGCCATTATGTATATTTAGTTCTCTTGATAGTTGCCAGTCTCTTCAAGCAAATTATTTCTATTGGAATAATCTGTTTACAGAGAACGAAAAGAAGAGAAGGAAACGGGGAAATGAAGGGGGGGAAGCTTTTTGAGCGTGCCTGTGATGATATATTTGTGAAGGGGCAGAACAGCACGGGAGGCCTGTAACTAACCTGCGCATAGTTCATTTTTAAATATAAATCTATGACGTAACTGTCTTGCAGAAATCACTGTTGGTTTTTTTGTTTTGTTTTGTTTTGTTTTTTTTTTTTTCATGATTTGCTCCTACGACAGCTATCCGTACAAATATATTCTAAATTAACCATTACTTTCCTATAGCTTGGAATAACATTTTCATGTTTTAATTCTGCCCGGTTCTTGCCAAGAATGCAGTATACAAAAGATATTTCATTCCCATTACTCTTCCAGCAATATTGACTTACGTTTGTGAGCGTAGTTAAAAAAAAAAAAAAAAAAATACACAAATAACGAATGCAGATTATTATGGTAGAAATGTCCCCTTTAAAGCAACGACTACATTGGAGGATTAACACGTATTACGGCTAACTCTGTTTACAGCGCTCGGGCCTTTCAAACCGCCTAAGATTTTGTTCCAGACATCTTTGTAGTTCAGTCTCTGGGATTTAATCTCTGTAATGTGTTACACTCGCTATTGTCCCAGTGAATTTGTTGACAGACAGTAATTGGGTCAGAGCATTGAAATGCCCGCTGTGAGCCCCAGTTCTCCCTGCTGGTTGGCAAGGCAACCGCAGTGGTCCAGGAGCCATGCGCAGAGCCGCTCTCACCGGAGGGCAGGCAGGAAAAACCCCCTCGGATGCGGATCCTGCCCTATTTTTTATTTATTTATCTTTTTTTTTTTTAACGTGTGTATCATCCTTCAGCGGTGGCGAGGGGGGAGAGAAATGCAAACTTACTAATAAGACGAAGCAATGCACAGCAATTGAGGTTATCTGTTATGGCTTTGTTCTGAAGTCTTTGGGTATTATTTTGGTTTAGGGGGATTGGATGCATTATACATCAGTCGGATCTAGTTGTTCTAATGGATGACAGAAGAAAGATAAATATTTCATAACTGCTTTAGATCTTCCTCTGATTTGCCATTCTCTTCCCCCCTCCTCCCCACCTCCCTATAGAGAAGTAATCAGTAAAGCGCTGTGTTTCGTGAATCTATAAATAAGCAGAATTGCACATGTGTCGGAATTCTCGTGTATGGTACTAGCTGACACTCTTCACTGACTATTTTTTTTATTTGGGCTATTTTGGGGGGGCACAAAAAGGGGGGATGAAATCCATCGACTGTCAGTTTCATTGTCCATCGTGTAGTCTAAATTTTTTGCTTCCTCAGGTTGTTTAAAACAAGCAATTGGAGATAGTTTCCTCTAGAAGCATATCAAATGCTGATGAGGAGAAAAGAGAACTTTGGGTTTTTTCCAAGCTGAACAAACCCTACAAGTTCTGCTTTTTATTCAGCCTCATCTAGATTGTGACAAATCACACAGTGACAGAAGAAGAAAATCACTGAATTTCTCAAGATTCTTTCATTTCGTTTCCAGAGGTCTCATTTTTATGGATTTTTTTTCTTATAGATTAAAACACCTCCTCATTGGCTTAAAAGTCTTTTGCAAACCTAGAGTTTCTAAGTGATGAGAAAATAAATACCCGAAACTAATTTAGACTCGATAGTTTAAACTTTCTTAGTGTGGCTGAAGGTGTTAGAACCGCATGGGGTACTATCCTGCACTGTAGTATGGTAATAGTAGTTAGTGCTAGTAATAACACAGTCACAGCACTATTAGCAATATCATTAATAGTAATAAGGAGCAATTATAACGTGATCTAGTGATGCTGTAGTGTGTTCTCCAGAAGGCGTGACGCGGTGGCACCCTCTGTAGACATCTTGAAAATTTTATTTGCTTCAATATGTGCAGCTGTGGGAACGATATTTCAAAAGGATGCTGAAGTGAGTCAGACAGCTGGGGTTAAAGTTGTGTTTTCAGGGGTAAAGTCCCGTCTTCAGTGTTTATAGTGGCGTGTTTTTGCTGTCCGTACAGACGGCAGGTAAAACTCCAGGGAAGTAAAAGCCACCTGTGCAAGGCCAGCTTTACTTACGCTCCCCACAAAATGGACTCGACACGTCTGCGTAATTAATGACAATGCAACTTGAAAGCAAGTGGAGCTGGGTGTGATTTTCACTCGAGTGAAATAAACTTGGAGTTTGTGCCTACGCAAAAGCTGCAAACGAGGAAAGAGGAAAAAACCCTTTGGGTCTTGTCGAAAAGGAATTCTGCTCTGTCCCACCAAGAGTGTGGGCAAAAAGTCCTGTGACATTGGCGTACAAGTATCTAAAGGGGGGGCTGAAGGAGGATGGAGCCAGGCTCTTTTCAATGGTTCCCAGGGACAGGACGAGGGGCAATGGGCACAAGTTGGAACACAGGAAGTTCCGTTCAAATACACGGAAACACTTCTTTACGGTTCGGGTGACAGAGCACGGGCACAGGCTGCCCAGGGAGGTGGTGGAGTCCCCTTCCCTGGAGGTTTTCAAGACCCGCCTGGATGCAGTCCTGAGGGATGTGCTCTGGGCAATCCTGCTTTGGCAGGGGAGTGGGGCTGGATGATCTCTAGAGGTCCCTTCCAACTCTGAAGACTCTGTGATTCTGTGATTAGTTAGAGGCTTCAAACATATAATTGATAAAATGCTTCTGTTTCCGTTCTTTTAAAATTACAGATTTGTCATTATTGTCAGAATCTCTTGAACCAACTTTGTTCTGATTTAAACAGGTAGAAATTTAAGGGAAATGCTTTTCTACTGCATAGCGCAGCTGTCTGTGGAGAGAGAAGTTCGGAAACTTCACTTGCAAGTAAAGAAGATGGGAATTAACAGAGTTGTTCCTGGCTGGTTTAAAAGCTTTTCTCAAATGGGTAGAAGTTTCCAACCTTCCACAAAGGCAATATAAATTGCTAGCGATTTATATTTGTTTGCTTGAGTTCAGTAGGTATTGGCATTTATATCATTACTATAAGTTACGTATTTTGACTTGGCCAGAAACATCCAGAGCAGAAGAAATTGGCATTTTATCTTGATCTTTACTATAGGTTACTTTAAATCAGGCATCCAAAATTCGAAAGACATCAGCGACAATTAAATTCATACCCGTTTCTAAAAAGTCATCCATACACAGAGGAAACTTGAATTTGAACGTCCCTCAGTTCATAGTAATAACTGTTGATCTAATTAACTGATTTCTACAGTTGATGCTGAAACTTGAACGTTACCGTTAAAATGCTTTGCAAGGGAAGGGAAAAAGAAGGAATTTTATAATTGCATAGAGATTAAAATCTTTCCCCTGACCAAGTCAAGGCATCAGTGAAAGTCTTGCACCTGGAGGAAAGAGCTTCGTTAGTGAGACTGCTCCGTGGGCTGCGTGTTCCTTTGCTTCAGTAGGGCAGCTGGTAACTGGAAGGGAAACGATTAGACTGTTATCTTGGTGGGCGTTGGTAAACACATCTATTTTTGTCAAACAAAAGCATTGTACAGGGCAGAGGGGCATGTCATAGTCTGAGCTATGAAGTTTTTTAAAAACAAATGTATTCAGGCAGGAATTCCCACAATTGGTTTTCTGATGGCAGCAGCCCTGGAGCTGGTTGCGGAATCATAGAATGGTTTGGGTTGGAAGGGACCTTGAAGATCATCTCGTTCCACCCCCTGCCCTGGGCAGAGTCACCTCCCCCCAGCCCAGGTTGCTCCCAGCCCCGTCCAACCCGGCCTTGAACCCCTCCAGGGATGGGGCAGCCACAGCTTCTCAGGGCAGCCTGCGCCAGGGGCTCACCGCCCCCACAGGGAAGAGTTTCTTCCCAATATCTCATCTAAATCTCCCCTCTTCCAGTTTGAAGCCATTCCCCCTCATCCTATCACTACCTGCCCTTGTAAAATGTCCCTCCCCAGCTCTCCTGGAGCCCCTTTAGGCGCTGGAAGGGGCTCTAAGGTCTCCCCGGACCCTTCTCTTCTCCATGCTGACCCCCCCACCTCTCCCAGCCTGTCCTCCCAGCAGAGGGGCTCCAGCCCTACCAGCATCTCCAGGGCCTCCTCTGGACCCGCTCCAACAGCTCTGTGTCTTTCCTATGTTGGGGGCTCCAGAGGAGCGGCAGCCCGCTATGTTCTGCCGTTGGTGCTGACACGGGAAGCCAGGCTGCCCGGCGTCTTTCCCAGAAGTCCAAAAAACCGGGAACGCCTATGTCATAATGCTGCACATCTGGACCTGATATAGCACGGAACTCCTGTCACCGTCACAACTCATACGCTTCCCGTCCTCACCAGCGGATCAACAGCAATTACTTCTGCTGAGGACTGAACTCCCGTTGCACGGTAAATACTTCGCACTCCATGTTTTGGGCCTGCAGATGTTTCAGAAGTAGCAGAAAAAATACAGTTTGGAAACCCTGTTATATATAAACCAAAATTCCAACTACTTGGGGATCTCAGAAGGGTTTTAAAAAAAATATTCCTAAGTATACGCACTTATAAACAGTGGCACACTGGACAAATAAGAGGGAGGTAGGCAGGCTCCAATTCAAAATAGCCGAAAATGGAAGATGGGAAAGTTAATTTAAAAAACAATTAAATTTTAAGACTGAGGCTAAGTGAACAATGAGTCATGAGCTGGTGCAATGCCACGCTATGCTCTGCATATATTTTAGGCAAAAGGGGGAAAAATGTGAAGCTAAGAAGTCTTGGTCCTCCCACTATTCTTTGTAGGTTATCTTTCTCTTCTCTCCTTTTCTCACGACCCGTCCTTGTCCGCCTTCCTCCTTGCCCTGCATAGTTTAACTAAACCAAGCTTTTAATAAGAGAACTAAAGAAATTGGTTGATTATTATACTGCTATTAATAAAAAAGACTTAGGGAGAAGGGCAGGAGGTTTTGGTTTTTAGCAACTGTAATGACATTTTTTTAAAAGTAGTTAAATTGGCTGTTTTAACCTTTCACCTTTACTGCCTAATTACTACCTGTGCAATTAAAGGTATGTTTTTGATAAGAAAGGAAGGTTAACCTAACCATACATAAGCATTTTTAAGGCCAGCATACATATATTAGCTAGTCTATTTGTTGGTCTGGGTCAAAAGAGCAGAGAAAATTTTCCTTTTCACTCGTTTTGGGTTTGAGTTTGGAGAAACACCGTGGCTTTTCAAAGCATTACTTGTTCCTTGAATAATTGGGAAGGAACCTTGGGCAAAAACTTTTCACTACTAATTCTATGAAAGGATTATCTCTTTCTATAAGGAAGTTTTCAGTTTCTTGTATTTATTTTATTTTTTTCTTTAATACTTTCCTGCTGTTTGTTTCCCTTCCGAGCAAACTGGCTGGACGGAGCGCTGGTCCGTTTGACCCGAGCCCTCCTGTGGTTCTAACCCTTCTCCTTATGGCGAAGGGCTCAGTGCTGCTGCTGGGGAAATTAGTGCTAAAACTGCAGAGACCTCACTGCTGTATAGCCACATCTTCAATTATTTGCCTCTTCAGTGCTTTAAACTTCTTCAGGTTCAGGAATAAACGCATCGTATTTCATTGGAGCACGTTAAAGAATGTGAGCTGAAAAAAAAAAAAAAAAAAAAAGCAACCAAACAAAAAACAAACAAACAAACAAAAAAAAAACCCAACCAAACCAGGGACAGTAAATGAAACCTGCCCCAACTCCAGCCATCGGCAGGAGGGACGCGGGTTTCTGGAGCCTGTGCTTAAGGACTTTATTTTCAAGTGGACGCACAAGACAGCGGAGGACATATGGCACAGTCTTAAATCTCACACCTTCCCCGGCTTTTATTTCCTGTTTGTAGCACTCTCGGTGTCAATACGTGTTGCGTATTTTCCAGAATGAACTTCGGCTTGCCGGCAGACTTGGGAATTCGATTTTGTTCACCTACAGTGATGTCCTTTCCTCCTCCAGACAGCGTGTTTGGACATAGCTCGTACCTGTAGCAAGGCGCGTCTCAAACGCTCGCTGGGTATCTGTTTTAGAGATGGACTGCGGTGAGCACACGCCGAGCTGGTGCCAACTCCCGGTCAGCAAAGCGTGTCGGGGATAAGGATATCTCCAAGAGGTTAAGGAAAAAGAACTTTCTCCTGCACCAAAAATGCCCAGGTCCCCCGAACCAGATAAGCCTAAAACCCCTACCACCTTGTTTTTTGAGAAGTGGTTTGCTGCATAACCGACTAAATTGACATTAGTTTTTCAGGAAGAGCAGAATTTCGTTTTCATTTTCAGAATGAAATTCCCCAATTCAAAATTCCATTTTCAGAAATGCATCTTCCTATTGCAATTATTTTGATTAAATATTTTACCGATAAGTCAAGATGAAAGGTGCGCCTTTTTCTTGGCCCGGCTGTCGCGTCCTTCGAATAGCCCACTGGAAGCGGAAGGTAAACCAGAGACTGCAAACGGACTTAACGGACTTAAGACTTAACGTACTGCGAAGAGATGTGGCAAAGATCTTCCTTTCACCTGAGATCTGGCAAGGTGGGAGGAGGGGGCTTCTTACAGAGTCTTTTCCGATTATATTTTATTTGATTGGTGGTTTTGAAAGTGCCCGAGATGACTTCTGCTGCATTCTTGGGGAATAGCCTCATGAAAGAAACATCCCAGAGACTATCTACATTTTGCTGTATTTTAAGATTTTGCAGAGCCAATGGAATGCCACTCTCCACATTTCCCATTTGCGTAGCGGGCAGAGTGTTGTTGTAACATACCCCACTGTTGTCTTTTATTTTAAAGGTTCTTTGGAAACTCAAAGGTGTTTTTTTTTTTATTTTTTTTTTCCCATTTATCTTCTGTACAGGACAGAATAAAACGCAAAGCTGAAAAATATGGAGGGAATGGGAGGAAAAGCAGTTTTTCTTATTGTGATATCTTTCTGCAGTAAAAAAAACGTTGGGACCAGACCATAATTTTGTCAGAGTTTGTCTGCAGAAGAAAATATGGGCGCATTTACTCTATTTCAACCTGTGTGCGAGCTTAAGCCACAGCTCGGTTGGCTGTACACCCTGACGTTTTCTGCCACAAGGTGTTCAACAGTCCTCCTCAGGCGTTTACATCAAGTCTTTACATCACGAGCCTCCAAAGAGGCTTATTTTAAAGCCTGTCTATGTTTAAAACTAAATAACAAAAAGCTAGCTCTACTCTGCGCAAAAGCAAGTGCGGGAATACAAACTCATACCAACCGGAAGATCTAGAAGCTTCTCACCGTGCTCTTTGGTTTTGTGTGGCTTTCTTTTTGAATGTGGGTTTTTTCTTTGGTTTTTTTTGGGGTTTTTTTTTTTTTTTGTTTGGTTGGTTTTTTTTATTCCCCCTTTCCCCAACGATTCCGAGGTGCTTGTCCCCAGAGAGCCTCCCACAACTCAGCGTTGGATGCGAACTGGCAGGGATGCTCCCTCACGTCCGTGGCAGTAGTTCCGCGTAGGCTGTGATGGAGAGTAGCACTGCATTTTCAGGTTCCCAGCCTGAATCTCTTGCAATTGTCCGTACAAAAGGAGTGGAAGACTTAGGACCCATCCAAAAGGGGAGTCAGAGTTTAGGTATGTGCATTTTAATCTGATCCGCACTAAACCTCATGAGGTTTTACCTAGTCCTGGTGGCTTCTAACAAAGCGTAGGTACCAAAATACCGAAGCTGCATTAGAGACGTGCTGGAAGCGGAGCTGGCAGTAACTGGTTCAGTGGGTTTCACCGCTTTGTGCGGTGCAGAGTGTCGCTTCGCCTGCGTTCGCTTACGGCTTTCATCTGGCAAAGTGTGATCTGAAAATGCATCTGAGAGGGAGGGCGATAACTTAATGGTTACCCCATGTGCTTGGGATCAGTTCCCTTCTCACCCACGTTTCCTCTGTCCCCGAGTGTGTTCCAACGATCAACTGTAGGGCGGGTTGAAATGGGGACCCTTCCGTCTCTGCTGAAACTGGGTTTTACCGAAAATAATTACAGATTCAGTAAAATAAAGAAATAAAGACGGGGGGGGGGGGGGGGGAACAGTAAAGAGAGCGTGATGATGAAGCCTAGTGTGTCTGCATGCATATTTTAAATAAGCATGAATAAATTATTGAAATAAGAATTTGAAAGTTTGCGCATTGTGCTGAGCTATTACAGTTTCCTTTCTGACACGTGTAATTCTTGCCCTTGCCCTGGGTAGGAAAACTGCGTCTTACAAAAGAGAGAAAATAGGTAAAATACCAAGGAGATAAAAAATAAGAGAGAAAATACCAAGGTCATTTTGGGCTTGTACCTTAGCGTGTGTCAGTGTGTATACCCAAATGAAAAACCCCTTCAGTCTTAACATAAGAATAGTAACCACTACGTATCACAAAAAAAAAGTGTCCCGAGTTGTTTGTTTTGTTTTGTTTTTTCAAATGCAGTATAATGAATGCGAAGTCCTCTCAAAGTACAGCTGATACTCTCAGATGCTCAGATCCTGTGGCTGTTCACCCTTTAACATCTTCAAAGAATGTTTCTATTGAACACACACACTTGTTTTCAGTCTTTGTATAGCACTAGGAAGCACGGGACGCTGCATTCAAGATCTTAATGGGTACATTTTGCATATATTATTAAAGCACTTACAATCTATTAGATTCTAGCCAAACGTATGAAAAAAAGTAATGGAACCTCTTGCCTAAACAGCTTAAATCTTAAATGTTGGTGTAAATGAAATTTGAAAGATGAAGATAAAGTACGTAGCTGACACTTTCCCATATAAATATTAAGCAATTTAAAATTTTATGTATTTTTTTTCCCTTTGAGGTATTTGGAAAAAAAAAAAAAAGTAGTAGTGGTTAATGGAAGATATTTTAGGATGAATGTGCTGGGGGGAAAACAAAGGTTAGATAATGAGTGAGACATAGCAAATGAAACAGTGGAAAGCTTTGTTTTGATATCTTCCATGTTTGAAGTTGGTTTATATATCTCATTAGTAAATAGAGTATTCATAAAAAAGGCTTGAATAATTCTATGAAATGGGATAAAGTAACGAAGTTCTGTAAAGTTGAATTGTTCCTGTCTGTTCTGTCGTAGTCTGGCTAGTCTTTTATGGAAGTGCATTCCAAAGCGCCTTGTGATGCTTTGCCCACGTCTGGTATTAAATAGGATGGGGAGATTAGAAGAAAAGGGCTTATTAGCACCCATAATAACTCATACTGAACTTATAAAAGAAGGAAACCAACATGGAAGAGGGATAATATATTAAATGCCTCTTTTTGTATTATTGCAACTACACTTATTAGTTTTCTGATGGAATAGATATTTACCTTTTTTGTTCTAGTATAGTCCTCATCACCCGGGTTCATACCACTGTTTATGACTTTTGCGGTCAGAATTCGTCTTCTGCCTGGCTGGGGTACTTCGGCCACACTGAGCCAAATAAATCATTATTTGACCCAGGAATTTTTAAAATATACCCTCGTTTTACTGACAGTGTCCAGAAAATAGGAAGTTCTTGAAGTTAATGAAACTGAAGGTGCTTAGCTTGCCAGGAAAGAATCTGTGATTAAGATGGCACAACCCAAATTTTTCCAAGTGAAGAATGACTTATTTAATGCGTTGAAGGCAAATATCTCAGCCTAACGCGGCGGGAACAGTATTAAATCATACTAGTGATCAGTTCTGAGTCTGCCTAACATTTAATTGTCTAATGTGAATCACAAATGCATAGAATGGGCTTGAATGGGAGTGTGTCCCTTGGGTGGCTGCTAGGCTCTGTGGCCAAAACTTCCCTTTCCGAACAAGCTGTGCAAAAGCAGTGTCTCCTATGCAGCTGCATAATTAACAGTGGTTGTGGCTCACCTGTATCTCTGGTTTTGTTATTTAACTTTTGGCGTTACCAGTAACTGCATCTCTCCTTTATGCAATTCTTCACTGGTCTATGCTTTTCTCTTTTTGTCCTAGCGTTGTCTGAATTTGCTGATGTGAGCGTCCCAGGAGAAGCTGCAGTGGACTTTGGTAGTTGGAAATAAAGGCTGTCCTCTGTGCATCTTCATCATCGCCGCAAATTTTCAAGCTGTTTGGGTTTTGCATCGTTAAATCACCTTTCTAGTGTTTATAGTACAGCTTTAATGCGGCAAATTACATTATAGACCTTTTGTGATAATAAAAAGATGACTTTAAATTGTCTTTCACCCTTTAAAAAAAAGGGTATGAAAAAATCTTGATACATATCTGTCTCCTTGGATTGTTTTGCTTCTTGTTTGTATGTGTGATGCTGTCATTAGAAGGTTCTCTATGTAAATAGAATAGAGCTCAATAACATCTGCTGAAAAGTTGGCCTTTTAAGCAAACAAAAAACTACTAGCAGCCATCGAAACTGGCTGAAGGGATATTATTATGTGAATTATATTTATATCTTATTACGCCAAAATGTAAAAGAAGATGAGATAAATACTGATTAGATCATTCAAAATAGCATTTGTCTGGCTAGGCACACTTAGGTTTCAACGGCTCGAGCAGAAGTTAAGCTAATATATGACTACTTTTCAGAGACTCTGAAGCGATTTGCGATTGTAACCCCTTTACGGGTGGATTTGGATTGCAGCTGTACCGTTGTGCCTTTACTCCCGCAGCGGTGCTTTGCTTTCTCTCCTATCTATCTTCTCTGCTGAGCAGAACTGCAAAAGCCAGGAGGTTTCTCGGGAACTTAGTCGGTTCTTACGACAGTGGCTAGGTTTGGGGATTTTACGTTTTTCCGAAATGAATTTCGGCGTTTCGCTTCCTTGCCCTCGGTTAGTGAAGCAGAGCGCCGCTTTGGAGCTGGGCTCAGAGCGTGTGACCCGCGGAACTGAGAGGGGGAGCTGAGGCAGAAACCCGCGGTGCCCGTCGGTTCCTGCAGAGCCTGTCCTTCTGCCCTCCTCGTGGAATTAATCTCTGCTGCATCAGAGCATCGGCGGCTCAGACCCGTTCCCTAACCCGGTCTGTTAGCCTGCCGCGGGGCGTGCCGCCAGGGAGCCCGGATTTCTCTGGCTTTAGCGGCTTGAAAAAGCCACCAGGCAGATAACCTTAATCTCTGCCACCTTCGGAAGCTGTGGACGTAGGCTCAAATCACTCTGCGGCCGGCTACTAGAGATATTGCGGACTGATTTGTTCGGAGAGTTTAGATACAGATCTCTGGCTTAACGAAGTCTTTTGCTTTTTAGTTTTTCCAAATTGTGCAACAAAAAGGTCGTGAAAGAGCATTTTGCTTCCGTTTGTTTCTGGCTATGCAACTGCCGCGCAGGGTCACAGCCAAGTCCATTAACTGTTAATCCGGTCTGTACAGTTGGAAATAGTAAAAACCAAAATACTCAAAAATACTTTAGCTCAAACTGGTAGTCTCACTCAAACCTGGACCCTGGAGTTCTTGCTCAGACTGATTTATTCTTTATCTGTATGGATGCTTTCAAATATATATATTTTTTTATTATTATTATTATTATTATTTGCTATTCAGTTCTTCTCCTCGTTGTGTATGATCCAATTTAATTTGCTGTGAATGTGCCTGGAGCGCAGAGCCGTGATAGGCGTATCGACACCTAACTGGACACGGCTGCATGCTGATCGGTAGAGAGGTGTCCTACTGACTCCCAGGTTTGAATTTTTTTTTTTCTAAGAAGTTCGGATTGTCTTTTTGTCAACTGATACCTTTCTTGGCCATACCAGGACAAAACTGCCGCGTGTGATGGTGACACTGCTGATTTGTACGTACAGAGGAAGAATCAAATGCAGTTCTTTAAGTTGCTTTTTCTGTTGATACAGTCTTCTCCGTTAAGAGTATTATTTAACATAGTTTTGCATCACGCCTGTACAATTTTTTAAGCTGGTACGTGAGTCCTTCTAGGTTCAGAACTGCTGTAGTTTTGGGATCGTGGCCATCAATTCCTTACCAGTAAAAAACTGGTTAGTTAAATTTTGCTGAAGCTTAAGCCACATTTAGTGTGAGCGTACTCCTTTGTTCTGTAATAGAAACACACATTTGGGGGGGGCTTAGTCTCACTTTCATCACGTTATTTTTGTACCTGAGAGAGTTCTGTGTTGAAATATCTCAAAATTTGCTATATTTAACTTATTCAGGACACTTAATTATTGATAACATAAGAAAATTGTGTAACTATGTGAATAGTCATGGCACAGAATACGGAGAATGTTGCATTTCAACACAGGTCAGTTTTGGGGCAATTTCTGTAGTTTCACTTGTGTGGTTAATTCTATGGATAGAACAGTTGAGTTTATCTGGGTAACAAATTTGTGCTGAATCAAATGGGCCAAGAAAAGGAGGTGCTTTGCTTTTCTTCAAGAAGAGAGAAAAATGACTTCACAGATTAACGATTAGGGCATTCATTCCTTATGAGGCATGCTTACATTTCGAAGTGAATTTAACCCCAGAAAACGCATTTCATTTTTGAGCTCTAGGTTGTTTTTGTGGGTTGTTTTTTTTTTTTTTTTACTTTCTTTTTGACCAATACTGTTTACTGAATTCAACATAAATTCACAAATAATTTTAACTCTGTAAAAAAAAAAAAAAAAATAGTTTTAAATGCATCGGTAATATGCAAAAAATGTTTGCCTAGAGTTTCTCGCGGCGCCTATCTGCTGTAACGGCACGGGGCGGTTAGTGCCTCTTCTCTCCCGTGGGCTGGGGGGAACCGCGCGAGGATCCAGTGTGGTCCTCAGAGTCCCGCCCGCCCTGCTGAGCATCCCGCCCGCGCCGCTGCCTTCTGCCGCAGTTTGAAATGGGAAAGCGAACGTCTTGAAAGATCTCTCAGCCGTATTTCTGTTTAGCGTTCTGCACAGAGTGAAGAAGAATAGGGGTCTCTGAACCTCGAGGTTCAGTCAGCGAGGTGTCTGAGCTCGCCCGCCCGTAGCCCCTCGTCTCTTCCCTGAGGAAAGTGGCTCCGCTCTGCTTACGGTCACAGAAGAAGATAAATAGTTGTCCTACAAATCAATTGGAAGAAATATAATTTAATGATGGAGGTAAAGGCTACGCATATGCTGGATGTGAGGTGGGAGAGATTCACAGGAGCAAAATGCTGTTTATGAAAACCTCAACCTTACAGGTACCGAACACTCTTCTTTCACAATTAACTTCTGTTTATCCACTGTCTTTCTCCTAGAAAACTTCTGGGTAACGCAGTGGTGTGAAGGGTTTGGTGATGAGCCTATCAGAGTGCCCTTTCAATCACAACTGCACAGACATTCGGCGTATGCATACTATCGTCAGAGACGTATCTCAGCTTCCGACAGGAGAGCGCCAGTCATTCCCTCTGTCCATCAAGTACTGGTGTTCCGTGGACGTTGGTTGATCTCATAATCAAATCTCGTTTTTCCACGAGTTGTGGTTTAGTGTGTATGTAGGGGTTATTCACGGCAGACAGTGAGGTACTTACTGCTTTCGCAGTGCTTCGTATAGACTTTGTAGATATGCAGCATTGCCCTTATTAAAAATTTGGGAAGAAACACAAAGCTGCTGGGCGCGTGCAGGCTTTGCATGTTGGTATGTGAAAAGCCTGGCAGGATAAATTATCGAATATGTTTCTCTGGATTGGCTTTTCAGGGCTTACTAGTAAAAGGGAACACTTCTTACAGGAAAGTGGCTTCGCACGAGGAAGGTTTTGAAGGCATTCTGTCTGCACAAAGTACTTGTGGTATAATCTACTTAAATCCTGTCTATTTAATTCGAACTGTAAAGTCAAGTACTAGTCTGGTCTTCTCCCCCGTTAGCGTGTCTGCTGTTCTATCTGCATTAGCATATGGTAAAGCTGCTATTTTGCATATATTTCAGCGTCGTATGGGCAGCAGCTCATTGAAGGCAATTTGTATTTATGGCTTATTCTTTAAGAGCTACCTCGTCGCGTTCCCTTCGTGTCAGTAATCCTTACAGCAATACTTCCGAGACCCATAAAGATGACTGGTCCCTGCGAATACTACCATGAAGTGCTGTACAACTCCGTCTGGGTTATTTAATTCGTTGTGTGCTCGGACAGCTCTTTTAGACACGTTAAAAAAAAAAAAAAAAAAAAAAAAAAAAGTCTTAAGTAACATTTTTGGTCAGTTGGGAGTTACTTCTTTAAGAATACAGTACTCGCTGGCAGTTATTTGCTAGAATCAGCTTTCATATGATTTTATAAATATTATATTAGCAAAGCACGGTTGTAGCCGGATTGGATGGTGCGGCAGCGGTAACTGAGCGATCAGAATAAAGCGGAGTCCCTATCCCCAGCATTAAGTATCTCTACGTGGCAAACACCAGTCTGAATATATGGTGAGGGGGATAAAAGCCTACATTTACCTTCCCAGCGGAGAGCTGTACGTTTCGGTAACCAGCTCAGCTGGGCTTTCCATGCCCTGCCGGGGCTCTAGAGGTTACAGCGTGTATAGCTCTGATCTAAACGGGAAAACGCCAAATGGCGACTGAATAGCGGCGCCGCTCTTCTAGCGGTCGTCTTGTGGTTGTTCTACTCCGGCCATTTCAGAGGTTTCCAGGGTGAAAAGCGATAGGAAGAATACTTAATTTATTCATGATTCACCCTTGAAGGAAAGTCTGTCTGTCGTACAATAGAGCAGATAATTTACTCGTAATTTTTACAGATAATTTTTACAGATAATTTTGTGCCAGGTAGATGAGAACAGTCTTTGTTCAGTGGTGCCCGGCGACAGGACAAGAGGGAACGGGCACAAACGTGACCATGGGCAGTTCCATCTCAACCTGAGGAGGGACTTCTCTCCTGTGGGGGCGGCAGAGCACTGGCACAGCTGCCCAGAAAGGGGGGGAGTCTCCCCCTCCGGAGCCATTCCAAACCCGCCTGGAGGTGTCCTGTGCCACTGCTGGAGGTGCCCCTGCTCTGGCGGGGGGTGGCACCGGGGGAGCTCCAGAGGGCCCTTCCCACCCCCACCAGTCTGGGATGCTGTGATACTCAAGGACAGTTTGTTGTTTTTTTTCTTTTCGTTTGGGTTGTTTTTGTTTTTTTTGGTTTTGTTTTGCTTTTGTTTTTTAAGCTTGTCCTTGTAGCATTTCTAGCATCAGTATCTGAATAACTAAATTAAAGTATTGCAGAAATATTTTTCACATCTGACTTTTTTTTGGAACCAAGCCAAATTTTAGTTTTCTGAACTGTGCTCATTAGAATCATAAAATGGTTGAGGTTGGAAGGGACCTTTAAGGTCATCAAGTCCAACCATCAACCTAAAACTGCCAAACCCACCACCAAACCATGTCCCTCAGCACCACATCTACCCATCTTTGAAATACCTCCAGGGGTGGTGACGCCACCACTGCCCTGGGCAGCCTGTTCCAATGCTTGATAACCCAATCAGTCCACGTCATGCTATCTATTTCTTTCATTTTGGATCCCCATCTGGATCCACCTCCTTTACGTTCCTAACTAGCCGAGTCACTGTTTGTATGCCAGGTGTCATGATAAATACCTACTTTGTATGGGTTCCATGAAAAAGACAAGCAACGTGATTTTCTCAACCACTTTTGCATATTAACTTGCACAGTATGGTACAGCTAATTTAAAAAAAAAAAAAAATTCTTGCACTATATTACTTGAGACAACTAAATATTTGGCCACAGAAAGTAAATAACCTTTTGAGAATAAAAAGAGTGTGTTCAGACTTTAGGTAAAGATGCACAAATGCACCAAGGTACACACAAGGATACCCAGATGTATGTTTCTGTTCCAACGCTGACATATAACCTTAATTTTTTTGGAATCCTTAGTATTTAAAACAAACAAACAAAAAGGGCTTAAATAAACTTTTTGTTGCTTTCAGGTTGGTTTTATATAATTTCAAGTTTGACTTTTGAATCTATTGGTTGCTTTATTGAAGCTTAAGTATCCCCCCTTGAATGAGAAACTTTGTGCGTTTTTGTGTCGTACAGGTATGTAAGTTGGTCCTAAAATGCACAAGAGTAGGTGATACGGAATTCTACTGCTTGGCGGGTACCAGGGGGCAACGCTGTGCCTCTCTGGATTCTCTTTAGGGAGTACCAATGGCAGAACTTGCTCACGTTTTGCCCATATTCAGAGAGGCCAGAGACAACCAGCGGCCTGATATCAACAAGTCAAGATTTGTTTTGACTGAAAACTGTGATTTCT
Organism: Vanellus vanellus; assembly: GCF_965231255.1. Lineage (NCBI taxonomy): Eukaryota > Metazoa > Chordata > Aves > Charadriiformes > Charadriidae > Vanellus > Vanellus vanellus. The sequence goes on from NC_138909.1 coordinate 83,455,310, forward strand.
TCTGTGTTTCTGCTTAACTGAATTCAAAATGAAATTACTTCTGAATGATTAGCCAACCTGGACGTCCAAATCTAAGCTATGCGTATCTAAGTGTTCATGTACAAAGATACGACGCTCTGTGCTTGTCTACTTCATGTGGGCAACCCCAGTTCATCACCATAAATGCAAATTTCTGATGAAAATTTCAGCCTTGACAAATAGACCCAACTTGAGAAAATGCTTCAGAACCATCTGATAGTTCATAATCTATACTTTGATTGTGATTTATTTTTTTGACTGACTCTGGTATGTTTTAGGGCATTTTTATTTATGGTTTACGTGTGTTTTTTTTGGTTTTTGCCTTTGAATTTTGAATGTGTTATGGTGGTGTGCATACTTATTTTTACTTTGATCTGATGGTTTCTACCCTGTGGCTACGGTGCAAAAATGATTAACGGGTTTGCCGGTGCCAGTTACGCAGTATATTTGTTTAAACTTTGAAATTTTCTTTTTAGCTTTTTTGAAGATTATTTTAAACGGAGAATTTTCTTTGGTTTTCCCTCCCTCCCTCCCTCAAGTAATCAGTGGCCAATGGGTATAACTTTTAAATAGCTTTCTAAGCTTGTAAAGCAACCAAGTTAAAATGTCTTTAAAAGTGTCGGGCAGGTGTTCCTGATAAACTGCCTTTCCGTGCACAACCTTCCTGCAAGACCAGTTATTTTGACAACGACCACGAGATATATTTGTTCTCTGATAAAGACATTACAGTGTAGAGAAATCTCCACCTCTCCCCTCACTGCCTTACCTTTCCAGTCTGAGACTTGTAATTTTCTCCGGCTTTTTTCTTTCCTTGCGACTTCGGTAACAATATAATTTAGTTTCACCTTGGCCTGTTTTATGGTTTTGTTACTGCTGCAGTGTCTCGTCTCGGATGTCTATATCTATTGGAAAAACTGCATCTTCTAAGATAGGATAAGAGGAGTGGCTTCAAACTGGAAGAGGGGAGGTTTAGATGAGGTATCAGGAAGAACTTCTTGGCTGTGGGGGCGGTGAGCCCCAGGCGCAGGGTGCCCCGAGAAGCTGTGGCTGCCCCATCCCTGGAGGTGGTCAAGGCCGGGTTGGACAGGGCTGGGAGCAACCTGGGCTGGGGGGAGGTGGCCCTGCCCAGGGCAGGGGGGGTAGAACGAGATGGTCTTCAAGGTCCCTTCCAACCTAAAGCATTCTGTGATTCTAAGTTAAAAAGCCCATCATCGCTAGATAACGTGCCGGGGGCCTAAGGCTGTGAGAACTGTCTAATGAAGGTTGCATTTTCAACTCATGTGGAACAGCTTCTTTCTGGACTGAAATGGGATCATTATCGAAAAGGGAAATTTTGCCAGCACTGAGCAGATGGATAGTATCGAAGATGTGGTAGTTTTATACCTTATTTCGAAGGTGAGTTTCTGCTTAGTTTCTTTTTTTTTCTCCCGAGTAAAAGAGCCTCCCTATACTGGAGATTTCAACATTCTATATAGCAAACTAAAATCTTCTAAAGACACTGATGTCAACATAAAATTCCAGTATAAACAGGAATAAAACTACTAGTGTGTATGTTTGTGAGTCTTATTCTCCAATGCTTCCGGAAGCGCAATTTCCAAAAATTCTGCACCATCAAAAAAGACATAAATTGGGTACGAAGAGTTTTTTACTCAACTCTCTGTTGAAAATTGTCTCCAAACTATTGAATTAGATACGAATGTTATTAGATATCAATTTGATAAAACTTAATTGTGAAAGAGAAATATCTATAAATTGCTTGGCAACACAATATTTTGCTAAGTGTATTTTTTTTTTATATTTACCGTTCCTAAAATTTATTTTTGTGCATTAAATTGTAAATAATCTGTAGTCGGTAACCTGTAATTCTAAAACTTCCCTGAGGGAGTTTTACTACTTTTCCACTTGTATAACTGTCTCTTGTAAAATGGGGCACTACATCATATTTTACTCGGGGTGTAGTTAATACTGACTGCTGACTGCAGGAAAAAAACGCATGGTTGGTCTTCCTTTGAAGAATGCCATACAAGACTCTACTTGTTTAAGCGTATTTGCTGTTACCAAGCTTATTTCGGCGTCTGCTGAGGATGTTTAGTGGCAGTGGTGTTAACTTCGACTCTCTTTTTCCCAGTCCCCAGATACTATAGCAAAAATAAAGGCTCTGCCCTTCCGGAGATAAGCGGCCTTAACAGGGCATTGGCTTGTAAATAAAAGGAATAGATGATAACGCAAAGGACCAATAAATATAAGAAAAATACCTCTGTAAACATCCATTTCAATGCAGTCCCCATCTTAAAGTAATAAACTGTTTTGAAAATAAATCAGAAGTTTGTACATAGGTGCTCTTAAAGTTTGACTTATTTTGTACTTCGCTTTCACCAGCTACTTCTAAACACAATGTATGTCCCTATCAGGGTAGTTTCCAGAGAAAACAAACCAAAAAACCTAGAAAAAGCCCTTTCTGTGCTTACATCTCTGGTTGCCGGGGTAATTTTCACTCTTCCCGACTGAGGTACTTTCCTGAATTGATCAGAAAATCTTTTAAGGCTTTGAAGAAAAGAACTTAATATAGTTATTTAAGAACTCCACCAGCGGAGTTTTAGGGACCGTCTCAGTACGTATTTAAAAAACTATTGTTTTAGCAAGATCTGTTTGCTCCAAAGAGGTGAAGGCTGACTTTATCTTGCCTTAAGACTAAAGGATGGTCCTAGTGACGTCCTGAACCCTTATCTAGTCCCCTTATCTAGTCCTGCCTTCTGTGATCTCCCGGCTACAGCCGGAATGCATGAGGATCCAAGTTTAAAAAATGCATTTTCAGAAATGGAAAGCAGCACGTTTCTATGTATTTGTGGGAATATTTTATTCCTGTAAGAAACAAATATTAATGTAGTGTCTTGGGGGTACGTATTCACTCGTGACAGCTCTCTGTGCTTGTGGTACTCGTTGTTTTAAATAGTCGCTTTGTTCAGGACCTGAGAAAGCAGATCCACTGCTAAAAGTCTGCTGAAAAGGCAGAACTCAGATGACACTGGTCAGATAAGTTTGTTTGCAGCATTAGTCTATCACATTATTATCGGATGATTAAGTGTCAAATGCTGAAATGAAATAGTTCAGTGACAAACGGGGAGGTGTTTTAGTTGTATTTTTTTTTTATATTGTTTGAAGAATGAATATTGTGGTACTGCTGCTAAATTTAGTACCAAAAAAAGAGTCATATCCTTCCTTAGAAGCATTTTAAAAAGTCCATGGCAATTAATTTGGTCCTAATTTGAAGTTTAGAAGAACAGCCATTAGAGACTTTGGCCAACTCTCCGGGATTTATAGTTTTCAAATACTTTGATTTCATTCGTGATAAGTGGAAATTACAGTCATCGACTCGAAAGATAAGACTTTAATGCCACTATTTATAATGTTAATGGTTTAGAAACAATACCATTTCAGAATCTTTTTGTTACCGTTTCTTATTGTGTACTTAAGCACACCACAGGGCTCTGCTTTGTCAGCCGATGGAGCAATGGGGTTTGCAAGACATAGTCCCTCCATAGTTGTGTTGCTATAGTAACTGTTGCCTTTTTCTCCTATATCCATCAGTATCCTAAATTATGTAGGCAGGATGACCCAGTCAGATCAACTTAATGCTCTTTTATGAATGCCATTAATTTTCGACTCCTTCTTCAAACGTTTTATAGTTCGTCATAGACGCGTTCTTCTGGACCGCTTTTGCGAAGGCGCTTGGGCGGGGGAGGGGGTAGAGGAGGGAAAGCCTCTGGTGGCTCTAGGGGGATTTTTTCATCAGCTTTGTATAAAGCGTGCAAAACAAGGGACCGTTTCCTCACCTCGTTTCTAAGATGTTTGTACTTTTTGAGGTGCCAACAGTAAGTTGTATAGCCCGTGCCGTAGGGTCTCCGGCCTGAATTAAACCAGGACGTTCAAAAAAAACCTTCTTGAATGAATAGAATATTTGCTTGCTTTGATTTTTGTGCAAATAATCCAGAATTTTGTGTTTCAAAATATGTGGATGTGCCAATCAAATGGCTTCTGGGTGAAAGGATTTATTTCATTTTCTTTTTTAATAATTTAAAAATAATCTGTAGTTGGAATATAATTGATGTTTATAAAAAAAAAAAAATGTAGAAAAGGCCCCAAATGCTTTAGAAATTAACTTCATAACAACAAAATGTTATTGGTAAATGATTTAACGAGACTTTTGCCTTTGAAAAATAATCTTGGCATTTGTTATTTAAGAAAATTACATTAATTTCATTTGAATCTTTTTAAATGTGCATGATTCCCACTCAGGAAATATCATTTGAGTTGTGGTTAAATATGGTATGCCTTCGTATTTGGGTACGTAAGAGAGTTAAGAAGCAAAGAAAAATGCCTATTCCGATACATTTACTCAAGAAGTCATATACCTAGTTGTCAAGTAATCTTGATTTTGTGTAAATATTGGTGTGTTTGGTTTTTTTTTTTAATTTGCCGATAGTTCTTTTTCCTTGTAAATATTAAAACGAGGTTATAGAAAGAGATTGATGAACTATGTTTTTCAGGTTATTTCATCCTTCCTGTATAAACAGTGTCCCTCATAGTTGGCACCTACCCCGTACTGGGCGACAGGAGACTGGGATGTTGCGGTTTGCCGTAACGCCTGTAGTGCAGCTCAGCTCCTCACTGGATGGCTCTATACTGCCCGGGAGCCATTAGAGAAGTGTTTCCCAAACTTTGTCTTTGGGAACATGTGTTTTCCTCAGTCCCAAGCTGTGGTCCGTGATGGATCTCTCTGAGCTCTCCTGGTCCTCTTGGCAACCAAGACAACAGCTGGGCCTGCTTTAGATGACACGTAAGTTTTAAACGTGTAGCTTTTAGATCTGGTCTGGAGTCAGTGGCTCACATCTTCCATCGGATCTTCCCCATAAACTCACATTTTTTTAGTACAATTGCCTGATATGGTCACTTTCTCGTTTCAAAAACTGATTTGTTTCAAGTTTCCTCATGAGACACGCTGACCAGGCTATTTTTGTAACCAGTTTTAATAACAGACCAAAGGTGCTAAAGCTACTAAACCTCAACCACTTTGATCGAGGTGCTGCGTCTTGTATCTCCACACAAAGCTCATTTCTGAATAAATGCTTATTCTGAATTTGGGGAATAATCTGTTAAGTAATTCCTTTTACTATTGCAACAGTCATCTTTCCTTTGCGATCTATGAAAAATAATCGAAGACGTCACCTAAAACTTGAATAATTAATTTTCAATATGTGCCATTAGGATCCTCCCCCTTGAGACTTTTTTCCTAACGTGAACGTCACAGAAACTTAGGGGCGGTTTTTCTGACGGGTACCTATTTTTCCGCTTTCTGTGCTCTTCACATTCGTAGGAGGTACAGGACATGCACGAATCATGTCTGTTTATCAATAATAGCTTATTTTATTTGTAATCTGGAAGGTTTGAATACATTTGTAGGCAAAAGGTTGATGATGAAAGCCCCTTCTGCTGCCCGCTTTCCATTGCGTGACGCAGCGATAGGCAAAGAAAACGTGGAGGCCGTTTGCCTTCATGAGTTTCTGTGGTTCTCTGGAAATGAGTTGCCGGGACCGTGGCTGCCGTATGAGAACTCTCCGACTTTTGCATGTTTTGCTTCGGTGTTGTGCGTATACTTCATCGTGCTAAGAAAGGAAGGGATGGTCTAAGCGTCTCTTCGTGGCCTGAGGGAGGTGTCAGCGTTTAGTGTCTCTCTGTGGGATATAAGCCATTTTCAAGGCCATTTGTATGGAGGGGGGTCATCTCCGTTAGATGTAAATCATTTTAGCGTTTCAAAAGCTATTTGCCAATCTTGTGTGTAGCTCTGCAGAACAGGGAAGGACTCGATGCCTGCCCTGAAAGCGTTTACAGAGCACGAGCGGGAGTTAGGTGGCCATCTGGGGACTCGTCTCCTTGTGAGCACCGACATCCCTCTTTGCCGTCGGGATCCTACTTCTCCCCCATCCCGCAAGAGCATTCGTTGGCTTCTCCGGAAAATCGTGTTTATTAATATTCTCCAAATTAATATTGTCCAAAATAATATTCTCCAGAAGTTTCACGTGCTTTGGCGCTGCATCCTGGTATAGAGGTCTGACCTGCTGGGTGAAGAGGGAACTTCATGTACATCATCAGGAAGGGACACCACTGAATGAGTTCGAAACCTGGATTTGTCCCAGAGGGAGCTCTGTGTTTCTTTGCCGTAGAAAAGTCCCGTAGGAAATTATGAACTCATTTTCTTTCTGTGATTTTTTTTTTTTTTTTTTTAACATACTTTAGGCCACACATCTGTAAATCTTTTTAAAGCATTAAAGATATCTAACTCCGTAAAACTTTTAAGCGGGAAGGTTAGCGCGCTGCCACCGTTTAAACAGAATTAACTTTTTGTCCCAGTAAATTATTTAGTCAAGTCTGGTTATCTTAGTTTAGAATTGGACCTTCATTTCGGCTGAAAACGTGAACCGGCATGTTGCATGTGCTGCTGGCGTGCTCAGGGATTTCTTTTTCCCCAATAAAACATGCTGTTGGAAGTGTATTTTTTAAAGAGAGTTATATAAATACGGGTTGAAAAGGACCACGTTTTTTTCCCAATGGTGTATACACTTAACAGCGTGTTTAATTCATCCCCTGAAGAACATGACAGTTCACTTTTAGGATTTCTTTCAGCTTTTGTGCTGAAAAGCAGGGGTTTGAAATTTTGATCAGTATCTTTGCACGGTGCACGCGGATTCTTTTCAGCCTTACGACAGTTGGTGAATGTGCATTAAGAGATCATCTTCCTGTCCCCCACAGGAGATCACCTCCACACAACATATGCAGCATTTATCTGCCAAAATTCAGAAGTCTTTTGAAGCAAGCTTTTCAAAAAAATTTCTTCCATCTGGAGCTCTCGGTGTTTTCCAGACATTCCAGAAATTCTACCAGAAGAAATTTCAGAACGTTGCAGAAGCTCTAGTTAAGCTTAAATATTTTTTTTTTAAAGGAAAAGCTCCTTTCGGCATTGTGAAATAAGCAGCGCACCATTTTAAACATCTCTGTGTGTGTTTCTATTTTAATATACAAAATGCTTTTTACATGCATGGAAAAGGCGTATGTTACATATAGAAACAAACAGCCAGAAACTGCAGCTTTTTCTTTTTTTTTTTTTTCTTTTTTGCTGTTTTTTTTCCCCAGTTGTAAAGAGGTCAGCGTACAGGACCAGTGCCACAAAAACGGTGTGCGCTCCCCGGGAGACTCTTTGTGATGTTCTCAGCACATCGTTCATTTGATAGTAATACTGAGTGCAAGCTCATCGTATCGGCCACTGAAAACTAAACTGATTTTTAGATGTGAGAACGTGGAAAAAGAGAAGCAAAGATGGGAGCGACAAAAATAAATGGCAATTGCAAAGCCTTTATTCTTCTCGCACTGTTCTCTTTGGTTTCCATACACAGCATCTGAGTCCCTGGTTGCCTGGACGGGGCAAGGAAGGAGAAGAAGTGATATTATGAATACTAAACGATCTCTTCAGTTCAGGTTTCTGCCTGGGAAAATGTTAACCTTTTTTCTGCTAGCTCTGCAAAAGTATGCTTTCGGCTGTGGTGGGCGGCGCGACGAGCACGAGTCGTGGAGAAGAGGGAAGGGGAAAGGGAGAGTGGGGCTGCTGCGGTCTTGTACGTTCCCTAGACTTTGGCATATTTATTCGGTGTTAATAATTTGGAGAATGACAATTGTGGACTGCGATAACGGTCAACGTTCACAGACCAAATGGGTGCAAGTTGCTTTAATTGAAATGATGAGGTAATTGTAGAGTTACATCATATCAGCTGACTTCATTTAGCCAAAGGCTCGCTTTATAGAGTGCTTGTTTCCTAACAGGTTTTGACAATCTGATTTTATGAAATGGTTGTCTTGGTAACCCATTCATTTTGCTTACATCTATGAAAAAGCAAATGAGAAAACAGTAATCTGGTGAGAATTGTTTCTTAAATCTTCCACCGTTTACTTGTTTTTATTTTCATGTCGGATACCATGCAAACTGGAACCCAAAGCGATATAAATATGTAATATGTAGCACTGAATAATGCTGTCTGTATAGCTCACAGGCAGATAGATGTGCTATCCTCACTTACCCAGTATGTAATTCACAGGGGTTTTAATTATGAGCTCTTCAAGGCAGTGACCTCATTTTCAAAGACATCTGTAAAGTGCCGAGCATCATAATGGCACCAGCTGAAGAACAACAGAAAGACTCGGCCAAAAATAGTTTGTGAAATAGAAATTGAATTCCTCCTTTGTTTATTAAAAAAAACCAACCAAACAAAAAAAACAAAAACAAAACAAAAACCACACCAAAACCTATGCTTTCCTTCATTTGCATACTTTCTTAATTGTTACTTTTGTCAAAATACGTTTGCATGGAATTATTAGTTTGTGTCATGTTTGAAGCAAATGGTTGAGTGTCTGTAGTGTGACTGAGCGGTTGTTTCTCCCAAGGTACAATACTTTGGGAGGTTTTGAATGCCATGGGAAGATTCGATTTGCAAAACAAAATGCAAATAACAGGAAGGTTATTGGAAATGATCAGAAAATAAACTCTTTTGAGTGCCCTGAAGCTGCACGAAATCAGGACATCTGGTACCTGTGGTAGCAGCCTTCTTGGACTCAACCTAGAAGCCACAGCTCTAACAGCGTATAGCCGCACAGGAATTTTAGCATCTGGGAAAGCAAATTTTGCAAGGCATGGAGAAATTCAGTTAGTAAAGTGAGAAATGAGAAAGAAAATTCTGCCAAAATGGAAGACGGTTGAGCAGTCTTCAGCAGCACACTGGTTAAGGCATGACTGATCACATCTCCAAGTGAACAGAATGAAAGAAACAGGAAAAAAGGCAAGTGCCTTCATGATACAGTTAAAGATGTAAGGCTGAGGAAAAAAGAGCTCCCAAAAGAAAAGGGACGCAAGCAAGATACAATAAAAATAATTTCAGCATTAGTTACACTGGAAAGGAAAAAAAAAAAAATAAGGAGAGCATAAAAGGAATATTAATTCATTTTAGTAGAAAGGTGAGGGGACGTATGAAAAGCTTTTGGAAGAGTATGAAGGGATAATAAGAAAGTAGAACCAATATTAAGAAAGGTTGGTAAAATTAATGATTTTTTTTTTTTAAAGAAAAAAGCCTGAGTGCCAAATCCTAAGGTTTTACTCACTTGATTATTTTTTTCCTGTCTTCTTCGTTTTGAAAATTGAAACAAAAGTGAATCTTGATTTTTCATTTTCCCCTTTCTCTCTTTTCTCCACTAACTCCCACGGGGATGATAGCTCATAACAGTTTAAAAAAAGAAAGGAAAGAAAAAAAAAAAAAAAAAGAAAGCTTTTACATGTGAGGGAAAAGATTTGCTTTCTTGCTTTTATTGCGGAGGAGATGGGGTTTCGGTTTCCACAGCTTGTTTCCTGAGAGGTTGTCTGGGCGAATGGCTCCAAAAGTTTGTTGCCATGTGCATGACTTCAGGATCAGCTTTTCTCAACAGTTACGTGGGACACCTCACCTCAGCTTTAGATGGTGGATTTTTCTTAAGGGGCGAATGTGAGAAATTGCCGTGATTTCTCTTTTGTTATGCTAGTACACGCCTTCCAGTTCCAAATCACTGGAAACCAGTAGAAACGGAACAGGGGAAGGTCTTGCAGAAACACCGATTGCACAGTGAGTCTGTCTGTTGGTGATGGTTTTATAATTTATTCTTAATATGTTTTCTCTTGTTCTGAATATTGTAGAGGAAAAGAAGGTTATTGGGAGTGGTCAACATGGATTCACCCAGGGGAAATCATGCTTGACCGATCCGATAGCCGCCTGTGATGGAACGACTGGCTGGGTGGATGAGGGGAGAGCACTGGGTGTTGTCTACCTCAACTTTAGCACGGCTTTTGACAGTCTCCCGTAACAGCCTCCTAGGCAAGCTTAGGAAGCGTGGGTTAGATGAGTGGACAGTGAGATGGATCGAGGACTGACTGAATGGCAGAGCTCGGAGGGTTGTGATCAGCAGGGCAGAGTCCAGTTGGAGGCCTGTAACCTATGGTGGCCCCCAGCGGTCAGTACTGGGTTCAGTCTTGTTCATTATATTCATCAATGACCTGGATGAGGGGACAGAGTGTACCCTCAGCAAATTTGCTGATGACACAAAACGGAGAAGTGGCTGACAGGCCAGAAGGCTGTGCTGCCTTACAGCGTGACATGGACAGGATGGAGAGTTGGGCAGAGAGGAACCTAATGAAGTTCAACACGGGCAAGTGTAGGGTCCTGCACCCAGGGAGGAATAACCTCCTGCACCCGTACAGGTTAAGGGCTGACCTGCTGGAGAGCAGCTCTGCAGAGGGGGACGTGGGAGTACTGGTGCGCAACAAGTTGCCCATGAGCCAGCAGTGTGCCCTTGTGACCAAGACAGCCAATGGCATCCTGGGGTGCATTAAAAAGACCGTGGCCAGGAGGTCGAGGGAGGTCATCCTCCCCCTCTACTCTGCCCCGGTGAGGCCACATCTGGAGTGCTGTGTGCAGTTCTGGGCTCCCCGGTTCAAGAAGGACAGGGATCTGCTGGAGAGGGTCCAGTGGAGGGCTACAAAGATGCTCAGGGGACTGGAGCACCTCCCTGCTGAGGAGAGGCTGAGAGCCCTGGGGCTGTTCAGTCCGGAGAAGAGAAGGCTGAGAGGGGATCTCATCGATGCTGATCAATCCCTACAGGGTGGGTGGCAAGAGGATGAGGCCAGACTCTTTCCAGTGGTGCCCAGCAACAGGACAAGGGGCAATGGGCACAAACTGGAACACAGGAATTTCCATCTGAACGTGAGGAAAAGCTGCTTTGCTTGGAGGGTGCCACAGCCCTGGCACAGGCTGCCCAGAGAGGTGGTGGAGTCTCCTTCTCTGGACATCTTCAAAACCTGCCTGGATGTGTTCCTGTCCAACCTGGCCTAGGTACCCCTGCTTTGGCAGGGGGGTGGGCTAGATGATCTCCAGAGGCCCCTTCCAACCCCTGCCATTTTGTAAATCTGCAATATGGCATGCAGTCTTCCAGAAGACAAAGCAGATGTTCTCTAACTTGTTGCTGAAGAGCCTGTCATAGTCACTTTGTGTGGTTCAACGCACTGCAGTGGTTCCTTACTGTTCCATTACCTACAGTCTGTCCTTATGGCACTTGGCGTGAAGGAGGTATCCCAATATTTTACTGGATGCCAGAGTGTCTCAAGCCTTCCTCAAGTTGCTTTTTCTTCTCCTGACCCCTGCGGTATCAGCTTCTCGCTGGCCTGTGCAGCTCCAGAGAGGACCTGCTTTGTTACCTGCTTGATACAGCGTAGGATGTTCTGAGGGCATTGTTAACGTTTCCCAAGGTGTTAAAAATTATAAATTCTCCATGCTTTTTCTGTAAGGAGTTCCTTGCTATTGTCTATTCCCTTAAATCATGTTTAACTTGAACCAAATTAATGAAAAATGCAAGTATTAGCATTTATGTATAGCACTTAAATCAGGCAGTATGGTTACAAATTATTATAAGATGCTTTGGTATAGAATCATAACAAAGCCTGCTCTTAGTTTATCATCGTATCTGTAGCATGGTAAAGCTCTTCCTCTTTTTTGTTCATCTTTGTTTCCTTCTTGACCAAATGCTAGCAATCATTTCAGCGTTTATTCATACCTTTACCTTTTGTCTTTAGGTTTTACTGTCAGTCCGCCCCTTCAAGTCTGCTCAGGGACCTTGACAGATTTAATATTTTTTTTCCCCGAAATTCCTTCATTTGTTTCCTTCAGTAGGAGACAGTTGTCATTTGGCGTGACAACCGGTTTGAATGGCTTTCCCCAAATTCTTCCTTCGGTGAAAATCACCCACCTTTTGTGAAAACCTTACTTGCCAGTAGCATTGTCGTAGGAGGGAATTTTCGAAGTCCCTGGTGCGCATTTCTCCCTGTTGCGGCACGTCCCTGCGATGCACCAGCACTCTTGAGGTTGCTGTGGGCAGACGAGTGGTGTGTGACTGCTGTGCGTCGCTGGTTGGGTGCCCAAAGTCATGGGGATGGGGACTTGCTGGGTGGGAGAAGTTCCTGGCGCCCGGGCACATGGCTGTACGTTGGGTTGTGTGGTAGGTAAGATCTTGACTTTACACACGCACGGATGGCATGAGCGCGTCAATTTTATATTTTAATATTAACGAAATAATAATTTTAAAATGTAGGATATAAAATGCAAGATGACATGCAGTGGGTTAATCGTATTAATATTCATTTGGAAAGATCATTAGTGCTCGGTGAGACATCCTGCTGGCAGTCTTTCCACCACTCCCTCATGTATATATTATCTCTTTCCTCCCCGTAATGGACCGGATTTTCCAGTGGCACAGAGCAGCCTTATCCTCCTGTTCGTTAGCGATATAAATAGACCTGTAGTTTTGGTATCTTCCTCTCTGGTATGTATTTTAGGTTCTAGAAATGATTTTGGCATGGATCTTTGTAAGCGCATTCATCTGTAGGTAGCGCTGCTCACTCAAAAAAAAAAAAAAAAAAAAAAAAAAGATAATAATTACCATGTTTTCACATGACTAATTACTGCCCCCCAGATATGTAAAGAAGTATTTATTTTGTGTGCGTGATAGATTGCTAAGTGTACTGATTAAAAGTGTCGGCAGAAGAATTTTAGGTAGTAGAAATAAAAAGTGTCGCAAAGCCCCGCTGTTCCTTTCTGGGTTGCTCAGTAGCCAGAGAAATTTGGCCTAAAATAATATTTATAATCGATGCTCAGCAATGGGTTTATTTTTTATTGTTTTATAAGTATTAAAAGACATGTCAAGCATGGGTCTTTCTCTTTACTTTCTTGCTTGCCTTGTGACTCTACAAAGATCATGAGATACTGTATGAATATTTGGTTGTTGTTTTGTTTGTTTGTTTTTTTTCCCCTCTGTTGTAAATTCACTTGGCAGGTTACAGAAAACAATTTATCCCTGAGAGAGATTAATCACTGGCCGAGGGAGTCAAGATGCCTACGTATTCCTGACACTCCACTAATATTTTGCGTGTTACATACTGCGGGCCTTCAAGGTGAGCTGCGTTTCCACCTGACTCCGAAGACTTGTCATGAAGTAACTGGGTAGGAACGCACCCACGTTTCAGTTAGGTGCATAGGGATGGTGCAGGAAACCTTAGGTGCGTTCTGCCTTGTGGATACCTAATAGCTTGAAATTCCCATATGCTGAAATGCTACTGCAGGCTGCTAATACCTTCAGGTGGTCTTCTAGGAAAAAAAGATATCCTGTAACTTACCTTTATATAAGCTTTATGTAAGGCAGAATGAAGTTTATTCCAACCGCGTGATGCACGGCTCTTGGCTCTCTTAATTGCATGGCTGTCATCTGTCAAGGACATGGAGTCACAGCACAGTGTGATTTCTTCTGGATGCATCAACACTCTCCCTTAGCTGGCATTCACCCCTCATGTAGGGAGGCCACCAGGGAAGCCTCCAGGACCAGAAGAGTTGCCTTTCTGTAATATCTGTCCTTGCAAACTCATGCAGAATTGGCTCCCTGGTAACTTGATTGAAATTTCTCTCTAAAAAGGTCTGGTTTTACTGGATTGGGTGCGTTCTCCGCCATGTGAGTGCGTTCTCCACCATGTGGATACGTCTGGGAAACATATGCCGGGAGCCTCACGGGGTTGACGTTACAAAGGGATGCCCTGGATCCTTCCCAAAAGGTTTGGGATATCAACCAGCAGATTTGTCGGCAGTCTGAGCTTACTCAGAACGAGGTGGAGACCAAGAGCCAACCCCAGGGGTCACACGGAACACAACGGGTTTCCTGAAAAGGTCTGGCAGATATGATCCCCCGTGTCACCTCATTGATTGAGCTGAACCTCAGTGTCAGGTCCAGAAATGAATTCTTTGCCTCTGAAAATTTACCTTCCGTTCCCTGAGGCCAATTCATTCCCGATGAGCAAAGGAACTAGTTTGTGCAATTTGGTAGAGGTTCGTGGCATGCAAGAGTTTACTAAAGGCTTTGGGTGTTGCGTATGCGGGCAGACATAATGTTGGTCCAGGATTTAAGATCAGAGTTTATAAACTGGATTTTTACCAACCCCCTATGTTTAGATCTGTTCACAATCTTTCATAATCTTAAATGAGATGTTTGCCCCATCTAAATCTAAATTTAAAAGATAATTGATTTAATCTCTAAAAGCTGTGTGAAAGTTGTTTTTTTTTTTTTTTTTTTTTTTAATTGCAGTGCGAGTGGCACTCAAATCATATTACAAATCTGGGTGTATCCTGGATGTCACAAATTGTGATATGTATTGAGAGTGAAAGCCTTTTTTAGGACTGAAATGAGATTCTTGTGACAGCAAGTTTATATGGTGTTACCCATGATGCATCATTGGAACAGTATTTAAATCTTATGTCTTTGCTCTTTAAGTCCTGCATTTGAGCAGTACTGGCGCTCTCTATGGTTTTGGGTGTGATACTTGTTATGTTTTTCAAGGAACACCTTCCAGGGTCAGTTATGCAAACATCTCCAGGTGGGCACATAGTCTTTTGCACGTGGGTCTGAGCAAAACCCGTCGTGCCAGACACCTGTAATCTGTGGTGACGTCTCCCTGCTATCGTAGAGCCCTGGAATGGTTTGGGTTGGAAGGGACCTTGAAGATCATCCATTTCCACCCCCCCTGCCCCGGGCAGGGCCACCTCCCCCCAGCCCAGGTTGCTCCCAGCCCTGTCCAACCTGGCCTTGAGCACCTCCAGGGATGGGGCAGCCACAGCTTCTCTGAGCGTTCTCTTCTCTATTAAATTTGTTTGAGCTGAGTGAGGGGGTAGTGACTGGTCAGAATAAAAGGTGCAGTGAACAGAGGGGTATCTACCGGGTCTCTTAGCTGGCGTACGTTTTGTCCCCAGGCTCATGCAGTAAGAATATTCCAAAAAGGAAATAAATTAGTATGTGTTTCTCCGTTATTTCTGTTTAGAGAGGTTTTGGAGTGCCTGCCGGGATGCGGTAGCAAGAGAAAGCGGCCATCTGACTGGGCTGTGGCTGTCGCTGTCTGAAGATCGTGTAGAAGCAGAAGTCATTTAGGCAGAGATTTATCCGAATGCCCATAATCAACGGCCTTAGAAGCGATGGCTATGGAGTGTTGTAGCAGAAAGTGGGCAGCCCTACCCTCCCAGTGTGCAGAATCACTGGAAATAAGAATGTCTTTCCTAACCACGGTCTCGGAAAGCCTGTGCCGGTCCTTTCCAGAAGGCTCTCAATATATTCTGGCAGTACATTGCAGATTCCTGTGCTCTTCTAAGCTCCTGCAGCTGTGAAAATCTGCAAATCGGGAGCAGCAGGGCAGAGCAACAATCCTTGTACTTGAGCAGAATCCTGATAAGACTTAGATTTTAATTTTCCCCCAAAGTTCTGTTGTTGCTGTCTTGTTGAAATGTGTACGTAAAGGGAAAACTGGTAAGAAGAAAATGATTACTGCAGCATGGGACCAAAATACAGCTCAATATTTACTTCAGTGGAATTCTCTGGTTTGTAAGGCAGAAAAACCTTAGGGCTTTTTTTCCATCACTTAAAAATTCTGGTTATGTCCCTTTGTAATTCACATCAGAGTACATGCTTTGTGTGGCTGAAATTACTTGCATTTAAAAAAATCCCATTCTTCTTAGTTGAAAGTGATATACAGCTATACTACTGATACTACCATTATATAGATGACGCCTAAATTTTTTTAAGTGCTTTCACAAGTGAGATGCTGTAAACAACCCATAGTGGAATTGTATACCAGGATTTATTTAAGAACCAACTAGACTAGAGTTTTTCCCCTGCTTGAGTATCTCACGCTCTCACTCCCGTTGTCCCATTCGCCTCTTTCTCCCCAACAGTAGGTCACAATTTCCCAGCGCAGGGATGCTGCTGGCCCAGGATGGTTGACCAGAACGTTGTACTGGTTCCTGGGCTGCTTGTACTTACCCAACTGGGACACTGTAAGCCAAGGACCCCCGGTGACCATAACAGTCGTCTCCATCCAGCTGGCTGGTCTCCTAGGTCTTCTCCCACTTCCACCATCTTTCCTCTGGTCAGGATCGGCACCACCTTCTCTCCAGTCTCCTTTCTTCTTGTCCTCTTTTTCTTTCCACCGCCCCAAGGTGCCAGACTTCCCGATCTCAGCAGCCAGTGTGCAGGAGCACAACGCGTGATCAGCATCCTAATTTGTGGTTCTGCCTTACGTCTCTGAAAATGGGAAGGATCGGGGCGTGCCACTTTCATACCGGCTGTTATAAACATTTCCAGTTAGACTGTACTTGTTGGAGTGGGCAAATAGCAGACTTCTGCTTGACAGGTCAAAAAGCCAACGTCTGACGTTGAGCCCTCCTACACATGTACACCCAATTATCTGCCAATTCTTCGTGTTCTCACTTGGAGTTGGAAGGGTTTTTTTTGCCTATGAGGGGTGCTGATAATCCGAAGAGATCTGCAGTGACACCTCCCGCAGACTGACCCCGTCCCATGGGGTTTGCCGCATCCCTGCCCTGGATGGAGCTGGGTGGTGTGTGGGGTCAGCAGAGGGGAAAGGACCTCCGAAAGTTCCTTTGAGCTTTGGCCCAAAGGTGGAATGAGGTTTTAAAAGTAGGTGGTGATATCAGGCTTTTAATAACTGCATATGAAGGATTAAGAAAATCTTTGCCCCCATTAACGGACTACGCAGAAATTAATTCCCATCAGTAATCTCATTGATAACGTGTTCTGTAACCGTCTTGTCTTGAAGCTCTGAAGCACTTTAGTGAAGGACTACAAACATTCACACACCTCTGGCCTGGAAAGTACAGCTAAGATAGTTCAGAGTATTCTCAAACTATAATTTCAAGATTTTTTTTTTTGTTCTTTTACCGTGTTAAGCTGTAGTTGATGAAGCAAAGAAACTTTTACCTATTTTGAAAGAATAATCAAAACAACCAAACCTATTTTTTTTCTAGTCTTGTAAATATGAAAACGTGCTTGAAAGTAAAACGTTGGGGATTCTCTTTTCATATTTCGTGAGAAATATGGATATTTAATAAAACACTGGTTGTATGGCAATATTTTTCATTGAACGAGAGGAAGCAATCTTCATTTATCTCAGATGCAGTCTTTATATGACACAGTCGTGCTTTGTGACTTTTAGAACTGCACACGCTCGTGTGTTTGACAATGGGCAGTTAAAAATGCTTTGTTGCATCAGAAAGATAGCTGATGTCCAAAGAATTGTGAGCGTCTAAGATCTTCGCTGCTATTTTTGGCAGTCAGTACTTTATTAGGAATCTCCTATTTACTCATAAGCTTTTTTTTTTTTTTTTTTTTTTTTTTTTTTCTTTTTAAACCGCTGCACTATCACACACCTCCTGAATTCTAAATGTCGAGAAAAAGATACTCTTACAGGAAGAGCTCGTACAAGTAGGTTGTGTTAAAGAGAATTAGTATTCTGGTGGTATCCCCAGTGACAGCTGAAGTGAACCCAGTCAAATGATTTCAGGCGTAAAGCTGTGCTCGTTGCAGCTTGTCTATGAATTTAGGCACTAAGAAATGGTAGGTAAGGGGTAGGAACGGCTGCTTCTGAATTTTTATATATCGGGCATTGGAGGGTGATGTATTTGAATAAACGGGCATGAAAAATGAGTAAAAAATTATTTATTTTAACAGTGATCCAGAATTTGTCCAAATTATGCTCAGGGCGGTGTTCACCGACTGAAAGGCTGAGGCCGAACTTGCGTTGTCTCCTACCTTTATTGACACGAGTGAAAGAACTTAAATATTTTTCCGTGGAATTTCTATTCCATAAATAAATTAATTACTAAATCACTATAGTACAGAAACGTGTTGCTGATGTTTCTTTCTCTTCATTAATGCTAGATATAAAACCGGTGCTATATTTTCAGTGTGCCCATCATAGCTCACCATTTCCAAAGGCGGTTGAAGAGACACGAATATGATCATGAGTAATGTCTATACGCATCATGACTCTTCACCTCTGTGTATGTGGCACAATAAAACAACTACCATGACTAGGCAAATTCCTGAATACAAAATAAACCTCAAAATAATCCCCAAGTTTGCTGATTACGACTTTGTCCTTCCTCGTTGCCATTATCTGCGGTGGTCCCTAAGTGAGCACAAATATTTATGAACCCTTTGGAAGGTTTATTTTGGTGTGAGGGATTGTTTTGTTTTGCTTTCCTACAGATTTCATTGCACGATGCCACGTGTCAGAGCAGGGAACAGCCACATTCAGGGAAACCTGTAGCGTTAGAGTATCTGGATTTATTACCTGATATTCTCCAAAGCTTCTTTAAAGCTCTATTCCCATTAAAAAAAAAAAAAAAACCAAACACTTGTTGTGGAAGTATTATGATGCCAAATATATATGTGTATATATACACACAGAGTTGATGCTGTGAATGAAACTGAAGCAACTGGTGTCGAGTAGCAAAATATTGTGGCTTCATTGGACCCCGTTCTCTGTTTCTGGGTATTTAGGGAGAGCTTAATCCCATTGTTGCCCTGAGGTTTCTTTTCAACCTGAAAAACTTCTGGAAGGAGATGACCCTGAGTCGTGAGTGTGCAATATGGGGTTCCAGTTAATGGAAGGGGCACTTCAGCATTCACCAGGCATTCTATCGGCATGAAAAGATTCAAGAAGAATTGGCTGTTGTAACTCTGATCTGTATCACGTGAGTTTAGGTAGAAATGAATGGGGCAGGAAACAAAGGAGTTTGACCCGAACCGGATGGCTTTGGGAGCAAAAAAGGTTTCGAAATCCTCAGACTAAAATAGTCCAAAATATTACAGTGTTCCTACAGTTGAGGAAATACGTAGAGGTTTTTTCTGACTGCTCAGGAGCTCTTTTCTTAAGTCCTGCTGCGTATTTGCTGTAGAGCAGGTAGTATTGTAGGTTATTATGCTGGAGCGTGTCCAGAGGAGAGCCACGAGGATGATGCGAGGGCTGGAGCACCTCTCCTATGAGGAGAGGCTGAGAGAGTTGGGGCTGTTCAGCCTGGAGAAGAGAAGGCTCCGGGGAGATCTTCTTGCGGCCTTCCAGTCCCTAAAGGGGGCCTACAGGAGAGCTGGGGAAGGACTCTTTACTGGGGCATGTAGTGATAGGAGGAGGGGAAATGGCTTTAAACTGGAAGAGGGCAGGTTCAGATTGAACATGAGGAAGAAGTTTTTCCCTGTGAGGGTGGTGCGGCACTGGCCCAGGTTGCCCAGAGAGGCTGTTGAGGCCCCATCCCTGGAGGTGTTCAAGGCCAGGCTGGAGGTGGCCTTGGGCAACCTGGTCTGGTGGGAGGTGTCCCTGCCTATGGCAGGGGGGTTGGAACTCGATGATCTTCAAGGTCCTTTCCAACCTAAACCATTCTATGATTCTATGATTATATTTTACAGAGTGAAACCTGAAGTCTTCAGCCTCAGGAAATGTACATATCATAACTTCCTTTCATGTATTCCTCCTTCTTTTAATACCCTGAAGTACAAATCCATACTGTTTATGTACTAGTGTGGTTCTGACAGAGTTCCGAACCTCCTAGGAAGATCAGGAGACCCCTGAGTTGAGTCTGTCACCAACTTGCAAAAACCCAGCCTGTGCTTTTCCTTCCTCTGGAAGGGTTCTGTTTCTTCCTCTTCTATTAAAACAATAGATGCTGAAGTTTGTTCCTCATTCAGCTTTTTTCAATGCATTTTTTTTCATTATTCTGCCAGCAGATTTCCTAGTAAAAATGAGAGTACAGCTGGAAAAGAATTCTCCTTTGTATTGGAGCCTTTTTCTAGGTTGCAGCTGTAGAGAGAGCTTAATAAAGCGCTCTTCCATTGGACCATTTCCTCAGACTGTGCAAGTGAAATTTTCTGCACTCTGTGACCTTCTGAAAATTCCCCTGGAAATAATTGTAGGATCCAGATCTCGCCTTGCATTTAATGTGGTTTTTTTTTTTTTTTTTGCGAACAAAGCTCTTGCTAAAATTGCAGTTGTTGCATCGTGGGTTTTTCAGGAGACATTAGAGGCTACACCACCTTTGATAGCCTCTGTTGGAATATGCCTACCTTGGGCAAATAAAGTAATGATGATTTATTCATTTATTTATTTATTACACCAGCTCAGCGTGCTTAGAAGGCCACTGTGAGGACCTCTTTCAGTTCTGATAGGCAAGATATGGATAAGATTTGGAGACTGGAATAAACTAAATTTACCGATATTATCAGAAAACAACCTGGGTTTTATCTGTGTTACCTCACTGGATACAATAGATTAATACTGCTATTAAAGACTACAGAAATTAGCAGCATACCGTCCGGGAGTGAAGATGGATGCTTGACTCGTTCAGTTGATACCTCTCATCTCATCTTAGGGGCCTCTAGTGCAGAAAGAGAGCATTGACACAGCCAGGACCAGGTGTCAGGAGGCTCTTCTTTTATGACACTTCAGCTATGGAGAACACAAGAGCTTTCCACTCTCTGGTCCTCTTCAAAGCGCTTTCAAGGCTTTCAGATACAGAATCGTAGAATCACAGAATTGCTGAGGTTGGAAGGGACCTTTAAGATCTTCAAATCCAACCATTACCCTACCCTGACAAAACCACTGCTAAACCATGTCCCCAAGTACCACATCTACTCTTTTCTTAAGCACCTTCAGGGATGGTGAATCCACCACCATATGGTGCACCAACCACATGGAGGAATATTTTGGCACCTCAAACACCATTTTGCAGTAATTGTAGGGAAAACTTTGAGGAAATGATTTTGTTTGTTTGTTTGTTTTATTGTAGCAATGACTTACGAGTAAAGAATAACAGAAGAGCAATGCCCTTTTAAGCATTAGCTTAATTCGGAAGAAATTACATTCCTGCAGAACATTCTTTATCATTTTAAAATCAGGGAAGGTGTATTGCTGTTATGTTTTGAACTGTGCTGTAGAATCATTTATTTAACTGCTTTGGCTGTGTGTCTATAAGCATCTGAAAATATAAGATTATTAATATGAAAATAATTTCCTGAATTTCAAGGAGTATGGTTTTGATTAGGGTAGTTACCCCAAATATTGTATTTTATTGTTCACTTGTAAGATCTCGGACACCCAATTTTTCCCACCAGTAATGTCCTCAATTAGCAGATGTAGAAATGCTGGCAACTGAAAGTACTTGCATAATGTTTTAAACCTGAAAACTTCGGTGACTCATTTACTCTTAGTAAATGACTAGTGATGAAATGATGTTGTATCAAGTGGGAGAACAAACTAGGTGTTGTCTCCGCAGTTTGCTTTTATCTTCCTGATGTATTTTTCGGGCTACACAAGAGTTTCACATTTCAATTTGTTACTACATAGTGTGTCGGGTATGTCTTAAATTTCATAGAACTCATGAAATCATGTCACTTCTGAGTTTTTTTCAGCAGTAAGAGGTAGGACAGAGAATGTGACCAGGGCTTTTTAAGTTACTTTCATATTTAACAAGAAAGAAGGAACTATAATAAATAATGTTAATACGTTATTTATAGTCTGGTGATAGACCTATATCCAGATCCAGGCTCTCAACCACATACGTACTTGGGGACAAATGTAATTTTTGGGTCTTCCTTTCTGCTGACTGCTTTTTTTCCTTGAAGATTTGTTTTTCACAAGTATTCCTGGTTTATTCCAAGAAGCTTCTCCACCTTTGGAGACTTTTCCTCTCTTCTTTTAACTTCTTGAATTGGAAATAAGCAAAGAGGCCATACCGTTGTTGGCTGCTAGATGAGTAGATGAGAATCACGGCTATTAGATGAGAATGTACTGAAAAGCTAACCCATATAAATTCTTTTTAAAGCAAAGTAACGGAATCTTCACTGGCAAGGGGTTTCATGATTAACCTACCAGAAAGTTGATAGAAGTGCGCTGGGTATGACTGGTTTCTCTGTGATGGTGGGAAGGGGCCTCCATGGCTCTTGGAGGCCTTTTCTTTCTCATTTTGTGTCATATGATAGAAACTAAATAATCACATCTCAGATATGCTCTACTCAGTATAGATGTTGTGGACAACTCTGCTGTTCCGTTCTGGGTTTAAACCAAAAAAAAAAAAAGAAAAAAGGGAGTGTGTGGGGCGGGTGGAATTCAGCACGCATTACTCCTTCTATACTTGCCTCGAGACATTTAGGAGAAGGTTACAACTTGGTGCCGTCAGTAAGCTAGCACTGGAAACTACCCATATACCGTGCTAGCTTGGTAGGTCACTGTGGTTCATTTAATTGCACGAGAAGAGGAAAACGCTGGCACAAAATCTACACAGGTTGGGAAGGGCCAGGAGCCTCTCTGCTTCGATAGCTGCTGTGGCTGCGAAAGGGGTGGAAAAACCAAACCAAAACCCAAAAACCCCAACCTTCTACCCTTCTGCAGCTCTGTAGGCCACGTTATGACCCACAGAACTGTTTTGAGCAGTAAGATGTTAAATCTGTTGGAAAAGCAGAAAATTAAAGAAAAAGATCTTCAGATCTACAGTTTGATAAAATGGTGCTGTAAAGACTGAAATGAAATCGGCTTTGCGAGGCAGGGACAAGGTTGCGGCAACTACAGATCCATACAAGTTGAAATTTGAGCTAATTGCTCCATTGTAAACCCTGAAATGTCTTTAGGCCGTTATCTTTAAAATCGACATCTGCCCTACTGACCTCTCACGGATACTGAGAAAGTCAGTGTTCCACGGCTGTGGTGGAGGACATAGGTAATTAATTGCCCCAAGGCAAATAGCGTGTTAACCAGGCTAGGGGAGGCCTTTGCTTAAGATCAATAAACCCTCTGGCATTTCCTTGCCCAAGTTATCGAGAATATCACTCGATTTCTCTCAACCCTCTCCCTGTTATTTAAGAGCACCGTATATTTGAGGTCAGAGCCGGATATCCTGTCAAACAGCCCGCTTGTCCCGGCGAGCTTCCCCCTTGGCTGGGGAGTCCATCGCACGGCCCCACTTTTAGTTCCTCCTCGGGGCTTCGACATTTGCCATGCAAATAAGGCAAATAAAATAAGCCCATAATCGATAAGCCAAACAAATCTTACGATGAATAACATTTCTCATAAACCCCTTTCTTTGTAGGAGGAAAAAAAAAAACCCTAAAATTATGGAGGTGGGCTCTCATTCAGTTTCCTTTCTCGCTAACTTGTACAAGACTTTGTGCTCTCTTTAAAATCTGGTACGGGCTATTCCGGATTCACGTGCCGATGGCGCGTCTCGCACTCAGCTGAACTCCGCAATCATCTGACTTTGCAGTCATCAAGCACGCAGGTATTTTGTGGAAGAAATCGGTAGAAATCCTATAAGGAGCTGTCTCAGACTCCAACCAATACACGGAGATCATACTAAGAGAAAATTTGGTGGAATTTTGCTAAAGCTTTAGGATCAGACCATTGGCTGAAGACCACCTAATGCTCAGCCAAGGAAGCGCATCGTTTCGTCTTGAATATGCCAAATGCTGTCGTCAAGAAAACACTCAGCCCTTAATGGTCTTCCCTGTTCAGCTTAGGAAGAGCAAAAATTGTTGCTATCTTTAGAAGAAATATACTGTTTTATTTAACACTGTCCTTCATAAACAGAAAAGAATAATGCCTGTCCTTTTGATGTCTTCAGAACAAAATTTAAGACTCTATCGCATTTCTGGCTGCCAAATAGGTCCCGGAAGATTACATTCTTTGCAAACTTCCAAGACAGCTGCATTTCTGAAAGATGCTGCCAGAGGAGACTCTGTCTTTAAACAAGTACCAAGCCAGAAGGAATAGCATAAATGACACGAGCACGTCATTTCCCCACAAGCAGAGGATCCTGTTCGCATCACTGTGTTATACTCGCTTTATGAATTCGTCTTTTCACTTAAAAGCTGCTCAGTAAATTGTTCCTTAGAGATACCTTCAGGTATGTTATATATATATATATTTTTTTTTTTTTGTAAGATACAGAAAAATTATTTTATTCATTGTTTTGTGCTGAGAGACACATTTATTTTCTGAATAAAGGGAATGATGTTCTTACATATAATTGTTAGGTTTTTTTAACTAATAGAATCTGCTTGGATGAAATATCCAAACCTTTAAAGATAAGACTCCCAAACACAGACCGCACGTGGCTGTGAAGTCAGCGTGTGCTGATGAACGTACCTTTTGAGAACTATGAATTAGTTACCTTGTTGACTCAAAATATATTTCCCCATTACTCTCTCAAGTTGTCGCTGACAGCCAAAACTGTAATTTAGAAATATCATTCTCATGAAAGTTGTTAGGCCACTATTTACAAAAATAGTTTTTGACTTCTGGCACATAGAATTCTTAAGGCTACCGAAGATGTTTGTCAGTGCTCTATCAGGAAATGACCACGCGTAAGAGCTCACTTTGTCTCAGTGCTTTATTTAAAGCTGATAATTTAAGATCAGGCAGTTCTTCGTCTGCTGACATTCAGATTAAACACAAACCTTTAACTCCTCTCATATAATCTGTAACTAACAGCTCCCTGAGAGGATGAAATTCAGCTACCTGAATTTATTTACAATGGTTTTGTGATGGGCTATATGTATGTTACTTTTTCTCATTATAAATTACACCCAAACAAGTTTGGGTTTGGGTTGTGTTTTTGTTTTTTTTTTTTAAAAAAACATTTGGAGAATGGAAATTTAATTGTAAGTTACTGCTTGTGAATTTCATATCTATTTCTTTCTGATGCTGAATTTTATTTTATTTTTTTTCTTCTTCTTCCTCTCTAGGCTTTCTTTTGTCCTGTTGGGTCAGATCACACACTTCTTGTTAAAATTATTTTAGGGACGTGGTTTAGTGGTGGGTTTGGCAGTGTTAGGTTGATGGTTGGACTTGATGGTCTTAAAATCATTCTATGATTCTATGAAAAGGGGGAACGGCGAACTTAAGTAGGGACCTAAGTAAATGAGAGTGTGTATGAGAATGACTAGTAAATTCTCCTAAGTTCTCTGGACGTTTTTATTCAGTTTTCAAATACTTATTATTTGTGGGTCATCTAGAACTTTTGAAAGGTTAACATGCATCGAAACAGGTGTTATCCCTTTCCTGCTGCTGATTCTCCTAATACTTTCATGCCTAAGGACTGGTTTTGGAATTTTTGAGAATTTCACAACTTAAAATATATGATTATTTAGAGAACTTTTCTGAATTAAGATTTTCAAAGATTCCTTACAACTTATCTCACACTAATCTCCGGTAACGTGCTGCTCACTTGGGGTAAATCTATCAGAATAGACAAGGCAGCCTGTATGGCTAATTACCAGAACACAACAAATAATTCAAAATAGTCAACAACAAACAGTCAAAACTTCTTTGCGTACATATTTTTATATTTTTAGCTTCACTACACAATACTTTTTTTTATTTTTTTTTTTACGGGAGGTTTTGTACCAGCTTTTTGCCATCAAACTCGTTTGTTACAAAGTACGTGGACCAATTTTTCCTCCCCAAAGAGATTAATGAACTCACGATTCAGTTCTGACTGAATCGTTCCTCGATATAGGAGTGAAAAGGCGCTGGTGCTCGCTGTTTGGAAGTGGTGGGAAAGAAGGACCTCAAATCTCTTTCTCTGCAAATTTTTTTCAAATGTATGGTTTATGAATGTTGGGGGGTTTATTTCGCTTTGGCTGGGTTCTACGTGATTCTCTGTCTTCCAAAGATAAATTATCGACAGCAGTTTTGACCTGTGCTTCACTGGGAACAAAGGCCTTGGCAACTGGCCATCGCAACAGATTTTTCTGGGTGACATGCGTATTCTCTGCTGGTCTTGCCAAAGCCTGCCCTTTCAGATAGCTTCCTTTTCAAGAGCAGGTGTTCATTTATTCCACATCATTCTGCAACCTTGGCAGAGGAGATAAAATTCAGAGCTAGTGGAAAAAAAGAGCTCGTTGAACTGGCTCTGTAGAAAAAAATCCCAACGTTTGGAGCTTGAAGTAGAAAATCCAGAAAGAGGAAGAAAGGTGGGAAGTCACGATGTAGCTGGGTGGGAACAGGGAAGGATGGGGAGTTATACCTCATTGACTTGTTTGGATCCTGCACTTTTCAAAGGAATCTGATAATAATTTGCCTACACAATTATTTATTGCTTGAGTAATTTATGTACTGATTGGGTTTTTTTGCACAGGAATCTTAAAGTATTTACAAAAGCCACTTTGTAACCATTCTTCCATCCTTAGTGACACTGAAAAATAGTTGCTGTTTAATTGCAATAGTCTTATTCTTTGTTAAAATAAATCTTATTATCTCTTCTTTTCTTTTACTTTGAATATCTTGACTTGATCAACATTGTTTTAATCACATGTAATGTAAACCATCAAAATTTGTCAGTATTGCAGGGCATGTAGTGATGGGACGAGGGGGAATGGCTTCAAACTGGAAGAGGGGAGATTTAGATGAGATATGAGGATGAAATTCTCTCCTGTGCGGGCGGTGAGCCCCTGGCGCAGGGTGCCCCGAGAAGCTGTGGCTGCCCCATCCCTGGAGGTGTTCAAGGCCAGGTTGGATGGGGCTTGGAACAACCTGCGCTGGGGGGAGGTGTCCCTGCCCAGGGCAGGGGGTTGGGACTGGGTGATCTTCAAGGTCCCTTCCAACCTAAACCACTCTATGGGTCTACAAGGTCTGATAGCAAAACTGTGCTTGAGAACTCAATGTGTACTAAAAAACCCCATACCAATAGGGAAAATATTGTCAGCCTGTGCAATTCCATGGATATTGTGCACTTGAGGGAGGTAAATATTTGATGAGCTTCATACTGTAGTAAACTATTTTTCATTGACTTTGATTGCCACCATCTCTGTTCCCTTGCTTACAAAATAGTAGATTTGGTTTATCTGTAAAGTATTCCTTCACCTTTTCATAAGCCATCTCAAATGAAACCAACTGCAGCAAACATTTTGTCTCATGCAGTTCTTACGCAGTTCATTTACACTGGCCAAGGGATAAATAATGTTTAAAACCCGCTTATCAGGCTTCCGTCAGAAGAAAAAAAAAAAAAAAAAAAAGATTGTAGGTTATTAAGCCTGCTGAGAGAGAAAATAAGCTTGTTATAAAAGCTACGGTATATGTGCATAAAATCAAATTCAATTTGAGCCACCTATCTGGCCCACCTACTCTGTGCACTGAAGACCTTCCGTGATGATTCAGAATCTTCTTTTCACAATGATACAAGAACTAAGTCGATATATCCAGAGGACCTATTGTAAATTGATGGTACTTTTAAAGGGAGGAAGAAATAAGGAGTTAAAATCTGATTGCAGCTCTTGGTGACACCTCTGATCTTGCTTCGCTTGTAAAAAAATCCTTCTCTCTTCTCATCACCATGAGAAATAACATAGGCCAACGACCAAGTGGGTTCTTCAGGTGCTTGTGCTGCTCTGCGATGACACAACTGCTTTGCTGACCACCCCTAAACTTACTGCCGTGTATATCTGTAGGGTTTGGAATTCCAGGAACGACTGTGATACAGTAATTTCCAATTGTGAACTGGAGCTGCAAATGCTTTATTAGTCTCACTGTTTGGGACACATCGAATGGGCGCTCTTAGAAGATCCGAGCAGGCAACAGGCTCTCTACTCTCCAGGGTCTGGGACTCCAGAAATTTTGTTATCAAAGCAAAAGTCAAGTTCACAAAAGCATGAAAAATTAGCTATAGTTTGTGAGAACTAAATGTCCGCCTTCTGAAATATTCACGTCTCTACTTTGAATGTAACCGCGAGGCAGTTCTCTGCCGTACTTTTGAGCAGAAATTCCAGTCTGAAATGACAGAAGGAACTTTATAGAGAAAATTTTATCAAAACAAATATGTTCCTGCAAAATATTTTATTCCCATGGAACTAGCCTCTTTGGAATTAATTTTTTAAGCAAAAAAATACTGATCAACCTAGCTCTTACTGAAGCGAAAAATCAGTTATTTTTAGGTTATCAGCAAGCCTGTAAGCTTGTCTTTAAAGGTTCAAGACAAAAACGTGTAGTTACAGTTATCAGCATCATGCTAACACTGACATCGCAGTGACATGCTTTTTCTCCTACATTCTGCGATCTTTTTTTCTTGATCTGAGAAGCAGAAGCAAAAGGTGCTGAGTTATTACGTGTTTTGGAGTGACTTCATTTGCCTTAGCGCGCTGTAGCTTAATGCTGCGTAATTGAAAAAAAAATGTAATTGTTAAAGCACTGGGATATCACAGCGTGAAGGTGTGCGTGTGGACGATGCAGGGGATGGAATAGTGTGGGAAAAAGCCATTCCTAGTAAGTACTCAGAATATGAAAATTGTATTTTGAGATGAAAGAGGACTAAAGGATCTGTATTGAGACCTGAGTAACCTGATTGAATTTCATTAGTGGCCTTGGCACAAAATTTTTTTCAGGGAGTAGCGTGGAATTAAGTTTTAAATATTCTAGCAAGGTTTGGTACAACATATATTAAAAGTATATGTATTCTTTAGTATTGGGAATATCTTTTCTGAGTCTTCCTTTCCATGATTTTTCCTGCGTTCTGTTTGCTTGTTTAGACTTTTTTCCTTCCTGCGTCTAAAGCAGGACATACAGGCTCATGAGGTCTTAAGCACAGGGCTTAATTAAAAAAAAAAAAAAAAAAAAAAAAAGGCAGCCTAAGGGGTTTCATAAAATTTAAGTTACGTTGTCTTGGTTGTGTCCACCACGTGGCCCTCTCATGTAAGTGGGGTTGTTTTTCCCTGCGCCCTGCCTGCCCCTTACTTTCTTCACAGCCCTTTAACTTTCTTTCCGTAGTCCGTTGCTTCAGATTATACGTAATCCACGGGAAACGCTTGTGCGGGGAGGGGGGGGTGAGCAGGGACACGGGAGAAGCTGGGCGCTGCACGTCCAGTTCTGAGGGCTGTAGAGAGGAATGAAGGCATCCAGCTGAAAAACATCTGGGCTTGGGAGGAGGTAAAGAGCTCTGCTGGGACAGCTGCCCAGCGTCAGTCGGAGAGCGGTAGTTCTATCTTTGTTCCACTGCAGCGTTGACGAGAAATCCTGCTTTTTGGTGATTTGGGGATGTTTTTTGGTTCGTTTTTTTTTTGGGTTTTTTTTTTGTTTTTTTTTTTCATAGCATAAATCATGAAGGCGCATGTGTGTATTTGCATTTTAATAGCAAAAATCAGGGCGACCTATCTACCCCGTGGTTTCTCTTTTAGGATCTTTTTTAAGGTAATCTTATCTGCAAGTGTGTTCCTACAGTTGTATAAAGTACTGGAGTTTCAGAATCAAAGTGAACATTACTGGAGATTTAAAAACTAATCCAGATTATGCAGCTCCGCGAGACTTTCAGTACCGTACATCTCTTTCTTACCTTCAGTTATCACACAAATGCCTGCGGCGAAAACACAGCGCAGTGAACGACAGGAGTATAGATTTGGAAATGCAAACTGCAGAATAGAAATAGGTTCTGACATTTTAACTGATGTTGACAAGAGGTAAATTCATATTTAGTGGCCAATGTCGCTGCAAGTTTGTTTTTCCTTTACTGAGACAATGACATTGTGTGGTTTTTACTGGAAGATTCTTAAAACTGCGGGTTTTTTTCTACACAAGAGAGCTCGCAGCACATTAACTTTTCATATTTCCTTTGCTTAATATTTCAAACCTGTTAAAGACAGAATTTATTTTTAATCATTATTTTAAATATCAATAATAATAATGGTTCTGCAATTTCAACACTGTTCTCAAAATTGTGAAAGTTAACTTTGTGTTTGTTCCAGTTGGTGTCGTCGTTTCGCTGATCTTATTTTTACGTAACGTTTGGTCATTGTTTTACTGATCTTAATTTTAGGTAACTTCTGCATTCGTACTTGTCTTGTCTTTGTAACACAGAAATAGTAGTCCTCTCATGAGGACCTGTAACGTGCTGTCGATGACCTTTAAAATATCCAGTCTCTGCTGGAGAGTAGTCAGCTGGAGATTTTCTTTATCCCTCACAAAAGACATTCCTACAGGTCTCCAGAACACAAACCAGAAATAATATCTATTAGCCTTTTTTTTTTTTTTTTTTTTTGTGCAATCGGGAGAATAAAACTTGAGTATATGCTTCTAATGAGGAATTATAATCCTTCTCACCTACTTTTTTTTTGCAAAGAAGAGTAAAATTTTGTCTGGGAAGAAGTTAACTGGAACATATTCGGTATTTTTTTTGAGGCCCATCTGGTGTTGGGCACCAGTGTAATGGCCGTGAGAAGCCTTTCAGGCTGGGAACCCCTTAGGGTGACAGCATACACTGCGCCACAAATAAACGTCGTACCAGGCAACGCAGTGGCTGTTTACTCTGATGAAAACTGCATATGGAGCAGAACATGAACAAACGGGTTTGGTGATACTGGGTTTTTTTGTTTGTGTTTTTTTAATTTAATCATAGAATCATAGAATGGTTTAGACTGGAAAGGACCTTGAAGAACATCGAGTTCCAACCCCCCTGCCATAGGCAGGGACACCTCCCACCACACCAGGTTGCCCAAGGACACCTCCAGCCTGGCCTTGAACACCTCCAGGGATGGGGCCTCAACAGCCTCTCTGGGCAACCTGGGCCAGTGCCGCACCACCCTCACAGGGAAAAACTTCTTCCGGATGTTCCATCTGCACCTGCCCTCTTCCAGTTTGAAGCCGTTCCCCCTCGTCCTGTCACTACATGCCCCAGTACTTCCCCAGCTCTCACCGTCTATCCTCACCGTAGGTGTGGGGGAGCGGGCAGCATCTAGAAAATGAGCCGTCTGCTTTTTTTAGCGTTGTTTTGAGGCCCGTGAGTCAGCACGGTTCTTCAGAAGCCTGTGGTAGGAGTCGTTGAAGCTGTAGTAAGGTTTAAAATAAATAAATAAATAAACAAATAAACCCCAACAAAAATCCCACAAAAAAAAAAAAAGCCAAAACAACCTTCCATCAGCAGAGCTGCAAACTGGTGCATGCTGAAACACCATCTGCTCTCCAAGGGAATGGATTTTTACTAGAATGCGGTACTTTTGGCTGAAGATGCGCCCCGCCGCGTGTTTTGCAGGTTTCCTTTGTTGCGCTCGCCCTACCGTGTGAGAGACTTTCTGAGCGCTTAAGCTTATTTATTAAATGTTCGTTGAGAGGATCTGAAATGTATACTCGCTGTCTGAAGGTATGCCGAAGTTTTGGAAGGATTCCTAGGTTCCCTGTCGTCATCATCCAAAGTATTGTATTGACCTGTTCGTGTCTTTTTAGAGTGGTTTTCCTCAGAAGATGCTATTTGGGAAAAGAGGAGTCTTTTAAGGTCATTCAGATGAGCTCGTATAAACATGATTGCCATTTGTGCAGTTTTCTCTCATTAGAGGAGACATACTTGCAGATTCACTAGGTCGTTGGGTTTTTTTTTTACCTGGCTTACTGGAAGTTGCTGGCAAATCGCATTGCCAACCTCTGTTCTGTTGCGCTTTCCTGACCTGCGGAAAAAGCTGATTTGGTTTGAGGCCCTGACGAGACTCATGCCGGTTGGCCCTGTGTTGCTGACCCCCTCTTGTCAGCGTTTCAGGCGTATGAAATTTAAACTTTTGGCCAATGTAAGCAGACTAACCTGTCTGTTAATTTAGTACTAAATATTTAGAAAAAAAGTGGAAGTCTTCTATCCTGACGGCATATACACGTTTCTGTATGTTGTGTTTGGCAATTTATGGAAACTGGGGATTTTTTTCTTTGCTTATCTCTCCAAGAAGAACTTCCCTTTGATGGGCGATTTATTCTCATAAAGCTGTGCAACTACTCACGCGATGCAAATTGCTTTTTACTATATACATGTCATTTTTCCATGGCTCAGAGTCCGGACCCAGGCCAACTTCCAAAAAAATCCAGTTGTGAGTTCACTGGTTCTAATAACGGGTTTCTGGAGGCGATTTGTGGGAGCGGAGGTAACGTTGGGCCACTTTCCTTCCGTATCTCGTGGAGCGGCAGCATTGTAATTCTCCGATTTCAGGAATGGGGTTCTTTCTCCTTTTGCGCACATCGGCCTTCCTCTGAGACTCTTTTTACAAACACGCATCGACAAAGTTATTTTTATATTCCGAATTGACAGCCTTTAAAGCGTTTATACAGTTAGTCTGTTGTGTTGCAGGAGAAGCATCTGTACTCTTAAAAATTACTAGCAGATGATCATAGAATCATAGAATGGTTTAGGTTGGAAAGGACCTTGAAGATCATGGAGTTCCAACCCCCCTGCCATGGGCAGGGACACCTCCCACCACACCAGGTTGCCCAAGGCCACCTCCAGCCTGGCCTTGAACACCTCCAGGGATGGGGCCTCAACACCCTCTCTGGGCAACCTGGGCCAGTGCCGCACCACCCTCACAGGGAAAAACTTCTTCCTAATGTTCCATCTGAACCTGCCCTCTTCCAGTTTAAAGCCATTCCCCCTCGGCCTATCGCTACACGCCCCAGTAAAAAGTCCCTCCCCAGCTCTCCTGTAGGCCCCCTTTAGGGACTGGAAGGCCACAATAAGATCTTGATGCCTTAAAAAAGAAAAAAAAATACTGTCCAAGTGTCCGTTTCATCTGCACTGCCTTGGGTGTTGTATTATTTTCACTGAAAGGGTTATTAAACATTGGAATAAGCTGCCCAGAGAGGTGGTGGATTCACCATCCCTGGAGGTGTTTAAGAAAAGGGTAGATGAGGTGCTTAGGGACATGGTTTAGGAGTGGTGGTGTTTTTATCAGGGTCGGTTAATGGTTGGACTTGATGATCTTAAAGGTCCCTTCCAACCTCACTGATTCTATGATTCTATGATTCTATGATTACCTGGTTTCTTGTTGGCTTAAGGGCTCTCTCAGTTTCTGCTTTGGGCATTGAAATCCTCCTCAAAGGTCTCTGTAAATAGTGTGAGATTTTGACTTCAGGCTCTTCAATAGTCTGTGAAGCTGCGTCCGCTCGTGGTGCTCTGAATTTTCAGGTTTCCAAGTCTGATGATTAAATTCGGGTAGTGTTTCTCGTGCGGCAAAGCAAGTAAGTTTTGTTTTAGTCTACAGATCTTTGGCTATGCAAGTCTTCTCCCGGAGTGTAAGGTTGAAATAAAAGTAAGCGAAGGCACATGAGAAATCACGTCACTTTAAAAGAAAGATGTTTCTCCTATGTTTGTCTACCAGCTCGGCATGGAAGCGAGTCTGCTTGAAGTCTTTTGGGTGTTATATTTAAGGTAACCTCGTAGCGTTAACGTACCCGGTGAATGCCCTGCTGCCTCCCTGACCGCGCGTCCTGCGCCCGCCCTGGGATTTGCCCCCCAGGAGCCGTCCTCGCTGCTCACGAAGCAGCTCTGCTGGCAGCGTTCAGCGGGTGCTGTGAGCAGCGCAAGGGAATCGTTTACCCCAAATTGATTTGTATTTTTTCTCCGTCGCCTCTTTGCGTGAATTCTGCTAGGGCGGGAAGCGGATGAAATCCCCGGGGGCAGCTGACTTCTTGTTCCCTGGGCTAGTGGCTGTAACCCAGCCTGATTGCAATTAATTCCGTGATTGAAAAGCAATTGGCAAAAACCTTTCTGAGATTGCGCCTGACGTACTGATACGCTCCCTGAATTAAAACGGAATGGAATATCAGATGGTATTTTTTATGAGAATGCGGTGGGCTGACTAACAGGGATCTGAGCATAATTTTGAAAATTTCCCCTGGTATTTATCTGCAGCATGTGGAATTAGAGTCAATTATGACAGATACAATAGCAGTTAGAGCGCTTTTCATAGTGCTCCCTGCTGATGTTTGCCTGCAGCATACAAAGCTCTGGAATCTTCACGTAGAGAAGAGATCATTGGCTTTGGAGAGAACTTTCCTGAGTTCTGCGCTCAGGCACTGTTAGATTTGGCTGTGTGTATTGAAAAAGACTAAAGGGTTTGTCTTTAGTAAACGAGGGAAACAGCATTATCAATCCGTACCAACAGTGTTGCGATCTGATCAGCGCCCTAGGGATAATTCAGATATATTTTGGATAATTCAAATGTTTTTTATCGTAACATTTTGTGGATGGGTTGTTTGCAGTTTACTCAGGTTTCGCATGTCTTGGCAAACAGAGGCTGTTGTAACTTTCTGTGTTGGATCACACCCTGTGCATAAAATGGAAATTCTCAAACCAACTGATTCAGAAAACGTAAATAGAAAACTTGCGTCCTGGTTTCTGTTGTCTTCTACGACATCTGGGTGCAAACTCTCATCAAAATGTGAATGCCATGAACTGGAGTTTTTCTCTTACGCAATCAGTTGATCTTCAGCTGGTTGGTATGCTCTCCGTGGTGTTGACATCTAATCAGAACAGCCAGAAAATTAAATATTTTGGTCTATTTCATTTCACGTATATTAAGGATTTGGTCTACAAAACAGTGCTCTCCCAAACCCTTGAGTACCTAAACAGCCCTATATGATCTTTAGGGCTCTCAGTTGTTTTTTCTGTGTTGCACGTTCAGAGAAGAGTGCGTGTGTTGCACGCACAGAAAAAGCTTGTTTGGGAGCCAGCGGATATATATAATTACCAATGAAAAGTTCCGTACTCTCCAAGTACCCCCAGGCAGAGCAGGTAACGCGAGAGGCAAAGTAGCGAGGTTATCTTCATCTCGATGCCTTGTTTAGAAGTCGTCAGAGAAAATCAGCAATGGTTAATTACATAATGAACCAGAGTCTGTGCCTGTCTGGTTTTCTCAATGTCTTAAAATACAAGGAGCATGAGTTGGGCACTCGTAAACAACTTTTCTATTCTGAAGCAGCTGAAGTTTTGAAATCTCAGTCTCTTACAAATTGTTAATTCAGAGAAATCACTTGCCTTTATCCAAAACTTCTCTGTGTGTATTTTATTTTAATTTTGGCTTTAAATCTCCTTTAGTATAAAAACGATTTAAAAAGAAAAATAGCTTAAATTCAAACATCCATTTGAAAATGATAAAACATCTTAAAAAAACAAACAAAAATCTGAACCATCTGTGAACATCGTAATTTCCCTTCCAACAGATTGGTTTTAATGAACAACATTTTCTGGAATGGTTGGGGCGGGGCGGGGGGGTGAAAGCGTTGCTCAAAATACCTCTTAGGGAAGTCAAAATTCCTTCTCGCCAGACTGTACAGCTCTGTGCAGCTCCTCCACTGCCTCAAAAAGAAGTCCAGTGGCAGTCAAAAGAGTTGGATTCTCTACTTAGTTTGTATGGGTGATAGTAGGTCAAGAAAGTGGCCGATTCTCCCGTTTTCAAAATTTTACCTATATTGCAGTTGTGGGTAGTCCCACTTATGGCCTCTTCCCACGTGGCAGCTGTTGAGTGGGACACAGCTTTGTCCTCCTACATGAGGCAGGGGTTTCCCGCGCGACGGTGGGTGAAGGCGCGTGCCTGGGGTAACGGCGGCACAACGGCACGCGTGAGCTCCCGGGCGGCAGGACTCAACCTTTGCGTTCCCAAAGCTAAACAGAATTGTCACGGACATAAAAAACTGATACAGTAGAAAAGATAAATTTTCCTGTTGTTTGGGGTTTTTTTGTTTGTTTTTATTTTTTTAATTTAATCATAGGATCATAGAATGGTTTGGGTTGGAAGGGACCTTGAAGATCATCGAGTTCCAACCCCTCCCACCAGACCAGGTTGCCCAAGGCCACCTCCAGCCTGGCCTTGGACATCTCCAGGGATGGGGCCTCAACAACCTCTCTGGGCAACCTGGGCCAGTGCCGCACCACCCTCACAGGGAAAAACTTCTTCCTCATGTTCCATCTGAACCTGCCCTCTTCCAGTTTGAAGCCATTCCCCCTTGTAACCTAAATTAAGTTATAGAAATACTTATAGAATAAGTATGGTATGGATACTTACAGACAGATACATATCTTTTATGTTGACAATATTTTTTTTCTTCAAATGTGTTTGTTTTGATTTTTTTTGTCTCAAATCTTTCTGTCTGCTGACCTTTTTGCTCTTCTATTCTTTTTTTTTTTTTTTTTTTTATTTCCCGGGAGTAAAATATATCCCTCTTAGCACAGTGTTACAGTAAAGAGACTGTACAGGAGCTCAATAAGACTTCCTGAGACCGTGACCTTTTTTAAACACTAAAAGGCTTACTTCTGGAGATAACTGTGCTAACCTAATTAAATTAGTGCGCAAAGGCTGCAATGGATTAATTTTGACAGCTTGAAGTTTTAAAAAAATAGTGCTTTACAACTATTGTGAATTTAATTTCAGTTTAAAAATTTGTTTTCTTCTCCTCTACAAAAATAAGAAAAAAGAAAGAAAAAAGTGTTGGTTTTTTTTTTTTAATAAAGTTAGGCATAATGGTAAGCTGCTTTATCAAGTAGGAGCTAATGCCACTCAGTTCATGTTTACTGAATGAGTAAGGAGACTTATAAATTGAAGATAATAAAATGAAAATAAATCCAATATTCACCAAGTAGTATTTGACCATAGTCACCATGGGACTTATAACAGCAATGTTAAGTAAAAATCACTGCTGTAAAAAAGACGAATGTCCGTTATTTGTACGGTAATAACAACTATGTGTTCCTAAAGCAGCCGCTGTTCACCGTCTGTAGCGACCTTGCTTTCAATCACCAGTATATTTGATAAGATAATACATTACATTAGAAAGCTTTTAAGCTCAAACCTTTTGAGAGTATGAGAAAAAGCATCCGTGTCTCAAAGACAGACTCGCACGCTACCTGGAATTTTTCTTCGGTTAACCGCAATGAAATAACTACAAATCTTTTAAATAAGGCAAATGCAATATAGATCTTGCATGTTAGAAATAGAATTTGAAAGACACTGTTGTCACTGCCAAAGTCCTGATAATTTTGTGAATTTTTCTTTTGAACTTGTTTTCTTATGTCCACGGTTTCTTTCTAAGTATGATATACCGGCTCCGTGATTTTTGCTTTGTTTTCTTTGATTTCTTTTCCTGGAACCGCTTCAGTGAAATAATTTACAGGAAGGTGGATATTTCTGGCTGTGAAATGCGAGGTTAGAGAGCGTCCCATCACAGCGGCGTAACTGAGAAGAACTACGGAGCTCTCCCGCTGGAGAGCAAAGCAGCAGAGCAGGAGATACGTGATAAGCGAGGGGTAGTCGCAATGGATCGTGGCTTCTGGGCGATGCTTTCTCATTTCAGGATTGGCCTGTCTTTTTCTGTCTCACCTATCATGGTTCCTTTCCTTGGTATTTGGAAAAAAGAATAAAAGTTGTAATAATAAATTATTCCAAAGCCAATGTAAACCGGACTCCACTACTGCAGGCGTTTCCCGCTTCAAAGACAGAGAAGGGCGTTGGAAGATTCAGCTGGTGGAGGACGAGGTTGGTTCTACTCAGGCTGTCAGTACACTGCTGAATTTCATGACCTCTTGGCATTTCATATTTTGAGCAAATCACCTGGAGATGATACGTTTCATTCGGAATAATCTGAAATCTGGAAATTAATACTTGATTTCTTTCTAAACAGCTATTCAGCCGTAAGTTAACGCAGTTTTTGGTAAGGGTTAGGTTGGGTAGGAGGTATGTTGGCTCCTTGTAGTTTACCTTGCTCAGCCTCATCATCAATGATTAAAAAAAAAAAAATTTGTAAATGTCTGTCACTATTGGGATAAAAATGTTAAATGACAGCTTTACTTTTTTTTTTTTTTTTCAACGTTTCCCACTTTTTATTACCTTTGCTATTTCACAGATCTTTTCTTGCTTTTTCGTGTGCCTGTCTTAAAAGTAGTTCCCTAACCTGAGATTTCTGGGAGGACGAAAAAGCCCGCGATGCATAAGAATTGTATCTCGTGTTCTGTGCTCTTGCAGAACCCTTTACAGTGTTACCTATTATCGTCTCATCCGTCAATTTATCTTAGCTAAGAAAATAAGTCTTTCTTCTAGCTCAAAAGGTTCCAGAAAGCACAGAATTAGGAGAACATTCTAATTTTGTGCAGCAATCATCCTTCCAAAAAATTAAAATTTCTTTCACTGAAGCAAGACATAGTGGGGGAAAAAAAAAAAAAACTACAAAAGGGGAAAGGGGTGGGAAATCTAAAGAGAAAAGATTTAAGATTTATTAGTGACTTTTAGCATCCTATCCGAGTTTTGAGTAAACTATAAACTGTAATAAAAATAATTGTACTTAAGTACCTTTCAGGTGAGCCTTTGTGAAACTAGAAAGCAAATGGGCTTTCATGGCAAAGCAGCAGTTGAGTTAAGAGTAATATGAAACATGATTTGAGAGTCTGCGTTCGTGAAATGGAATTTTCTTGTCTGCCTATCATATATTAGTTGTAAATGTCTTTTAGTATTTGAATATACAAGTATAAATGATTTTTCCACTTCAGGTAGAGAGTGAAAATGAAATGCATGCTCGATGCAGATTGGTCTTGCACTACGTTCTAATCTGTCTGGTTGAGAGTCATTTTCCTTTATACAGTTATTCATTCCTTTACTCTAAAAAATGTCACTTCCCTGAATACTTGCTGAGCGTTCCGTTCCTGCTGGAGTCAGCAATAAACGCTGTTTAGCTCTAGTGGGAGATGGCTTAGGTTTTGAATATATGGTCTTTCGGAAGCCGATAGAAGTTGGCTACTACAGGTGTTTCTGTTCAAAAGAAATAAATAACTTAACGTGAGATCTTGGCAGAATGAAAGTTAATGACTCAGTTCCAGGAAAAAAAAATCAACTTGATATCATTGAGATTATTAGGCTTGAGAAAATACGCAGCGTACTGGTCCACAGAGACTTTGCTTATGTCCTGTATCTTTAAAGTTGTTGTCAATGAAAGAAGGGAAGGTGTAGAGTTGCACTGGCTGAGTAAATGATGCCTTTAAATTGTTTATTCTAAGTTCATTCACAAACACTTCTGTTTCTGTTTTATTTATGTCTGCAAAAGTGCTTATTGATAGATTCATAGGTTTGTTGTTTTTAAATGGATTTAAGGGGTTAATTACTATACAGAGAAGTCTAAATGGGACACTTTATGTGCATATGTATAACACTTTATATATTTTGAAAAATATAGAAGATGGCATTCATTAGTCTCGGGGAGCGATCTTCCTCATAAAGATTATTCAGATCATCCTGAACGATAATGACTATCTGCCCCATCATCATCTATTTCTTCACCTGTTTTTCTTTCTGAGGTGTTGAAGTGACAGTCATCTATGAGGTTATCTAATGCTTCCCTTGAAAGATTATGGGTTTATTTCCAGGTGGAAATACTCAGAATATTCAAAATTTCAGACTGAAGCTTTCTCCAATTCTTTTTTCTGCTACTTTAGTTGAAGTTATTCTCCCCTTTTGGGTAATAAATACAGACGACAACCTGTCCGTGTGTCTGCTTCCTTGAGGAGTGTCTCAGTGCCTTGGAGAGGGGCGCTGGAATTGGAGAGAAGACGGATGGGGAGAGAAGAGGGAGCCCACGCTGCGTTCCCACTGCTCATCCCCCAGAGCGCTCTCGCCCGGCTGTGAAGAGAACGGGGAGATTATCTGCTTTGATTGTTTCTCAGGCAAATAGGTGTTCAGGGGCAGAAGAGCAGCCAGGATGAAGGCAGCCTGAGGGCAAAGGGAGAGGACGAAGTCAGGGAGGCTTTTGAGGTAGGAGTGATGTAAAACAGGAGGGCATGGGGTCAGAAGTTGCATACGATGTCGAATAGAGAGCAAGGGCTCCGTAATGCCATATAAAAGAAAGTTTTAATCGCTACTATATCCAAGCAGGCAGGATTTTTGAGTTCTAGACCCTGCAGACCCCATCCGCTTCAGTGGTGGGCAGATTTGTAAGGCAAAAGAAATCATTTAAGGCAGCTGAATATTTGGGATTCTATTCGTCTGCTTCTTGCCACGATGTCCTGCACAGCTGCTGGAAAATTTCCTGAGATCGAAGGATTCACAACTTACCTCTAATTGTATTTTTTGCTATTTCTGAGTGTTAAGTACACACAACTGGGAATGACAACAGTAAAGCGTCTTTTGGTTATGTAAAGAGCCGTATAAAAGTAAGTATTCTGAGAAATCACAGAATCACACAGAATCACAGAATTATCAGAGTTGGAAGGGACCTCTAGAGATCATCTAGTCCAACTCCCCTGCTAAAGCAGGATTGCCCGGAGCACATTACTCAGGACTGAGTAATGAGTAAATGAGTGTAATGATAATGAGTATGAGTAATGAGTAAATCATGTTAGTGTTCTTCTGAGTACCAAACTGAAGTCACTTGGCAGCTGACCTGGTTGTTCCTCTGTTCCGCCACCTGAAAAGAGGAGGATGCCACCTTCTCTAAAATGAGGACGTTTAAAACGGTAAATACCTTTCAAGTATGTAAAAGGTTTGTGGAACATTCCAGTTAAACAGATGAGCGCGCAGAAAATTCATGGAGGGCTGTTCTCTGAGTTTGCAAGATTTGGATAATGCACTAAAAAAAAGAAAAAAGCTGTGGCTTAAAGCCCAGTGTAACTCGGTCTGTTGGTGAACGAGGAGAAACCTCCTGCAGAGTTACCTTTCAGTACGTGCTTCGTAGTAGTTTTCCGTTTGGGAGAAATAGCTCTGTTCAAGGCTGAGGGGAAGGACTGAGGGATTGGCTCTATGAACTCGAGGGGAGAGGGCTGGAAAGGATACTTATTTTCTAGTTTTATGATCCATGGCATTGTCATTTGCTTTGTAATGAGAATACCAAAAGTTGCAAAGAACTGCTGTTGTTACAAACCCTTATTGCTTCCAGCAGATCAAAAACATAATTATAAACATCTGTTATCGTTTCAGTCATCATCTGTGCATTATTGATACATATACCGCATTTATATCCCATTTATTAACAATAAGGAGTTGTCAATTTATGTAACGTACAAATCTTAGCTACATGATATCACAGAATCACGGAGTTTCAGAGTTGGAAGGGACCTCTAGAGACCATCCAGCCCCACTCCCCTGCCAGAGCAGGATTGCCCGGAGCACATCCCTCAGGACTGCATCCAGGCAGGTCCTGAAAATCTCCAGGGAAGGGGACTCCCCCCCCTCCCTGGGCAGCCTGTGCCAGTGCTCTGTCACCCAAACCGTAAAGAAGTGTTTCTGTGTATTTGAACGGAACTTCCTATGTTCTAACTTGTGTCCGTTGCCCCTCGTCCTGTCCCTGGGAACCATTGAGAAGAGCCTGGCTCCATCCTCCTTCAGCCCACCCTTTAGATACTTGTACGCCATAATAAGGTCTCCCCTCAGCCTTCTCTTCTCCAGGCTAAAGAGTCCCAGCGCTCTCAGCCTTTCCTCATAAGGGAGATGCTCCAAGCCCTTAATCATCTTAGTTGCCCTTCGCTGGACTCGCTCCAGCAGTTCCCTGTCCCTCTTGAGCTGGGGAGCCCAAAACTGGACACAGTATTCCAGTTGTGGCCTCACCAGTGCAGAGTAGAGGGGGAGAATGACCTCCCTCGACCTACTGGCCACACTCTTCCCTATGCAGCCCAGGATTCCATTGGCCTTTTTGGCAACAAGGGCACATT
The DNA here is from genome assembly GCF_965231255.1 of Vanellus vanellus. NCBI lineage: Eukaryota > Metazoa > Chordata > Aves > Charadriiformes > Charadriidae > Vanellus > Vanellus vanellus. The sequence continues at coordinate 83,496,739 of NC_138909.1, forward strand.
GCTGGGCCATGGATAATTTACTGTCTACAGTATATATATAGAGCACATAAAATGGGCACACCGTGTGAATTAATTGACCAAATTCTTCTCTTTTTTTTTTGTATCACGTGTATGCAGCTCGTTTGTTTCGTTCCTGGCCCTTTGGCTTTAGAGTGATTGTGAAGCTGACCAATGATGTCTGTGTTAAATCAGCCAGCGGGTTTTTTTTGAAGATTACAAAGATTGACTGCGTGATGCCTGGCTGGTCTGTGTTGCAGGCAGCGACTGCTCCGTGTCAGCAACTTTAATACTTATTAACTGCTAGATTAAGATTTGTCTCATTAAACAGCAATAAACCTAATGTACCGAAGAGTCTATAACAGCTCATCACAATGTGGTTTTCTGTGCATTGGCATAGTCATGGATGTCCCACAAATACGAGTATTCGTTTGGGTTTGTAGTTTCTCTCAAAGGTGTGAATGTGTAAGTTTTTGCATGCAAAAACATAAAATTTTTAATTAACACTTTGTCCGGAAAAGTGGCATTAGTTTACGCTGCAAGCTGTAACAGCACCTGTAAAAAAGAATCTTCTCAAGCATGTACAGATCCCCCTTCCAAGTTTTTGGTTAATAATGTCTTCTGCTCTCACCACAGACATTACCCTCTTGGACACCGATAATCAAAGGCAGCACGGGCATTTATAAATATCGCTTATTTAAAGTTGTTTGTTTTTTTGGTTTTTTTTTGGTTTTTTTTTAAAACAAATGTGAAACAATGAAGGTGTGATGTGTACTGGTATCTAAAATGTGGAAAGAAAAGTCCAAGTCACGTTGTGTCCACTTGTATAGCACAGCCAGCTCCGGTCCGTTCTTACCAGGGTTTGCAGCTACTTCTACAATGCCACTGTCCAACAATTTCGGCTTAAGGAACAGCAGCGAAGATGGTGGCTGTAGGGGACAAAAGGGCAAGGAGATGGAAAGTGTTTTCTAAGGGGCTTGACGCACCAAACAGTAAAAAAATTCAAAGAAAAAAGAGAAAGATATTGGCCTACAACCATTCCTAAACTACTGCTGCCTCCTCTCAGTTATATTAGCAGAAGTTAAATCTTTTCATAGATATTTACCCAAGAAAACAATGAATTCAGGTGAAAGGTGAGGCTGTGCCGTTTGGAAATAATTCTGGTGTGCTGTTGCCTCGTTCTGGCTATCTGCCTCGTATTCTGTACGTTGTATTGGCGTTACGGTGTTAATTTGACTTTAAGTTGATGAGACAAGCCCCACGTTTGCAGTCGAGCACCTGCTCAGTACCTCACTAAAGGGAGCCTCGTGTAGGTACCTAAATAGTAACTGAGCCCATTTCTGTGACAACTGGGAGATGCGCAGCCAGGAGCTTCTGCTTAAATTAGCTCTTTGGTGGAATCACGCTTGGCAGGGCTGGGAACGGTGACACTGATGCCTTAAAGGAAGCATACAGCATGCAGGATGAACGTTCACCTGTCCATCAAAGAAGAAAAATAAAGCGATGAAAAGAAAGGCCTATTTCCCGTCTGACTGGCGAAGAGAACGAGGCATTTTGCTTTAAATGAGTAGCTCCAGTCAATCCAAGATAGCTTCCCTGTGTTGTTGAGTTATGGAGTAGGAAAGAGACGCGGAGCAGCTCTTTGGGATGTTGTGCAACCTCTGCCAAAGCTTGGAACGTACCTTCACCACGGGAAATCCAGACCTTTGATCATGACTGGCGATGAGAGGGTACTGCCGAGGCACTCATTCTCTGCTGTCGCAGCAGCTTAGCTCAGCAATCTGTCCACGGGGGCTGATCAGGTGGATGGCCTCACGGAGCTCCTTGGAAATGTGTGACATCTAGCAAGTCTCATCATTCGGTAGAAACTTACCCGGGTTCAAGAAATGCTTTGGCAGAATACTTTGGTGCGCAGAGGAAGCCAAGAAGCTGTTGGATCATTGATAAAAGAGTGCAGCCCACTCTGGCAGAATATGAATTTTTGTACTCCCGCCGTTGAGTATTGCTGAAGTACGACCAGTGAAAGACGGGATGAAATTATTGTAGGCGCTAGTTAATTCAGATTTACTTTTTTAGACACATTCAACAGATAAATTTTTCACTTCGTTCTGTTCCACGCTGGGCATTCCAACAGAAGTACATCGAATGTCTATTTATCCATAGCCAGCTGTGTTTCAGGAAAAGAGGCTGTAGGCTGTAGGTAGCCTTTTTTTTTTTTTTCTCTCCAGATTTCAGAGGAAGGATGGAGCAAAACTGAATCTTGTTTATCTGTGGGATAATTAACTACATCCATGTGACTCCTAATCTAGGACAGAAAGAGAGGACCTCCTCTCGCTTGCTGTTTAAGTTGCCGTGCTATGGGCTTTGAGAATTAAACCCGTGTTTATTTATGTTAGATGCCTTTAAACTTAGTTGAAAACTTATTTTGAATATAATTTAGCTCAGATAGAAAACACGTCTTTGATTTGGCTTCAAAAGTTTATTATACCAGGTGATATATAACACAGAAATTATAGATCTCTGCCAGGTGGCTTTGCTAAATATAGTTGTTTGAAGCGCTCGGTGTTTTTCTATTGGAGGTTTCTTCAAATAATATTTCTTCTCTTTGGCTAAGTGGCATATTTCATATTACTACCGCTGTGCATTAAAACTGTAAATTATTTGGAACCCATTTAAGCAATCCATTTGAGATTTAACTATCTTGAATGTAACTGAAGAAATGTGTTCAGTGCATATGATAAAAACGCAAATCTAAACTATATTTCTGATATAGAAGGCACCGTGATGGATTATTAGTGAACTTGCTGAATTAACATTTTTCTCCAGCGAATGCAGTTTTTTAAACATTACCATTTGAACTGGCGTTTTGAGTGCTCAGTAAAAACAAGGGATGGTTCTGGATGAAATTATAGCTAATTTATAAACAGTGTAGAAAAATTACAAATTCTTTTGCCCTTGTTCAGGTTTAATTGTTATTGTTATCTCTTACTCAGAACAAGAGAATGTCAATATGAACAAGGGAGGGAGGTATTTTGTGTCATGTACTACATTGTGTCACAATGCCATGTAATCTACAGATCCCCATAAGTGAATAGGAAGAACTTCACAGTTTGTATATACACTGAGAAAAAAAATAAGGCATTTGTAAATGAATTTGTAAAGCAGGTCTTTGAAGGGCACAGTAGTTTTCCCATTGAAAAAAAATGTTTATCTGGTGCTGCTACAAGGAGGTTTTGCAAAACTGGAAGAAAAAACCCCTTGGATTCCATGAGACGTATGAATTCATATTGGACTACTGACCTAAGCTGGTCTTAGAATTCTAAAATTCCTAACTAAAATTTCTCAAAGAATTGACTTAAATTAGTTTAGAAAAAGGCTTTTTACAACAATGTATCTGTAAGCCTGTACTTTCCTAGTACAAGTGCAGAACAATCTCATATTGATATAGGATAAAGAAGCAACTTATTATTTCAATTTTATTTCTGTGAGCCTACTAAGAAAAAAAAAAGGCTAGTTAGAATTGAGCTGAGCTAAGTTAGGTTGCTTACGTTTTGACCAGTCTACTCCTTTTCATATCTCACTCTTACTGCTTCAACTTCAACTATTTCGGCATTGAGCCGCATAAGAAAACATCAGCTCTTAAAGATGGCAATAAAATTGTGCATCTTTTGTCAGTAAAGGATTCCTCGCGTACACATTCAGTTTGTGCAGTCTCTTAAGGCTCCTTTTTGAGACTACTATATTATAATTATGTTATTTTTCTTTATCGTTTTTGTTTTGAAACATCTTTTAAGGATTTAAAGATTTTTGTAAATTAAATTTTAATTTAAATTTTTTTTGCTAAAAGTTCTGTATCTAACCCGAAGACACAATGTAGTAGTAAAAAAGATGGAAAATTGTGGATTTTTATGCTGCAATATTAATCATTAACATTGTTGGCCCGTAGGGGTGGCCTATCTATGTGGGGACTATCCAAGTCCATGGTGAGATCATCCCAATATCATTCAAAGCATTTACATCATGTTCTTTTAATGACTGAATCTTTCTATAAGTTAGAGAATCAGAGCACAGTCAGTTGGGTTAGCTGTTGCAAAGGTAAACCTTTTGTTCCTTTTTTAGTTATTGGAAGAGTTGTGTGAAGTTATATTTCTACAGAGGGAGAATTTTGGAGGGCTGAGACCATAGAGAGCAACTTCTGGCTGCAGGTTGCTGAGATGTTCCTAGAATCCCAGGTTGGAAGGGACCTCAAGGATCATCTTGTCCAACCTTTCTTGGCACAAGCCCAGTCTAGCCAAGACGGCCCAGCACCCTCTCCAGCTGAGTCTTAAAAGTGTCCAGTGGTGGGGAATCCACCACTTCCCCGGGGAGATCATTCCAAGGGCTGATTGTTCTCAGTGTGAAAAATTGTTCTCTTGCGTCCAATTGGAATCTCTCCAGGAGTAACTTGTACCCATTACACCTCATCTTTTCTTTGTAAAAAGGGAGTCTCCATCTTCTCTGTAGCCACCCTTGAAATACTGGAACGTGGTGATAGGGTTTCCCTTAAGCCTTATTTTCTCACGGCTGAACAAACCCAGTTCTCTCAGCCTTTCCTCATACAGCAGGCTTCCCAGGCCTTGGATCATCTTGGTGGCCCTTCTCTGGACCCTCTCCAGCCTGTCCACATCTCTCTTTGTGTAGCGGGGACCAAAACTGCACACAGGTTTCCAGGTGTGGCCTGACCAGTGCTAAGTAGAGGGATAATGACTTTTTTGTCTCTGCTGGTGATGCCCTTGTTGATGCAGCCCAGCATCCTGTTGGCTTACTTTGCCGCAGCAGCACACCGTTCACTCATCTTGAGCTTGTTGTCCATGTGGACCCGTGGGTTCCTTTCCACACAGCTGTTCCCCAGCCAGGCAGATCCCAGCCTGTGCCGCACTCCTGGATTATGTTTTCCCAAGGTGCAAGACCTTACCCTTGTCCTTGCTGAACTTCATAAGGTTCTTGTTAGCCTACTCTTCCAGCCTATGCAGGTCTTCCTGCAGGGTGGCTCTCCCTTCCTAAGTGTCCACTTCACCATTCAGTTTGATGTCATCAGCAAACTTCATCAGGGTACACTTGATGCCATCATCCAGATCACTTATGAAGATATCAAACAGCTTTGGGCTCGATATCAATCCCTGGAGGACCCCAGTTGTGACAGGTTGCCAGTTTGAGAAGGAGCTATTGACCACCACCCTCTGGGTGCCGCCTGTCAGCCAGTTCCCACCCACAGCACAGACCACTTGGCTAGACCTGATGCATGGGTTTCTCTAGCAGGCCATCCTTCATATCCATCCCCTGGGTAATGAAGTTATCCTAACCAGCGCACCGAGGTGGTTTCTGGGAACATTTTTACGTAAGATAATATAAAGGCAGCCATCTGATGAAGGGATGGGTTGGCGGGAGCTGCCTTCCAGATTCAGTATAACCAGAATGTGTCCCCACTGCTTAAAGTTGTCGTTTTGGCCAGTGGGATTCTTACTGGGAAACATGCATTACAGTAATTGTAAGAATGCACAATCTTAGGTATTCCAGTTTAGTTCGAGAAATTCTGCATCGAAAGAAGCAAAAGTCTTTTTACGATCCCTCTTAGCCTCGGTCCCATCTTGAGTGCAGCAACTGATGTGATTATTAGCTGCAGAATGACTGTGAAGGCCTAAAGAAGAACATAATAGTTTTCAGTATTAGCTGATTTCTGATTAGCTAACATCCAGTCACACCAAGAAGATGATAACAAGTCAGAGTAGATGCAGTAATGATACGGAATTTAATCTGTAAGAGGAGACCTGCATGGGTTTTTTTTGTGTTTTCTTGCAATTAGTTGGCCTCTTTCCTGAAAATTCTTTTGAGATTTTTCTGTGGGCATTATTCTTGCTCTTCTACATATCATGTCGCTTATAACAGTTTAATCAAAATACTGTGATATTTACTTATTTTTCCACTGCCGTCTTAGCAGCCAGGATCTCAGAATTAATTTTCCGGTAAAAGCAAATTTTTGTTACTTAACAGGTAATTCTGTAATAGTGAACATTCTCATAGAAAGCTAATTTAAAGGAGAAGTCACCTCCTGAGCAAGACTAAGAGAGATGGTTTAGTTGTTGGTGTTTGATACAGCAAGGTGATAATGTTTTCTTCTAATTTCCAGTAGGTCTTGTATAATGCTGGGAGCAGAGTGGGGATGTGTCTCATGAACGGCCCTGGGACACAGTTAGAGGACAATCATAGAATGGTTTAGGTTGGAAAGGACCTTGAAGATCATCGAGTTCCAACCCCCCTGCCATAGGCAGGGACACCTCCCACCAGCCCAGGTTGCCCAAGGCCACCTCCAGCCTGGCCTTGAACACCTCCAGGGAGGTGGGGTGGGTGTGCAGCACTTCTGGAACAGCTTTCCAGATCACAAAGATAATCTTTGCTGATTAATTCCCAAATGTTGCTTCCCCTGATTTGCAGCTTTGTTAAGCTGCACCTCAAATGTCTTGTCTGTCTTCCATGCTTCGAGGCCTTCCAGTCCCTAAAGGGGCTCCAGGGAAGCTGGGGTAGGACTCCTTATCAGGGAGTGGAGCGATAGGATGAGGGGTAATGGTTTTAGACTGAAAGAGGGGAGATTTAGATGAGATATTAGGAAGGAATTCTCTCCTGTGTGGGTGGTGAGCCCCTGGCGCAGGGTGCCCCGAGAAGCTGTGGCTGCCCCATCCCTGGAGGGGTTCAAGGCCGGGTTGGACGGGGCTGGGAGCAACCTGGGCTGGGGGGAGGTGTCCCTGCCCAGGGCAGGGGGGACTGGATGATCTTCAAGGTCCCTTCCAACCCAAACCATTCTATGACTCTACTTGGGCAGTATCAAGGGAGCTGGATCGTTTCTGCCTGTTGCTCTGCTGTGGTGCCTTGGAGAACAGTTTCACATCAGGAAGTCCTGCTACGTGTTTAATAATTTAGGGAATTTTTGATACTAGATCTAAGTATAATTTATTGCTTTTTGTTCAGTACTATGTGTTTTGATGGATGTATTTATAAATTAAAATATTACATAAGAGTAGCTTGACTTCATGAGGTTAAGGCTAGCTTAATAAAATTCCTGACTAGATCTACGTGTTTGGTGATGGTCTGTGAAACTGTATTTGAGTTGATTGGCCATGAAAGCTGTGTGACAAGTGGTACAAATTTAGATACGATAAAATGCATGCCTAGCCAGGCGTGGAAGGCAAGGAAGCTTTTCTTATTTTGTTTCCCATTTCAAGTTTATGTAGTTCTCTTGCGTTTTACTTGGGCTCTGCTGTCCTGTCTCTTAGTAGTAAATAGAAAAATATTTAAGAAAAATAAGTTAAGAAAAAATTTAATTAAAATGTTATATGATCTTCAGAGGTGCATGTTCACATTGAAGATGTACTTATCTGTCACTAATCAGTAATGCATTGGAGATATAGTTACCTGTGATTAATCATCCTGGATGCTCTAGCTGAAAATGCGTTGTAAAGGAGGAAAAAAGCAAACCCAGAAAATCTTTCTCTATTCTCTATGTTTAATTTCTATTTATTTATTTATTTAATGTTTATTTTCTCCGTGTTAATTTTGCCTTAGAAATCTGGGCTGTTTTCTCAACAACTTATGTAAAAGACAGGAGCATAGTTGCATTCCGGAACCAGTTCTGATATCATTTGTTTAAACTTTACTTTCACAGATTTATATGGCAGGAGATGTAGCTCCTGAATCTTTTTTGTTTGTTTGTTTGTTTTCTTTTTCTTTTCTTTTCTTTTTTTTTTTTTTTTTAAGATATACTGGCCAGAAATGGAATCATGTGTTTTATTTGTCAGTTAGATGTCCTGATTTGCGCTGAGGAGAGAGAGTTCATATATTGCTAATGCGCAAACAAAGACACGATTGTGGCGGTGCAATTGGTGTGCGTAATTAGCACGTAAATCACAAGAACAATTTCGGCTTCTGCTCAAGAACTAAATCTTTTGCCTTCTTAATGTAGAGAAGAGATTGTATAAATAGACCGGGTCAACTTAACGTTTGGCTGGTGGAGTTGGAGATGATAAGTTAGAAACCTTGTACCCAAAAAGCAGCATGACCTAGAAGAGGTGTGCACAGATTTGCCTGCATAAGGAACGCTCTGCAAGCCTTGGAAAGCAGTTCATATAGCTGTATCAAGAGTATTTCTGCTATAGACAGCAATAATTGCACTCAAAGGAGCAGAGTTGGTTGTCTGTGAGACCTCTGCTGACTGTTGAGTGGGCGTTTGTGCCGCAACCTTAATGTGCGCTATTTTGAGAGCTGAATGCGGCCAGTATTTGGAGTTTTATTTTTATCCGTGTAAGATAAAATTCCTTGTCTTGTCATCGTCTATGTAACTCATTATTACATTTTCTCAGTGGAATGATTTACAATCAAATTAAATAAAAGGACCGTACGGTTCTTAGTGTTGAAAGCTACAAAGAATAGTGTTTTGGAATATTTCCTATGGTGTACGTAAAAATACATGGTCCCAGCAGATCTAGATTTTTACCTGAGGGAAAAATATTGGTAAACATAAGCAAAATAAGAACAGTAAATGCTGAATTATATAGCACAAGGTTATTGTGCAGAGGGAACTGTTGGAAAAATACCGAAACCTGTATTTGCAGGTGAAAACAAACATCAAAGGAGCGTACAATCTTTTTTTATCTTTCCTGGTAATTATTTCTGTTGGTTGTACGTTTTAACGGCCTCGTGAGGATGGTGTTCGGAGTCGGGAATGACTGCCTGTCTCGCGCAGCCGTGTACACACGTTGCACAGCTGAGTCACATTCGCCACCGGTGGGTCAATATCATGGGGCAAGTTAAAATAGCGTTTCTTTTGTTCTGTTATTAAACAGCTATTTTCCCATTCTGAACAGCTGAAAGAAATGAATCAAAGCAAATGTTACCTACAGCGCGTTACCTTCTGTGCTGTGGGAATGATGTGTGGTACCCATTTTAAAGCCTTTATCCCGATTCACTGATTTTCTTTAGTTTTGAGTTGATTTGACAACACCGAAAACTCTGGAGTTACTCGTGAAGTAAGTAGTGAGAAAGGCACTGAGCCTATGGAGGAGCTGAATAAATGAGCAAAGCCTGGAGAATACCTGATTATTTGAAAATTGCGTGTGGTTGGAAGAATTTTTTTCTAATACTTTTTCAATGAGTAAAAAGGTCTTGAATTGGTAAAATAGACTACTATTAAAAGCTTCCCTCAAAGGCTTATAAGCATGAACAGTTTTAATGGGAGAGAGGAATAGAAGAACGTTTTCTTCACACTATAAATACTTCAGTTATCTTTCAATTTTTGAAACAGTGGGGGAGGGGGGGGAAAGGGGCATTTTTTTCTGATTTTATATCTGTTATCACTATGTTGTATTATACTCTTTTTAGTCTGTTATGCTGTTGCCCCGGTGAGGCCACATCTGGAGTGCTGTGTGCAGTTCTGGGCTCCCCGGTTCAAGAAGGACAGGGATCTGCTGGAGAGGGTCCAGTGGAGGGCTACGGAGATGCTCAGGGGACTGGAGCACCTCCCTGCTGAGGAGAGGCTGAGAGCCCCGGGGCTGTTCAGCCTGGAGAAGAGAAGGCTGAGAGGGGATCTCATCAATGCTGATCAATCCCTACAGGACGGGTGGCAAGAGGACGGGGCCAGACTCCTTCCAGTGGTGCCCAGCGACAGGACAAGGGGCAACAGGCACAAACTGGAACACGGGAAATTCCATCTGAACATGAGGAAAAACTTCTTTCCTTGGAGGGTGGCAGAGCCCTGGCACAGGCTGCCCAGAGAGGTGTGGAGTCTCCTTCTCTGGAGATCTTGTGTGCCCAGGTGGCCAAGAAAGCCAACGGCATCCTGGCTTGTATTAGAAATAGCGTGGCCAGCGGAAGTAGGGAGGTGATTGTGCCCCTGTACTCAGCACTGGTGAGGCCACACAAGTACGGTGTCCAGTTTTGGGCACCTCAATACAAGAGAGATATGGAGGTGCTGGAGCGAGTGCAGAGGAGGGTAACGAAGCTGGTGAAGGGCCTCGCAGGCAAATCCTATGAAGAGCGGTTGAAGGAGCTGGGACTGTTTAGTTTGAGGAGGAGGAGGCTGAGGGGAGACCTCATCACTCTCTACAGCTATTTGAAAGGACACTGTGGAGAGGTTGGTGCTGGTCTCTTCTCACAGGTAATTAATGACAGAACAAGAGGGAATGGCTTCAAGCTCCAACAGGGTAGAGTTAGACTGAACATTAGGAAAGAATTTTTCCCAGAAAGAGTGGTGGGGCATTGGAATAGACTGCCCCATGGTGGTTGAGTCCCCATCCCTGGATGTGTTTAAGAGACGTTTAGATGTGGTGTTGGGGGATGTGGTGTAGGGGAGAACTTTGTTGAGTAGGGTAGATGGTTGGACTCGATGATCCCAAGGGTTTCTTTCAGCCTAGACAGTTCTATGGTTCTATGATTCTATCTTCAAAACCCGCCTGGATGTGTTCCTGTCCAACCTGCTCTGGGTGACCCTGCTCTGGCAGGGGGTTGGACTAGATGATCTCCAGAGGTCCCTTCCGACCCCTGCCGGTCTGTGAATCTGTAACTTTCCGGTGTTATACTGTTTCACGATAATGAAGCTCAAGTACCGGTACTGCCCCTGCATTTCTGATGCAGTTTGTGCCGTCTGAGTGTGCGCTGAGCCCCCGCTGGACCCGCTGGGTGAGGAGCAGCAGCCTCAGGAGGCAGCGCGCAGCCGGCTGCGCCCGGGTAACAACACTCACGCTACTAAACACAGCGGTTGTCGCTGGGTGAGACCTTAATGACATTTATTCGAGTTCAGACTATCGGCTATTTTTGTTCCAGTGTTGTCACTTCTTTAACTTTCTCTCTTCTACTTCGTCTGTCTCAGAAGGAGAAAAAACTTCACAAAATCTCTCCTCCGCCTCCCTGCCCCTGGCGACTGCAATATTAAGAAGCACTCTCCATTAGGTCTACCTTATTTTTTCCTCTCTGGCTTTACAGGCCCTCATACATCACTGCCGTTATCACTCTCCTGTCGTCTCTCCCCCTCTTTCTGCTTTTTCATATAATGCAGAGAGGTGTACAGCGTTACTGGTTTCCTGAGGCTTTTTCTGCTGTTATTCTGTGCTGAAAAAAAATTTTGTGATAAACTCTGATATCATGCAACTGTGTATTTCCCCACAGTCCTTGTTCAATATATATCTTTTCAATACTTATTTCTTACTTTTATGCCTTTTAGACAATAGATTATCCAGTGCAGGATCCTTTTCTAGTACTTGTGTAGGCTTTTACCACTGAGGGTAATCTTAGCAAAAAGGACTGAAGGAATTTTAAGGGATTTCCTATATTTACCTGCATGCAGAATTAGCTACTCCAAGAGCATTTATATATTTTCCTCGTCTGTTCCTAAGACTTCCCGCTGATGGAAAGCCCACAACTGCCTGAGTATACACGCCCATAGTCCAATGGTCACTGAAGAATGACACCAAGTGATGCCTGGACATCCGAAGCCCTGAGCTGCTGAACAGGGAGGCTGCCTACTGGCAGTGCCGTGGGGTGGCCTGAATTGCAGGAAGGTCACATGAATTGCAAGAAGGGGTGCTGATTGAGGAGAAGCTCAACATGAGCCGGTAATGAGCAATCACAGCCCAGAAAGCCAACCGCATCCTGGGCTGCATCAGAAGAAGTGTGGCCAGCAGGGCGAGGGAGGGCATTCTGCCCCTCTGCTCTGCTTTGGTGAGACCCCACCTGGAGGACTGCGTCCGGCTCTGGAGTCCCCAACATAGGAAAGACATGGACATGTTGGAGCAAGTCCGGAGGAAGCCATGAAGATGACCAGGGGCTGGAGCCCCTCTGCTGGGAGGACAGGCTGAGAGAGTTGGGTGTGTTCAGCCTGGGGAAGAGAAGGCTCCGAGGAGACCTTATAGCACCTTCCAGTGCCTAAAGGGGCTCCAGGAGAGCTGGGGAGGGACTCTTGATCGGGGATGGAGCTATAGGATGAGGGGGAATGGTTTTAAAATGAAAGAGGGGAGATTCAGATGAGGTATTAGGAAGAAATTTTTCACTCTGAGGGCGGTGAGCCCCTGGCGCAGGGTGCCCCGAGAAGCTGTGGCTGCCCCATCCCTGGAGGTGTTCAAGGCCAGGTTGGACGGGGCTGGGAGCAACCTGGGCTGGGGGGAGGTGTCCCTGCCCAGGGCAGAGGGGTTGGAAATAGATGATCTTCAAGGTCCCTTCCAACCCAAACAATTCTATGAGTTTACAAAGGATATATCCTTCAACCAGTGACATATGGGCTCGGAGAGGGGAAAAAAGGTGTTGGAAGGGTGGAAGGTGTTACTCCCACACAGGGGTGTGGTGGCTGCTGGAGGTGGGTCCCCTGTACAGCAGGCTACTTAGTAAGAGTTTGGCAGCAGTTTGAGTAGATGAATTTGTACATTTTACATTTAGTATTTTACAGTTGGCTGTGATATAGTAATTTATCCTTGAACAAAAGCAGTTTCAAGCTATATCTTCTTTTCTGTTTTTATACAACTAGGATACATAGTTGGGAATTACCCCAATTTTTGAAGTCTGTTTGTCTTGTGTGTGTGTCATATATTCATTAATATTTTTCTTACAGGAATTACCCAGTGGTTTAAATACTGCCTTTCATAGTACCTATATTTACAAAATACTAGTAGAGTTTTCTATCAAACTAAAATGTGTGTACATTGGAAAATGTCTTAAACTGTTCTCTTCAGAAAATGTTGTGTATAAATAGCTGCTAAACATATATGTATGACAGATTGACATTTGTTCATTAAAAGCAGAAAATGAATGTTTGAACAGACAGAGGAAATTTCTACTTTGGTTAATCAGGCTAAAGGAAATAAGAACTTACTAACTTAAAGGACGAAATACAAAATTACATGTAGAGGCTATACGCGCTTTGAGAAAAGTAGACATTCTTTCTTTAAAGAATGGCTTTTTGTGCCTTTTTTTTCCCTTCTAATATATTTCTGGCTTTCCTGTGATTTAGCATAGCCTAAAGCTTTTGGAGCACCTTAAAATGTATTGACTCACACCTGTCAAATCTTATAAATGCCAGGCACGTGAGCGCCCTCGCTGGGGAAACCGTTTGTTGGGGAACTGGGCATCGCTTAGACACTCTGATGGCTGGACAAAGTATTGGCCTTCTATAGCTCAAGAGTGATTGTCCTCTCTTAAGAAACATTGCACAGGGTAAAATATGTCAAGATTAAATTCAACTTCTATAATTGTTACTAATTCTGTGCCTTTTTAGTGGGTAGTGCTAGAGCCCCTCTCCTCTGAGGAGAGGCTGAGAGAGTTGGGGCTGTTCAGCCTGGAGAAGAGAAGGCTCCGGGGAGATCTTCTTGCGGCCTTCCAGTCCCTAAAGGGGCCTACAGGAGAGCTGGGGAAGGGCTTTTTACTGGGGCGTGTAGCGATAGGATGAGGGGGAATGGCTTTAAACTGGAAGAGGGCAGGTGCAGATTGAACATCAGGAAGAAGTTTTTCCCTGTGAGGGTGGTGTGGCACTGGCCCAGGTTGCCCAGAGAGGCTGTTGAGGCCCCATCCCTGGAGGTGTTCAAGGCCAGGCTGGAGGTGGCCTTGGGCAACCTGGTCTAGTGGGAGGTGTCCCTGCCTATGGCAGGGGGGTTGGAACTTGCTGGTCTTCAAGGTCCCTTCCAACCTAAACCATTCCATGATTCTATGATATCTTCATTTATTCTTGTGGGGTACTTGAGTGATGCATAGAGAACTGGTGGTGTGGGCAGGAGCAATTCTGGTGTCAGCACTGTGGAGATGAAAAAATGGAACAAATCTGTGGTGATGGAAGGACTTGAACTTGGATCTCTTCTTTCTGTGGTTTTCCTGTTATAGCCGATCCTCCTCAGTAGTCTGGTAGGTGAGCAACAGGAATTGTGAATATAGGTAGAATCTTGGATTGACATAGTAACCTGCTCTGAATAAAAACATGAAACTGTACAAGGAATGAACTGTTTAACATTTCTTGTTAATCAGATGGCATGTCTACATTTAATAGGTCAAGCAGCAACTGGGAAAACTCTGGGAAGTTGAATTAACCTGTGTCCTTTCACAGATTTTCTGACGTTATTGGTTGTCATACTTGACCTAATCTCTCTTTGGCCTGCAGTCTTCAATTTTCACAAGTGTTTCTCCAGAGTAAAAGCTTTCTTTTTGCTTTCTTGATGTAATATATTAACACACCACTTTCTTCTCTTGCAGGGTGCTTTGAGTGTTGCATCAAATGCCTGGGAGGTATTCCCTACGCGTCGTTGATTGCCACCATCCTGCTGTATGCTGGAGTTGCGCTGTTCTGTGGCTGTGGACATGAAGCGCTTTCAGGAACCGTCAACATTCTGCAAACCTACTTTGAGATGACAAGAGCTGCAGGAGATGTTATTGATGTCTTTACCATGTAAGTTACTAGTTTCTTTTAATTCTTTCCCGTTAAAACTGCTAAAAATTCCACAGGGGATATAAATTTGATGCAAGAAAAGGTGTAATGAAAATCATAGAAAGAATGATTTGGATGAGCTCAGCATATGAAATTTTGACGGAGCTGGTATTTTTACTATTTACAAGCAATTTGTAATACTATTTAATACCCCATAGTTATAATTTAATTTATTACTAAACATTGCTTCATATAATATTGATGAAACTGTTCCATACATGCTTGCTTTTATCCTTTTTCTCCTGCGATAATTTCTTTGCTGAAATGTGTAAAAAATACAAAGAAAAAAAACCCAACCCAAACCCCACCTCTATATTCTAAATAGATAAAGCAGTAGTGTGGAACAAGTAACAGATCAGTTCTGAGAATAACTGCAGTAACCAAGTAACTGAAGAGTTGTGCAGAACCCTGAGACTTGAAATGTCACAATTCTCTTGCCTCTGTTTTTCTCCCAAATTCATCTGTTTTGAAGTTTTCATGCTTTGCTACTCCTGAAAAAGTATTTCTGGAAGGCCTTTGGTTTGGTTTTGTTCTTCGTTTTCTGAGATATTTGAAATCCTAATTCTTATCTGACTGCTAATGGTCGTAACTAAAGCTGCAGAATCCTCTCCTCAAATTTGTAAGCCTGTTCTTTCACGGATTTTTCCTGGAGAAGTGAAGTGATTGGGTCACCCATCAAAACATTGACGTCTTATGGTGGATAGTTCCATGATAATGGCAGCTCGGTGCTTAGCAGTGGTCAAAAAGCCAATCAAGTACCAGGAACTGCTGGGAAAATCATAGAGAAACAGAGAATGTGCTTATGCCATTGTATAAATCCATCTTTAATCCATATCATTAATACTGTGTACGATATTGGTTCCCCGAAGAAGGCAAAAAAAGGATGATTAGAGAACAGAGGCTCTATGGTTAAAAATGGAGTATAGTAGAACCCTTCAATCAAGAGAGTGATTTAGAGCTGTTGGGCTAGCGGTCTGTAAATTGATGGTTATGAATAAGGTGCGCAAGGTTGGGTTGTCTTTCTCTTCCAGTACAAGAAGTTTGAGGTATCAGAGGAAACTAGTAGGCGTAGGCACCAGGTTCAGAAGGAACCAGTGATGGTTCTTCAATCGCTGTGTAGCAGACCTGTGAAGTTAGTTGCCTATTGTGGATGCCAAAAGCTTCTATGGGTTCAAGGGAAGACTGGATAATCTTGAAAGACAAATCCATTGATGGTTTCTAACAGCATACAGACTTACCCAGCTCAGGAAGTCCCAGAAGCTAGAACAGTGTTGGGGTTATCCTATCGACTTGCCTCTTCTTACTTTTTTATATTCGTTTTTTTGAGATAGGAAAATGGACAAGATAGATATTTGATCTGACCTGGTACCGCTGTTTTAATGACAGCTAGAAACAGAATCTCAAATATCATTTAACTTGTGGAGTGCTGTGTTATCAACGCCCTTTCCAAAGCTTCTCTGTCCACGAGTCAGCTCTATTGTTTGTGGAATTAGTAGCCAGAAGGGAGAATGTACCAGACAACTGTGTCACTGCTATGCCGTATCCAAATTTCTTCTTAGGACCAAGGAATGTAGAAGTTCTTGTATAATAATATATTGGGTTGGTGGGGAGTATGTGACTTCTGCTTTGCCTTTTTTGGCTTGTCATTTAGAATAATGGGTCCGACTTGACTCGGCGGCTAAGGTTCATTGTTATCCTGAATGAGAGATCAGTCATTTTATTAGGCTCTAACTTATTTTATTAGTCCCTAGGAAGCCATTAGCGCAGAACAGCCACAAATCGATGCTTTCTCTTCACAGCAAGTTTTCCAGCTTCCCTCGGTCAAATACTTAAGTGAAAATATCAGTCAGGAGCCATAGTTCAAATGCATATAATTCAGTGGAGATGATTAAGGAACTGTAAAGGTGATTTTTTTCTTCTTGGCATTTGATTGTTCAGCTAAGCTAGTAGCTTTTTGGTTTTGTTTTGGTTTTTTTTTTTATTGTTTACTTAAAAGTGTACTCAACCCAATTCTTTCCTTGGCAGACCTACTGGAATTGAAATTTCAATTTATTCAGTTATGAAAGATGTCTCTAAAGTTATGTCTTCAAGGGAGGAGGGGCAAATATTTTGACTAAAAGCAAATGAGCCATTGCTTTTAACTGGGTAAACTGTGTGATTCTCAAAGAAATTTGCACACATTAATTTTCTACCGGCTGAAGTAGATATTACTCTGCTTTTTAAAATAATTTTGTAAGGAGAAGAAATACTTAATATTTTGTCGCAACTATCGATTAGCAGTTGGTGGTACAAAAGCCTTATTGTAATTACATTGCTTTGAAAGGCCAAAAAGCAAAAAGAAAAATTACAATGGTTGAAACAAACAGTGCAGCGCCTACATTCTTAAAACTATACATATTGAAATGGAAACAAAACCTAGTTGTTGCTCTGATTAGAAATAGTAAAAATAAATCTAGTCATGTGCCCTACTAAATTATACTTTTTTAATAGCATTTAAGACCTTTTGGCTCTTAATGCTGGTAGTGGTGTGAAGTGGCTCAGGCTGACCTGGAGTCTGCCCCTCTGTGACAAATGTGTCAGGCAGATGCTGCAGCGGAGCGAAGCGTGCGAGATGCTGGTTAATCACCCTTATGGTTTCTGTCTATATTTTTATTAGCAGAGTGGATTTCAAATGTCATTCAGAATAAAAATCAATCCCTACCTGAGAGCTACTTATGCGGGTGGTAAGAGATGAGGGGTTTTTTTAACTGTGCCCGCAACGCTGTTTGTTCTGAGCTCAAATAACACAACTCACAAGGCACCCTGCGTCTTTTATCTTTGTCAATGCAGCTGCTCGTTGCAATTTAAAAGAAGCAGCGGACCCCTGTAGAGAAATGAGGGCATCAACAAGATCTGAAACACTCTTTAAGTGCCTAAAATAAAAGCCAAAGTACCTAAATCCAACAAAGCCGTTCGGTGGCAATGTCCTGGGGGCATCAAGTGACTGTCCCTGCCTGCCCTCTTGAATTTCTTCAGGCTGACACAGGTAAAACAGATACCCTAAACTCTTGAACAAAACTTAAGTAAATCAAATGTATTCAAATTCAAGAGAACGCATACTGTACAAATCGGTATTCCTCATGGAGAGATCATGTCCTCAAAAATCACAAAGCTGGGTAAAGCAGCCTCTTCTCTTTCTACGCAGTCGTTTCTGATTCCCTGAAACTTTAATAAATTGGGTGGTTATAAAAAACATTTGGAATTATCAATCAGTGACCTTTTCATTGGGACAAATGGGTAATGACACTGTGTTCTGAATCATTTTTGTGAAACTTTGTTCCCTCCAGTCCCAGACTTCTTCACTATCAACTTCATCACTGCTCTGACAGTAGCTGCTTCCCATCCCCCTCACCCCCCTCAAGTGAAAAAATGCCTCTTTGGCCATGTAAAGGACACAAGTCATAAACTGTTGTCTGGGGTGTGGATTCCTTCAGTGGATGTAGAGTAGTTATTTTATTTCCTTGCAATTCAAAGGGATGCTAAAAAAAAATAAATACGGTGGTTTAAATTATTCTGCAAACTGCCTTTATGATGTTTTAACTGGAAGAGGTGAATGGCTTATGTTGCCGACTTTGTCAGTTTAACGGCTCTGTTGGCTTCACTGAAACTGAGTAATCTGCTCGAGGCAGATGTGGTAGTCAGTCATTCTTCTAATAACTTTCCAAACTGCAGTGAACACTGTATCTGCAAAGTATTGGGTATAACCAGCGTCGCTTACTTCATCACTGATTTTGGCATGATGCCGAAGTCAGCACAAGTACTTGTATGATTATCAAACATGTACTCTATGAGCTGGATTTTTATATTTTTCTGGTGTTTGGAACAAATTCCAGAAGATGTTTTTTTAGGAAAGTGCCAGGCCACTCTCCGTGGCGTTTGAAAAGTTGTGGCAGTCAGATGAAGTCCCCGGTGACTGGGAAAAGGGAAACATTGCACCCATTTTTAAAAAGGGTAGAAAGGGGGACCCTGGGAACTACCGACCCGTCAGCCTCACCTCTGTGCCTGGGAAGATCGTGGAATAGATCCTGCTAGGAGGTATGCCGAGGCACATGGAGGGCAGGGAGGTGATGTGGGACAGCCAGCAGGGCTTCACCAAGGGCAAGTCCTGCCTGACCAACCTAGTGGCCTTCAGTGGTGGAGTGACTGCATCACTGGACAAGGGAAGAGCAACAGGTGTTATCCGTCTGGACTTGCGTGAGGCCATTGAGAGAGGTATGGATTTGATGGGTGGACAGTTCGGTGGATAAGGAATACTGTCTAGCATCCAGAGAGTAGTGGTCCACAGCTCGAGGTCTAGGTGGAGGTTGGTGACAAGTGGTGTCCCTCAGGGGTCCGTATTGGGACCAATACTGTTCAATATCTTCATCAATGATGTAGGCAGTGGGATCGAGTGCACTCTCAGCAAGTTTGTCAACGACACGAAGCTGAGTGGTGCATTTTACAGGCCTGAGGGACGAGATGCCATCCAGAGAGACCTGGACAGGCTCGAGAAGTGGGCCCATGTGAACCTCATGAGGTTCAACAAGGCCAAGTGCAGGGATGGCTGCCCCATCCCTGGAAACGTTCCAGGCCAGGTTGGATGGGGCTCTGAGCAACCTGATCTATCATAGAATCATTGAATCATAAAATGGTTTCGGTTAGAAGGGACCTTGAAGATCATCGAGTCCCAACCCCCCTGCCATAGGCAGGGACACTTCCCACCAGCCCAGGTTGCCCAAGGCCACCTCCAGCCTGGCCTTGAACACCTCCAGGGATGGGGCCTCAACAGCCTCTCTGGGCAACCTGGGCCAGTGCCGCACCACCCTCACAGGGAAAAACTTCTTCCTGATGTTCAATCTGCACCTGCCCTCTTCCAGTTTAAAGCCATTCCCCCTCATCCTATCACTACATGCCCCAGCTCTCCTGTAGGCCCCCTTTAGGGACTGGAAGGCCGCAAGAAGATCTCCCCAGAGATCTAGTTGAAGATGTCCCTGCTCATGGCAGGGGGGTTGGACTAGATGGCCTTTAAAGGTCCCTTCCAACCCAAACCGTTCCATGGTTGTATGAAATCAGCAGCACAAGGTCTGTTTGGTGTATTTCCCAACAGCATCTTTTCACAGTTCTTTCTTTTTAGTATGCAAGGCCAGCTAGTGCCATCTGTCACATGTTTGTGATATATAGGCCGGGAAACAAGGGAATCACGGTCTTACAGTGGAAAAGGAAGAAATCTTCCTGATAGAAACGTTAACAACATTTTCCTACTACAGTCAGAGCTAATTCAGGTCATTGTAAATTCACTTCCTTTTAAAGGTGTGAAACCAAATAGTAAACTAAATGAAGTTACCGTCTGTAAATCTGTTGTCACTCTCTTCTCTGTTGGAAGTGCCGCAGACACTCTACTGCAGCCACATTCCTACAGCTAAAAATTTCCTTCCTTTCAAAACGGGAAAGCCTGTGTTTCAGCTGGTGTCGTGTCCAAGTTTGATGCCTGCCAATAACCTCTCTATTAGTCAGTGCGTAGACATTTTTTATTAAAAGGATATTATTTAGTAATATACGTATATATACGTGCAACTGTTTCTTTTGAGGAAAAGCGTAAGAGCACTCATAGAAGCTTTTATACCCCCCCTCAGTGTTTGGAAGCGGTGTTTTGAGAGGTGGATAAATGGATGTTATTTTGATCTTCTGCTGTTCTTTCTTTTCGTTGGCGTTGCAGCTATCTCAAGTGAAATATTGGTACCGCTAAAAATATTATCGTTGTCGTTAATATTAATGCAATACTGTGAAAGGTATTACAACGAGACCTGTAGTAAAGGCTGGCTGATCTGAAATACAGTATTTGTAAATATTTGCAATAGATGATGTGATGGTTCTGTCTTAGTCCTCTACTTAGTATGCAATAGTACTAACCTGGTTTTCCCTATACGCGTTTGTTCTCTTACAAAAGCTTGGCGTTCTTTTAATTTGAACTTAAATTATGTTTTAAACGCTGTTCCTATCATGGGAAACAAAACACGTAAGGCTCTGTGTGAGGACCAGCAATTGCTAACTCATGCAAGGCTGCGCCATAGGATGTCTGGAAAGAGGAACCATCCTACAGAGCCCTGGCAGACGACCCCACGGATTGTGTGAGGAGAACGTTCTTTGGGGCACCGATTCAGCTACCTGAGCCTGTGAGCAGGAAGCAGAGACAGGGAAGAAGTGGGGATGTACACGGTTTGCATATAGCAAACTAGGGGGATGACTACCTGTGGCTGACGTCCAGGCTTGTATAGTCATTGGAGAGATATAGTGCATTTTTGGAGGTGTGTACTGCCTTTGGGTAAGGATTGTTTTCACGCTCCTCATTATGTAATAATATCAAAGTCATTATTTGAACAAGAGTTTACATTTCCTTCATATAGCAAATGAATATATTATCTGGGGAGTGTGATCTAAACTTTTTAGCTTCATATCTGTAAAACTGGCATTAAAGGGTTTTTATGAAATGATAGTTTTATATCTAAAATAATTATTTTTAAAGCATGCCACCTTAGAATTATGTTTGTTTTCTGATAATTGATTTTATTGTTGCATTAGGTCAATTCAACACCTCTAAAAGTATCCGTAAAAAGTTCTATACCTGAAAAAAAGTTATAAATACCAGAAAAAAAAAAAAAATTATTACAAAATATTTTGCAAATGCAATGCTCGGAAACTACTCTTAAAATCCCCGAATATTACTACTTTGATAAATGTGGAGTGTAGTTCCTTCTGTGACGGCAAATAATTGTCAACGAACCTTATTTCCCCTGAGCCTTGTAGACGTCCTCGCTTGACGTACCGCTGCGTGTCTGCTGTGTCTGCTGCGTAGGCTGATAACCCACTTGCGCTGCGGAAAATGGGCAGCCGCGAGCTGAGAACTGCCTTACTCCAACCCTCTTTGGAAATCTCCAGCCAGCCTGCTCTCTTGGCGCTTTTGAGATGCAAGCGCTGAGGATGCCTTCAGGAGTTAAGCGGAGGAGTCGTATGGCTACATATACATGAGAAAGCAGCACTGGCACGATGGCAACTGAGCGGTACACCTAAATACTTGGTGCTAGTAACTTGCTGTTCATAGGGTATGAATTTCGAGGACTTATTTTGGACTGAGTCTCTCCGGATAGAATGGACTGAACATCCGTTGGCGGCTGGAGCGCGGTAGGAGCACTCCTGGAGCGTACTTCTCATTTAGCTTAATTGGAAGGGGATCCGCGTTTGTGCGCTCTGAAAAACGCGATGCAAACCGTACCTCAGTAAGTGGGGACAGCTGCGGGACTCGCTTAAAACAAGTGAAAAAAACCCATTCCTGAGCCAATACGCAAAGGGGGATGTACCCATAATCCCCAGTGCCATAAAGTTAAAGCTTTTCCCCTGAGCTCAGTGGGTAGAAAGACTTCTAACGAGGCTAATGACAATTCCCGCTAATAGCACTCTTTGAGTTCTTGTACCTGCCTTCTGACTATGGGTAGAAAAATGAAGCGATCTCTACAAGAAAGGCCCGATTTTGGCCCGTGTCTCTTGTTTCTGTCCTATAATCTGACAGGAACCAGCAGAGAGAGCTCTGCTCATGCTCTCATTGATGATGATATCATTGAAAGATGCATCTTTCAGTTTTAAAAAAAGCAGTTTACTTAAGGAGAACGTTTCCCCTTTCACTGGAATGGCTCAGTCCCGCATAGAAGGTAAAACTGGACAAATAGAACATATTAAAGATCAGATGGAGAACGTAGCGTTTTAGATCTGGTATCATTCGATAGGTGCACCAAATCTGACAAAACATGCCAGCACCGGAGCATATGGCCTCCGCAAGATTATACAGTGCTGAAAAGTCACATTTACTGCCTGCTGAGCTGTATTCTGCCGCCTAGTGCTCTGTATTCTGTTAAAAGCAAAACCAGTAAGAAGCTATGTAAACAAAATTTAGGATTTGGGCGGTACCTGCAAAAACGTGGTCCTCATTTAATGAAATAATTCAAGAGGGAAATTCAGAGCAGCGCAGGTGAATAACCGCAGAACGGTCTTACATTTTTGTCTGCCTCTGTGCAGATACAGCCCACTACTTTTAGGCAGACAGCTGTATTATTTATTAGCGCGTTAAGCAGCTCCCTTTCCTGGTTGCCTGGAATTTTAGGTCGGCTGTAATCACTGCATGCCTGAGACTTGAAGCATTTGCAGCTGACCTTTCTCAGCAAGGCGGTTCATCTTCCTGGGAAACATCATTTTCTCTTTTAAGTGCCTTTATTTCCTTTTTGGCTTAGTTTACTTTATAAACATGTAAAAATGAAAGCCTATGTTCCTCTTTACTATGCATATTGCTAAATCTTGCTTCATGTGCCATGCAAAGCTAACTGGCCTTTCCACAGGAGATCTCACAAGGGTAAAATTAACTCTTATCGTCCTAATCTGGAGTTTTACGGTCAGGTTGTCACTCTTACGCTATCAGCATTTACTCTGTGTGACTCCAAGTTTACATTTGTAATAGTGAAATACCTACAAATCCTGGGATACGCTTTTGCCACACTGTTTTACTCTTTATTGCTATGGGAAGTTGCCGGGGAATTCAGTATATGTAGTGCACAACGCCATCACGGAACTCTGCCAGAAATCTGCACGTTACTGTGCGCTGATTCCAATCCTTTTTTTGGTCTTCTTCAGGCAAAGAGGGCTGCAGATTCCTTCTGTAATTACCATCTTTAAAAAAGTTTCTGAGAAAATAGTCTTGCTAGAGGTGAGCAGAGAGAACAAGCCTGGATTATCAGAAACAACTTAGAGAAGCAGCCTCGTCCACATGTCACAGTCAGAATTTTGTGGTTTGGACTCCAACGTTTCATGATTATTTAAATTCTTACGCTGGATCCTTTCCTGTTCCAAGAAAGCGACAAGTTTCCCAGGGCAGAGATGTGGTGTGCAGTGCTCCCGCTCCTCTTCCATTAGCGTGTGGATTCTCTGCTGCTTTTAGAGGTGCTCCATGAAATCTCAGCTCAACTGTCCCATTCCTAGGAAGGAAGCAACTTTTAGAGGATGATGATTTAGGGTTTTATTCTACGTACCTGTAGAGGGTTGTACACCCCAAATTATTCCGTTACAATCAATGGGATCTTACGGCACATCAGCTGATGGTCAGAGTAGAATAACAAAATCTGATTCGTGCAGAATGTGAGTGTAACTCAACTGAGCAAATGATTTGTATGATTGCATACAAAATTTCTTCCAGAAATACAGAATCAGAAGATTCTGATTTCTTTTCATTAAGTTTTATTTCTACTTGAATAAAAGATACTTTTAGGTCTTTGTTGGTATTGTCCTTTGTCTGCTGTTGATCCTTTCTCCTTTTATCATTTCCTGGCAAGTTTTTACTGAGCATTCTGTACTCCAATTTTGTTTTCTTTCCACCTGAAATTTAGAAGTTTAGACTCTGTATTAACCTCATCTCAGAAAAATCCCTCATGGACCTGTGCTGACATTTTCTTCCTAGTTTCATTTTTCTCCTCTCCACAGTGAGGACATTTGTGTTTCTTTCACTTCATTTATGTTGATACCTGGAGTTTTTTGGTCTTACTTTGCAGGTAGTACAGGATTATTAGTAAATCCTTCTTTCTCCCTGCGGGCCGCATCTTTTCCTTCTGAAGTTTGCCTTTGCATGTTTCCTCCTACGCTAACAGTTCCCCTGTGCTTCATGGTAGAACATCATCTTTGCTCAAACTCCTTAAGTGAGTGATGTCATGAACTTACACCAAGAAATGGTTCCTAGCTGGTTTGCAGGAGAGCCTGAGCACCTCTTCTAAATCTTCCATGGGACGTGGCTTCTGCGTATCCTGAACAAACCTTCTTGCTTGCAAACACCCCCTTACGTCTTGTCTCTCTTCTAAAAACACATTTGCAAAACTGTTTCTGCAAGCTTGAGATAGCTGGAGGGAGCAGGCTGCCTCTTAGGATCAGTCCCTGGGAGGGCAAGAGGATCTGCGTGGAGACCAGCAAATGTTGCTGGTTTACAGAGTAACCGACATTATTGTGTGTTCTAGATGTGAACATCAACTCCTCTAAGTCCCTTGTGACACAAGGAAAAAAAAACCCAGCCTCCCCAAAAAGGCAAAACAGGCCTACCCCAATGGTAGTGATGATTTGCATTTCTCATCATTCTAAATTGTCTATGCCAGCTATACATAATAGCAATTTTTATTTAGGAATTGTGCTATGATAATCATACAATGATAGAATGGTTTGGGTTGGAAGGGACCTTGAAGATCATCAGGTTTGAAGATCTTCAAGGTCCCTCCCAACCTAAAACATTCTGTTATTCTATGACTATTCTATGACCCAGTTCCACCCCCCTGCCCTGGGCAGGGCCACCTCCCCCCAGCCCAGGTCGCTCCCAGCCCCGTCCAACCCGGCCTTGAACCCCTCCAGGGATGGGGCAGCCACAGCTTCTCGGGGCACCCTGCGCCAGGGGCTCACCGCCCCCACAGGAGAGAATTTCTTCCTAATAGCTCATCTAAATCTCCCCTCTTCCAGTTTGAAGCCATTCCCCCTCATCCTGTCACTACCTGCCCTAACCAACTTTTTAGTACTTTGATAGCTTGGGTGGTTTATTTTCCTTATTGTGTTTTTTTTTGTTTTGTTTTGTTTTTTGTTTTTGTTTTTGTTTTTTTAACTTGGAAATAGGTATAATTGCCTAAATCTACTTGCATTCAGAGAGTCTGGGTAGAGTTTACTGGTAATTATGTGCTATTCAAGACCTGTAGCATCTGAATGACATTATCTATATTTGGAGAAGTTACGTTATAAATTCAGGAAGAGAAATGTGAGGATGAACTATAAATGCCAGAAAACTAGTTCCACAGCAAATACCTGGTACTCGGGTGGGTTAGGCCAACCAAAGCCGCTGTCATAGTGGGCGTTTATCTCTTGTTCAAGCTGAAGTGTACACATATTTATTTGAATAAAAAAAAAAATTTCTGGGCAGTATGAGAATCACATGTCACAGTGCAAACTAATGTGTCGTGGCTTTTTTTGTTGCTGGCAATTGCAGATAAATGCCTGCAATGCATTCCTATATTAGCAAAATTAAAGGTAAATATCCCTGGCTAGTATGTAGATTGTTCCGAAGCAATATTAATAATTTTGATAGAAAAATATATAATGGTGTGCATTAGCTGAGCACCATCCTTTGGCATTGAGGGTAGAAAGTATACCATGATTAGACTGAATAGTGTAAATGCTTCAGGGTTCCTGTTCCTTTTAGGACACACAATAAAATATAAAGGGTCAATGGTAACAGTTCTTGGCTTATCTGTTGGGGTAGTAAATCCATTTATTATGGTGGAGCAGTGATTTGATTTACTCCAGTGAAGCAACTAGATCCTCAAGCTCAAAACATTATTACTTCTAGACATAGTTAACAGAAGCTAATTATGAGTATTGAAATATTTTCAAAACAGGGTGTAATAATTATGAGCTCAGTTGACTGAAGGAGTCTCAACAACAAAAAAAATAACTAATTTGTTGCAACATACTTTTTTTCAAAGCCTGCTAAACATAGTCACGATCATTCTACCATTAATCTTATCGCTTGCTGATTTATTTTATTTTTTAATCCTTGAATTTGCCAAAGCACCATGAAAATACACAGCAGGGAATGTGCAACATAGATCTGACTCACTGAGAATATTTTCACTCGCCTCTGACTTGTCTCTGCTGGGATTGTCTACTCTGTGCTCAGCTACAACCTGTTCGTTGAGATGGTAGCCTTGATGGCTTCCATCAATCCCCTCTGTCAGAGGAAGAAAGTGTTTTCTCTAAAGCTATTTTAATACTCGTCTTGTTGGATAGAATCCAGATTCAGATTAATGAATTAGGAAGTCCGCTTAATATGGAATAATTAATGACCCAGCAGCAGAAAAGGAATTAAAAATTGAAAGATCAGCTTGATTTAAATCACAAATTGAAAACAGTGATGTTTGTGTTTTTAACGTTTCTGAAAATAGCGTTGTGAGGAAAATCAGATCTGGAACCCGTGGAGCCTCTACAATATTTGGACAGTATGCAAAATATGGTCTAGATCATTCTGTAAAAAAAAAAAAAAAAAGGGCTTTTACTAATTTGAAGATTTTTTCACAATTAATTTACATTTAGATAATCATTCAGCTTATTCTACCCAGCAACGTAGGTTAACATGCGAAGATTGCATGATCCACGCAAATTTGTTAAAATCAGGATCGTCTTCACTATCTTCATTGACTGCCTTTTAATAGAAATGTTTCGTGGCTTCCTGTAATATCCACAGGACTCCCGCCTTCAGTGAACAGGTATGCAAGATCTGAGCAGCCTGGGCTGGGGGGAGGTGGCCCTGTCCAGGGCAGGGCGGTTGGGACAAGATGATCTTTATGGTCCCTTCCAACTCTAACCGTGCTGTGATTCCATGATTTCTTTTTGTTCTTCTCCTTTAGCGTAGCTTTCCATCTTCCGAGGAGTACAAAATTTATCTTTATAATTTCGATTCTTCTTCCTTGGCTCCTTACCCACCTCTTCCCTTCCACCCCAGCCTACGCGAGGGTGAGCCCTGCTTGTCCTTTTCCTTCGTCCTTCCCCACCTCGCCCATTGGCTCCTGTTCATCACCCCTTCTGCCATTCCCTTCCACCTCCCTGCGTGCTGGCGTGCTCTCTCTGCAGCATTTGAGACTTTGCTGAAACACAGATGGCGATTAATCTCCCTGAGTTCACCCACAAAGAATCGCGTTTTATTTTAAAGAAAGGCAATCTCCCTTTTACGAGGCCTATATTTTATTATCTGTTCTAATTTCCTTGAAAAATCAAAGTTTATGTGAAATTTATTAGATGCTGCAGAATAATTTAATACCAACACTATCTTCAAAACTATACATCTGTAAAATGTTACTGTCGTAATACGTTTTCTTTAAATACAGCACAGGCTAAATGTAGTTATATTGCACTACAATTCTATCTGACTTTTAAAGAGGTCGTTGAATGATTGTTCCACAATTTTTGTTTGTATTTTCGCTCTTTGCATTATACGAGATCCGTTCTCCTTGGAGCGAGTCGGGCTATTTCCTCTCATGTAGTCTGATCAGTAGAGGTTTTACTACTTCTCTCTGCAGAGAGCGTGTGAGGAAGAAATTGATTTCTATATTTGGCTAATGTGTAGCTATATATATTTTTTCCTTGTAGAAGGCTTAAGTGAAAGTTATTCCTTCAGTTACGCATAAGGCTGAGGAAAAAGCAGAGCTCTTTTAGTACCCTTTTTGATACAAGCGGCTCAGTGGGAGGCTCAGCACAGATGGTTTAAAGGGCTGTTGTAAGGGCTGAAATAGTCTCTGGACTTCCCCAAAGCCTTAATCTCTTTAGGGCAATGTTAGCTTGTGAGTTTTTTACTCTGAGGGTGCTGAGCCCCTGGCGCAGGGTGCCCCGAGAAGCTGTGGCTGCCCCATCCCTGGAGGTGTTCAAGGCCGGGTTGGACGGGGCTTGGGGCAACCTGGGCTGGGGGGAGGTGGCCCTGCCCAGGGCAGGGGGGTTGGAACAAGATGATCTTCAAGGTCCCTTCCAACCTAAACTGTTCTATGATTCTGTGATTTCTACAGCAGCAAGCACGCTCAGGTCTGTGAGGAACTGGTGCTGGCAGAGCTCCCACGCTTCAGCCACTGATGGAGGTCACAATTTTATAAGGTGTATAATATCGGAATTGGAAGAGATCTTGTGGAATAGTCACAAAGTTGTTTGTTTGTTTCTTGTAAGTTTATTTTTATCAATAATGACAAGATAGGCTCAAAACATCATTTTCCTGTTAAAACAGTGTTATACCGGCTGGATTACTGTAATATTAGGGAAATGGGATTTTTATAATGTAATCAGCAATTATATATATTAAGATAAATTTCATCTTTGCATCATCTAATACTGCCTATAGTGTTAAATTTGTTTTGACATTTTGAATAGTTCATGTATCTATACAGATATCAACTTACCCTCGTTTTCACTTGAGCGGGAAAGAAAAAGTGATGTAGAAGAAAGCTGAGAGGGTTTTGTTATTGGAATGCTGGGGAAAAACATATCCTGTCTCGTTCCCAGAATCCTTCAGTTATTGCCTTCTGAAAAATGCTATAATAGGTGCTAAGAGCATTCATTTATGATATTTCTCCCACCCCCAATCAGGTCATAAGTTTAATTGCATTTTTATGAGACTAATGCAAGCTTAAGATACACTCAGTGAAGCTGTAGACGTAGCCATACATCTGAAATATCAACTCTAAACTCGAACCTGACTTTGAACCTCTTGAAAACCATCCAAACTCAAAGATATTTTAATGGGGCTTTGAGCTTTGTTATTGTAGTGTACGTGTAAAACAGTTATTCATAGTTGTCTTTTGGGTGATGGTGAAAAGTCTGTTTCTGAAGAAATGTTATCATTAGATATTTCATTTCATAACAATAAAAGTATTAAACTTTACGTCTTGAGAAACGTCCGGTTTGGGTAGTTGTTTGGTAGATGTCAAAATTCATCTTGCAGATCCCAGTGGGTCTCTGTTTGAGTTTTTTTTTTGTCCTACTCTCTTATGAGCCGTTGCTATCTTGACCTGGACACATGGCTGGAACTTCCTAATGTCTTAAACCTGCCATTTCTGAAGAGTTGCGCAACTCCCCCTGTGTCATATTGATAAACTGGAAGCTTACCGTGGCTAGTTTTTTGGGGAAGTCCAAGCAGGAAACATTGAAACCTGCTGATCCAAGGTACTGGGCACTAGGAGTATTTCCAAGTTTAGACCAAACAATTAGAGCAGAGAGGTGCTTACAAACATCTTTTCATAAACCCTGGTCATGAGAGAACATTGAGGAGTCAGAGTCTCCTTGAGCCGCTGTGGAGCTTCTGGACAGTGCTGGACAGGACAACCACAGGACAACCCAGGCCATCTTCTTCGTAATAAAATGAGTCTCCTCGGACTCTACTGGATACACTGTAGGCCATCCATTTCTTGAGCTTTGGGTCTGTGAAATGATGTTTTTAAAGCCCCATTGTAGACGACCGCCAGATGATCTGACCTTGTTACTTTCATAATAACGTGTTTCTGGTTTGAAGTTAGGGATCTCTCTTGATGGCCTCGTTATTCTGTGTCAGACACTTTGTCC
Organism: Vanellus vanellus; assembly: GCF_965231255.1. Taxonomy (NCBI): domain Eukaryota; kingdom Metazoa; phylum Chordata; class Aves; order Charadriiformes; family Charadriidae; genus Vanellus; species Vanellus vanellus. The sequence goes on from NC_138909.1 coordinate 83,526,398, forward strand.
ATTGCAGAGTAAGTGCAAAAATAACAATGGGGAGAAGATAGCACAGGTTGGCATTGCAGCTTGAGAACTACCTGTACGTGCAGAAAGGTTTCTGGAAGATAGTGGCAAAATATCTTTTCTATAACCTAAATGCTGGATACCATGCGTGACCTGTTTCCTTTTTCTTTTCTTTTTTTCTTCGCCACTTTATTTAGAGGAAAAATAAAACGAAAATTAACTGACTTTTAAATTATTCTGACAAACTGTGCTGTCTTACCTACACAGATCCGTTTTTACATTTTATTAAAATAAAAGGCCCACTGTTTCTGGCATCAGTGCTACTTTATTCCAAAGTTCTCCCCTGTCCCCAGCTTCAGCTGCCGTTGTAGCACATCAGCACTGAAGCTGACTCCAGTGCAGAAACTTTGAGGCTTAGCGGGTCTGATTATCTCACCCTGAAATTCCAGAGTCAGCTTTAAATATTTATGCAGATAAATAATTTTTGCTGTTCCTATACAGGATTGACATCTTCAAGTACGTGATATATGGCGTAGCAGCTGCTTTCTTTGTATACGGCATTTTGCTGATGGTGGAGGGATTCTTTACAACTGGTGCCATCAAGGATCTCTACGGGGATTTCAAAATCACCACTTGCGGCAGATGTGTCAGTGCCTGGGTAAGTGGTTAAGAAAGCTTCTTTACTTATGACAATCTCAACATGTTTTGTACATTTGTAGTGCCTTGTGATGTTTGGGGTTTGGATTTTGTTTCTTTAATATTTTCTGATAACTTCAGTTTAGCGGTTAAAAATTATAGCAAAAGAGAACAGAATGCTAGAAATGTTATTTATATTATATATATTATATATATATATCAATATTATATATATATTCTATATATATATTAATTAATATAATTCTATATATATTAATTAATATAATTATTATATATATTAATCACTAAGTAACTCTTCCTACTTCCTAATTAAGCAATTAATTCCACCGGTTGAATGGGAAAGCTTATTCTCTCAGCAACATAAGCTGTTTGGGACAGGACTAAAAGCGTGTAATGCCTTCAGCGGTGCTGGGCAAGAAATATTGTTTTTACTAGTATTTTCACTGCTATTTTAGAAATCTTGCCTGTTCCCATTTGGGACAAGCTGAGAGCTGCCATCAGCTTTTGTTTCATTTTTAAATGGCAAACAGCCCACTATTTACTCCTCTGTTACCTCTAGTTTGGAGAGACCGTTCACTTATGACCCTGGAATTCCTAGATTCAAAAAATTCTGATTTGTACTGGGACTTAACCGGAGGTTTCTCGTACTAAAATTGCTGACTGTTTGAACTGAGATTATTTTAACATCTCTGTTCAGTATCAGGTAAGTAACTAACTTTTTTGGTATTTGGCTCTTCTGCATCTAAGGGAAGAGGCCTGGGCACTTGGTCGCTGTTGGAGGAGGAGAGTTCTGCAAACACCATCAGTATCGACAAATGGTATTTTCTAATGAAGAATAGATTATGAAATACAGCCAGGTTGATCTGGGTGTTAAGGTACACCTAATGTTATATTATATTTACAGTAACTGATATATAAAATAATAGTCAGCGAGGGTTTCCCATTGTACCCTCCGACAAATGTCAACATTTATTAAACTGCAATACAGACTTAGGAACAAATATAGCGAATGGAGAATATCTTCCAGCCACGCCAAAGACTGTCAAAACTGGTATTTTGGGTATCCTGAAATTTAGGGTTAAACTGAAGACTGTTAATGAACACATTGGAAACTGGGCAACAAGGCGTTTATGCCATCCCTACGTAGATGTAACACGCTCCGCAGTCATGCTGCTTTTTCATCTTTTTTTCTTTCATTCCTCTCAAATGTCGTTATATGATTTTGGCTCTCTGACTAGGTATTGTTTTAAAGCCTTTAAATAAATACATAAATAAAGGCTGGGAACGTTTTAAATAAAGAACAACCGTTGCTTATACCAGCACTGCTTTCATCTCCTGGAAAGAAATCTCTAATCCATATTCACTGCGAACCTACCAAGCTAGTTCAAATTCTGTACAGAGCGGCAAATTCTTCAGAATGTTATTTTTTTTTTCTTCACAGCTGCCATAAATGCCTGTCCTCAGTCCTGCAGCAGAGCAGTGCTGCATCCTCTCACAGTTTTCATGCCCTTGCAGTAGAAACTGTAATTCTGTAGGACGCGTCTAGAAGAAATGAACAGTTAAGCATCTATTCTGTGGTTAATATCACTGTTGTTATTAAGGATTCGTTAAATTAATTCCTTCAGCGTTTTACTTTGCTCTTCAGTAATTTGTACTGTTTGGGTTTCACTTTAAGAACCCTCGGGGTTCACATTGTGCAGCTAAGGTTAAGGCTGTACACTGTTTATGATCACAATTAAAGTAAGCCATCAATTATTTTGAGTTAAATGCATCGCTGTTGTTATTCTTGAAGCTAGTGGAAGATTTTTCTTTTCCCTGGAAATGAAAAAAAACCTGCAGTTCGATTGCTTGTCTTATTCTGATGATATATCAGTAAGATTGATAGAAAAATGTCTGGAGCTATTTTGGGTTATTATTGTGGCTTTTGCTTCTGTGGTCTAGAGGTTTGAGAGTAAGACAGTTTATACGGTATTTTTGTCAATTAAAACTTGAACCCTTTCTTGACTAGGTTTATTTTCATTATCTCGTATTTAAAATTCTTAAGGGACAAATAAAAGTGTACATTTAAAGAAACACATTTGGAATTAGAAAATATTTCAGTCCAACAGTGATATTTCTATAATGTATTCAGTTCCTTGAATCATGCAATAATATGAAGAAATAAGTTCTAAGAAGAACAAAAAGATGACTGGAGAGGCAAATCGAACCTAATCAGTATCCTTGTGTGTCGAGCCCAGATTGTTCTAGTGCTATGCAAATTTGCTGTAATAAATTTTGTTATGTACAGTTGCCAAAATGAGATAATGCTATTGAAGAGGATTGGCAGATACCACATGCTGCAAGAAAGCTTCCTTGTATAAAATTTTGAGATAGTAATTTTGTAAATATCAAAATCTAAACTGTCAAAGACTAAACAGTGGGTTTATTTTAGCAATAACTTAATAGGTATAGAGAAAATTACACACAGGATATTTGTTGTTTTGAAGAATTAAAATGACAAAAATGGCTACACACCAAAAAAGTTTGTAAAAGTCCAATTGTGACTATGATTTCACATCAAATTCACTGATATCTTCTAAATACCAGTTTAGCACATTAGAGTCTGAAAATGAGGTCCTCCTGCTTTACCATTGTCACCAATGACTTCTCATTAATATTTGCATTGAGTGTATTTATTTATTATGTCCGTGACTAAGCCTGTAAAATGGAGGAAAAAAAAATCAACCAAAAATTTAAGGGAGGAAAAGCTCTCTTAATTTGGTATGGACAGGTGATATTTCTCACTGGAAATCTGCAAAGTGACATCTTTTTTTTTTTTTTTTTTTTTCTCCCCTCTTTATTTCTTATCAAAATACTCTTAGAAAAGCAGGCTTTTAAGAAAGAAAGCCAACGTCTATAGAAATTTTTCATGTGCCCTCCCTCACCCCCCTCCCTCTCTCTGCCCAGCTCACTTTCGAGCTCCACGCGGGCAAACGGAATGGTTTTCGCCCGAAGTAAAGGAAAAAGAAATAGCTCAACCTAACCTTCCCAGTGATCGTGTAGTTGATTCATCAGGCTGTGTGAGCGTCCAGAGGCTTCGCGGGCAAGTGGCGCGGGTGCTGCCGCGGCGCGTTCCCTCTCGGGTGGGAGAGGGCCCGTGAAAGTGCCCGTGAAGAGGCTCCTTGGCAGCGTTTTCGGAATTAATTTGCTGTGAAGAGTAAAACAAAAGCAGTAGAACAGTGCCAGTCACGTTCGGGGAGGGATGGCTGTGTTTTTCGTCTTCATTTTTCAATGCCCGAACATGCTTTTAGAGAATTAAATAAACAGTTATATATAATTGTGCTGCAGCGTGATCAGTGAAGAACGGGAGACAGGCCTGAAGCCAACTGTGCCACTAGTTGTATATTTGCGATTTAATTACCCTTCCTATTCATAGTCAGCTCGCTCCATCGTGGAGAGCCTCATTTACGCCTTGCTTGAGAAGGTCTGCTTGCAGAGTCAATAAGAAAAGGAAGAAAGAAACGCAAATGAGGCGTTTTTCATCGAAAAGTTTCACTCCTATGAAAATTTTATGCCATGAAATGGGAAAGCATTTCTTTTTATTTTACCGGAAAACGTTGGATAAAGATTTCATCCTGGCGGTTGTATTTATATTTCTTTGTATCTCACCTTTTAAAAGAAACATGTTAAGGCTCTAGAGGAAGACGTTTTATATTCTCAGTTGCATTGACTATTATATCTTCCGTATTTTCAGTATTTAGGAACCTTTTATTTTAATGAGTGAAAGGGATTTTTCTGCCTTTGAAAATTATTTTGGCTACCTGAATACCTAAGTGCTATTTGACCCATTCTTCTTGAGTGCTCAAACTAAAACTTGAACTTTCCAAAATGTTTCCAGGTTTTATTTTGCAAGAAAAACCACGGAAGCTTTGCAAATGTTTTGAAAAACCATCTGTAAGGGATGTGAACTTGTCACTGCATCTTGCCTGTACCAGACCAGTTCTTCTCGAGGCGGTGAAACTGCATCGTGTTGACCTTTGGTTCTTTATGTAACAGGAGGAGCGGAGTTCAGTGCCGGCTCAGCTGGCTCTCCCACCCAGAACAGATGCGTCACTTCTGAATGCTAGAAATGAAGCACTCCTTTCCGAAAATCAGATATCCCATTCTGGATATTCCGGTGGCAAAATGCTGAGCTGACAGAGGGGTCTTCCTTCTGATGGGCTACTGCTGCATCTGAGGAGCGCAGGATGCTTCATACCACTGCTGCTTCATTTATGAGAAGTAAAGAACCTTCTCTCCAAGGCAGCAGATGGACTTATGGGTTTAGGATCCCTTAATCCAATCTTACATAAGGAAAGCATCTACTCTTGTCCCCGTAAATGTTAAGTAGGGAATGCCATCAGTAGTGTCAGACACTGACGTGGGAAATGGGGAAGGGGAGATAGAATCATAGAATGGTTTAGGATGGAAAGGACCTTGAAGATCATCGAGTTCCAACCCCCCTGCCATAGGTAGGGACACCTCCCACCAGACCAGGTTGCCCAAGGCCACCTCCAGCCTGGCCTTGAACACCTCCAGGGATGGGGCCTCAACGCCCTCTCTGGGCAACCTGGTCCAGTGCCGCACCACCCTCACAGGGAAAAACATCTTCCTCATGTTCAATCTGAACCTGCCCTCTTCCAGTTTAAAGCCATTCCCCCTCCTCCTATCGCTATATGCCCCAGTAAAAAATCCTTCCCCAGCTCTCCTGTAGGCCCCTTTAGGGACTGGAAGGCCACAATAAGATCTCCCCGGAGCCTTCTCTTCTCCAGGCTGAACAGCCCCAACTCTCTCAGCCTCTCCTCATAGGAGAGGTGCTCCAGCCCTCGCATCATCCTCGTGGCTCTCCTCTGGATGCGCTCCAGCTGGTCCATGTCCTTCTTCTGTTGGGGACTGCAGAGCTGGATGCAGTACTCCAGGTGGGTCTCAAGAGAGTGGAGCAGAGGGGCAGAATCCCCTCCTTTGACCTGCTGGCCACACTTCTTTTGGTGCAGCCCAGGATACGGTTGGCCTTCTGGGCTGCGATTGCACACTGCTGGCTCATGTTGAGCTTCTCGTCAATCAGCACCCCCAGGTCCTTCTCCTCAGGGCTACTCTCCAGCCATTCCCCGCCCAGCCTGGATTTGTGCTTGGGATTGCCCCGACCCAGATGTAGGACCTTGCACTTGGCCTTGTTGAACTGCATGAGGTTGGCTTGTGCCCACCTCTCCAGCCTGTCCACGTCTGACCTTTTAGACAGAACAGTTAAAAACCGGAATCGTGAATTATTGCCACAAGTGACCTAGAAGCTGGTGGAGAAGTTAATTTCAGAGGGAATATATTGCGACACAGATGCGTCCCACCTAACTAGAAATGTCGCTAAGGTTGCCAAGAGAAGGGCTTCTTCAGGAGTTAAAGGAGAGAGAGGGTTAGCGAGGCTTTCTCAGATGAGCTGAATTTTTCTGCAAAGAGAATAACCCTCAAGTCTTTTAAGTTGGTTCTTTTACATTAAGGACTCCAGCCAAGCATCTAAATTTAGTAGGATGTATCCTCCTCGGCCCCTTTAACTGGTGTTTGGGTGAATAACATTTGCCGTCTAACCACTGCTGGAGTTAGCAAATAAAATAAAACATAGTAATGATTTTATAGGTTTCTGGAAGTCATCTTATCTCTGGATACTAGCCCAGTGTTGGAATCTTTTTAGAGGACTGGGTTCCTTGCAATCTTCTGTGCCTGTTCTTGAAATAGGAAGGACGAGACAAGTGCTTGCAATACTTCAGAACTCACCCGAGGGGTTAAGAGAATCCCTCATCTTTATGCCATTACTCTCCCAACTACTTTGTTAATATACATACGGTTTCTTCAAAAGAAAGAAGAATGGAAGTCATTACTTTTTTTTTTTTTCCCTCTTTTTGCAATACTTCTAGAAATCTTTTGCAGCCAGCTCAGAAATTGTTTCGTTATCTATTTCGAGATGCTGACTGCACTTTTGGTCTGTCTTATTTCTGTAGTCTGGCCGGGTTGTTTTGTTTTACTTTATTTTAGGCTTCCAGATTTTCTCGCTCAGGGATATCACACTTACAAAATCTTTCTTTCGCCTGATCATTCCTCGTCTCGCATAACTTGCCATGTGTTTCATACACAGCCCTTTTGTTGACTGCGGTGTTCGTTGCTTCCTTTAATAGCGGAGAGTGCCAGACATTGGAATGTGCCTCACCAGCAGCTTCTCAGCTTCTCTGGGGCTTGCTGCTCACTGACAGAGTTTGTATCGTTGCTGATAAACTGGACAAAATGTTTTTGCTTCAGATTGTGCCGTAAGTGTGTCTTTCCCACGGAGGACAGAATTCTCCCTTGGCGTGGAAGCTCAGTGAATAAGCAGATTTTTTACTGCAACTGTTTTCTGACAATGTGCTGTCATACATCTCCAAAGGATGCTCGACTCCGGGAGCCGTTACACTTTCGCCACGGGCTTTGCCTTTCTATTATGAACCACCATAAAGTGTTCAAGGTGATAGCTGCATTTCCCCCAGGTTCAGGTAATCCTTCTCAGTTTTAACTTGAACGCTTCATCGGAAAATGCCAGTTTTCCCTGAACCTTGTTCTCACCTGGCTGCCGCCGCCTTCTTCACTGCGTCTAGACACCTTCCTCTTTTTATAGTTATTTAAACCTGTGAATGTCAGTGGCATTATCATAAATTCACAGTTTTATGGTCAAAGATGTGTCTTTTGCCCACTGCCGATGGTTTCTAGCCTGCTTGTTTTTTCAGTTCTCCCACTTGAAGTTGCTACCCCGCAAATCCACAGAAACCGCATACAGCTTTTTTGGGTTTTGTATCAGCTGCATCTTCCTATTGATGCCTTATAAAGTCATAGTTACCATTGTAAATGTTTTTTGGTATTGCGTGCCCAGGAAGGAGGGAAACTCGTAAATTTTTCCCCTCGCTGCTTGTATCCTTTTATTCACGCATGATGATTAGCGTTCAAGTTTAGCTGGTTCGACTTAGCAAACCAGAGTATTTTTATCAATACTTCTATCAGGTGAAGAGCTTGAACGTGTAAGCTCACATTTTTAGGATCCTCTGGCTGATTAAGCTCCATGTTATTGACTTTCACTGCTTGGCAAGACAGCAAACGAGAAAGGGAGTCCCTACCCCTTGGTTCTCTCATAGGCTTCTCAAACCCCCTTCAGAAGAATCAGGAATGAACAAATGCTCTTATTTTTGAGAGCCAAGCATTCAATTAGAGTGACACATCTGTTTAGAGAAGTTATAAGAGTCTTCTTTCTGCTTTCTAGTTTAAACTTCACTGTCTTGTTCCCAAGTGTAGACCGTGCAAACTTCCCGAACAAAAAATCACAGTCTTGGCAAAGCGAAAAACGTAAACAATCTGTATCGCGCAGTCTTTTCCCAGCTGAGTGTTAGCTTCTTCTGTGTATAGAACACTTGTCATCACTGAAAACCATTAGGGTAGGGATCAGGTTTTTTATAAATAGGTTATCAGCAATTTGGAAGCAAAATATCTGGAAAATTCACTACTAGGACCTGCCTTCGTTGGCAGGGAGTGGGTCGTGATAGAACTGATTGCTTTTCAGATTTTCTGTCTTCGAATTGAATAGTTCTGTGGTATGAACATGGTCTGCAGAACGCATGAAAGAGCAGTATTTAATGAAGATAGCTACTCAATTTTTTTTTTTTTTAAAAAGCAGTTTTTAAACCAGATTGTTTATCTGTATTCACATTTAAATACAAACCTAATAACTTGGCTGTATTCCCAGAGAGTACATCGAGGTGTTAGAAACGCCACCGAAAAGAAAAACAAAAAGAGGAGGAAAACTTTGAGAATGTGAAAATATAAGCATATACATTTTTAGAAAAAGTAATTCCTATCTGGAAGATTACAAAATTTAATAGGAAATTATGCTGCTGTTAAATAGCAGATAAGATCCGGTGCTCTCTGTAGGACTTCAGAAGCCTGTTGGACTGCAAACGTTATAGTCTTGCCTGGAGGTCACATAGGATAACTAACGCTAACAGCCTTAAGCAGCAGTATGCTAAAAACCCATCAACATTCTAAAGAAGATTCAGAAATAACTAATAAAAAAAAAAATAGAATAATTGGTTTATAAGGAAGTACCGAAAAGATTCATTATAAAATCTTCAGGGAAAACCTAGTCTGGCATCAATGCAAAGCCATTTTCTTCGAACTGAGTATATTCTGATAGTGAATGGATTTGTTTACAAAGCAAAGTTTCAAAAAACAAATCAATTTATCAGAGAGCCTTTTTTTTGCATTTCTGATACAGCTGTGGAAATCTCCTCCCCCACCGCTACCAGTAAATCAATTCAGAGTACATCAGAAAGTAAACAAGTTTTTTATAGGCATCTAAATAGTTACAAAGCAATAGACCTCATGTGTAGAATATTTCTACCTTGAAATAAAGTTAAAGGAAATTTAAGAAAAAAAGTATGTGCAGGTGAAAAGCAGAAAGTAACAGTAAGAATTGCTTTGAATTTTGTCAAAATCAGTTTTATGTCCATCTAAAACGTCTGCAGAAGCAAAACATTTAAAAAAAAAAAAAAACAAACAAACAAACAAAAAAACCAAACAAAGCAGTTCCATAAAATGGATGCTTCAAAATTTTAAATTTTGGGGATTTAATTTTCTGGTAATTGACTTTAACAATCTAAGGTATGTCCCATTAGCTAGTATTTAGTATGTGGACAAATTGCAATTAGGGAAACCTGAGAAGTCTGTCCCACTATGAAGGGAAATTTGGAGCAATATTGGCTTTTTTTTTTTTTTTTTTAGCTCTTGAAGCAGTTGACTTGAATGCAAGCCAAGAAGAATCAAGCACATGACAGTAATAGCATGGCGTGAAATGTGTCCATGTTTCAACAAGACTCTTGGAGCTGTGCCTGGGAATATAACATGTCAGAGAGAGAGAGATAGGATGAACGTGTTTCGTAGAGGCAATAATAAATGTCCAACAAGTGACTGTTAGCAATGAGGGCGATATTTTAGACCAAGCAGAAAAGACTTTGTACGTGTGCGTTTTCTGTGACATATAGCGCATTTAGCAGTAATATCAGAACATTGTTCTCTTCCTTCCAGCAGCATTATATGGAAAATGAGATAAGTTGACGTACTTTTGCTTCATCTTTTACTTCTGTTCAGGAATGGGGCACGAATGTGGGTGGGAGGTGCCAGTTAGCACAGACACGGGAATGTTAGAGGCGGCCATTTGGTTGTGAGCCACTTAACGCTCCTTCTTAAACGTATTTAAACGTCATACTGCGCGTAAGAAGAGGGCATGAATACCAAGAGAGGTTGGCTAGGGTGGCAAAAGATCATCTGTAAAATATTAAGCATTGATATGTCAACGAGTTCGAAGACATCTGTATAATTTTTTCAGTTTCTCATTTGACCACTTAAGAAAACATTGTGACTTATTGTCCTGGTTTGAGGCCACAACATTTATTTAGATTTAAATAAATAAGAATAGTATTGCTGGTTCTAGACAGCCTAACGTTTTTCATTAAGCAGCAACGACTGTTTTAGCTTCTGCAATGTTAAAATCCTTCCCAGAGGATCTCAGCAAATTTTCCGTTCTCTAGTGTTTGCGTACGGGGAACTGTACATTTGAGATGCGGTTGCAAAAAGCATTGGGCAGAGGTTGAAGTATTTACGTAGAGATTCTTCTTTAAAAGTACAAAATTTGCAAAATTCTGTTGGATGAATTCTGAACCTTCCAAAAGTAAAAAGAACTAAGCAGCTATAGGGTAAGAATACAGCTCGTGAGCAGGAACAAAATATCTAATATTTACACTAATCTTTGATAAAAATGCATTGATCAAAGGAGGTTACTGAGTCTGGACTACAGATCGAAGGCGGCAGGCAGAACCTTGCATTATAGAAAATATGCAAATAAACAATAGGTCTGAGGTAGGAACACATAGTGCCTTTAAATCTGACTTCGTGTAAACTGCAGGAAGAACTATGCATCCCAGTACAATTTATCGAGACAAAGTTCAGCGTTTGTGGTGGCTGCAATGAATAAAAAGAGTATGTAAACATGTTTATGCAGAATGCGCACTGGGTATGGAGACAGCATCATTAACTCGGGGGAATTTCTCCTAGGAAAAAGGGACGAGATGGAGGCAGAAGGCCTGAAAGCCAAAGATCATTTTTTGAATTTAAAGCTGGATCAAGCACTAAAGCTAAATACGTTTTTATTAGCATTGAAACCAAATCTGTAGGAGATTGAATGTGAACATGACATTAGAGAGATGGGGCAATCCAGGAAGAAATTGAAAAAGTCTTCCTGTTCATCCTTCTGAGTTGCCGTTGGCTCACACGCAGGGTTTTCTTCTGCCATGCGGTTGGGAACCAGGACTACACAACGCACTGCGGAGGACAGGTGCCTCCCAGTTATTCCAGTTAGGGACAGCCAGGCCCCTCCTGGGCGCATCTTCAGGTGATGTTCTGCACTGGCAGGGTTTCACAGGGCAGCATAAGAGGCTTTTGGCAGGGTGGAGGTACGTCATCTCTGTAGATGCAGTCTTTATGTCTGGCAAAAACCGTCTGAGAGAATTTCGGAGCCTGCAAAGAGGTTTAGATCATCAAACTGAGAGTAGACAATGATGTTTTGCGTGTGGGTGTGTCATAGGGTAATGAATCTAGATGAGATACAAACGCAGCAAGGTGTTTGTCATCTTACAGCTCTCTGGGTCGAGAGCTCGTGTCAGGGAGTTCGTATAAAATAAGTAGATGACTACATTCAGAGGAAGTGTCCATGTAAGCACTGAGTGGTTTGGAACAAAGATAAAATGACCTGGCGACACGAGGTTTCCAGAGTTAAGTTTTAGTCAGGCACTCCTGAACTTCTTGCTGTGTTTCTACATTATTTTTTTTTTTTTTTTTTTTTTTTTAGTAAGCAGCAGTGTCCTCATTCAGTAAAACGACTGGAGTGTATTCTGCTTCCATTTCAATCCACCTCTGCGGCAGCAGTACCTTTTAGATATGATTTCCCCGTCCCTGTCCCCAGGGTCACTGAAGCAGTCTTACAATGTTTCTTCAGGGGTATTAAAATATTTATAACAAAACTAAAAGAAGAACAGTGTTTTGAAATTTAATGAATGTGCTTTTCATGGGACAAGTACCCATAAATTTTAAAAAGAAAGCGGTAACTGAAGTCTTGATCTTATTAAAATAGATAGATTTGGGTAATGTTTTCAGTGGAAAGAGGATTTCCACCAGCTATGGCCACCATGAAAGCCCTTGTGCTGTATACACACCATTTCACAGCGCGCTCTGGAATCTCTACTTCCCGACATTTATCTGCACAACAGATGATATAAAAAAAATCTTTCCAGAAGGGTTGATGATTTGCTTGCTTTAATAATGTAAGGTTCAGGAAAGCCATGACTGGCAATGAAAAGCGTATAAAAGCTGGCCAGAGGGTTGTACCAGCCATGGGGTCGGTTCAAGAAATTAACCACTACAAAGGTTAAAGATTTGTTTTGTTCAAATAGTTATTTACTTGAGCTATTCTTTCCCAACGTGAACTGAATATTGATTAGTGAACTTTTATCTTCATGATTTCTCTGTCAATTATAGTTTGTTTGGGGTTTGTGTTTGGCTTCTTGCAGTGAAAACTGAACTGATCAGAGAAAGCAATTTTCACTACCAACGCAATACATAACGTACTCGAGAACAAACTGTGATACCTCTTTAAGATGCTGTACTGCTATTTCATAAATCGTTGGCTTGTCACGTAGCAGAATGCTACTTCAAAGGAGAAAGATCCCTTTGAATCTCAGGAGATTGAGTTCTGAATTTAATTCCCGGAGTGAACAGGCTCCTTAAGCGTTTCGTGTAAGGTCTCTAGAGCAGAGGGGGAAGATTGTAATAGCAGAGAAAATGATCCAAAAAAATACTTTAGTCCATCACCTGTGGTTTTTTAAAAAAATAATTCACAATGTCATTCCATTATAACAAGAATTTATAAGCTAACACCTCCTATTGCTTGAAACCAACCACTTGTGCAAGGTTTACCTTTTGCTTTTTACTGCCCCTACAGCACAGCGTTTTATTGCCCGGACCACATTTTTGTGGTTTGCTTCACTGGTACCCCTGATAGCAGCTTCCAGGGATAACTCATAGCTACCGATGGATTTTTGCATTGTGGTTATTTTTACACGAAACAAATGAAATTTCTCTATTTTTCCTCCCTGTCTTCTCGGTGTTACCACACGAATTTGGGCATATCATTGGCCTCTGGCTCTTCAGTCAAAAGTGACTGAAAGAGGCAATATGACGTTCTTCCTTTTCTAAAATATGTTTTTAAAATGAAATCAGCATTTGATTCACTTTTTCTGAGATACTCAGCCAGATTCATGTTTTTAAAAGAGAATCCCTTCCATAAACAAGCAGGCAATTCTCTCTAAGGCGGCAGCTCTTGTGACTCCCGGCAGCAGTCATCTGACAGATTTCTTCTGCTCTTATTCTGTGCCCAGGGCAGATTTTTTTGAGAGGCTAATAAACTCGGGTTTTTTTTCCCCTCTTCGCTACACCAATGCTTTGTATCATCTCAGTGCACATTTTTGCGCAAGCTTCTCAAGTAAGCAAGGCTACAGAGAGTTTCATCTCCACTGCAGATCAGAAAATAAAAAGATATTAAATAGGAATTGTAGTGTTCAGAGTAAGGCTGAGGTTTTTCCGCCATTTGGGGGTAATCACAGAATAGGAAGATTCCCGAATCTGTGTGGAGCCCAGCCTTAAAACCAGTTACTGCAGTTCAGTAATGTAACTAATATAAAAGATTTAGTTCTCCATTAAATTATTATGCATGCGCCACACCGAGAGATGTACTGAATTTATTAAACATTATTTAGTTCAGAAATTCTAGGAGGCGGCTCAAAAATAAGGCCTCAGACTTACCTGGTTTTGGCCAACTCATAGAATATAAGCTCGGAGGCCGGTTTTGCTTTTCGAATACTCCTAGAATGTAGTAATCTGAGAATTTAAAGGCTGTTTTGAGAACACACAAAGAGCCTTCTTTCTTATTTCTTGCTCCTGCTTTAGAAAAATTGAGTGCAACTCCTCAGCTTGAGAATAAATTAAGATCAGACATAGCATTTTAGTTGGGAATTCATAGCCCTGAAGTGAATCTACATTTCCAAGTAATTTTCCAAGTAATTATTTGTAAATGAGTGCCTGGGGTTGAACCAGATGTTGTCGCATTAACTTTAACACACTGTAATATGGAGAGAAAGAAAAAGAAAACAATAAAGGAGCAATAATGAAAAAATAAATAGGACCGTGTACAGAACAGTATTTACTTGTATTGACTCTTTTCTCTGCCATAGATGGAATGGAATTTCCATTATATAAAGCAACTGAGACACGGAAAAGTCTGCTGTAACCTTCAAGGGTGTCTATTTATTATAGACTTGGCTGTCACTTTCTCTGTTTGATCAGCTGATTTTCTAGTGAGTGTGGTTTTGGGAAAAGTGGGAAAGGAAGACAGCCATTATCTGCATAAATACATTTTCAAAAATCTTCAAACATAAATTAGACGCATCAGTTTCCCTTTTAAACCGGTTTGATGTGAAGGGAAAAGATAAAATGGTTCATAGCTTACAAACTGCCGGGTAAAGCTGAAGTGTTGAGTGCTAAATAAGAAAAAGGATAGAAAGCAGATACCCACGGGATGCAACAGAATGCTTCTATTCTTTGTTCCGCTTTATCTTTTACTTTCCCGCATCCTTCTGATAATTATTTTTAATGCTATAAATTCCCCAGCTTTTCAAACCACTGCTGAAAGTCTCATCTACCTAGGGACGCTCAGGAAAATTAATCTGAATTGAATTTTAAACTGGATTAATTAAACTACATTAAATCCTCATGTAAATACACTTCCTCAGAATTAAAATGGCTTTTATTTAATATTCTTTGGAAGTGAGTTAAAGTAAATCAAATTAAGGTCTCTTTAATATTGCTTGAGAATGTCCATCCCATAACTTCAAGGTAATAAAAGTACTTCACCTAAAATTCAAACCCTTTGTTGTTTTGGATTGCTTTTCCTGATCAGGTCCCCAAGGACAAGCCACCCCTCTAAAAATTTTTACTACCATTTACACCCCTTTTGACTCTGACCTTACTCGATTCCCATAACTAAAATATCTGTTTTCATTAGGCTTTTTCCTCGATCACCTGATGTGAGAGGTCTTACATTAAAAAAGAACTGGAAAATGTCTTCCATTTTCCCCTGATTTACTCTTTAAGGTTTAATTCTAAGCAGATCGCGGACCAGCTTCTTTGGCTTTCAAAAATAGCTCTTCTTTCTTATTCTCAGCATCGGTGTTTCTCTGTGGTAAGCAGCTAGAAGAATGTTAGTGTGCTGGATTTTTTTTTTTTTTGATTCAGCAGTGTGTTTAGATTCATCAGCATTTCTGAAGCCCTCAAATCTTGGGGCTATTTGGATTCAACGTTTAGAGGCTGACTTACCCGCCGCGTTTTACCACGTAGCACCTTCGTATCCTTTCCACAGCATGAAACGCGAAGGTAATTTGTTACTGCTGGATGTCTCTGCCAGTCCTCTGAGGATGGCAGCGCAGCAGGAACGCGGCGCGCTTACGTGGTTACAGGAGCTGAGCGTGCCGGCATAGCTACCGGCCCTGACGGCAAGTAGAGTTTGGTGCCTCCAACGAGCAAATTGCTTTTACTCTTGAGAGTATAAAAAAAAAGAAAATGTGTACCTTTGGGGAACACACGTTGCAAAGCGTGTAATTTAAGGTGTTTCTTATTAAGCGCCCTAGTTTGTTCTGAATGATGAATTCCCTTGGGTGTAGACCCCGAAGATGTCTAAATACAGTGACAAAAGGACAAATATATTGTCTCATTCGTTAAAGACAAAATGGGTTTGGCAGTGAGATTCTAGTGGGAGGTGTGCCTGCCCAGGGCAGGGGGGATGGAAGGAGATGAGCTTTAAGGTCCCTTCCCACCCAAACCATTCTGTGACTCTGTGGCAGCTGTGGATAATGACTCATCTTCATTTTGACCCGGACTTCCAAAGCAAGCAAAGCTTGAATGGAAGAAATATTTCGTTTGAATTTTTTGCATCATGATCGACAGTGGAAGACACAACCGTGTGGCCTCTCGCCTTAACTCTGAGGTAGTGGTGATGGGAGATAAGGAGAGAAGTGCTTCCCAAAGCCTGCAGATGTGGTGCTGCACATCAGCCCTGGGCGCGAGGGGGACAGGAGCGCGGAGTAAGCTCGCACTGGTGGAAGCACAACTGCTTGTTCTTCAGAAACACCACATTAGCGTTCCATCACTCACTTTGACCAGATTGTGGGTTGATTATCAGACCAAAACCATAATTTAAATAAGGACAGAAACAGACAAAACCAGTCAGAAATGCATTTGTTACTTCTCTGTGGTTCCTTTTTTTTGCAATGGAGTATCGGTTAAGTTCTAACTGACCACTGGTTTTGCTTTTCCCTCTTTTGCTGCAGTTTATTATGCTGACATACATCTTTATGTTGGCCTGGCTTGGCGTCACGGCTTTCACTTCTCTGCCCGTTTACATGTACTTCAACCTGTGGACCATTTGCCGAAACGCCACCGTAGTGGACGGAGCTAATCTCTGCTTGGATCTTCGCCAGTACGGTACGTGAATGAAGAGTGCTAAATAGAAAGCATGGCCTCGCTTTGCTCCCGTGTACCTGAAACGAACTGTTTCAGTGTTTCCGAAAAGCATCTCTTCCTACCATTTTACCCAAACATCACGGCAGTATGTTAGAGATGCGCTGCATTTCCAGGCTTGAATCAACGTGACTCAGAGTCAACGGAGTCAATGTTGTCCATCTTCCCAGAGTACTGCAAATTTGGCTTCCGCTTAGTCGCTTCTTTTGGAATTGTTGGAACTCGTCTAAAAAAGTTTAAGTAGTCGTTTATCTGGAGAATGGCTCTTTAACCTTGTGGTAGGACACCGATTTGGTGATGTGAGATTCTAGGTTATCGTCTGTCCCCGCAGAGGGGAAGCGGGACAGGACAGGATTCGTTGCTTGCAAAAAATTTAGATGAAGACTGACACTACAGATAGTACCAGTCTAAGGGGCTGGAGAGAGCCAGCGGGGCTGGAGCCTGAGGTTACGATGAAGTGGGGATGCGCACATGCGTGTGCTTTGAGGGCATGGGGAAGTTGGACAAAAGGGGGTTTGGAATCCTAAAAAAAAGTCTGAGGGTTCTTGCGTTGGTGGTGAAAATTCAATTCCTTCCTGCCCCAAGACTGATTTGAATCTAGATGTTCTGGCCTCGATGGTTTCTCAGCCCACAGAGCTTTGGGTAATCATACTCTTGTCAGGCGGTTCCCTGAGTCTTTCTTTTGTTGCCTTGGACTAATACAGAATTGCGGTATACATTAAAGTTTTTCTTAAGATATAAAAAATGCCGTATTGCTTGGGAACGAAAGAGTTTGGTTCATATTGAATATTTCACTTAAGCTGAAACAAAATATTTCACATCATTGTTTTCACGAGGGGAAAAAAAATATCTTTTTTTAGTATATTGATTATATTTTTTCCCACCGGCATGACAGGTGAGTTGAGAAAGCAATTATCTGTACAGATCTCATCAAGAGTATTAATTCTTCTTTCTGTGACCTTTTATTTTGCTAATATTAGTGCCTGTTTTGAATTGTTAATTCTATTTAAAACGTGCAGAGAACACTGACGTAGAAGATGTGTATTCTGTGAACCTACTTATTTCCTGTAAATTCAGTGTAAAACCTGCTGATTACTAATAGGAAAGAACAGCACTATTTTTCATGATAACCGAGTTACAGCAGTTTTCTTCAGGCTGGTCTTTGATTTAGTATCCGGACGTTAGCTAAAGTGAACAATGTGGCAGATTCTAGTTATTCTTGCTGATAGAGAAACTATTATTACAATGAAGTATACATTTGAGTAATGCTTTTTTATGACTTGTGAAAGAAGCTTTGTACCAGATCAAAGTGTCTGAAAATAACATACAGCACATTTCTCCACGTGAGCGTGGAGAATGTTTGTGAACAACACGGTAAGTGTGCACAGTGGCGGCAAACAATATTCTGGTGTTTTGATTATTGTGCTGATCACAGTCTGGAATCAAAATATTTTCAAAAATGGCTGAAAGATTTCAGAACCTGCATGGTTCCTACTAGGCCTTTTACTAAATAGATGATGGGTTAGTTTTGTGATGGCTGAAATTATCATAGAATCGTAGAATGGTTTGGGTTGGAAGGGACTGGAAAACTCATCTAGTTGCACCCCCCCCGCCCTGGGCAGGGCCACCTCCCCCCAGCCCAGGTCGCTCCCAGCCCTGTCCAACCTGGCCTTGAACACCTCCAGGGATGGGGCAGCCACAGCTTCTCGGGGCACCCTGCGCCAGGGGCTCACCGCCCCCACAGGCAAGAGTTTCTTCCTAATATCTCATCTAAATCTCCCCTCTTTCAGTTTAAAGCCATTACCCCTCTTCCTATGGCTCCCCTCCCTGATCCAGAGTCCCTCCCCAGCTCTCCTGGAGCCCGTTTAGGCACTGGAAGGGGCTCTAAGGTCTACCCAGAGCCTTCTCTTCTCCAGGCTGAACCCCCCCACCTCTCTAGCCTGTCCTCCCAGCAGAGGGGCTCCAGCCCTCCCAGCATCACAGAAAACTTATTTTTCTTGTTAAAAAAAGTTCTGCAAAGCATCCAAGAATTTGTATTTCTCAGCTTTTCTGGCTCATATGAAGTCCGTTGCTATGTACTAGGGATACTAAATACTGTCAATATTTGTTCTGCTCCAGGTATCGTAACCATTGGAGAGGAAAAGAAGGTTTGCACCACGTCAGAAAGTTTCATCAAGATGTGTGACTCTAATGAGGTGAATAAATATGATAATATTTTTGGCAAATCTATAATATATGTTACAGTAGGTAGTAACTGATGTGTGTTTTTTTCTTACTGTTAATGTTCTAATTCTAGCTATGGTGAGGAAATAAAATCCCAGTGGAAAATACGGTCAGCAAGTACTTTTCCTAGTCTTTTGCCACGTACCAAATTTAGTCAGTGCAATTTCTCCAGCCATTTCTTTTCTAAATACACTCGCATTTTATGTTGGTTTTTTTTTTTTTTTTTTAAGAATTCCATTGTCATGTATATTTTTACTGAGATGACTTTGAAAGCTAATGCACCTGCTGCACGATGAATAGGTCTGGATAATGAACCACTGTTTGAAGATCTTATGATTACTGTTGTGACAGGAGAGCGAAGCTTTCAAATGGGCTTGACCAAATCTTGCAGCGTGTTAGGATAATAAATCCTAGTGCGGTTTTTGTATTTTTGTCCCTTAGGCAAAGGCCTAAGTGCAGCGGAGGTTTTTGGTTTGTTTTTTAAATGATCGGGGATGACGACAGGACAAACAAAATTACATCTCTCTCAAACAAAAAAAAAGAGGCTAAAATCTTGATCCCTCTGAAGTCAGAGGCTGCTTTGCTCAATGTTCCACTGGGTCTTGCTCTGCCTGAATAAATCGGCTTGGCGTGAAGGTACGCAAGCTGCCTTTATACCGAAACCATCGCAGAAAACGCAACCCTTGCTGTGCGCTCGACGCTCCGCGGCTGCCATGTAAACCAGGTCACGGAATCGAAAAACAAACCTTTGCCATCCGAGTTAACCACCTTCCTCACCCCAGCCCAAACCTTTACGTGATTATTTAACCTGGTTCATGTTATATTGCTGTGAACATATTTTATTGGCAAGTTGGGGAGGGAAGGAAATCAATATATGAAGATGGAAAGCTACAGCTAATGAAGGCAAAAGGGGTTGTCTTAGATTGTCTCGGTGCCGCTGGTGAAACCGCCACAAACATTTCTAGATCCAGTAAGGTTGTATTGTAACTGTGGGGAAAAAAAAAAAAGGAAAAAAAAAAAAAGAAAAATTGTGGAAGGGTTTATTTATAAATAAATGGGTTTCTTATATTTTATGATTTTAAATGCAATATTTTTAAATTGAATTATGCTCTATCCCTGATAGGAGCATTGCAACAAAACAGGCAGAAGCACAACGTCATGTATTGATGTCAATCTTTTGGAAAAAGTAATCATTGCTTTTGTAGAAGGGCAGATTGGGAAGGTGGTCATTTGTTCTATGTTATTCAGACCTTTCAGTTGAATTTCTGTTTACTGTACCACCCTGAAAGTCCCTTTCTTTATCCCCCTTTGCAGCTAAACATGACCTTCCACTTGTTCATTGTGGCTCTTGCTGGAGCGGGCGCAGCAGTCATCGCTATGGTAAGGTGCCCAACACCGCGCTTCCGTCGTCTTCTGAATTGCAAATACATTCCGGTCGCTGCTCAGCGCCAGTTATTCAATTTCCGTGCTATCACTCAACGCTATTACTAAAATACAACTCTGTAACTCAATACTCTCTCTTATATTTTTTTTTTTTTTTTGTTAAATATATCGACAGATTCCCTTTGCAATAGGGTATCATGGCTACTTTTTTGAATAAACCCCCCACCTTTGGGTACATGCTAAGAATTTTTACTATTATTTTATTCGCGTGTCTGTCTCATGACCACAGTAACATCCTTTTATGCTCGATGCCTTTCTGGGTATTCGCAGGCTTGCCATGATGCTATTTTAGGAGCAGACTCTTTTTGTCAGGTCCGTGCATATCTGTGAATGCGTCAGTTTTTCTATCAGGATTAAGTTTTACCTTTTTTTTTAATGACGATTGCTTTGAATTTGATGACATTTTGCCAATGAGAACATTCTGCTAGGAAAAAAAAAGTGTATGAGCTGACGCCCTGCTCTTCTGCCTTTTGTCTGCTGCGTCTGCTTAAACATAAAGATATTTTTAGAATGGGGATTCTGTGCCGGTGTAGGTTTGTATGATACACACTGGAATCACGGAATCACGGAATTTTCAGAGTTGGAAGGGACCTCTAGAGATCATCTAGTCCAACTTCCCTGCTAAAGCAGGATTGCCCGGAGCACATTACTCAGGACTGCATCCAGGCGGGTCTTGAAAACCTCCAGATTTTCAAGAATGGGAAATGGAATGGGAAATGAAAAATGACTGTTATTTGGTACTGATGCATTCCGTAAGCAAAGTGTTCATGGTGGTGATTACTGTTACTACTGCTACTAGAAATTTTTCATTGAATCCTAGGGCCATAAATTTTTCTTTCTCCTTAGAACTGCATTTATGAAAAAGGATAATCAGAGAGTATTCAATGAAGCTAGTATTCAAGTTCCATCAGTGATTTTTTTTGTTTGTTTTTCTCTGCCAGTTTTTCAGCGTTACATGACACCCTGCCAACACAGCAGAAATAGCGAAATGAAAAAAAATCTATTTTCAATGTGATTTTTATCTCAAGACCACATATAATAAGTATAATAGTAGAATATAATTTATATTAATAATTTAAAGGATTTTCCTAATGGACTCTTTTCTGCTTCCAGCTGAAAAACCCGTGACCAAATAGTAATTATTATACTATGTGTGTTAGTGTTAGGAAAGTATATCCAAGAGACCATTAGTTCACCAGTGCATTATTGTTTTGAAGTATATTCAGTAGTAGTTATCAAGTGCTAATCTGTTCCGGTAACAATTCTGCATTTCAAAGAGTTTTGAATCAGAATAGCCACCCAAAGAATTTCAGTGAAAATTCATCTTCCATCTTCAGTGGAAGCAAATTAAGTAGGTACATTGAGCCACGTAGTTTAAATACATGATACTTTCCATCAAGCTTAAAAAAACCTCTCAAATCTCAGAGCACCATATCAAAGATGCCATAGATGTGGTACACCAAGCACTAATCCACGAGGAATTCACTTTGATGGCTCACATTTATTCGCATATTTACGAAGGATTACCCGTACACGAGTATTTTATTGGATTTTGTGACTGCGCAGAGCAGGCACCGTAACGCTCTGACTGTTTCAACAGAAATGTAAGTTAAAGATCTAAGCGCTAGTAAATTGTGTAGTGTCCAGATGCTGGTAAATGCATGCTTTATGAAATATTCGCAACTCTGTTGCCTAGATTTCAATTTTTGTAGCTAAATGGTTTGGTTTTAACCTGCCATTGTGGTGTTAAGTTCCTGGGGAAGATTGGCACGTTGCACTCTCTGATGGTGGTAATTTTTCAAACCATCATACGGACCACGTTTGTAGGTTGAACAGTGTGCTTCACGCTTGGCACGGTAGCGCAAAGTCCGGGCACGGGGCGTGAAGGAAAATTCAGAATTTCGTGGTCGGACAAGCAGATATGAACAGGTTCTCTTTCTTTAAAGGAAGTTCACTTTCCTAAGGAAGAAGTAATTTAGGGGAGGGAAAATGAATTTTGGGTCCTAAATGTCCCATATGGAACGAAGAAAGTATCTTCCCCCCCCAGGTGCTACGCTCAAATGAGTAGAAGGTGGTAAGGTACGAGGAATGGACTAGGGCATGGGACAGCCTGCAGAAGCCCTTTGAGTCACTGGAGAGCCAATGCCCTTCCCTGTCTGTGCTCTTGCAGGAATAATCCCATAATGAGATTAAAATACCAGCCCTTTACAAAAGAGCAAGCTTATTGATTTATTGCACTTTTAAAACATTTCTTGCAAACAGTTACTTTAAACTATAATAGTCCACCTGACTAAAGTAGTCATTATTTTGTAATTATTACCAGCCAGTAATAGTTATGCATCATCAATGAGAGTGCTGAAAAACTGAAATGGTAAAATTTGCTCTTTTAAATGACATTTTAAGTCATGACATTGATATACTCCATTATATCCTCACTTCTGGATTTGTGGACATTTGCATGAGACAGATTATTTAATATGTACAGATTTCTTTAACTCTTTTAATGTCAATATTTGTCATGAAATTCACCAGAGAAATGAGCTTGTTCATAAATATTAAGACCATCTGTCACCGGGATACTTTTCATTAATCTGTATTTTAAAAATATCTTTTAGAAAAATGTAGTAATTTATTGCAAAAACCACAAAAAAAAATGTTAATACTTGCAGAACCATTTGGTCACAAGTCATAATTTTCCTATCTCTACTACTTTAATCTCTCTCTTGGTCTCAAAATTTATATGAATATTAATTTTTTTCACAATTCCCTAGCTGGCTCTTTAGTCTCCAAGGGAGAATGCTGTTTTGGGATTCAAAAAGGCGATTGGCCTACGAGTTAGGATTGTGGTACAGAAAAACCCACATATTTTTTAAAGTGTATGTCAGGGAAAGCTTTATTTTGCAGAGAAGAAAAATGTCAAATAATTTGTTTTGAAAATTTATGATTCTTAGGCTTCAGCCCAGGATGAAAAAAAACAAAAAACTGATAGAATTATTATGTTGTAGGTCTTGAGCACAGAAAAATTAGCCAGGATTTTGATCATACTGCATTTGGACTATGTATGATTCTGGACATTACTGCTCTTTCTTATGTCTGAATGGATAATAAATGGACACAGAAATGATCATTAATTAACACATATCAGTTTTGCTGCTTTCAGTGTTGCGTCAGATAGAAACAGATGACGTGAAGTTGTTTAAGTGTAAACTCTACCATCCCAAAGGGTGCCCGTAAGGATAGTAAGCATCCTGCCCCTGCTTTCCCAAAACCACTACAGCAAAACCGAACTATGAGATACGGGGTTTCTCTCCTCAAAAGTTACAGTGTGAGCGGTACTCTTCAGCCTGAAGCTATGTCCTGTATGATGGAGATGCAATCCATTCTCCTGAAACAGGGACAAGGGAAATGTGTGAGCGATCTAGTTCCACTCCCCCGGTATGGTTGTGCTCTTCTGCAGGATATTAGATGCAGGTAAAAAGGGGAGGAAAAAGTAATTTAGCCTTCTGCCCTGCTGAGACAATGACATGACCCAAAAGGAAAGGAAAAACGAACCCAAACCTCTTCTTAGCCTAGATGTGATTCTGCGGTTCCGAAAGGTTGAAGCATACTTTCCCCTTCCGAGGAAATCCCAGCAGGAATGTTTGGTAGGGTACGGGAAGACCCTGCCCTGACTTGCATATGTCTGCCATTGGAAGATCCGGCGGCAGACTGGAAGCTGCTCTGCTCCGGTTTGAATAAGCCTTGACAGGGCCCCACCGGCTTCGGGCTACTCAGGTCACGCAAGTGTGAAATGCAATTAGACAGCCGCTTAGAGATGACCTCCTTAGCGCGACAGCGTTACCCAGGGACGTGGCGTTAGACAAAACAACGCAGGTGGCGGTGGCACTGTTCGATGTATATGCCTTTATATAGCGTGGATATGTATTTGAGATTATATTCGTTACATAAGCTGAAGTAGTTGTTTCCAGGAAAGTCATCCTACGTAAGAGCGAATGTGAACTCCGAGAGTTTTCAACTGTTATTCCAGAAGTTTGGTTCTGTGACGTTGTAAGGAAGGGATGTGTGAAGAATGGGAGTTTAATGGAGGTCAGACCGTGGCTGATGAACCTTCAGAATAGTTTGCCTTTTTTTTTTTTTTTTGGTAGAAAAAAATTCCAAGTGAAACTGCACGACATCTGGTTTAAATTTGTCTCTTACTGGGTCACTGCCAGATACTTTGTGAGGATAAGAAATGTGCCTGCGTGGTCCCAGTTTCATCACTTGTTGTTCAGTTGCAAGGCTTTCTGGCAGGTGTGTTTTGAGAGATCAGGAAGATGCGAGTACCCTGCTCAGATACCCCCCACTTCTGGGATTCTCATGTCTACAGTCTGTTCGAGGTTCAGATCACATTTTTTAATTGGCCTCTTACCCTCGAAGGACCAGCGCTGGTTGTTTTTTGTTTTTTGTTTTTTTTTTTTTATTGGATGCAAATCGCAATTTTCTGAGATGACAGAATTATCAGGGTTACCAGCCTGTTTCTTTTGATTTTTCTCTTGAGTTTTACTATGGAGGAATTTTAAGGCATTTCCTTCATCAGGGTGGGGATTCACTATTAGTGTCTCTCGTTTGATCTAGAAACGCCCGTTCCAGTGACTGCTCATGGTGAAAGCTTTTGGAACATCTGAGTTAGATACAAGGCATTTCTTTTTCCTGTGTGCTAAATTATGACCAGGACATGTCCCAGAGTAACACAGTACATGCTGCCACCTCCAGCACTTGCACTGTCGTCACAGGTTGTGTTGCTAGTGTTGTACTAGAGATATTAAAAACTCCTTAAGCGATGTAGAAGTACTACTATGTGTCGCCTTTTTCCTAGAGGACGGATTCTCTGAAGGCTTCTTTCTATTTTATGGCTCCTCAACTCAGACTGTATTCCTCAAGTAGGTGAAAGCTTGCCATAAACCACCAGGATAAAAAAGACACCAAAAGTACTTGGTCCTTTGAAGGGTTCCAAAATGCTTTCCTTGATCTTAATTAGCCAGACTAAGAAATGAGCATTAGCCTGCACTAATCAGCAGCAATTGCCACCAAACATTTGTGGGAAAAGCCAACACTGGCATTTCCAAAAAAGAACGAACGTATGAAATTGGCTCTGTTCATTTCGTATGGGTCTAAGATGCTCAGGTATCTACAACAGCCCAATACGAAGAGGAGAATTTACATAATCTCAAGGTGTTTTTAAGATTATTCAATTTTCCATTAATTGAATCCTAGTTTAATTTATCTATTTCTTAGGAAGATGTGGAATCTTTTTGATTTCAGAAAATTATCTGTGGCCTCTGAGGTAGCTGATGAACATAACTATAAGAGATGGTCTCATCAGAAAGTATCTGGAAGGCTGCTAGGGGAGGAATAAACGTCCAGAGACACTTGGAATAGACCAGCTGAATACTGTTACTGAAAATTTTTATTTTCTGCCTGGACACAGAGCCAACAGAGCATGTCCTAAGAAGGTCAGAGGCTCCTTGCAAGCAGATCCAGCTGACTGAAGGTAGGACATTTGTGGTCCACCTTAGAAAGGGAAGCTTTCAAAGCCTGCAAGTGTCCTGAAAGACCTGGACCTGGGAAACTGAAGTGGACAGGAGAGCAGTTTGTTGCTCTAACAGGCAGCTGAAGTAGACTTTACACTGTAGGCGGCCACAAGAGTGGCGACGAAGGAAACTAACTCCAAAAGGGACTGAATGCAGATAGCGTGTGATTGCCCCTGAAGGAGGAAATTTAGAATAGAATCATAGAATTGTCTAGGCTGGAAGGGACCTTGAAGATCATCAAGTTCAACCATCAACCTCACGCTGCCAAACTCACCGCTAACCCATGTCCCTCAGCACCACGTCTACACATCTTTTAAACAGTTCCAGGGATGGTGATTCCACCGCTGCCCTGGGCAGCCTGTGCCAGTGCTGGACAACCCTTTCAGTGAAGAACTTTTTCCTAATCTCCAATCTAAACCTCCCCTGGCACAACTTGAGGCCGTTCCCTCTTGTCCCATCGCCTCTTCCTTGGGAGCAGAGCCCGACCCCCCCTCGCTGCCCCCTCCTGTCAGGGAGCTGTAGAGAGCGAGAAGGTCTCCCCTCGGCCTCCTCTTCTCCAGGCTGAACACCCCCAGGGCCCTCAGCCGCCCCTCACCAGACGTGTGCTCCAGACGCCTCACCAGCTTTATTTGAATAAAATATTTTTGGCAGCAGTTCCTGGGAGGACTCAGCTTCATTCCTGGTATTGGTATTGTGTTAAAATTTATTATTTGTTTGATCATTCATTGCCACCAGTCAGAAGACTGGACATCTACCAAATGTTAAGCTCAGTCCCTGGCAGCCATACCATGTGATTTTTATAAGCTACTAAGCTCCATCTCAAACTCAATTAAGGTGTTTTACAACCTCTGTTTTTAATGGGAAGCATTTGCAGAACGTAACTTCTCTACTGGTAGGATATCTTTCACTGACTTTTGGATTAAATTTATTCAAAGCCATGTGAAAAACATTTGTTCATGTGACAATATTGCCAATATCCTTTAACTGGTGTTTAATCCTCAGATGTATTCATAGACATTCTGTCCTCCCCGTTCGCTAGCATAAATAAACCGAGTTCTTTGGGAGTGTACCATCACAGCTCAGCCAGTGATTCATGTTCCCTCCAAGTGAGTCAGGTCCAATCTCCAGTACTCACCAATAAGTTGTACAATAACCACAGGCTGTGGGTTTTTTTTTTTCCCTTCTTTTCAGAAATTTTTTTGTTTTGTTTTTGGATGGAATACTTGGAAAGCTCTTAATTTTGTTTTCTTAAAAAAAATAAATAAATAAATGTATTTTTACCTATTCGAAAATTTACATGGAACATGAACATTGTTTCTGCTCCATTCGAGATGTACACAGAAATTGTCTTTTAAAAATCACACAAATCACTTTTTTTGTTTTCTATGCATTTTAAAGAATTGCATAAATAAATTGAGGTATAACTAATACAACAGTGAAATAAATCTACTAAATTAAATGCTGACAGGCATGTGCCCCTTTTAAGACCTCAACTTCATTTGTCACTGTATTCTGTCATGTTTTGCCTAGCTGTAAATATTTTTCAATTTTTGACGATTTTTTCCCAAATTTGCTGGTTTTGACAAAATAGCTAGAGTAGCAGAGGGAAGACAGAAATCATGGCTAAATGAAAAGTTAATGCTAACTTTAACAAGAAAGCAAAAGGAAATCTTTCTGTAATTGTATTAGGTATGTAATTGTAAGACTACAGATGCCTCTATGGTGTATTTCTATCTTAAGCAACTACTTTAACAAATAGCGATTCATAGGATCATAGGATCAGAGAATAGTTTAGGTTGGAAGGGACCTTAAAGACCATCCAGTCCCACCCCCTGCCCTGGGCAGGGCCACCTCGCCCCAGCCCAGGTTGCTCCCAGCCCCGTCCAACCCGGCCTTGGACACCTCCAGGGATGGGGCAGCCACAGCTTCTCTGGGCACCCTGCGCCAGGGGCTCACCGCCCTCAGAGTGGAAAAATTTCTTTCTAATATCTAACCCAAATCTACCTTCTTCCAACTTAAAGCTATTACCCCATGTCCTATCACTACATGCCGTTGTAAAAAGTCTCTCTCGAGCTTTCTTGTAGGCCCCCTTCAGACACTGGAAGGGGCTCTAAGGTCTCCCCGGAGCCTTCACTTCTCCAGGCTGAACCCCCCAACTCTCCCAGCCTGTCCTCACAGCAGAGGTGCTCCAGCCCTCGGAGCATCTTCGTGGCCTCCTCTGGACCTGCTCCAACAGGTCCATGTCCTTCTTATGTTGGGGGCTCCAGAGCTGGATGGAATATTCCAGGTGGGGTCTCACAAGAGCAGAGCAGAGGGGCAGAATCCCCTCCTTTGACCTGCTGGCCACGCTTCTTCTGATGCAGCCCAGGATACAGTTGGCCTTCTGGTCAGGGAGTGCACGGTGCCGGCTCATGTTGAGTTTCCCACCAGCCAACACCCCCAAGTCCTTCTCCTCAGGGCTCCTCTCAATCCATTCTCCGCCCAGCCTGGATTTGCGCATGGGATTGCCATGGGGAAAATGGGGATGCCATGGCATTCAGTGGGGAAAAGTCTGCAAGAAATTGCCAGGAGGTGATTTTCCACGTAGATTTGCAGACTAGCTGAAATGGTAACGCAGGGCTGGCGTGTTGATTTCTCTGAGTTTTTAATTTTTTTACAACCGTTGCTACCAACTGCGAGTCACGGTAACAGTAAGAGCTGGGAGCTGAGTAATCTGAGGATTAATGAATCTCAAGCTCGAGCTTCGCATCATATTGCCGTTCTGCTTCTTGACTTGACACTGCTTAGTTCCTTCTGCTGGAAACCCAATCTCTACCCCGTAGCTTTCGAGTCCGAACGTGCTCTACTCTGACTACCTCTCTTGGTTCCTAACTCCCTGTTACCTCTCTTACAGGTCCACTATCTCATGGTCTTGTCTGCCAACTGGGCCTATGTGAAAGATGCTTGCAGAATGCAAAAATATGAGGATATTAAGTCAAAGGAGGAACAAGAGCTTCATGATATTCATTCTACTCGCTCTAAAGAGCGGCTCAATGCTTACACATAAAAGAAACCTTGTCTTACTTTCTAACATGTGAATGCTTTGTTGTTTAACTAAAGGCCATCCAACCATTTTAAAAACAATTGAAAGTGCTTCTCACAAAAGATAGTTTGGGTGACTCACTTATCACCCATGTCCAATTCTTGGTTGTCTAGCACTTGGTTTCTTAATTAGTTCTTACTTTGTGTGACCGTTCTCTACCACAAAGCTCCTAAATAGCCTTTCCTGAATCCTTTTAAGCTAATTAGTTCTGCTAGATCAAGGATACTAAACTATTGTCAAATACAAATATGTGTTTGATTTTTTTAATCACTTTGTATGTGTTATGCATAACACCTTTTGCATTGTTTCTTATATGTTTTTGGAAAAAAAAAAAAGTAGCTTTTTATACTTTTTAGTTTTGAGTTCAATAACTACTTTAACTACAGGTATACTTCAAAGGGACCATTGTACGTGATGTACAATATATAAAGAAAACACTCTGATGACTTTCCTTTATATTTGGAAAACTTGCCAGATGGACCCTGATCAACTTGAACGAAGGTCCTAAGAACGTTTTAAACAATCAAAGGTGCAATTTCTAAATTTGTAATAGTGGGTAAAAAAAAAAAAAAAAGAGAAAAAAAAAGAGAAAAAAGAAAAAAAAAGAAAAAAAAGAAAAAAGTGCTTCTTATCTTTGTTAACATTGTATTATTATCGATGTTTTTAAAAAATATTCTCTTGTTCCAAGTTCCATGGGTGATAATTCCTGTTTGTATTGTGAGCATGCAGACCGTGGTGCTAACAATGCATGGCCACTTGCCTTTTGAAGGAATTCAATACCACGGCTACCTGTTAAAGAGTTATGGTATATAGACAATTGTTAATTAAGTGATATAGTTATCCATAGTTTTTTACAGAATGATCTCTCTTTAATTCAACGATGGTTATGCTAAATTGGAGCTGTTCATGTGACGATGTAAGAAATTACTGCTTAGCTACATTTATGAAAGTAATATATCAAAAATACAGTGACCGTAGGAGTCAGATGTCTTTTTACCTGCTTTAAAAATTTAAATGGATTGCACCTGTCTGAACTGTAAAAGATATATTAAAGGAGACTTCCATAAATGTTATAGCTTGGCTTCTAGCTTTCCTACACATATTGGTTTACCTGTACTATGTTAAAGTAAGGTGAAAAACACTGCAGAGCTTATTATTTGAAAGTGTAGTAATATATTTGAACCTTTATTTTGATAGGAAAACGTTATCAGAAAGATAGGTCATCTTAATTTGAAAGAATTACCTGCATCAAAAACAAAACAAAAAAACCCTATTTAAGAAAAGTCAGTATTATTGGACCAAATCTGGTGGATTTTTTTTTTTTTTCTTTTTGCCTATTTCTAATGCTACAAGAATGCTGTAAAGTGTCTTTTAAAGTGATGTAGCCTGACAAGACATTTTTGTCAGTGTTAAAAATCTTAGGTAGTTTTGTGCACTTATTGGACCATTGTGAATTCTCTCTCAGTGTAAGTGCATTTCTAATAAAACTTCTTGAGTAAAACTCTTCTTTGTACTATTACTAGTCATGCATCATCAGTAATTTTTAACAATTCTTGTAGTAAGTAGCAGGTAATACTATAGTTACTTGTGGCATGATAATGCATTAAGTAGTATTAGTTGATTGAATTTTTTTTCTTTTTCTTTTCTTTTGCTTGTTTTGGGGGTTTTTTGTTTGTGTTTTTGATTTGGGGTTTTGGTTCTTTGGGGTTTTCTTTTTGGTTTTTTTTTTTTTTTCTTTGTTTTTTTTCTTTTTTTACACTTAGGCTGTCCTATGGGGTCAACAGTTTTCTGATAATGTGCAGTACCGGTATTACAGTTCTGCAAAAAGTAGTAGGAACCTCTTTTGGATTCTATATCGTAGTGTTTCAGTTTTGTGTCTTCAAACGTTTGTGCTGATTTTTAAAACTATGTCTTTTAAACTCATGTAATGATGTTAATGCTTTTGGCTCTTCTCTGGTATTAGAGTTTGTATTTTCACAAAGAATGCTTTGTAGCAGGCATTACAATTAATCTGTTTTGTACATAAATGTGCCAACAGCTTGATGGTGGCGTTTTTGAAATGTAGAACAAAGTGCTTGCAAAAATGTAATAAACACACTTGTGTACTTTGTGTACTTATTGATTGTTCGTGTTGCGTAGTTTTTTTTTTCTTTGCCTGTACTGGACAAATCGTCATAACCAGAAATGGAAGAAGCTCATCCCTTCTGTTGTCCTTGCTGTTGGAGGACAGTTCTCAGTGTTATGCATTTTTTGCCCAACCTGCTTTTAGGTGGTCAAGGAGATAGTTCCTTTAGCAGAAACTATGAGAACAAAGAGTAAAATTTAAAAAATAATAATCCGGAGATGTTATATTAATTATAGGATACGTCTCTGTCAAATCTGTGACAAAGAATTCTTGTTGTCATGAACAATTAAAAAAAAAAAATATCCAAATTCTAAAGAGTGATATTCTTATCCCCTTTCATGACACAATTCCCTCTGGCCTGTATCTTTAAAAATCTCACATGGGCAAAAGTAGGGTGTGCAGCCTTCCCCTGGGTAGAAATTGTCCCTCAGTTTTGGGTAGTTTGTTCCACTGAATTAAAACTCCTGATCATTGCCCACGCGCAGGTTACTTCAAATATATCTCTTGATCAGCATTTAGCATCAGAAATGTTATATCCTAAGAATAAGAGCAGAATTTCTTCTAAGAGCAGAATTTCATAGTCTAGGAAGAGCGAGGTA
This sequence comes from Vanellus vanellus, assembly GCF_965231255.1. Lineage (NCBI taxonomy): Eukaryota > Metazoa > Chordata > Aves > Charadriiformes > Charadriidae > Vanellus > Vanellus vanellus. The sequence goes on from NC_138909.1 coordinate 83,557,799, forward strand.
GCGTGAGCCGTACTTGTTATGTTTTGACAACAGGGCAAGATTCACACGACTGCGGTGTCATTTGGGAAAAGCTCAAGGGAAGCTGCTCTGACGTCCGCCTGAATGTTGCTGAGGATACCGGTAACGATACTACAGTACTTATCATAGAATTGTAGAACGGCTGAGGTTGGAGGGGACCTTTAAGATCATCAAGTCCAACCATTACCCTAAAGTGACAAAAACACTTCTAAACCATGTCCCCAGGTACCACCTCTACCCTTTTCTTAAACACCTCCAGGGATGGTGAATCCCCCCCCTCCCTGGGCAGCCTCTTCCAATGTTTGATAACCCTTTCAGGGAAAAAGTGTTTCCTAATATCCAATCTAAACCTCCCCTGACATAACTCGAACCCATTTCCTCTCGTCCTATCACCTGTCACCAGGGAGAAGAGGTCGGCCCCCACCTCTCTACCCCCTCCTTTCAGGGAATTGTAGAGGGTGATAAGGTCTCCCCTTGGCCTCCTCTTCTCCAGGCTGAACACCCCCAGGGCCCTCAGTCCTTCCTTATAAGATTTGTCCTCCAGACCCCTCACCACCTTTGTAGCCCTTCTCTGGACACGCTCCAACACCTCAATGTCCTTCTTGTCGTGAGTGCACGTAAAGCAATTTAAAGGGTTAAGAGAAATCTAGAGCTGTGCCAATTAACATGGTATCACTCAGGAAAACTAATTGAAATACAGTTCCACAATGTGTGTGTTTCCCAGTGAACTGGCTGTTGTGTAGCTCGTTGTGTGCTCTCCATGAGAACACGTGCCGTAATGGCAAACAATCCTCTCAGCAGCAGCACGAGCCGAGGCAGCAGAGGAGCTTCCCACAGCACGGCGCATCAGTCAGAACTGATTCACTTCAAAGTCTGCGCATATTTGGTTTATTCCAGACTCTTCTCTGTTTGTTGACAGCCTCAGCTGATTTATCCCGAGGTAGGTTGCGTGGGTCTTGATTTCTGCACACTCTTCTGCGCTGAGTCTAAACCTGTGGCTATTGTGATTTTCAGAAACAAGAAGACCAGTTGTAGACCACTCCCCTTGGTGCAGTTTTTTTGCTGCACAAAAGGGTGTAGTTCAAGGAAAAGCCCAAATTTTCTGGCCCTAGATCCTCCATTTTCCATTTTCTTCGCAGTTTACTGTGCCCCATCAGCAGCGCTCATAGTGTGTTACAAAACAGCTCCAAAAATTGCTTGAGTTAGAAATCCTTCCCACCTGTTTTCCCCTGCCCGCATCACCTCATTTTTTATTTTTTATTTTTTTTTGCACAAGGTTATTTAATCCCTCAGCAGGATCGTATCAGTGTTTCTGTTTTCAGCACAACCACACACACCATTTAATCAGCACGATTTAGGCGATTGTGGAGTGCGCTGCCGACGCGGGGATGAGTGTCCGCAGCAGGGGTGGAGACAAAGGGAATTTTTAAGCCACCGTCATTCCTGAAGCCAATGTATCATCTAGTCGGGTGATATAGTTAAAAGCAGGAGGCGCTGAAATGCTAATTTGCTAATTTCATGTTTCTAAATAGTCAATGATATTATTTTTGTCACAGGAGCTAAAATAAAACAAGATTTTTACAATAATTGGAAATATCTATAAATTCATTGGTTTTTAATAATAGACGCAATTATTAGTCTTAGTGCAGTTGTTTAAATTGTAATGTGTTATGCATCAGTCATAAGTATTTGTTGAACATGACCACGACTGTGATTCACCTCCAGTTGACACAGTGGATTCAAGGATGGAACATTTCTGTACTGTACTTCCTATAATAATCAATGGCAAAAGTTTAGAGAGTTCTTTCCATTGTCAGGACCCAATGCATTTTTCAACGATTCAGTTCTGGGTTACCGCGAGTATTAATCTAGCTGGTTTCCTGAAGAACACTGCTCAGTTCAGCTAAGTCAGAAAAGAGCAGACTATAATGCGTGTCACCCCAGCAGGGGGATGGTGGTGTTTATACAAGCTCTCTCTTAAATATAAGCAATATTTTATTTCCGTTGGGTTGCAAAGAAACCCCGCAAATAGATGTTTTTAGGCAGCAAACCGATTCACGTCTCCGGGTGATAGCACGTTTCAGCGCTGCCTCCGTTTTGGGTGGGTATCCACTGAAAAGAACAACCTCAAAACACTTCATATATATTTAACAGCTCTTTCTGCCCCATGTGGATTCTTCTGACTTGCGTTTTTCACGAGGGAGGAACTCCGGCGGTTTCTTAATTTTGAGGTTTTCAACGATAGTTTCTTTTTCTTTCAGATACCTGCAGAGGATCCCAAACCTGCAGAGGATCCCAACCCTGTTGGTTGCTCCTGTACTTAACGGCTATTAGCAATGATGGCAACAGGTAAGCGATCCCGCTGGTACAGTGGGAGAGACGGTTCCTGGTAGAGCAGTGGGTTATCTTCAGCTTAGAAGAGACAATGGCTCTGCCCACGTTGTCCAAGCTGCTGTGGACTCTTCCCCCATGTCACGTGGAGTCTGGCTAGAGAAATGTGAGCCCCAGGGAAGACGACTTTAGTTGCTCTTTGAACCGGCAGTTCTGATCTGCCTGCTTTTCTTTTGCATCGCTGAACTCGCCGTGGCTGAAAGGGGTGGTTTGGGGGCAGGTATGGCTCCTCCAGAAGAGGTGAGGTAAGGTCAGACAGAAGCTCTTGTCACAGCAGCTGCCACAGCTAGAGCAGTGACACAGCAACAACTGAAATTTGGCCACTGCATCCCAACGGTATTGAAAAAAAAAAAAAAAAAGACTTGAAAAAAATTAGCAAGAGGCTTGCAAAAATATCCTGTGGTTCTGCACGGTGGGTTACTCAAGCCAGAACTGCCGCAAAGGCCAAAGCAGCGATGATAAGGGCTGGGTTTTCCAGAGTGTCTGTCCAAATGTTTTTTTCTTCTCCGTTGTCCAGGAAAAATGATACTTATGTGTGAATTTGGGCTCCCCAGTTCAAGAGGGACAGGGAACTGCTGGAGCGAGTCCAGTGAAGGGCAACTAAGATGATGAAGGGCTTGGAGCATCTCCCTTATGAGGAAAGGCTGAGAGAGCTGGGACTCTTTAGCCTGGAGAAGAGAGGGCTGAGGGGAGACCTTATTATGGCGTACAAGTATCTAAAGGGTGGGCTGAAGGAGGATGGAGCCAGGCTCTTTTCAGTGGTTCCCAGGGACAGGACGAGGGGCAATGGGCACAAGTTGGAACACAGGAAGTTCCGTTCAAATACACGGAAACACTTCTTTACGGTTCGGGTGACAGAGCACTGGCACAGGCTGCCCAGGGAGGGGGGGGAGTCCCCTTCTCTGGAGATTTTCAAGACCCGCCTGGATGCAGTCCTGAGGGATGTGCTCTGGGCCATCCTGCTCTGGCAGGGGAGTGGGGCTGGATGATCTCTAGAGGTCCCTTCCAACTCTGAAAACTCTGTGATTTTTTTTTTTTTTTCCTTTCAAGAGCTTTACTCACCTGCGTTTTTTCTTAAGGATAAATATTAATTTAAGAACGAATCTCATTGGGGAAGAAATTTATTCTCAACAAGTTTACATCCCGGTTAAAGCACGCAAATCAACTCCTGGAATTTTAGGTTTCAGCCCATTTAGTTTGCACGTACAACCACACCCTCACAAGTGTGATCTTTTGGAGTAATAAACTAAATCCCATGCTTAGACGCAGAGGCAAATTGTCGGGTTCATCAGGTGCGAGCTGATTAAGCAGACCGAAACCTTTCTCAAGAAGGCAGTGTCAAACCCCTCATATTGATGTCGTCTTTTTACATTGTGACACATGAAATAACACGTTAGGTGGGAATACCTCATTAATGTATTTAATTCATATCTGTGTTCTCCTTTCATAATTTGCTTTTTCTCCTTGACGTGGTGTTCCTCGTGCTGTAATTTTAGGTGGAACGGAAGTAACGTAAAACTTGCTGCTACTGAGAAGGGGACATCTCAGCAGGGTGGCTGAGTGGTGTACCGCATGGCTGGAAATAGGGATGAAGGCAGCGAAAAAGAACAAGAGAGGGACAAAGAAATGTCAGATTTTCCCTTCCTAGTAGCCCTAGCTGCAGGCTAATGAGGTGGGCTTAGGATCTGTACCTCAATTAAAGAACTATATACAGGTATGCCTTATAGGACTCATGGGCTCAAGGAGTAGTGAGAGCTTCTGCCACGGTACAAAAGGCAAATACTGCCCGAAACGTCTTGATTTTGGGGAGTCCTAAGGCGTGTTTCTCCTTAAAAGAGTAGATGGCCGAGAGAAACCTGTAGCTGCATAGTCGCCTTTAATTGTCATGGTAGGACCGAGTCGTTGGGGGTCTGGCCATGTCCTCGTGGTTTCCCTTCCCAGCGTGAGTAACGCGATGGCAGAGCAGATGTGCCACATGTGCAGGAGGATGGAGCGCTCAGGCAGAGTTTGTGCCATTTAAAGCAGCTCAGGGGATGATGCAGAAGTGGACCGTCGCTGCAGACGTGGTCCTGGCCCCGCTGAAGCAAGGTTGTGTCTCACTAACAGAAGAGAACAAAGTCAGGATTTGAGGTTGAGCAGTCTGGAAAATCGGGGGTTTGTATCGTTTGCTTAAAACCAAGTGAGACACGTTAGGATTTTCTGCGATATATTAGTTAAAGTGAAGTGGTTGCAATTTTCATATCTTTTAAATATACTCACACACGCATAAAACATCTAGTCTGATAAAATAGATATTTTTTTTTTTAATATACTGTTAATCAGTGCTCTGAAATTGTGCTGTTCCAGTTACAGAAGAGCCAGCTGAGATCCTGCAGACTTTAATAGTATTCTGATGTCCTGTGGGCCTGTAAGCCCATTATCTTTATTCAACAGGGTTGTTTTTTTTTTCAAATCTACAGTAAAAAATACAATTAATGGGTACCTCGATAAATCAAGTGCACTTGAGAAGACACAGCATGACTTTTATAAATGGAAGTCTATTAACAAACCTACTGGAGTCTTTTGAGGGTGTCAGCAGCCATGTGGTTATCAGCAGTCTCTTTCCTTTCCAATTTATTTAGACATCCAAAAGGCACTTTCTTGTCAAAGTATTTTAAGACTAATCAGCCATAGGAAAGTCCTCCTATGGGTAAATAATTGATTAACAGATAAGATGGTTCTTCACTGGAGGAAGGTCAGTTTTGCGCTTTGGGTTCTAGACTAGGTCATCTTTGAGGATGGTTGGTCCTGATTCTGCACGTACACCTCCATCGCTCTCAGGTGGAGTATCTGGTCATGACGATGGTTGGTTTGGACTTCTTTGTCTTTTGGGGCACGCAGCTCTCCTTTCCTTGTTCCTCGTTTGAATTCATCTTGTCTTCGGCATTCTGTACCCAGCGGAAAATGTTTCTGCTGTGAGTGGTGAGCAGCAACCAGTTTCCTCACTGAAGAGCTCCTACTTCCATTGGCCCAATATTTCTCTTCAGCTATTTGGCATCCTCTATACCGAACACACCCGTATGCACCTCCTCTTTGGAGGTTTGTAACAGCTGTGTAGTCAGAGAATAAACCTCCAGGTTACACTAATATTTATGCCACCCTTAAAGGAAAATAGGAAATTCAAAATTAGGTGAACTTTCTTTCTTACGAGAAATGGCATTTATTTTACTCTACCATGTTCATCAGACACTTGTGCAAATGATAAGATAATCTATGAAAGTAATGGCAGATTTGACTCTTCTTTATGACCCTCTGGGCCTTCATGGTGTTATTTTTTTCCCTTCAGGTCTTCCAAATAATCTGACAGAAACTTTAAGCGTAATAGTACTTGGGATTTCTCCCAGAATTTAATGTGAGTAAGTATGAGCGTGAGCAGATATTTTTTTGCCCTGTCTCTCTCTAACAAGCTCTAAATACTGTTCTCCCCCTCCCTGTACAGTCTCTGGAATGTATCCTCAGGTGCTGCAACTTCATGCTTGCTTTCCCCTAACCCTTCTCCTGGTACTCCCTTCACCAACACATCGCTGTCCCAGGGCAAACCATCACCGGGCCCGGTGTCCACCTTCCCCTCTGCAAGTCAGGTCTGCACCGGCAGCCAGCGGCTGAGAACGGTGTTGGGATTGATCCTGCCTGACTCTGAGCAAACGTGAAGCTGTGTCCAGCGAAGTCCCTGCCATGGGTTTTCGTGATGTTTCTCCTAGCACGTTCTCAGCAGGATTATCCAAATTTGAGGAATAAGTGGTAATGTGGGTACCCTGTGAAGACTATGGAGAAGCTGTACTCCACCTGCCGTGCTGTGTGCAGCTCTGGGGCCCCCAACGTAAGAAGGACATGGACCTGTTGGAGCGGGTCCAGAGGAGGCCACAAAGATGCTCTGAGGGCTGGAGCCCTCAGTCTGCTGGGAGGACAGGCTGGGAGAGTTGGGGGGTTCAGCCTGGAGAAGAGAAGGCTCCGGGGAGACCTCAGAGCCCCTTCCAGTGCCTAAAGGGGCCCCAGGAGAGCTGAGGAGGGACTCTGGATCAGGGAGGGGATCCGTGGGATGAGGGGGAACAGTTTAAACTGAAAGAGGGCAAATTTAGTCCAGATATAAGGAAGAAACTCTTGACTGTGAGGGTGGTGAGACACTGGCCCAGGTTGCCCCGAGAAGTGGTGGATGCCCCATCCCTGGAAACATTCCAGGCCAGGTTGGACGGGGCGCTGAGCGACCTGATCTAGTGGAAGATGTCCCTGCTCATAGCAGGGTGGTGGACTAGATGGCCTTTAAAGGTCTCTTCCAACCCAAACTATTCTATGATTCTATGTCTCTATGTTAACTAAGAAGAAAAATCTGAGCTCCTGAAAGAAATTTCTATCATCCTTCTACATTCTTAGTGTTAAAAGATGGGAAAACCAGGAAGTGGGGGAATCTTTATACATACAATATCATGTTACCGTAAATCCTATGCAAGTTTGTACTACGCAAAACTTTTCAATCGATATTCAATATTTATTGTTGTTGTTCTTTAAAATAAAATAAATAATAAATAGTATTAGACAAAAGTATATTTTCCTAAATCTGGGGAGGGTTTTTCGTCACAAAGCAGCTGACAAAAAAACAACCCAAATCCACTAAGTTCATGAAAAAAGGTTGAAAATAATAATGTGAGTTCATACCATAATTTATATGATAAACTTAAGTGAACTATAAGAAGTGTTAATCATTTTTCCTAAGGAAAAATGTTTATTAAAAATAGCATAAGAAAATCTCCTTATTTAAAATGCAAGACTGGCTAACGGTATTCAGGAATGACATGCATTTTAATGTTTCGGTCGTGTGATATTTTTGCATTTTGACAATAAATACACAGATTCATATATCCATTTGTATATAATTTCATTAAACTATAATTGAACGACATGTGCATTGAAGGAGCCATCAATCTGTGAAAGTAGTCTCCTCTTACCAAAGGTTTCCCTGTGTGCCATGGGGAGCAGTAAGAGTTTGTTATCTGCATTAATCTCTTTAACTGGATTAAATTATTGAGAAAATCCACTCAGTTCCTGGACGAGTATACGGGCCAGAGCAGGTATTTATGAATAAACATGCAGGCAATTTAACTCTGTTCCAAAAGATTACAGTTAAACTCTGTGTCACAGGTTTTCCCAGGAGGCTAACTCAGAAAACTGCATAATTTGCAACCGTTTTTAGGGTCGTAGTCTCATAGGGTCTCTAATAATCCTATTGTTTGGTTTTCTGAAATTAAAAAAAAAAAAAATTAAAGAAAAAATTATAGAGAGTCTTCTGAGTGAAAACAAATCTGTGTTTGATCCAGCATTGTTTTGGCTACTGCTGGTGAGGTTTTGGTTCAAGGCTAGGCAGGGGCAAAAAATGCATAATCTAGGGTTACGTTTCAGTTCGAGAAACGTTGTGGAGATTATTCTTGTCTTCTCCATTAGGAATCATAGATCATGGTCAAACAGTGTAACAGATTGCATTGCCTTGGAAATCTGGTGTGAAAATTCCCATTGCCCACAGAAAGGTACCCTTACTTATCTTATATTTTTATTTCAGCAGCTGCAGTCCTGACTTCATATACTTACAGCTGACCTAATTTGATTTCTTCTGTGTCGTAAGTAGAGAGACTTTGTCAATCGTATTCCGTTTGTTTGATGTTTGAAGTTTTTTTGGTAATTTTAAAACCACGTTTTGATTCTTTTTGTAACACATTTTTTTCTGCGTGAATTTTTGAAAAGGCAATAATCTCAGCTCTATTTCTTTCTAGGAATTTGTCCAGACTGAGAAATATAACTAATTGTACTTGTCCTTTTTTATTAAGGCACTCTAATTTTCAAAAGGTCTCTGAAGGGCAAAGTGAATCTTTCTCCTACTTAAATGTTTTGATTCACAAAAAACTGGATGTAATCAAGTAAAAGTGCTGTGGTGACACTGAAATTGGATTTTAGACACATTTTTCTGTCTTGAATTACACGTCAGCTTGTGCTGAGAGTAGCCTGTGGAGTGGTGCGCTGGTTAAACAATCTTCCTATGAAATTCATGCAGTTCGTTTCTCAATGACCAGACCCATCCGACCTGTTTGAGGTAAGTTAAGTCAACATCAATGAAAAACCTAATGATTCACTATTCCCTGTGAGGGTGGTGCGGCACTGGCCCAGGTTGCCCAGAGAGGCTGTTGAGGCCCCATCCCTGGAGGTGTTCAAGGCCAGGCTGGAGGTGGCCGTGGGCAACCTGGTCTGGTGGGAGGTGTCCCTGCCTATGGCAGGGGGGTTGGAACTCTATGGTCTTCAAGGTCCTTTCCAACCTAAACCATTCTATGATTCCATGATTCTATGATTATGGAATTCATTTTTTTTCTGCCCATATGACAGAGCTCAGTGTTCTAATCATAGCAGTATAAGACCCTATTGTGGGTAAATTGAAAGCATGTTGATCTTCATGCTTATTCCTCATTACATATAAGTATCTTTATATAGTAAAAAAAATAAACACAGCACAGGGAGATAACCCATGTAAGGTATTATTTTGTAGCTTTTAACGACAATGAGGAAACTGGTTGAAGGGGAAGGCTGTGGTAAATCTCCTACTGACCTTTGTAGAATTCTGACATCTGGTGGTAAAACTACTTAAAACAGAAAGATGTGGCTAATAACTTAGTCACTTTAAGAGAGTACGATTTTAGATAATCTCTTTCAGTAGATTATTCCAATCTGTTCCTTTTCTAGTTGTGTGCATTTAGAAATTATCCCGTAACATAGCTTAGAAACATCCAAACACTCTGTCTTTATATAAATATATAGTTAGTTTCATCCCTTAAATCTTTGTCATCATTGGTAATTTTACAGGGAGTGGATAATTAAAGGATTTAATTGCTGAACCTGAATTTGTGGCATTAGTTATTATTCTAACAGCATTTTTAAATTTTTAGCAGTTTTTGCCACCTACTTTAAAAATGGCATTTGTAAATAGTTATTGTTGCGAGGTAATACCCTGAAGCAAAAACCAATAAAACTACTAAAACTACAAAACCACAAAACTACTTATTTGTGTAGTACGTGGTGGCTTTTTGATATTAGAGACAAAATTTCTAAAAATGCTATTTCCAGTGCTTACCTTACCTTACCTGGTGGTCAAAAGGGGCTGATAGTCCTTTAGAACTACTTTATCCCTTCCTAGAATAAACATACATTTAATTTAAACTTGTGACTCATAGTAGCAGCAGCTTTTGGCTATATCTAAACTTTATTTGCCAAGAAAGCAACCAGCACGGTTCCAGCTTCTCTTGGAGCTGAGCTGTGCTTGGCTCAAAAGTCGTGGGATGGTGAGACAGCCGTGAGACAGCCCAACTCAGTAGGGGTTGCGGTTAGTGGTGTCACCTCTGTAGACATGGAAGTTGCGTGTTAACCTGCCTTGCTGTCTAGCTAGCCGAGCTGTTCAAACCCATGTTTTGTTCCAGCTAGAGCCTGAAACATGAAGGGGGGTAGACTGGATGACACCTATGGTCGTTTTAGATGCCTTAGAGCGTCTCTCCTCATCTTCAGTTGCTACATCAGAAGAGGTTTCAAACATGACATGTCTCTTATCGGTTAGCCCTGTGAAGGGTACCCAACACCCTAAACCATGCAGAATGACCCAAAGGTACTAGATTTAGGTAATTGAGTCTTACACCTCTTGGTCTCCGGTGTTGTGGCTGCGGCTTCTCAGCACAGGGAAGCCAGTAGAGCCAACCCTGCTGCTGCTGTCTCTGGCTCATCCCTCCAGTCTGGGCTCCTTGGCGAGAAGACAACACCGGCAAACCCATCTGCGGCTCTTCCGGCTCTCACAGGATCCCAGCTGGAAAAACAACATGTGCATACATGGCACATGTAGCCCTGCTCTTGATAGAGCATTTCCCCTTAACAGATAATTAAAATATAGCTCTGATTTAATAAGGAAAATAGGAAGGGTTATTCCTTAAGCAGACAAGAACCTTAACCTTTCATAGCCTGGTGCCTTCATAAAGCAGACTTACTTGGTGACTGAAATGGAAAACAATAATTATATTTATATTAAGAAGAATATTTTTTTTAAAATACATTAATACATTAATTCAATTCAGCTGTGTTTTCTTTCCAAATGAGGGAAGCCTCATAAGTAATTCATTACCAAAACAAGATTTTAGCAAGAGGAGCAAAACCTTTAAAAAAACCCAAGAGCTAAATGCCTCGCCAAACGTAATTTTCTTAGTTCTTCCACAGTTCAGTTCAACAATGAATAGTCCCTTCCCAGGAGGAAACTTCCCAGCTAGCATAAAAATAGTATTTTAAATAAAATTGACAAAATGAATTGTGATATTTTTAAGTACGGCAAATATGCCTTTGCCACTGCTTGAATTTAAGACATACTTAAGTTTATTTGCGTACCAATCTTGTCTAGATGACAATAGCTGGCATAATTACGTGTTGGTTTCTTGTTTGATTGAACAAACTGTTAAGCTGAATTGGAGAGATTCCTCAGAAAGAGTTTTCTCCTCCTAAATAACAAGCATATAGAACTTCCTTGTTGGTCATAAATATGTATTTATCAATTCTGGAGCCCGTGGCATTAGGACTTTCCAGATCTCCAGACTCATTTGAGTTGAATTTAGGACACTGTGCTTTTGTCTTTATTGAAGTATTCTATAAAACTCTTCAGCGAAGCCCTTGCTGCTCTGTGAGTTTTTGGGGAACTTGTTTCAAAAAAGCAACATTCTTCGCTTTAGTAGGTTTTTTGTTTGTCTATTTGTTTGGTTTGTTTGTTTTTTTTTTTTTTTTTAAGATTCATAAAAAGGAGAGATGTATTGCATATGATTTATCAACATCCTGAAAGAAAGGTCAGTAACTGTTACCATAATTTTTATTCAGTCTCATATACGTGAGAAAAATGTCAATTACCTCCTGCCAGAGATGCTCTGACCACTATTGAAAATGACTTTCTTTTACTGCAAAGTCTTCATTTATTTAACATCCAAGAACATGGAGAATTTGACATTTTTATCAATTTTAATGTTACCTTTTCCAGCAAGAGTTAATATGGTAATGGAAACTCTTGCTGTACAAAATGTAAAGGTCTAACAGATTAATTATTTGATACCATTACTATATGAAAATGCAGCAATATGGTAGAGAATGTCCTTATTACAAGTGGCGTATTAATATAAAAAGTCATCCGAGTATAAGATATCGGTATTAATTAAAACATTAATTACTTACCTGTCAACACAGGTTTCTTGCCAAAATCAAAAAAAGATGACATTCTCTTAAAGGTTATTAGGAAGAAGAGGTGATGTCTGTCTTAAAGACTCTTCACATTAAAATCATTGTTTTGGGAATCGTGGGGGTCACTACTGTTTGGGGATCACATACATAACACTAATGGTAAATATGACTGAAAAATCATAAAGGCATATTTGTTAAAGATCTTTTAAACACACACAAAAAAATACTGTTTAAAGTATTAGTCATTTGGACCGCTTTGGAATATAGTTTTATTTCAGAGAAGTGGTTTTGGGAAGTTCCCATGACAGAAGCAAAACCAGAAGAATAATTTTTCAGTATTAATGATTGAAAGCAAGTTGCAGTTCCCTTTTTATTTTTTTTTTTTTTATATAGGCTTTTTTTAATAGGCTGAATGTATGATTTGACTGTTGTGTTCCTGAAAAAGATACAGGATCCCTCTCTGATCTCTGTGGGGTCGCAGATGGGTGTTGCCGTTGAGTGGGACAATAGAGGGGGACTCAGCTCCACAGTAAGAGAACTGGAAGCATCTACACATATGAGGCATGTGTGTGATCTAGCCTGGTGTCTAAGCTCCTCTCCTACCATGTGGAGTCTAGAGAGCAATTCAGACCAGCAGAAGACGACACCCGGGATCTTGCCAGCTGTGTCACTGCAAGATCCGTCGACTAGTGATGTTGCTCGATCCCATTGCCTAACCATAGGTATTTACCGAGATGTTGTAGGATATCCCACACGGCTGCTGGTTCAGAAAGGTAAGTCTGTACTTTTTATGTCAGATCCACCAAAACAACTGCCAGCCCCATGCACGTGTGGCAGATACGCTCAGGCAGCACCTCAAAAGGCACTGTGTGCATTCAGGGGGCTGAGTTGAACCTAAGATCTAAACTGGTTACAATTACATTGTTTTGCTTACAGACAAACACCTAAATTCAGGTGCTCACTCATCGTCACGCTTCATAAATTTCCAGAAGTAAAAGTGTTATCTAAGAAATAGACACATGATCAAAATGTACAGAGGCCCAGGAATAAAAAAGGGGTGCTCCAAGTACTTTAGGGGTCTTTTTTAGTAATAAGCCCCCTCGAAGCCAAGAAGTACAACCTTATGTACTCAAACTAAGTTCATTAGAATGCAAATCTATTAGCCAAGAAGACTTGGGGCACAGGTCTCCTCTCTCCTTGCCGTTGGGGTTTGATATGCAGCAAGGCGTTATCCCATGGCTGAGCAGCACCTGCTTGGATGTCGGAGCCGGGGCTGCAGTACTGCTCGCTTCCTTCTGCGCACAGACCCTAAATATCAGAGGTAATGTCTTACTGAATTGCCTGGAGCTGTTTTCCCCCTCAGAAGTCCTGCAGACTTGGGCAGAGATCCATCCAGCAGATAGGACGGGACGAAGTTTTTAAGGTTTTCAAACGAAGCCTAAAGGCTGGAGGTGCGATGGGCGGCACGCTATGAAATACACAGGACTCAAACGCCATCACAAGCTTTTCAAGCACAGGGAAGAGTAATAAGCGACAAAGAAACAAGGTCTACAAGGGAAACGGGAGAGGCAAAAGAGCTGAAGCTCTGCACTCTGTTAGAGGAAAGATGCTTCTGAGGTGCGAGCGTACGAAGCGGAGCAGGAGGTCTGCAACACAGGACTTGGGTCTGCAGAGTTCAAGGAGGAAAAATGGCTAGGGAGAGGTAACCAGTGACTCTGGGATGAGAAGGGATCCTGAACCCTGGACTTCCTTTCTGAAGTTACTGAGCCATAGTAAACCTTTTCTCTTAAAAGTCATTCAAAACTGGCTGCACGGAAAGTCAGGCTCAAAGTCCAGAATAGGCACCGCCATAAGAGATGAGAAAAATTCAAAGACAGAATATCTGTAGTCAAATTTCTGGTTCGAGTGGAAACGTTGGCAGAGTTTAAAAGCACGTTGTACGCTGCCAAAGCCTGACGTCGCTGTCGTTCCCCTCTCTCATCCCTCAAACGTGTGAAATACCTTCCTGCGCTCCGCTCGTCCTTACTTCTGCAGCCTCTGCAGCCAAGAAACTCCTGGAACTCGGATTCTGCTGCGAAACACAGGTAAAGGGACGGTCAGCACGTAGTTTTAAAATATACTTATCATTTTATCTGGTGCACTACCTTTTCCGCAAATTAGTAATTGCGTTTATGCTGACAGTGTCTCTCCTGAACCGCCACACAACCACCTGTGCTCCGCAGAGGCTGTTAAACTTATTTTGTTAATTTGTGTACGCTGGTGTTGGGAGAGGAGCGCAAACTATCCCAGTGAGCCGGCGCGGGCAGTGAAACGGCTGGAAAAATGGGCGAATGGGTGTTGCTAGTAAGGCAAAGAGGATGTGATGAGAAAAAGAAGAGACAAGACGAAACGAGAGGTGACAGGGTGCCGACAGCTGAGGGCCTTAAGGGGATGGGAGGGAATCAGAGCTTGATGCGATGGAGCTGGGAGACCTGAGAGTGAATACAGAGCGGGGACGGGTCATGCCCAGAACAACGGACAGGGTGGGAAACCCACTGAAGGGGGGAGATAATCACCAATCTGCTACGAGACTGGAGGCCAGATTTCTATGAGGGCAAAAGAATTGAAAGGGACTCGCGCAAATAGAAGTTGAGGCAAAATATGTAAGAAATAGCAGAATTTGGAGATCCTGGACACGAGTCCAGAGAGAAAGTAGTTGTGGGCAATTTGCAAACTCAATGGGACCTTGAAATAGAAAATAAAGAGCTGTCAAGAGACACCGGATGTGAGTGTCATATGAAGTGTCTCTTGACAGTAAAAACATCTGGGAGCACTTGTAATAAGGCTGAAACGCACAGCTAAAAGGAAGATGAAAGATCTTCCTCTGTAAGTCTGTGAGTCACTGCAAAGTGACTCAGTCATTGAGACTGAGGAAGATCACATATGAACGGAGAGCAGAATGAAAGAGGAGTGTTTCCTTCTGAATTTATTTGTAACAGCAGAATTATAGCAAGCAGCAAAAAAATTTAAACATCTGACGGGATTTCTCTGCCGTGTTTTAGAAAAGTTGCGTAGAGTATTAAGAATTTATACAGTAGATAATTACAGGAAATAAAACAAACATTCCCAAAGGTAACTTCTTTCCATAAACATGTAAATGTACTTTATACTGCTGTTTACCCAGCCTGCTGTGGTTTGCTTTTCTACTTCATGACTTTGGAAATGGAAAACATCTTACTATATCGAGACTGAGCCTTCCCATTTCCAAAACCTATCAACGTAACCCTGAACGCCACAACGGGATATACAGCCTGTGCCATTAGGCTGCTACCACTTGCTGGTAACTTTTTTTTCTTTTTAAATTTATGAAGATAGCAATAGGGATGAAAAAGATAAACCTAATAAAAGCAAGGAAATTAGGTACAGTGCAAATGTTTGCTTTTAGGTTGTGAAAGTGTTACGCTTTCATATTTGTGGCAAGACATATCGTTTATAGAAACTGAATTTGCCTGCGCTGCTGCCCAGCCAGGAGGGACCCAATGAGCTGGTCCCCTGGGAAGCGCACGGTTTCTCCATCCTTCTCCAGAGCTAATGCAGAGCTCATGCTGAAGCCTCCCAGCCCCATCTTAGGAGTCTTTCTGATAGGAGGTGAAGGACAAGACTCTGGGGAGACCTTGTAGAAGCTTTCCAGTATATGGACACCTACAAGAAAGCCGGAGAGGGACTTTTTATAAGGGCATGTAGGGATAGGACGAGGGGGAATGGCTTCAAACTGGAAGAGGGGAGATTTAGATGAGATATCAGGAAGAAATTCTCTCCTGTGCGGGCGGTGAGCCCCTGGCGCAGGTTGCCCCGAGAAGCTGTGGCTGCCCCATCCCTGGAGGGGTTCAAGGCCAGGTTGGACGGGGCTGGGAGCAACCTGGGCTGGGGGAAAGTGTCCCTGCCCAGGGCAGGGGGGTGGAACGAGGTGATCTTTAAGGTCCCTTCCAACCTAAACCATTCCATGATTCAATGACAAGGCAATGCCAATATTTTTCTTCTAATATCTGTTCATTTTGTCATCCCAGTTGTCCTTGTAAGCCTCTCTGTTTTGTCCTCTTGTAACTTTTTTGGGTGATAAGACTTGTCTGCTGTTACTTCTCTGTGGAGCATTTCATTAAAAGCAGGAATGTCCTCTGGCTCCTGGGAAATGATGATGAGCACACAGCCTTGTACATTGGCTAATGTTATCTCCTAATTTCCTCTTGTCCGCTGCATCTTCTTTTCTATATAGTTTTCCAGCTCTCGGGAATGCCTTTGTTATCCCAGTGTTCTGGTTTGAGGTAAAATAAAATCAATTTTCTTTTCAGCAGTTTTAGTTTGCAGTAAAGTTTCTTCTAACTAACCGCACTTTCTGACATTAACGGCATATTTTTCAGGCAGTGTCTGTTCCCAGAGTGATAAGGCCCGATGGTTATATTTAGTACCAAGGGATGGTACGCAGAGAGGCTCCTGCTTATACCTACTGCTCTGACCCCCCAGGGCAGCTCACTCTGTTATTTGCCCCGTTGGAGGGTCGGAAGCGGAAAAGCGTAGAGGGGTCCCACCTGCGGGGAGGAGCAGACAGGACGGGTGACCCAAAACTGACCAATGGGGTATTCCATCCCATCTGCCTCATGCTCAGTATAAAAGCTGAGGGATCAAAGGGTCAGCCCTCTTCCTTCAATGGCCGACATCTGAGGAGGACTCTGTTCATCTGCCTTTGATCCAGATCCGTGCGTTCCCAAATCCAGATCCAGAATCTAGTTCCCATCTGTTGCTGAGTCCAGTCTGGGACTTGCCCAGTGCCTGCTGGCGATGTGGTCATCTGGTTTTGTATATATTGTGTATATTTAATTATTTTCTTATTAATAGTACTATATTGTCTTTTTATTATTTATTATTACTATTTCATTAAAACAGTTTCGTTTCTTTTCAACACGTAAGTCTCTCTCTCTCTCGTTTTCTCTCCTCTCCTCTGAAGGGAGATGCTCTTTCTCCCTACTCTGAAGGGGACAGAGGTTACAGAGAGAGAATCTGTCGTTTGTTTTAGTGGTGAGCCCAGCCCAAACACAACAGATCTATTGGCGCCCAACGTGGGGCACGATGGGGGCTCTGACAGAGTGCCCAAAGAATTTGTCTAGCAATAAGCACAAAAATGTGCTGGCCTGAGGACACTCTGCGATATAAATCACAGAATCATGGAATCACGGCGTTTTCAGAGTTGGAAGGGACCTCTAGAGATCATCCAGCCCAACTCCCCTGCCAAAGCAGGACTGCCCAGAGCACATGACTCAGGACTGCAACCAGGCGGGTCTTGAAAACCTCCAGAGAAGGGGACTCCACAACCTCCCTGGGCAGCCTGTGCCAGTGCTCTGTCACCCGAACCGTAAAGAACTGTTTCCGTGTATTTGAACGGAACTTCCTGTGTTCCAACTTGTGCCCATTGCCCCTCGTCCTGTCCCTGGGAACCACTGAAAAGAGCCTGGCTCCATCCTCCTTCAGCCCACCCTTTAGATACTTGTACGCCATAATAAGGTCTCCCCTCAGCCCTCTCTTCTCCAGGCTAAAGAGTCCCAGCGCTCTCAGCCTTTCCTCATAAGGCAGATGCTCCAACCCCTTCATCATCTTAGTTGCCCTTCGCTGGACTCGCTCCAGCAGTTCCCTGTCCCTCTTGAACTGGGGAGCCCAAAACTGGACACAGTATTCCAGTTGTGGCCTCACCAGTGCAGAGTAGAGGGGGAGAATGACCTCCCTCGACCTACGGGCCACACTCTTCCCTATGCAGCCCAGGATTCCATTGGCCTTTTTGGCGACAAGGGCACATTGCTGGGCCATGGATAATTTACTGTCTACCATGACCCCCAGATCCTTCTTCTCAGAGCTACTTCCCAGCAGGTCCGCCCCTGACCTGTACTGGTGCCTAGCATTCTTCCTCCCCAGGTGCAGGACCTTGCACTTGGTTTTGTTGAACCTCATTAGGTTCTTCTCTGCCCAGCTCTCCAGCCTGTCCAGGTCACGCTGGATGGCAGCACGGCCCTCTGGGGTGTCAGCCACCCCACCCAGTTTGGTATCATCAGCAAACTTGCTGAGGATACACTCTGTCCCCTCATCCAGGTCATTAATGAATATATTAAACAAAATTGGACCGAGTATTGACCCCTGGGGGACACCACTGGTTACAGTCCTCCAACTAGACTCTGTGCCGCTGATATGATAAATATTAGATTTATAACAAGTGAAAGTTATGAAAAATTGCCTAGTGCCTTACAAGTATTTCTGGTCTATTGTGGTAACAATTTAATGTCTTAGGATCTGTAAAATCAACTTGAAATGAATCATGTCAGGTAGCTTTGCTTTAGGTGGAACTAAAGCGAACCAAACCATTTTATTTCAGTTTCAGTTGGGGAACATTTTCCCAAACAACGGTTTCGTTTAGGGAAAACTATTTTCATAAGAGGAGTCGCTCCAGTGGAAAATAACCTTTTGCCTACTGTATTAGCAACCACTGTTTTTTTCTGAAGGCTAAAACCAGATCTCTTGCTGCCATCTGGTGTTGTCACACAGAGCGGTTGGAACAGTTACCCACAGCATTGAATTATTTCTGTAATGTTGTACTTTCTAAACAGTCTTTAAACAAGGAGAAAATACTTAGTACGTGATACAGGTTTGAAGCAAGGAGATTTCTGTTTGTGAGACTGAAAGAGGACTGCAAACCCTAACCTTCTGACTAATTTAATAATGATATAAAAACGGCCGTGTTGTGCTAACTGTATTGCCCTTTTACTCATGAAACCAAAAATCATGGGTTTAGGGGCTATGCCGGAATGTCAGCTGGAGATCCTTTTAGGTCTCTGCTTTACATATGCTTACATATCTGCCACTCCCCAAATCTCTTGCTCATGTACCCACCTAAAAGCATGCACACAGCTGTGTCCTACAGAAAAAGAAACCAACACAGCTGTCCAAATGCTACTTTAACCAGCCTGGAGAAGGCATAGGTCCTCAGCCACCAAGAGGTGGAAGCAGGGACCTCTCCTCCCACCCAGCAGGACAGTGAAGGCTGCAAATCCCCCACACGGAGAAGGAAAAATTAGTGACCGAGGAATAAACCCAACTGGCTTCTGTACAACTCCATGAGACAGAGAAGAGAGGTCGGCCAAGCTACAATCACTTGGGGACTGGAATGTGGATCCCTCCACATCGCTGGTCCTGGTGGTTGTATGTGGTTTGAGAAAGACCTCTCAGAGCTTATTTCAGGTTTTCTGCAGATTTAAGTGGATTTCACAAGATTATTTTTTTAGAAGTTTATGGCAGAAAAAGAGAAAAGAAAAACTCAGTGTTAAAAAAAAAGTCACTGCTATTTGGACGCATCAGAGGATTTTTACAAACCTAAGCCCCAAGTTTCTAAAGTCCTCTGCCACCAGCCCTGCACCCAACACTGGTGCTTTGTTGAGCTCATAGCAGTGCACCGATGAAGTACTAACTTTCCACATCTGAAAACATAATTGCAAAATCCCACAGGAAGCCAGTTCATATGTTTTGCCCTTAAGATTACATTTTGATTAAGGTGAAAGGTGAACCTGAGCACTGACTGTCTGCTTGTTCATTTGGCTTAATCACTAATTTGGTTTGCCATTTTCAGACGATGCAGAGTTACGGATCTTGGGATGGTATGCACCAGGGAACGAGGCACAACAGATGCAATTGAGCCAGGTTTGGCCTGTCACCTTACTATGTCCCTTACCAGTAACCCAGCAAGGGAGTTGCCATCATTGTTCCATGCTTGCATATAAAGTCTCTAACACTCATCCCCAGCTCCCCATGTAAAATATTCTGATGGATCATAGAATCATAGAATGGTTTAGGTTGGAAAGGACCTTGAAGATCATGGAGTTCCAACCCCCCTGCCATGGGCAGGGACACCTCCCACCAGCCCAGGTTGCCCAAGGCCACCTCCAGCCTGGCCTTGAACACCTCCAGGGATGGGGCCTCAACAGCCTCTCTGGGCAACCTGGGCCAGTGCCGCACCACCCTCACAGGGAAAAACTTCTTCCTCATGTTCAATATGAACCTGTCCTCTTCCAGTTTGAAGCCATTCCCCCTCGTCCTATCGCTGCATGCCCCAGTAAATGTAGCTCTCCTGTAGGCCTCTCCCCAGCTCTCCTGTAGGCCCCCTTTAGGGACTGGAAGGCCGCAATAAGATCTCCCCGGAGCCTTCTCTTCTCCAGGCTGAACAGCCCCAAGATTACAATGTGTCCTTCATTTTATATCTTTCATGCTGAACTTTAAAAAATTAAAGATTATAACAATTGTGCTGTAGAGCAGTAAAGATATTGTATACAGGCTGGAGGAGAGACACAGTCAGGATCTATGCAGTGGGGCAGTGGCCAGCCTGTACTACTTAAGCTGGAATTTTCTCAAAGGTGCTTCTGAGAGGTTTGGTATTCTTACACTAAGATATAGCTTGGAGCAGGAGATCTAAAATCTTTTGGAAAGCTTTATACAAGAAGTAAAACCGTCTCTCACTAAAGTCAGAGGAAAAAAAAAAAAAACCCACCCATTTTTTTTCTTATTTTTCCATAAGTTGAAATGAAACATAGCATGTAAAGAACAGTGGAAAGAAATATACTGGTTACAAAAATATTAAGACAACTATTTCAGTCTAGTTTTTTCTTTAATCTGAGTAGCAAAATTGCTTTTTGTAGACTTTTGTAGACTTGGAAATAAGCAACACCATATTTGCTACATATATTGGATTTGAAGCCACACCAAACAAAGATTAGTAAAAAACAATTTAAAATCTGGTATTTTACTAGCTGCAAATTAATATGAAAGCTCCTTCTCTCATTTGATTGCTGGTTGCTTCTCTTCTGTCCCACATCAGCAAATATGTTTTGCCAATAGAGTAAAGGAAAAGGGAAAGTAGAAGGAAAAAATTAATATATTTTTAAACAGAATTTAATAGTGATTTTGAAATAATTATATAGGGGTTGGTTTGGTGGTTTTTTGTTGCTGTTTTTGTTTAAATAATAACCAATAACTAAATGCAATGATCCCAAGGATCACTCTAGGTCTGCATTTGTGCCTTCATTTCCAAATCTTTAAATGCCAGAGAAAAATGTATTTTCTGTGCCAGAAGAGAAGTGGGAGGAGAGGACTTCCCATGGGAGATGTGCGTCGCCTAAACCATGACACAGTTAAACAAGTTTTACACCGCAGAACGCTTACCTCCAGCTCAAGGTAAGAAGTATTTTTAATATAATTTCTCCATGTTCCCAGTTTCTTTTTGTTTAAATGAGCAATTCAGTGTTTCAGGGAATTGTTTTGAGGCCGGATAGGATTAATGCTCAGAAATATAATGGTATCCTACAATACCCTACAATCCCTGTTCAGTTCATCTCTAGTAGTTATGTTTTGGGTTCAAGTTTGTATTCAATAACCTTCGGAACAAACCCCAAACCTGAATTTTCACCTGCTCTGACACTGGGATCTCCTCTCCTTTCTTCGCCTCTCAACCTATCTCCTGGTGGTTACGATAAAGAGATTCAGCTCAGGCTCATCTAACTGGGAGCCTTTGTTTGGCACTATAAACTCTGCGGCGAGAGGAATTTGAGGAGATCTCTATGGATACATTACATACTACAGCTACATTACTGGAATGGTTTAGATCATACCAACGAGTTTATTTTTAACCTAAATAATAGCGTATGCAGAAGATTTCCACAAGGTGGAGATGAAGTAATGTTTCATATCAAGAAGTTTGCTTTGTACAAGACTTAGTTTAGAGTTTGCACTCCTTTACAAGGTTTATGGAATAAAAATTTCATCTTAAAAGTCATGATTTCAAATAAAATAGTCTTGAAAACACAATAGCTGTTCACAGAGTGGTATATGATACAATATAGGCTTGTTATAATAACTCAAACAGTATAATTCTGGGGTTATTAAGCGTTAGTCCTGAGAGAGTTCAATTCAATACTTTTCACTTTCTTTGATTTAAAATTGATCTTATGCATAATTTGCCTAATGTTTCATTACCCTGGATTTAAACTTTGGAATTCTAGCTTTATAATTATGGAAGAATATGCTGACTTATAAAGTAAAAGTTCATCTCGCAATGCTGAATCTAAATAAAAATGGCTGTTGCAGCATAATATAAGAGAAAATTAAATGCAAATAAAAAAGAATAATATACATAAATCAGATCTGAGGAAATTATGAGCTAAGTATAATAGGAATACAAGGTTTTACATCTCCATGGTTTTAATGAGTTCTTTTATTAGAATGTTTTGCCTAGTTTGGCTAGTTCTCTTATTTCAGAAGAGACACAAATCATTTCAGAGCTTGCCCACTTGCTTGCTTGAGAGAGATTTCAAAAGCTTTTGGTTATTAAGGAGGAAGCTAAGCATTGGCTTGATCAAGAGCTGCGTGTAATTGTACAGGAAGCAGAAAGCTCATGGTGTTGGAACCAGAGTGCTAATCAAGCAGGTTAATTTAACTGCGTGTTGTGTTACGCAGCATCTAGAAATGGAAGAAATACTGCATGTAACGGCTTAAAACAAGAAGAGGTTTGCAGTCAAGTTTGCCGCAGTCAAATCAAGAAGAGGTTTGCATACATTTGCCTGTTTGCAGACTGAGCACACAAATTTGCAGTTTAGATTAATTCTAAATACCAATGACGGGTTATGCCAGGGTCCAATACTCTCTGACCTGATTCTTTTGGCTATTCCACACAAGGAGGTTTTAGTATTTTAATACTATATTTACTTATTGAAAGGTGTTTGGCCTTCCGCGGGATTTTGATTTAGCAGTGCGGTACAGCAACGGATTGAAATCACAGTACAGCAGTTGCAATACACAGTTGGATCACCATACAAATGGGATTCCCGTTCCCAGTGGCTTCGTGCTGACTGTCACAACGGTGGGCCTCCCTGGTTGCCGGGAGGAATGTGTAGGTTGAAGCCAGCTCAAGTCCTTTGCCTTCTTTTAAGGTCGTGTTTTTGGTTACTCAGATTTTATGCTCTCTGTTGGGCTGAGCCACCATTCCCTCCCCCCCCCCCCCCCCTCCCGCGGGGCTGGCTAGCTCAGGGACACATTCACACTTCTCCTGGTGTGACCAGAGCGGTTCAACAGCAAACCTCTGCTTGCCACCAGATTTGCCATCCGCTGGTCGGCACTAGGCTAACAGAGTAGGTAGGAACCGACTGGTACGGGTGCCGGTGACCAATTAAATGATAATGAGATACAGCCACATCGCTGCCTGAATCTGAGCTGTGGATCCTGAATCGGGGACTTTTCATCTATTGAGCCTGAATCCATTAATTACATATTCCGTCTTTATCATGCCATTTCTATAGGTTTTATTCTTTCATCTAGTTGCTAGGGACACGCTCAAGTTCCAGTCATAAGCAGCACTGTATGATTAATTTGGGCCGTATAGCTTTATACTTTACATTTGGTTTTATATTCTTTTCCCTATAACGCTGCAAGTGTCCACCTTTCATGGGTTTTTAAGCCCATAAACATCTTTTTCAGTAGTCTCTTCTGAAGCTTCTTATAAATTGCGTGTTCAAGATTGGATCCATAATGTGGCTCTAGTAACTAGTATTCACGTTTTTCAGGCCTGTGTGTCATTGCTTCAGCTTACAAGTTTGATTTTAAAAGTATTGCTCTCAGTCTTCTGAATCATGGGCTATACTGGACAATTCTTTTACTAAAAAGATACATTAGTGTATAATTTCTGCCATTCTTACTCATGATGGAAATTTGTTGTAGAAGGCAGAATATTTTTATTATCAGTAGTACATAAATACATTAATTGAAGCTATTTAATTGCATACATAATAACACTTTTATTAGCTGTTAGCGATTCCCCTAACGCAATTGGGTCATTAACTTTGATCCAACAGACAAGTGCAATTTTGTTGTAATCAAGAAAGTAATAAAAGGATAGTTTGTGTAGCACAGGACGATTTACAATAGCAATGAAGTCTAATGAATTCTATTATTCATTCTTTCCTGTTAGAGGTTGAGTTTAGATTACGATGTCAAACATCTGGGGAGCGAAGCAGACAAGGGAGGGGGCGTCCTGTCCTAATACGGCATTTGCCGTGTGCACTCAGGAGATCAGAACGGAGGTCTAGAAAATCAGCAGGTTCCCGTGGGTGATGTAGATGGCATTCTGTGATGGCAATATTTTGAGTCTCAGAGGAAAGCTATTCTTCAGCGTGATTGTGAGTCAGCAAGACGAACCGCAGCTAGACTTTGACTGCTGTTACCGCGCCAGATCCCACTGCCGGGGTTTTAGGTTCATGTGAGGAGGAGCCCAAAAAAGAGATTGTGGATTTATCCAGGATGGGCAGACAGCTCCGTTTTCCCTCTGTACCCCTTGGCACAGGTTCTTTTGCCACAAGAAAGGCTGGTGAGGTTATGAAATCCCACTGTTCCCACCAGGTTTGCACCCACCCACGTCTTATCACAGTCCTTTTGGAACATCGTGTGCTGAATAAGATTTCAGTAAAAGGTCAGAGTGACACAACACCTGATTAGGACCTGCATTACAGTGAATAGACACAGGACTGCTTTCCAAGGATGTGTCAGTTTTAAGGCTGGAGAAAGGCTTTGAATTCTAGAATATAGGGAAGGTGCAATAATTTTGGAAATCTCTCAGAAATTTGTGTGTTCTGTAAGACACCTTCTCAAGGGTTGGGGAAGAAACCGAGGTGGCTTGAAGCTGTGCTCTGTTTGTATTCTTGAGATTATACCTTATTTTATTTAACTAAAATTTAAAAAACAAAAACAAAACAAAACAAGAAAAACCCACAAAACCACAAAAATCAATCCACAACAGCCAAATGTCAGAAATGTGCTCTACCTTCCCAGGTACGTGCTCTAGCAGCATATAGCAACATGCCTACGCATCTTCGGGGCTACACTCTTGACTACGTTGAGCAGGCAGCGCAGGAAGAATGAGTTACACTGTAGAAAGCTACATAAATGACATGGTGGCTAGACAATCCCATGCTTCCTTTTTTCCTTTTTTCCCTTTTCCCGCCCTTTTTTTCTTTTCCATTATTTTTCTTCTTTTTTTTTTTTTTTTTCCTTATTCTTTTTCTTTTTAAGTGTGGGAAGTGAACTTGAGCCTTTCACTCACTCATCAGTGAGGAAAAGGTTGGATGAGGTGTACCCAGATGGCGTTTACCTTGGGGCTTGTACACATGCTGCTCGTCCCCCTCTTTCACAGTTCCATACTCTTTCCTGCCTCCTCACTCCTCTTATTCACGACTGCAGTGGGACCCCAAACCACGCCTTCATCTAAATCTCGCTTTTAACTTTTACCACCTCACCGACAGGGTACTGCCTTGGTCCTGTCCCTGTATCCCAAGGGGGAACGCAGCCCAGCTCTCCTGCGTTCTTGGACCAGACCTTGTGTGTAGCTTGGGTGGGAAAGCCAAGAGCTTCTAATGAGTTGATTGACGTGAGCTGCCAGGCAACCGGCAGCGGCAATCTATTGTCCGGCAAACCAGAACAACATATGCACAATTACTGTAGGACAAGACCTCTCTGCCCTTGTGCCTGTTCGTGCGTGTCAAGAGCCCGGCTGCGCGCGGGCGGGCTGAAACCCCCGCGTGAGGCTCTCCTGCAAAAGGTGGCCTTTTTCTGCCTGATCAGGCAATTCCAAATGAATTGTCTATTGGATCAGCATCCTCAGGGGAACCAAGGTGCAGCGCTGTTCATTTCCTGAATTTCAAAGTGCCCAAGGCAACTGAATTCGTATCTCTGCCAGGAGAGTGGCACCTTCTGGCATATGCCTCGGTGAAGCTTGCCAGCAGATGTCTAAGGCATCTCCAAATGTAGAGTTAGACAAATTTTTCTCTATCTTCTTTCTGGTTTGGATGCCAGTTTATGTAAATGAACAAACAATACTGCAGTTGTAACTTAGTGAAAAACACGTATGACTTTTCATTTATGAACTTGTGAGCTACCAAATTCTAGCAGAAATAGAGTAAATGGAGACATTTAAGTTAACTACGAGGGCAGAGAAAATTTTTACTCTGAGGAAACACTGTCAAGCACTGGAACATATTGCCCAGAGAGGCTGCAGGATCTCCATCCTTGGAGATTTAGACAAGATATAAGGAAAAATTTTTTACAATGAGGATGGTGAGACACTGGCCCAGGTTCTCAGAGAGGTGGTAGATGTCCGATCCCTGGAAACATTCCAAGCCAGGTTTGACGGGGCTCTGAGCAACCTTGTCTAGTTGAAGATGTCCCTGCTCATGGCAGGGGATTGGACTAGATGAGCTTTAAAGGTCCCTTCCAACCCAAACTATTCTACAATTTTCTGAGCAACCTGCTTCACCTTGACCTTCTTTGAGCAGGAGCTTGGACTAGAAGACCTTGAGACGTCCCTTCCAACACCTTTGATTCTGTTTCTATGATTGGCTGCTGTTTGCTAACATTGCTGCATATGCTACCGATCAGCTCAAGTAAGCAGATAGTAGAAATGAGATTATTCATAACAAATATGGGCAGTTAATTTTTACCAAAGGTTTTCAAGCCTGTGCTTTACAGTTTAAAGCATTCCAGTCGGCAGTGTAATACTGTCGGCAGTAGCAAGGCGTTCTTAACACTGGCGATTTCTAGTCCATCGGCTGCACACTAGCAATAGTTGAAAAACTGCAACTTCCTATCAAGAAAGATGTTCAATTCCATGTTAGAGCTAGAGCTTGAGTCTCGCTTACAGTAATTTCTGGGAGAAGTTCAGCTATTGAGAGTTCATCATTCTTCCCACTCATTCCCGCTCATTGTATGTAACAAGTACGTTTGGCCACCTTCACTGGCACTAACTGAAGGAACTCTGTTCTCATCACGCCTCCCCTTCTTTTTCTGTTCCATGATCTACTGCAGCTTTCCAGCAGCCGCCTTTTGCCAAAAGCCTTTTGCTGCCTCAGCCTTCTCCTCATGCTGCTGTTGACTCTTGATACAACTGATGATCGTACCTTCAATCTGATGTTGACTCCCACCTCAGTGAGAGTTCTCACTGGCAAATCTGAGCTCGCGCGCTCATATCCATCCTGCCAGCTCCTTCCCTGAGCCTCCCATCGTACTGCTGGAAGGGGTATAACCCCGTTTCCTACCCCTCAGCCATCTGGTGACTCCCCAGCGTTCCCCCCGAGCCAAAATGCCGTGTTTTACATACCCCGTACCTGTATATACCCATATACCTTCTATAACTCTATCTGTGTTCAGTGAAGAGCAATAAATAAGCGTTTCATTAGATTTATCACACATAATGTTCAGGAAAACCAAGCATGGCCGTACAAATTTTTTTAGATTTAATAAAGGATGGGCAGCGCTCTTGCCTTCAATAAATTCCCTGCCAATCCCCCCGGAACATACACTTCAAATGTATATATGGAGATACATACATATGTGTGCATATATAAATATATATAAGTGTATTTATGACTCACTGCCCTAGCTCAAAAGGGAAGGGTTTGGGCACCGGGTTACCTTTATGAAATTCTCACGGTACTTTCATGCAATGGTCTTCCAAAAGTAAAAACAAAACCCCCAATATCTTTGAAATACACCAAGTTATGCTGCTGACAATTGGCCAGTGAACTATGGGGAAATTGGTATTATTATTTTTATGAAGGTATATAGATCTGCAAAATGTGGAATTTGAAAGATGCTGTTCTACCCAAAAGCAGACAACTGCCTTGCAAACATGTAAATATTTGTCTAAGATCCAAGGAAATATGAACATAAACATTTGCAATGAATCCTCAACTTTTAGCAGGCATTTTCACTTCAGAAGCTCTGAACTAACAAGTGAGGGGAGGGGACGGGGCTGCTGTGCTTCTTCCAAATTATTATAAATTGACTATCTGAGGAAAACAACCCAAAACTGTCACTGAAAGAGTTCACCTGAAATCAAGAGGCTACTGAAGAAATAGTCAAGGAGCCAAAAGGGTATAAGAAGTCAGAGAAATCTATGTGCAGAAAGGGAACCGAATGAGAATGGAGACCTGATCAAAATATTTGAGGACTGACGGAAAAAAAAGAAGTGCAACGAGCCGACCATCATAACAGCCGTCCATCCCAAACAGCAGAAAGAACAAAACAGAACAAGAACGTTCTGACGATTGCACAGAAGGGTTTATTTTGGACTTTGTAAATCACTCTTTTAGGCTTAGTTTCCGTCTTCCTAATGTCGCAGCTTTCAACTCGTCCGTCAGCTTTTGAAAGCTTGAAGTCTTTCAGCTGTCGCTCAGTGTAGTGTAGCCACTGTCGCAGAAGATGGCTTATGTGAAATGTTAATTGGTTAATCTGCCACTGACAGAAAAATAGAGCCGCTGGACCGGTTGCTCGTGGGTTAGAAAGAGCAGACAGCGCTGCCGCAGGCAGCCGGCCCATACAGACTCTCACCAAGCTCAACTTTTCTGTTCATGCAGGAAAGATTTCCAGGAAAGTCAGTAGAAATTTTCATTATATTAATCACTGAAAGATCAGCCCAGAGCAGCCACAAGATGTCATTGTGGGTGTACTAAGATAACCACTGCTAGGCTTGTAAAAATATAAACAAATCACATCAATTAAAAACCCCAGCTAATTTTCTATTTCATAAATTAATCTACAATAATAATACAAAGAACTATTTTATCATATATTTTAAAATATTTTGGAACATTTTCCATAGTTTTTATCTGGTCACTTTGGAATACAGAAAATTTAAATACACAGGTTCATTATATTGGGCGGGTTCATATTGAACATCCGGAAGAAGTTTTTCCCTGTGAGGGTGGTGCAGCACTGGCCCAGGTTGCCCAGAGAGGCTGTTGAGGCCCCATCCCTGGAGGTGTTCAAGGTCAGGCTGGAGGTGGCCTTGGGCAACCTGGTGTGGTGGGAGGTGTCCCTGCCTATGGCAGGGGGGTTGGAACTCGATGATCTTCAAGGTCCCTTCCAACCTAAACCATTCCATGATTCTATGATTCTATATCCGCACTTCGACATTGCCAGCCTTCTGGGAGGTGTTCGCTACTGGGCTAAAAACTACTTTAGATGAGATGAAACTTATGGTTATATGAGGTAAAACCAACAACTAAATAAAACACCAGAAAAAAAAGAATAAAAAACTCAAAGAAATGCTACGAATGCTTAGGAGTTTGAAAATGTTCTTTTCATGCAGTCTTGAATTTTAATTATTCCTTCTGGAAGGATTCCCACACATAGAAAATTAAGGTACGTTTTATATTGTAGACAGTTCTTGAAAACAGAGATTTACATGAGGATGTAATAAATACAAATTTTTAAGACTGGTGTATGATTTTCTCCACAAATATTAATATTAAGAAATATAATGTAGATTGTTTTTGGAACAATAAGACAAACTTTTCAGACCTGGTTTCTTTAAGGTGAGAGAAGTATTAGTTGGTTTTAGTTGCTCCCGAGATCAATTGAATTATGAGCCAAAGGATTTCCAGGGAAGCTGATGGATATTGAATAGGCCGTAATATAAGTGAGGTGTTACGATATTTGAATTTAACATTTGGATGTCTCACCAGTTAGACGATTTCCAAGAACCCCATGCAGTGATTGGTAATGTGAAGTATGTAGGGATTCAGGGATTCACACTAAACGATGAATCACTTAGACACACATAAAATGCCATTAAGAAAGTCTGATTTAATCCTGCATATTGCAGAGAGTGAAGTTGGGACAGGGAACTGCTGGAGCGAGTCCAGCGAAGGGCAACTAAGATGATGAAGGGATTGGAGCATCTCCTTTATGAGGAAAGGCTGAGAGCGCTGGGACTCTTTAGCCTGGAGAAGAGAAGGCTGAGGGGAGACCTTATTATGGCGTACAAGTATCTAAAGGGTGGGCTGAAGGAGGATGGAGCCAGGCTCTTTTCAGTGGTTCCCAGTGACAGGACGAGGGGCAATGGGCACAAGTTGGAACACAGGAAGTTCTGTTCAAATACACGGAAACACTTCTTTATGGTTTGGGTGACAGAGCACTGGCACAGGCTGCCCAGGGAGGTGGTGGAGTCCCCCTCTCTGGAGATTTTCAAGACCCGCCTGGATGCAGTCCTGAGTGATGTGCTCCGGGCAATCCTGCTTTGGCAGGGGAGTGGGGCTGGATGATCTCTAGAGGTCCCTTCCAACTCTGAAAATTCTGTGATTCTGTGATTCTGTGAAGTGCCGGATTCCGTGGCTCAGAAAGGTACCTTCCCTCTTCTGAACCTCACGGGTGGCTGTCAGTGTGGGTTAGTATTCGCCAAAGTTTTACAATGAAGTTCACTATTGAGAAATCCAATGTAATTAGTGCTGGAGGAAAAAACAACCACAAAACGCCACCAAACCCAAAACCATCTTACAAGGTCTATGCTTAGTATGTTTGTCTAGAAAAGGAACCTGAACAGCGTATGGACCTATAGTGATCTGTGATCAAAATCCACAACTGGGATGCATAGGGGAACAGATAATTCTTTGGAGAGGTTGCAATGTTTCTTTTCTGAGAGTTTTGTTTCTATGAAAAATCATGATATTTCAGAATTTCCTACTCAAAAATGAAAAATACAACATTTGCTATTCAAAAATGAATGCAGTGTAAGGTTGTCTTTTTGTTCGGGTATCACAGACATTTCTGATCTAATTACTGCACGACTTGAATGGATTCGGTGTTTTTCCTAAGTTAGCCCATGTTCCGTTAATTAATGACCTGGGCTTCCATTACATCTCAAAGATATTTGCAGTAATTGAGCGATCCCTGTATTCTGTGATCTGACTCCCCGTATGATAATTAGGAAAAAATTCAAAGGGGACCCTTATTTTTAAATGAAAGCTTTTTTTTTTTTTTCCTGATTGAATAATTACACATTTTTTCAGCACCTCTTACACATTTTATGAACTTCAAACAGAATTTGTCTGGCTATATGAAAAAGAAATATTATTGTGAAAGGAAAAATGCAAGTAATCTTCTTGTTACTTGCAGTAACACAATTCCCTTGACACCAATAAGATTAAGATATGGTATTGTTGTTTGTTCCTGAACATAGAAATGTTATCCAGAGAGCGACAAATGGTTTTAGCATTATAATAGGAAATATCTCTGTTTTCACTATAAGCAGTTATTTATGGGTTTTGGACAAATATTTTGCAACAGCTAACATTTCTCATGCATGATAGATCTCACTTTTCTTGTTTAATTTATAGTAATCTGGCAATAAGACAGAAAAAAATTAGAAAGAATGTGGATCAAAGCTATAGCCACAGGGCCCTTAATAAAGGTTTACAATTACAATACACGGTTAGAAATAGATATACATATCTAGAAATAGAAATATATATATATTTTAACAGTGCTGTGTGGAACAGCAAGTAGCCATTGGATATTTTTGTTACATTTTGCCTAGGCATCTTTTAGACTCTGAAGGAAAAATTGATTCTTATTTCTTTTATTCTTGTATTTTATTGCTATGTTTATGTCTAAATTTATCAACAGAAAGTTTGTATTTCAGTGGGAGCACAGCTGGGGTCTTCCAGCCAAATCCTTGTTAAGTTTTGGGCTAGATGATAAGGATTTGTAAACCTATGCGGGTTCAGAGTGTAATAGATGATAGAAGAATAATGAAGTCCTCAGCAGAGAGTAGTGATTTTACGGAAAACTATTCAGTAAAAATATCTGAGAAAACTGTAGGGGGAGGAATGTTCAAATAACAGCCTCAAAGGGTCTCTTGTTGCGGTAGGAACTCCTGTTGCTAAGATGATGAGACACGGGGTGGTGGCAGACGCTGATGTTGTGCCAGTCGAGATGTCTAAAGCAGTGGTGTTGAGAGAATTGTTGCCATGACAGACTGTCTCAACGTAATCCTCTCCGCTAGAAAAATATGCAGTGAATGCAAGCGGCACGATAGTGTCTTTGAACTGTCTTTCAATGTGAAGACAGTACGTATAAAGCTAGCGATCACCTCGTAATAATTCATATGAAAAAGAGGGGAAAGGGAATTATCAGAAAAAAAGGCTTTCCGAGAACCTGTACCACTGGTAAAGTAAGGAAAGCAAGTGATGGAAATGGGTTTTATCTGTTCGTTTGACGAGGTGATGCCAAGTGAAAATCTGTGCATCAGGTAACGTTAAGACCAATATTGGAAGAAATAGAACAAGATTTTTCAGTGGGAAAAATATGTCAAGTGACTATGAGTGGTCATCCATCACATAGGGACAGGAACATTAATTGTTGAGGAGGTTTGATAATGACCTTCTGCTACTAAAATGAGAACATTCTTTTGAATGCCGTGTAAGGTAAGATTTGGTAAGCCATGCAATGAATCGTATTTTGGGTTACTCTCATTGTGGAAAATGTTTTGGCTGAGATGCCTGGATTATGGTGAGACATGAGATACATTACTTGGGCAAGGTCTTCATGAAATAATAAATAAAACCAGGGAAGGGAAGCTAGAGGGTAGAAAAACGTTAACCTGACATCGCATGGCCCAGCTCATGACAGTACATAAAACACTGATTCAGTGACCGTGTTTACTAACCTTCCGATGGCTTTCTGTTCCTTGGTGAGGATTTCTGTGATGTATATTTGCATCCACTGCCTGGATCAGTCATCCTCTTTATACTCCCTGTTGCAGAGCCGGGGGTTTGGAAGCTCTGTCTGCTGGACTTCTGGCTCCTCGGCAGTCTGTAAGAGCACGTAAGGAACGGGGAGGCCAGGTATACCCAAGCTCAAGTTTATTTGAAAACTCTGCAAATGAAGCTCAGTTATATAAAATGAAAATCCTGATTGTTTGGAAATTTCCAACTTTTTTTCTTCTACAAAATTGAACCCTTTCCCCCCTCCCCTCCCCATCAAGTTCCGGCAGAATGGAAATTCTGGTATTCTGCCAGCTCTAATCACAAATTGCTGCTCGAGGAAGGAAGACCAATTTGGATATACTACGCTGCAGTGGACTTGCAAAACCATTTAAATCTGCATCCCTGAATTGTTCATAGAATTTGAGGGAATGGTTTAAAAAATTGTTTCAGTTCACCCTCTTTCTGATTTGATTTCATTTGACACAAAAGCGCATATAGGGCAGGGGGCTTGATGGGACCTATATGTTGAATCAATGCATTGTGTTTTGTCACTAAGTATTGCTTTGTCGTGGGTACTGCTGACATCTAAATTACCGTGGTTTGGTTTTCTGTCGTTATTTAACTAAGTTAATTGATATTACGTTTATCTGAAAAAAAAATTAACCCAGTAATTTCTGGGAACTTCTTCTTTCCTTTTGTGCAGAAAGTGGGGTTTTTTTACTTCCTGGCCTCAAAGTATGAGCTAATAACTTTATTTGAAAAAATATACCTATAGTGATATATTTCTATGTATATGCATATGCAGTATGTATCCAAATAGTGAAATAATTCTTGTCAGTATTTTAACATATGTGGAACTGTTCTCCATTCTGCTTCAACTGTTTCCAGCTAGGGGTACAGAGAGGTATGGAGACCCAAGGTTTCTTTTTCTGTATGATTTAGAAAAAATTAAATTGAGTCAGACAAAATTTGACTCAAAAAAATTGAGTCAGAGGTCAAACGGGATTTTTCACCTCAGAGCCACTTTTTAAAGATCGATCAACTTGTGTCCTGGCTCCTTGCCTTGCTTTGTTTCTTTTGGTCTCCCTCCTGTGTTAAGCTGGTCAGTCTCAGCCTTTCTCAGGTTAACGCGCTTTTGTAATAGGGATGATGGTTGCCTCAAACCAAAATTTTCAGCCTGGTAGCTTTATTTAAAAATATGCAAGCAATAGCAGGTCTTGCCTGTGGAAAGATCTTTCCAAATGAAGCCTTGTCACTGTTCTTTGTACTTTCTGTCAAAGCCACAGCATCTTCCTGAGCACTCTTCGGGGAGAGAACATCAGGGATAGTCTCCTGTGGTCTATTGTATGAGCTTAATCTGTGCTGTTCGTATAACATGCATAGGCTTATGCAAAGATCAGGGATAGCCAGGGTTAAATCCCGCTATGTGGAGTGGAAACACAATATGTATAACAGCCGTGGAAATGATGGATATGGAATGAATAACGTAGCGTTTCAGAAAGGAATTTTTCCCTAATTGATCAGTTGCAGTAGCAGTAGCAAATAGTAATAACATAAACTACTCCATTTATTTTTTAGGGTTTACATAAGCTCGAAAAAGGTGTAAGTGACATACACGAGGGCTATTTTTACAATCAAGTATCAAGGCCACTATTTCAGTTTTCCTTGATTCCATGGTAGAATTTTAATGTCTTATATTTCATTTGTCAGAGTCTGGAGTGAGCAGCTCGAAGGAGAAAGGGAGAAATTACTGGGATATGGAAGGAGGGGTGGGCAATCAGTTATGTACGGACGGGGAGTTTTGGTTGGAAATAGAGTAGTTAAGGTTAGAGAATTGCCTGTGGAAGTGGTCACTCTCCCTCCTTAACCCATTCTAGAAACACTTAAAGCTCATTTTCACCATTCCAGTGCTTTGCTCTTGACTACACTGTGTTGCTCCGTTAGATAAGCTAGCGTTACTAATAGAAATATTATGCTAATCCCTAGTGACATTCAGTATACATGAGTGTCTGTATATTTAATTTGAAAATTTATCCTCTGCAAAATACGAATACTAATCGTCTGTCTCAGTTCAAGACCTTACCTTCCAGTCCCACACTCAAAGCTGTAGGTAATCCTCCATTTCTCTGAAGAAGATATAAGTAAAATGAAAGCCCTATATCCTGGTTTTACATCCTCATACTAGTTAGAATCTGAATTCTTTAAATTTTGAACTTTTCCCACATGATCCTACCTGTATACACATTTAAGACTTATTTTTATGATGCCAAATGATGAAACGTCATTGGTTAGTATTACACCAAAATGAATGTGGTTGGTGAAAAATATAATGTTGCTATTTTAATACATAATTGAAGAAAATTAAATTAAATATATAGAATTTGTAGAAGAAGAGTTGTTCATATCATACTTCCAGCAGATTAATTGGTCAATAAAAATGGAACACAAAAAGACAGTAATATGTTAGAAGTATGGTAGAATTCAGTGAAATTTAAACATCTTAATTTTTTAATATGAATTTAAGTTTGAATTTAAGATTTTTTTAGGTATGTATTGATAGTGATGGGATGGGTTTTAAGTAAGTATTATAAAAAGCTTGCGTACAGCCTACCTAGACAAGTAATAAAGTATGAAATTATTTTTGTTGCAAGGGGTTTGAATGACTTCAGAACTATTGTGTGGTCTAAAAGATTTGTAATTTATTTACTCTAGATCCAGAAGTTATGCACGGAGGTAATTTAGACCACACATCCTTCCTCTGCTTTTCCAGATTTGCTTCCGTGATAGATACAGTAATTTGTATTTTCATTGTTTTATTTTCTTTAGGCATTTTGCCATCACCCCATGCTTGAGTTCAAACCTGGGGAAAAAAACCCAAACAAACATCACCGCTTTTTCTTTTGAGGGGAGGGATAATCTTATATTATCGTATAGTTCTTACTGCATAACAGTCTTTTGGCACTTTTTTTTTTCCTCTCTGATTTTCTTTGCATTTATATGGTTATGGAACTCTGCAATTTGTTTAAATATCCTTTGCAGCATATGGTCTCTTCTCACAGGTAATATATGACAGAACAAGAGGGGATGGATTCAAGCTCCACCAGGGCAGGTTTAGACTGAACATTAGGAAACAATTTTTCCCAGAAAGAGTGGTGGGGCATTGGAATAGACTGCCCAGGGAGGTGGTTGAGTCACCATCCCTGGATGTGTTTAAGAGACGTTTAGATGTGGTGTTGGGGGATATGGTGTAGGGGAGAACTTTGTAGAGTAGGGTAGATGGTTGGACTCGATGATCCCAAGGGTCTCTTCCAACCTAGACAATTCTATGGTTCTATGATTCTATATCACTTTCTTTGTCTATAAACAGTTCATATGGCCTCTTAGATATAATCACCTCTTCTTTTTTAAAGCTTTTATTCAGTCAGAGATCAAAAAGAAGCACTAAATGCTACAAATAGAGATAAAAATAAGACCGTTAGTGTTAAAAGAAGGCACATTGTGGAAATCTACATCTCTCAACTTAAGCAAAAATTCGTCCTGACTGAAGAGGAATTTTGTCATTTGGGATGTCTGTGGTGGTGTATTTGCGGTTTGGCAGGAAGAATGCACGGTTCCCTGGCAACAGTTAATGTAGCAGAGAGAGGGTCATCTGGAAGGTGGGAAAGGTGGAAATCAACAAATTTGGGGCTGTAACACCATGGGTTCCTTCCTAATTCTTTCCTAAAGTTCTACACTTAAAAAGAGCTGAACTGAGAGCAGTCAGAAAATACACAGTGACAGGAAAAGTGAGAGCAGAAAAGAAGAACAAAATCAGTAACTGGGCTGATATGAGGTGACTGACACGAGGTAAAAATCAGCAACTAAAGAAACCCTTGTGATTCCAAAAAAAAAAATGTTTCTAGTTTCCGGAGCGTGATGAGGATTGTAGAGAGCAAACAGCAGCCCCGGGGTTCTGAGTTACGTGCTAAGCAGAAATGACATGCAAAAGCACTGGGTGGAGGCAGAAACACAGAAAATAGAAGGGAATCACGCAAGGCCAATGGCCCAGGCACGAACGGGATGAACGGGTGTCCGTGTTCCGTGCAGGGGCCTTTTTGCTCAACTACACAGTTTGCTGAGTCTTATAGCGCACTGTTTAGAAGAAATGTGTATAGATAGAGATAGAGAAGATAGAGATAGAGATAGAGATAGAGATAGAGATAGAGATAGAGATAGAGATAGAGATAGAGATAAAAAACAAACAGAAGACCCAAGCAAACGAGTTGAAT
Source organism: Vanellus vanellus (assembly GCF_965231255.1). Classification (NCBI taxonomy): domain Eukaryota; kingdom Metazoa; phylum Chordata; class Aves; order Charadriiformes; family Charadriidae; genus Vanellus; species Vanellus vanellus. The sequence continues at coordinate 83,594,337 of NC_138909.1, forward strand.
TATTTTATTAATTCACTGCCTACACCATTTTCAGTACAGCTTGTCAAGTGGGCATCTGTCACGGTCCACTCCTCGGTGGACACGTGATGGTTCGTTTCAGCTGTGATCCCGAAGTGCAAAAAGAAATGGCATCAGGCCCAGGGAGTCATGCTTTCAACACACAATTACTTTATTGGTTCTGCCTGTAAAGCGGCTTGCGATAGAAAGGAAGAATAATAGGAAAGATGAAGTAAAAAGGGAGGGAAAGAGGATAATAGCTAACACCGCGGGTCCACAGGCGTCCCTATGGTCCCGAATCCTGAAGGCGTTCCGCTGCTTCTTCTTCAACTGTCGTGATCTCTCGGTGGGGAAGATCTTCAAAATTCAGTTACTGAGGAACCATCTTTTATGCTAGGCAGCACACCTTGATCCTCCTTGGACCCACCTCCCCTCCACCTGTCCTGTGGAAAGGTGCCAATCTCCGCCTGTCTGGAGTAACGCTTCCAGGCATGCCCGGAGAGGAGCGTCTGAGGCGCAGTCATCTTTGGAGGTGGGTAACTTCTTACCAGGAGGTGTGTTTTTATATTATAATGACATTATAATGAGGAAAGTTTGACTGAGGATCAAGATTTCTTCATCAGTGCTGGCGCAGCAAGTGCGATCCCTCTTCCTCGACAGCTGTTATGCGGTTTTCTTCGCTTTGCTGCTTCAGTAAAATAAACTTGTACCGGGTAACGACACTGTTCGTACCTCAGTCCCTTCTCCAAGGTTTCCACGTCGGATAACAGCCAGCTCAGCCAGACACTGCAAACTCATGTCAAGACGTTAGTCCAGGTTTTGGGGCCTAGTCAATGCTGAGACAATGCCGGTCTTCTGACCAACTCTTACAGCATCATCTGATGCACGTGAAAGAAGGATTGATTGCTTTTCCCCGTAAAGTATAATATATCAGCCAATAGGAAACTGTGAGGGAAGAACACAGTAATAGTCTTAATGAGTACAGAAAGCTATTAAGGCACAAGTAAAGCAGAGTTCTGGAAAAAAACAAACTCTAGGAGGCAAGCAGGGGAGAGCACCAAGAAAATATTTTATTTAGACTTCCACTGCATATGGATGTATACATGTATACACCACCATATTAAAAAAAAAAAAAAAAAAAAAAAGAGGAAACCATCATACAGAGAGTACAGAGAGTGAACTACAAGCATTTGATAAATAAAAGTGAGGGTATTTTATTCAGCACTAATGAAGTAAAGAATATATATATTTCCTTCAGCCTTGCAATATCTGAATTAGCCAGAGATATTGCATTATACATGGAGATTAGACCAGAACTGAATTCAGCAGAAATGGAGAAAGAAGCCATAGAATTTTAAGTAGTTCTGTGATGCTGCAGCCTGCGTGGCTGCTGTGAAGATTTGCTGTCCCTCATGAATAATGCATAGGGTATGATTTCTTTCAAGGGAATAACAGGCTATCTAATGAAAACTTTGAAGGGGGTTGCAATTTACCTGCCTGAAGTGAACCAAAAAGAAGAAAAAAAGCCAGATACCTTATTATCAAACAAAATAGTTTCAGCCCTAGCAAAAGTAAAAAGCAGCTGATTTGTTCTCTTAGTTTCCAGTGATTCTGACACTTGTTTTCTGTCTGAAGATGCTGCATTCAAAATATGACGTTTCCCGCGTTAAAAAAAAAAGGAGCAGTTTGCACGTCACTAGATCAATATATTTTCTCTTTCTAAATTGAAGCAAAAAGATGAATGACAAGATGCCATAATATGCCACCAAAAGCTAATTTCAGTGCGCTACCCACCAGGAATACAAGCACACGGAATACTTTGTGCATATTTTCCCTTTGTCTTTTTTTTCTTCATTAACTTTCAAATCAGGGGAGACTTTGCTTGAGTGTACCTATTGTTGCATATTACATTTGACACTTGTAATTTAGCCTGGGCTGCACGGATGGCACGCATTCCTGGCAAAATAACAAAGTGCCAGGAAAGTAAAATTAAGAAGAATCAACGTGTCTGTTGAGTTTAACGTGAAGACTTTTATTCAGCTGTAAAGAGCGGACGGCTCTTCAGTGACTTCGTTGCATATGTGTGTCATGCAGCAGTAGAGAAGGGAATGCAATCTGTAATATCAATCATTCCGTCAAGATTCCTGAAAATATTAGCATAATTACTGAACGGTCTAGGAGGTGGAAAGACTATCTGCTTGCGTGGGATGGGCACAATGACTGATTCTGAGTGAATTAGCAGAACGGGGTGTCAGGTACTTTAGTATAAAAATTATGACTTGTTTGGGTTTTGTAACTAATGCGGTAAGAATTCTGCAAGCGTGCAGTGCCTTGTCATGGCAGCAGAAATCTACGCTAAATAAATGATAAAAGGGAACTGTTAACTGCTCAAAAGCCATACTTTATGTCCTCTTTTTCTTGTTTAAGTTTACCCCATTGTATCATCCGTTACATCCATGTACGGCAGAAATAAATCCACTGAAATTGCTAGGGCTGAGCTCAGGGTCAGACGTGTGGTATTTGAATGACGAGACAGAAAAAAAAAAATTCCAGATGATTTCACTTAGAAGCACCCTTTCAACTCCAAAGGGCTCAAAAGTAAACACTGCTTTGTAACCCGGCCTCTGCTCATTTTAGAAATTTGGCTTTGTTCTGCAATTGTTTTGGAGATGTTTGGTGACCGCTTGGTTTGTCAGCGCACAGAACATCCTGCGCTAAGGTGTGTGGGAAGGAGTCCCCTTCTTACGCAACTTCGACCGCTTGTCTCAGCGCTACAGGCGTATAACATCTGGGGTTATGATAAGCGTTACTGCAGAACCTGAGTTTCTTACTTCACAAGGAAGCATTTCCTGCATCATCATTTCTAAGTGCGATTTAGCTAAACCAGCTGTGCAAAAATCAGCCTCTCCATCCTTCCTTAATTGCATTTACTTAAGCACAGAAAAATAATAGTATATAGGCAGGATCCATTTTCCAAATCATCGTTCAAAAAAAAAAACAAAACCACCTCACCCCACTATTTTTAATGCAACACAGCCATTCATTTCAAGATTAAAAAAAAAAAATTACCTGCATATGGTTAACAGAAAAATACAGAGCTGTTGGCATTGATTGTAAGAAAGATTCTGTGGCAATGACATTAAAGGACTGTTCCAGCATTTATCTATGGTCTTCAGGCAGAATCGTTTCTTCCAATTGTGGAGCCGTTCAAATATATTTTATTTTATTTGAAAATTACCCTTTTGCTCTGTATTAAAAAAATACCTGTTCTGTGACTAATTTTCTTCATGTAGCATACACAGTATAATTTCCTACTCTGTGGGCAGCACAAGTTCTTTAGAATACAAAAAAAAATGATGATCAAAGGAAAAGCAAGACTTTCAAATTTTTAATTGTTTGTCTTCAGCTCTACATTTCTATGCTGGGGAGAACTATGTCTTCTGCAGAGGAAGGGGCAGGAGACACACTGAAATGAGGCGCTCAAATGTCATCGGTTCCTATACGTGCTGGAAGTGGCCCAGGTCGCTCCAGAACCATTCAGGGCTTTGTACATGACTTTCAAAAATGGATAGCTTACCACAGCTTAACCTGTCTTTTATCAAGTCAAGGTAAATGCACTCCTCCTCAGTAGGAGCTCTTCGGGCTGCACTTATTTAGAAAATATTAAAATAATAAGTTGGTATTAACATCTATGCATGTGCAATATAGAGATATCATATTTACTACTTCTATGTCTATATGGGAAAAGAGAGGATTAAAATTAACTGTATTTTTTCTGCATTTACTGAAAAATAGCCAGAGGAAGAGAATGTCAGCTACCATTGGGAAGATGTGTATGTTCTTCTTTATAGCTGAATAACCTATTTGGTACTTAGAATTCTATAAAGAGAAGTTCTGCTCTATGAGCAGTTAAAATGAGAAGGGATATATCTGAGGCCAAATCACAGTACTATATAATATGTTGGCTTTATATACTTTCTCCTCGCATAATGAAATTTATTGAGCGTGCTTTTCATAAATAACAGTTAAAATGCAGTTCCTAGAAGTATGTCACGAGCTACTGTTCCCCGTGAAAAGCTAAGTGGTTTTCTAGTAACTGCTTAATCGTCATGAGAAAATTTCATCAGTAGCTTACAGTTAGTATTGGATAGTTGATCATCGATACTAATGTGCATTTTATATTATATTACTATATTGTAACATAATAAAATTTATATAACAATAATTATCATACATTAAAACTGTTATGTTTACATAAGTGCTTTATATGGACTATGTATGAAATAATGACCTATATGATATAAGTGTATTTACATGTACACATGCATGTGCGCTGGTAGTAACTCTTCCTTCTGTGATTAATTTCAACAGCATGAAGAGAAGCAACACAATAACTCAAACAATTTTCCTAGGAAAAGATGTACAACGTATGAAAGAAATTTTTGTTCTTTCTTTAAAGTCTTGCTTTTTGAAAGACAGAAAATGGCCACTAAAGGAATACATGTAAAGCCCTTATGTAAAGTGATGCTAGTTCTAAAGCTTTATGTAGTTAAAGAGCATAATTAAATGTTGTATATAGCAATTCTGAAATTAACTGATAATATAATTAGCTCTGAATTCTGTGATCTTCCTTCTTTTTCCTTGATCTTATGGGATATTTTGGGACAGTGGATTGTTCACCACATTAAAGGCACGCAATAAGAATGATTTAGAAAAATGTAGCTGGTAAAGAGCTGCTCATTTTTACCAGATACGTGCATCAATTTTTGCCCTCAACTTGTGCTTTTTTTCATTTGGTTTTGTACGTTTTCTTAAAAGGCGGATTACTGTAGAGATGCGTGTTTTTATGTAGGGATATTTTAGCAGGCCTGCTGTTACACTCTCCTCTCTCTGTGTTAATTAGTGCACATAACCCTTTTCGGGTAAGCACAGCTTAGTCGTCTCTAAAATGGGGATATGAGTCGAACATCTCAGAGGTTCCGAGTTGACTTACTGAACGGGACAATGCAATACATAATACAGGCCGACAGCTGTGAATTTGCTGTTACATTCATTGTCAACATTGCCACGCTACACAGAAGGGCAGGAAAGGTGGGGTTTTGAAAATATTCATTTGCCACCCAGGAGTGGTGGGCTTCCCAGCGGTGCTCAATCTTAATCTCAATAGCCACTGAAACTGGTGGTAGATTTCACAAACTCCAAATGAATTCCCTCTGAAATTAGAGGAGTAAAAACAGCGGTGTTATCAGTGCTGTATGTCAGACAACTTGGTGCTTGCCAGACTCCGGCAGCAACTGCACCTTACGAAGCATAACCCCAGCCTTGGTTCATGGCTGGGAAGACCAAGACTTGGTCTTCAAGTTCCGTCTCTAACAGGCTTCCTTTGATAAGGTGGTGAAGAGTGTGCCTCTAGTAAGGCACTAGCACAAAATCACGTCCCATGGGATGATATCTAACTTTTATGGCTTCTGCTTCAGCTTTTAAACAAGGGTCAAAAATAATGATATAGTAAACTCCCTTTGCGTCCCAGCTTTGATGTTCACTTTTCACTCCTGTCACAGGGGGCTGAGCCACCTTATGGTCAGTCAACTTTTCTTTCTTACTTCTGCGGGGCTGCACGTCATCTAGCGTCCTTCTGAATCTGTTCGTCCATTTTTTCCGTAGATCATTCCATTTATAAACCGCAGCTTCTATAGCGGCCCCTTTGATAAATATTTTAACAAATATTTATTGTGAGGATATATACAGTAATCAGTGTCATAGAAAGATCCCTTACTTTTTCCCCGCTTTTTACAGGAGACTATCCACTCGGTCATGAGGTACAGAAACAAATAAACCATTGGGACGGAGGCTGTTCTACAGCCATCTTTAGTGCATATAATGACATTAAAGGCCTATTTGTCTGCAGTGTCGGTCTGCACGTGTGCTCCTACGGTGCGTAGGCTGTTGTTAGGCAATTATTTTGTTCCAAATATCATGCGTGGGAATAGCGTTGCTGGGGCTCTCTGCAAGGCAGCCTGTTTATAAATGTTGAATCATTTTATACGGTCAGTGATAATAAACTGTGACTGATGTAAACAAATGACAATATTCTTAGTTAAATATATCAGTATATTACCAGGTGCACGGACGTATAAAGAATTAGAAATTATAAAGAAAATTAATAAAAACCATGATAATAAAACCCCACGTTTAATGCTTACCACCTTTTCCAGCAGTACAAATACTTTCCCAGAGGTTTTTTCAGGCTTTTTGGTTTTGAAGTCCATTGTAATGTCATTTTATCCTTTAGCGCTGAAGAGTGAGGTACGGTGGGAAGTAGGTTCCATACTATGTGCTTTTGTGTCTAAATCATTTTTTAATACTTACTTCTTTTAGAATCATAGGATCATAGAATCATAGAATCAGTGAGGTTGGAAGGGACCTTTAAGATCATCAAGTCCAACCGTTAACCTACCCTGATAAAAACACCACTACTTCTAAACCATGTCCCTAAGCACCTCATCTACCCTTTTCTTAAACACCTCCATGGATGGTGAATCCACCACCTCTCTGGGCAGCCTATTCCAATGTTTAATAACCCTTTCAGTGAAAAAATGCTTCCTAATATCCAATCTAAACCTGCCCTGACATAACTTGAACCCGTTTCCTCTTGTCCTATCACTTGTCGCCAGGGAGAAGAGGTCAGCTCCCATCTCTCTAAAACCTCCTTTCAGGTAGTTGTAGAGGGTGATAAGGTCTCCCCTCAGCCTCCTCTTCTCCAGGCTAAACAACCCCAGATCCCTCAGTCGTTCCTCATAAGGTTTGTCCTCCAGACCCTTCACCAGCTTAGGTTGTGTCTATTCCTGTAAATATAAACACAATGTATTATTGGTAAACATATATTACAGAAATTTGTATACTGGAATGAATGCGTTTTCAGAGAATCATAGAATGGCTGAGGTTGGAAGGGACCTTTAAGATCATCAAGTCCAACCATTACCCTCCCCTGACAAAACCACTTTAAACCACGTCCCCAAGTACCACCTCTAACCTTTTTTTAAACACCTCCTTTGCCTACTTTCTAAACCACTCGAAATGGTAAGTTCAAAATTTGTAGGGGATAATTTGAAATTCTCTCTGCTTTAATGTCATACTTTATAACAATTCACGTTATTAAATTCAAGTTTCTTGTTTTAGAACCATTGTGGTTTTTTTCTAGTTTTCCACGACATGTTAGTTAACGCACGATAAGAAAACTTGAAAATACATAACAGTTTAAGCCCGGTCTGGAGTAGAGCGGGGCTTCCTCTGCAGCTCTAACCGTAGTGCCGGATTGCGGTTCTCACAGCAGCACTTACAGAAGTACTCACAGATGAAAGTCTTCAGAAGTACAGCAAATATTTTTTCAACTCAAATATAGCGAAGGTTTGCAGGAGTTTCTATGAGCAGAAGCAACTCTTTTCTTCTGATTAGCTGAGCTGCTGTTAGCATTCACGTCACGTCCCTTTGAGTTTAAAATTCCATTTAGCAAGCATAACCAGCGCGCGGGACTTCAGAGACAGCGATATTGTTGATGTATAGTATTCGGAAAAAATATTAATGATTGCTGCTCTTCACAAAGATATTGAAAAACAGTGCACTACGGTACTTTAAACAATCAAATTGCACATATAAAATATGCATAACAGCACAACATTGGGCATATAATTCTAGATCACTAGCCTTGCTTTCCGAATGCCATAACGTATTCTACCTGTCTGCGCCTTTATTGCATTCATTTTATTCGGCTAACAGCTCAGACGCAGACTGAGTCTCAAGTCTCTCAACCTATGGGACACAATTTACTGTCTGTAAAATGAGGATATTGTATGGCTTTCCTTATTTAACCGGTCTCTGTGTTTCCTGTTTACATCTACTCCTCTTGTTTATATGTGTTGCTCCTGACTTAACCAGACTCCACTTTCTCAGAGGTATCTGTGTGCTACAACAATAAGAAAGGAGAGAGTCTCAACTTTCTAAGAAATTACTCCCTATTTCATTAAATTTCAGACTATTTTGGAGTTAGTTGACTAAATATGAATAATGATGTTCAAATCTTTTCTGTAAATACAGAAAAATCATATAATCAACAGACATAGTCTAAGGATTTGCTACTGTGATGATACCCGATGTCATGTGAAATGTTTTTGTTCAAAACATTAGCCAAAAACTGTGGGTTTCTGTTGACTAAGAGTATTTGCAAATTTGAGTTGAAATTGTTGAAGCTTTTTAAGGTGAGGTCTCCCTCCCTTCCTTCCCTAAGGCAACGCTTTTATTGAAATAGTATTCTATTTACCCATTTACAAAATGCAATATGACAGGTTTCCATCAGGATTTTTTTTAAAAGAAGAAAGAGACCTACACTTAATATAAAGGCATTAAAAAAAATAATTAAAAAAAAAAAGAAAAGATTGTTTTGGATGAGAGGCAAGTTCTGGTCCACCCCAAATAAGTTCGGTTTCTTGGTTTTGGGCTTTCTTTGGAGAAGTTGACAGAAGCAATTCTCTTGATTTTGAGTCAATTTTCTATTTGATCAATGAAAGGAACGGTCAGTTTTTTACATAGCACTCTTCTGTGCCAGGTCTCGATTCGGTACTAGTGCTGTTTAAGCCAAGCTGGTTTTGTTTCCTGGCCGGCAGCTGAGCCAGTGAGTTGTGATGATGGGAACTGGAATCGGCTGTTCCCCGGAAAACGCAACAGGGTGACCGAACAGGGACTTCGCTAACTACGTAAACGGGCCATATTTGCATTGTGAATTCTTAACTTGCAGCATTTCAGATAAAAAAAAAATAAATTGTTATTTCTATGACTCATGAATAAAAGTTTATGGCCTGTTTAAGCGTGGTCAGCAAAGAAACTGTTCTTCCCTGTGTAACAAATGGTACGAAGCGTGAATACATAATTAAAGGCAGCTTACAGTGCCGTGGGTTTCTAGAGCAGCAGCCGGACTGCTATAGCTGCCACTGGCAAACCCTTTTTGTGTCATTTAATAAGCTTTTAGTTGTTGGATCAGGCCCAGTCTTACAAAACATTTTGGACTTTGCCAGACGTGTTTCTTAGTCATAAAATAAAAACAGAAACTCCGGGACCTCCCTCCCACTTACAGATTACTAATTAGATGGTAAGCAACCAAGCAGATGTGATCCACGTACTAATTGCAAAGCGGTTTGTGTGCTGAATCAGGGCAATTAAAACTCTATCAAGTTATATACAAAACCATAGCAGTAATTTAGGAAAACATAAGCACGAGAGCAATTTCTCTAGACAAGTTACTGGTGGGAATGGCTCGGCATCATACTCTTGGAGATGTCTTCCTTTGCAAGCTTCAGATCGGGTATTACATTTAGCTACAGCCAGGTGGTAATTACTTCCCTCTGGCAGTGCTTATTTGGGTTAAATGACTTCATAACCGGCAACAGCTAATTAAAAACAGCTTGGCATCGCCCAACGCACTCTTAACTACTCTAACTTAGATTGTAACGGTCTATAACACTGCTGTCTGGTAGGTCGGGCAATTGCAGAGCAAGTCAAGGAAGGTGCACAGATGGCTCAGAGACTGGGGCAGGGGAGAAGGGTCTCAGATGCTCGGATCTCATAAGGCGAGCCAAGCAATCCTTCTGGAGGATGGATTTCACCTGGGTTCCTCGGGATGGTAAGTTCTCTTATCATTCAAGCCGGCATGAATGATAAGAGCTGTGAGAGATGCTTTCGCAACCCCCAGTTTTAACACGAGGGATACGATAAGGCGGCCTTTCCAGCTCGTTATGTAGAACGCACAGCCTCTCAGTTCCTTACGGGCTTCTGGAAGCTGGGGCTGTTGGAAGATGAATCTTCTTACTCGCTGTTTGTATGAAAATTGCTTTACACCTTTGATTATTCCTGTCTCTTTTTAACCCCACGCAACAGTGCAGGCTGGGGGAGGAGTGCCTGGAAGTGTGTAGATGTGCTGAGTGACGTGGTTTAGTGGTGGACTTGGCAGTGCTGGGTTAAAAGTTGGACTCAGTGATCTTAAGGGTCTTCTCCAGCCTAAATGATTCTATGATTCTACCCCCGTAGCATGTTCTCTTAAAAAAGTTGGACTCAGTGATCTTAAGGGTCTTCTCCAGCCTAAATGATTCTATGATTCTACCCCCGTAACATGTTCTCTTAAAATACGGGACCAAACCTTTACACTCAACGTGCAATGACACCATGGATTTATACCTTTGCACAATTAGTTTTTCTGTTCTCTGTGTCTTTCCCCATGATTCCTAAGATTATATCCTCTTGCTGAAGAAGAGAAACAAACTTTTGTGTAGCCTCTTCTCTTCTAATACAAAAAGATATGTCTAATTTATAACCCGTTTGAGGTTTGACCACAACGCCCACACCAAAATGGTTTAGCAGCACCAGATTTTCAGGAGTGATATAAAGAAATGACCGGTGTAGTATTTCAGCTCGTACTACAGTAAATTGGTTCTGTCTGGTGTGGGAATATTTTATTTTTGGAATGGCAATGCTTTGATATCTCTCTTTTATCAAATTGTACGCTGCTGCTGCCATTGCTACTGCTGACAATATAAATAATAGTAGTAATATACTGTTTGTTAGTTGCATTATTTATATAATACGAATAACACTGAAGCTTTTCAACGGATGCACATAGGTGGGAAATCATGCCATTTTGGTGTATTAGTTTATACAAAAGGAAGCTATTATGTCACATTATTTTAATCCCATCAGATTTTCTGCTGCTGTAGAATACAAATTGTTTGGACTACTGCATTTATTAATACGCCAACATTTTGAATGCAATGCATAGTGTTTCTGCAGAGTTTGTTGCTACAGGAGATTTTCAAGGGAAATAGTATGTTTTGTTTTGTTTTGGTTTTTGTTTTGTTTTTTAAGGATTAGAAAATATGTAAAGAATTTTAGGATTTGGGCTTTTTCCCAAAAGCAGATAGTGATATGGGTAATGTGACACACTTCTGCATCATAAAGATACTTCTACACGCGCAGAGTATCACAGGAGAACTGAAGCCGTGATATTGGGCTAAGAGTCAGATACCACTAAACACAAGATAACAAATTAGATAGGCTAATAGAAAGCTGTGGTATGCCAGCTTCTGTGGAAAAAATAAAATCTGTGGTACTCCTGTGCGTCTGTCTCTCATCAGTAACAGAAGTTCATGCAACACTCATGCAGTACGTTTGCCCAGCCCTGGGTGTCAGACCGCTTTCCCCTTTAACCGCATCTGCAGCTCAAGTCACTCTTTGTCTCAGAACCGCCCATGGTATAATTAGTTTTATGAGAGCTTGGAACTGATGCATCACCTCTGAAAGTTACAGATATGTTCAATGATGAAATATAATACTTCCTATTAGAAATCTAGACAAGATCACGCTTTTCTGTCAGTGTCCCCTAGCTGAGTAAATACCTTTTCTTCCTCTGTCCCTCTCTTTTTACTGTACCAATGGTGCTGACACTTTCTTGCCCAGAATCCCGTCGGTACACAGTGCATCTGCCTACACCAGTACTGATGAGCGAGCTGCTTAATTTCACATCACGTGAAAATCCAAGCAAACACAATTACTCCTTTGATCTAAGTCACAATTACACAACTACAGTCTCAAAAGAGACGATGGCTTTCAGTCTCGTCACACTCATGATGTTTTTTGACGCAGATTGGCTATGAGAAGTACCAGGGCTGCTTTCTTAGGTAGAGCCATGGCTACACTCTTCAGTATTAACACGCTCTATTGATGAACAAGACGATAGCTTACCTTCTCTGGTGTTCTTTAAGTTTATATTACTTAGAGATCATGGCAATGAAAAAGACTTAAAAACAGGTAAGCACTGTCCTCCTGTATCAAAACCTTTTGTTTCCCCTTTGATTCTCAATATTTTTTTTCCTTTAGTTTGCTATTGTGCCCTTAACCCAGGAGACCAATATCCAGCACGTCCACTGCCTTATCCGGCTGCATCCCTCAGCTTCTGCAACCTCAGAAGGAATGACCTCTACCAGGTCATTCAGGCTCACACTTACCCAGGGGTCTAAGGAGGAGAACTAGAGTGCTCAAGGTCTCTCCTAGCGCTATATTTGGATAAAGCAGAGTATTTTCTCCAAAGGGAAACATCACTATCTTCTCTTGTTTTTCTTTCTTTCTGTCTCTTTGAAAACATAGAATCAAGAAAAAAATCAATCACCCTTCTAACCAGTATTTCATTCCTTTTTTGATAGATTGTTTCACTTTTACTATTAAGGAATAATGGCTCTTCATGAACCTAGGCAGATTTTAAAAAGGAAATTATAAACTGTCTCCTCCTCAGAATAGCTGTGCCCTATAATGCTTTTTTTAATTTATTTTTTTTTAACAAGGGCAAATTTCTATATTTTTAGTTTGGGCGAGACAGAAGAATCCGTGTCTGCTTGGAGTGTTTTTATTGTCATGTGCAAAGGTGCTCTTATAAAATAAGCTTCCTGGAGGACGTGCTTATTTGAAGAAACACGAAATTACAGAGGGACTTTGGGGAATCTCTCCTAAACAGGTCAGCGTCTTACCTGATATTTTCACAATAAGAATACATTTGGCAACAAGCAGTAGTCGTTCCCTGTTCCCGCTCCGTTTGTAAGTGGGCCTTTGAGTTTGGGTGACCAAATCTATTTCACTGCATCCCCCTCCCTCCACACTCTCCAAAAAAAGGGGAAGGCGAAAAGCAAACCCTTTCCCGTGGTTGAAGTTAGATGAGTTCCCCCCACCTGATTCCTGGCACAGCCAGGCAAACTCTTGCTCTGGCCTGAGCCAGAAGTGCAGCTTGTGGAGGGGGAGGGCGGGGGCAGAGCGAAATTGCCTCATCTGCCCTATTCCCGCTTTATTTGCTATTTAATCCCTGCACATTTTAATTCGCAACTATTTTAAGATGGATTCGCAGCAGCAGGAAGCCTACATCTCTTTTTTTTTTTCTTCTTATCCCCCATATTTGCTTACTCGTACATTGTTTTATTTTGGTGATGCATTTTCTTACAGATAACTTTTCATCGATTTGTACTTATTTTTTCATATAGAGCCAATAGAAATGCCATTAGCATAAAAGGAGTTGCTTCCCATCTATGACAGCTATACACTTGTTTGCTTTGTCTTGATATTAAATAATCAAAAACCTGGAGAAACAAAGGCAGCCTTAAAGTGGCAGATGTATAAATAGTTATTTCTTTGTGCACGTTATGTTTCATTATTCTTCTTGACCCTTTTGAAAACATTAAAAATAATTCTCAGAGTAATATCAGAAAGAAATAAATGACTTTTCCAAAATAATTCAGCTATTCTCAGTCTGCGAGTTAGTTCCAATGAATAAAAACACAGGTATTTCCATGCCGGAGCAAGTTAATGGTCACTATCGTTTGTTAACCTGCTCCTACAATCGATAGGCTTTTCAGCAGGGTGTGCAGCCACGTCCTGCAATGGCCGTATGGGAAATGTTCTTTGCAAATTCTGATAGAAAGTGGCCTAGGGCCATACCTCTTTCTATTATTTTAATTAATATAACTGTTCGTGTTCTCTTTGTCTTATTTTAATACTTCTAAACACTTAATTTTGATGGCATCTCCTGGCAGTTAATTTCTTAAGGCAGTACTATTTTCCAAAAATAAGTATTATATATCCCCCTGATGTGTTTTTACATCTGTTAGTTTCAGAAGGCCCTAAATCACCTCAGACAGGTCAAATATTGGTATTTGATTCGCTTTCCTTCTCCCACTTAATATGATATCAGCCATCAGACAGCCCCTAATTTTTTTTTTTTTTTTTGTCAAAAAACGTGTATGGTATGTCTGGATTGATACCTCTGGAATGCGGTTTCACATATTAGAAAAAGTAACTGTTCTGCAATTCCAGGTGCTGCTAGGTTTGTGTTTTGAACTAGAGCTTGGTAGGTGTGCAGGAGGGGTGTAATACGCTGTATGGCTCAACGAAAGGAAGCTTTTGACACCTGCTGAAGCTATGCAAGGTGTTTGCTTTTCAGTTTTGAAATTCCTCGCTGCTTTTGCAGGAATACGAGTTCTTTTAACACCGTGCTTTGCCACAACTACATTGCCAAGAAAGCAAAAAGAAAAGCAAAGTTTGTCCTTGTTTAAACAACTCACGCTAATATGATGTGAGTATTTTTATTCCAATATTAGAAAATGGGCAAAGCCTTGAAAACACCAAGGAAAGATTCCTCAGAGACCAATACAGCAAATCCTGTTGCTAGGAAACCATTTTTATTTGTTTTCCTTCAAAACGACTAAATCATCTTAGGGCTGGCTTCAAAGGTGGCTGGGAAGACGGGAGGGGAAGGGAATGCATTTTAAAAGTCTCTCCTCTTCTCCCCCCCCTTCTTTCCAATGTGAGGAGAGCAACAAGTTGATAGGATTCGGTGGAATTTGGGAGAATATATGAATAAATGAGCAGCAGGGTCTGTGTGTGGGTGCGTTGGGGGAAGCCAGGATGGGTGTTTGGGTGGGCAGACAGCTGAGCCATAGGACCTCGCTGGATACCATGACAGCCCCTCTTGAGCCACCTCCTCCTTCCCGGGGGTACCTGCCCCACCAGGTATTTCTGGCGGTTCCTTTTCATCCACATTTTGGGGTTCTCTGGATCTTTCTTTTCCCTTTCTGCCTGATCCTTCTCCTCAGCCCAGGTTCCCCTGGAGAGGACAGGCAGGTGGCACCCAGACCTTCATTCCATCTTCATGTCAGGAGTTTCTTTGCCTGGCTTCTAGCTTTCTCCTCTCCCCTATTTCCCTCCCTGTCTAGCCACGTCCCATGCTTCTCCTGGTGTGCTCTGGCCTGGGTTGGACCTTGGGCCACAGGTAGAGACGAAGCTTCTCTGGGAGTAGATGGGGAGCTGGGTAGTGTTTGGCACCTGAATTGGAAAAAACTGACAACCCAAGTTGCTTAAGCTTATGAGTTCTCTGGAGAAGAGAAGGCTCCAGGGAGACCTTATTGCGGCCTTCCAGTACCTAAAGGGGCTACAGGAGAGCTGGGGAAGGACTTTTTACTGGGGCATGTAGCGATAGGATGAGGGGGAATGGCTTTAAACTGGAAGAGGGCAGGTTCAGATTGAACATTAGGAAGACATTTTCCCAGTGAGGGTGGTGCGGCACTGGCCCAGGTTGCCCAGAGAGGCTGTTGAGGCCCCATCCCTGGAGGTGTTCAAGGCCAGGCTGGAGGTGGCCTTGGGCAACCTGGTGTGGTGGGAGGTGTCCCTGCCTATGGCAGGGGGTTGGAACTTGATGATCTTCAAGGTCCTTTCCAACCTAAACCATTCTATGATTCTATGAACTCTTAAAGTTATCAAGTATGGCTCTTCTTGTCCAAGAAGGAAAAGACCTGTCATGAGCCTGTGGGGGAGTAAACGGTTTGTGGCTCCCATTTCCCCCGAGTCCTTACACAGAAATAGCTGCTCCCCACACTCCCTCCTGGCAGATGGGCTTCGGGCGGAGGGTGAACCTCTGTGTAAGCAAAAGCCTTTGACTTCCTCCCACCCACCCAGAAAAGGGACTCTTCTTGTCGATTTTGCTCCAGACAATTCCCTCAACTTGAAGACCTTCTGGTGGTAACCCCCGAGGAGCACACCTGACCCTGCTGCTGGCCACAGATGCTGTGAACAGGCCACCAAGGCACTGTGCAGGGAATTCGGGTGTCTCCTCACCAAGGAGCTGCACACCGGTGGTGTGTGGAGGCCTTGGAGGTTGGTGGAGGCTGGTGGAGGCTGCCTCCCTCGTCCCCAGCCTCCCTTGATGCCTGGGCCACTGGCCTGAGCCTGGAGCCATGCCATGGGCGAGCGGGGCCTTAGTGTGGGGGATGTCAGGGCGAATATTTGGTGTTGTTCCTTGGGCTCCAATGTCTGGGCAGGCCACAGGAGGGGACGTCATGTTCATGGATTATTGGGTTATTAAATAATCTTAACTCGCTAAAACTGAGCAAGCGAAGGATGGTGACTATACTATTTCAGGAGAGTGTCACTCCTCGTAGCGTGGGAGGCATCTTCCATGGCAGCTGTCAGCCACAAATGCACAAATCCGCTTCACTTGGCTTTATTTTAGTGAATAATGTGAGATTTTAAAATAGTTATTGAAATATCTACCTCTTGTCCGAGCTTGGTGAATGCAGTAATTCTAGAGTTAATACGGACCTGTTTTGACTATAGTCCATTTTGGTCCACTGGGCACCTGAGAATTGAATAGTATTCTTTTGAGCCTCTTCCAGTTGGCTTTTGAAGGGAGGAACAATCCTGTGTGGGTTTTTTGTTGTTTTAAACATCTGAAACAGAAATGTGTACGTGTTGTATACAACATGAATATAATCATTTGGATTATGTTGTGCCCATGTAATTCCTTCACAGCGCATTTCTTTGAAGAACAATGGAAAAGGATAAGCCTTTCAAAAGCTACAGAAAGGAGAGAGTTGTGTTTCTAAAAGCACGGGTTTAAGCGAAGTCAAAAAGCTACACCTGGTAAAGTTGCAGAGCAAATTATGTCTTAAAAAGAAAAGCTACATTTTTGCTGTCTTTCCTGTTAGCGTCAGCTCAATTTGCATATCCACGTCCTGTAGCTGTGTTAGTTACCACTGTTTTCAGTAGAACGGGTATCTTGATGGTGTGTGTCCAGGTATAATGCATGCATGCACACACACATCGTCTGCCTACCTATATTTACACGTACACGTGTATACATTTATTGATTGACCGTGTCCTAAAACGAACTCATTCCTCAGAAGTCTTCTAAATCGTTTTGCTTCTCTTAGTTCGGCTTATCCAGAAAACATTAATTACGTCAATTGAAGTATTAAGCTCTCTTAAACTTGGGCAGCATTGTTATTTAGACAGGTACTTTCACAATATCGGTATCAATGCATTGGCTTCATTTAAAAAAAAAAAAAATATATTCTGCAATCTCTACACAGGTCGAACCCATAACTTGTAGCAAGTCTGCACTCGTATTAGAGAGAGAGAGACCCGGAGGGAAGGAAATATGTAATGATGGGTTTGTTCCTATATCTGCTGAGCTCAGCTGGTCAAGAATTGCTGGTATTTCAACCTTAGGCTAGACTTATGCAGATTCACGGGTTTGGTGGAAGGTGAAATAATGATTTATTTACAATAACTTGATAATAAGTGATATCCAATATTTTGCTTCCACAGCTCTGGTTGCTTGGCGATTTTTAAAATGTTTCCGTCAAACTCCTGAAAATACTCAAGTCTTTAGAGACACGGAGAGGGAAATCATTGCAGGGTGACCTGTGGTCTCCTTAGATCGTATTCTGCCTTTTCTTTGGGTAGCATTGGACCCTCAAAGCCATGTGGATGCCAAAGGCTCGTATCTCAGTATTTGCAGAGAGAGTTGTTCCCAGGACTTGGATGCAGCCAAAACCAGCGTTCCCGTGTTGTGGGATGTACAGGATCCCAGTCCAGCTCGTATAAATTGTCAGTCTAAGCGAGTGGGGAAAAGGGTGTGTGCTTTGTTCTGGGCAGCACTGGAGACTGGTGGTGAACTTGGGGTTGAGGCGCTCTTGTTGCCTGTTTTGGGGATGATCCTGCAGAACTGTGGAGCGGGTGAGAGGAGGGGCTGCTGCCTCTGTAACCCTTTTAGGTTGGGAAAAAAAGCAGTGCTGTAAATCGGTCAACTCTGGGGGACACACCAATTAAAGAAAGGCTTTTCTCTTAGCAATGGTATGTGTGTTAATTCCCAAGTTAATGCATTTCAGGAGTTACTGTGTGCCACGGGGATCTTTTTCTGACGAGTCATACATCATCCTTGTTAGTATCAGCGTGGCTTAAGTGGGCACCCCCGGAGAGAATCTGACTTTAATTCTGTTCCTTGCAGTTGCACTCTTTGCTGCTGCAGTTTATAAACCGGGTTCCTCTGCAGGCTGTGTTGCTATGGATTTTTCCTTGTATTTACTGAGAAGAGATCGGTGATTTATTTGTCTGGTGTCTCAGCAGGTTCCTTCCTGCGGTGTTTAGGTTTTTTGGGGAGGGTCGAGTCTGATCTCTTTCAGATTAGGAGGAATTGTCTGGGTTTCCAAAGTGTTTAACAATCTTTGTGCTTGTTTATGTATAGGAGTTAACCGAAATAGGATATCTCTTCATTGTTTTAAAACAGGCTTTGTTTAGACTGACTTAGCAGGTTCTCTTCTCTCGGTGCCAAAATGAGAAGCGGCGGAGCTGAGGGAACATTTCTGTTCTCTTCATGCGCTGGATAGGCAAAAAGGTGAATTAACCATATCATTTATAACCTGACACAACTCTGAAATCCCTTACTGGTGATTCAGAAGCATCTGATAAGACAAAGGTCTGCAAAATGTGAAAAACGCAATATTTATTGGTGGATGCATTGAGCAATTAGCTAACTCGTATTGATAAGACGTCAGTGTATCTCTAAGAAGCGGGGGAAGAGAGGGAGGAGGGAGCGTCCGCTAAGGGAAACCAACAAACACTGAAGACTAAGACGACTGTCTCTCATTTCCCCCCAAACCCTTTCCCAAATGGTAAATCCTATAGCTGAAAACAGCTACATAGAACATTTGGGGACAAACTCTTTACGTGGCTGCTATTAACGTTTTCTGTCAGTGTTCTGTGGCATTAAAGAGGTAAATCCCGACACCTGTGATGTCAGTGTCTCTGTCCCAGCCTTCTGGCAAAATAGAATTCCTGTAATGTAAATCAGGGGAAGCTTTAGGAGAGATGGGACACAGAAAGAGAATATAGGACATAAGTGGAGATGAACCTTATTATGAAGTAGTGGTAAAAAGAAAATAGCGTCTATGTTGTACATTTGCATATAGTCTTGCAAATATTCCACATTTTTAAGATGCATTTTTAACTGCTGCGTCATGAAGATTTCCAGAAGATGAGACCTTGCTCTCTACAAATTCTTATTCTGGGCTGCTGTGACTTTTGTTTGTCTTCTTACAACTGTCATCTCACTTTTCTGCAGTCTGAGGCTGGGTGGCCCAGCTTCATTTTCCCTTGGGATATGCAAAAACTTCCAAAGGACGGATGAAAAAATTATGGATTTGTAGAGCTGTATTCTGGCTAAAGAAGCCCTAGGCCTATAAACTAGCCAGTTAATTGTATTCTGTCATGTAGACAGTACGTCTACTCTACTGTCTTCGGATTGCCTGAAGGAGAAAAAATGGCAGGACAACTGCTTATCGTGGCAGTTTAGGGCCTGTGAAAACAAAGTCTTCCCAAGTAGATATACAGTGGTGGTGGTGGCAGCAGCTTTTAATTCCAAAATGTGAAGGGATGAATTTTGGCCAAGCTTTTCTAACGAATTAGGTCAAGCTAGAGGCAGCAGGGGTATGTATACGGATGCTGGCTTCGCTTAGGTTGATGCGTTTAAGATTTCGTTGAGTCTGGTAGAGAATGACAATACCTGCAGAAATGGGCACCAGGTAAGCGTTATAAAGCTTCATAGTGTTCTTAGAGTCCCCGTTACATTAGCTATTAAAAATGTTTCAGGTTGCCGGCAGAATGTCTTGCGTGCTGGTGTGCAGCAGGTTAATTATAACACAACTGGTAGTAATCCGAGTCCATTTTTCTCTTTTATTTCTTTCAGCGAAATTCCTTAATGATTGAAGTTGCCTCTGCTTATTCCCCAAGAAGCAGGGAACAAATGTGGTGTACCCCAGGGGTCAATACTCGGTCCAATTATGTTTAATATATTCATTAATGACCTGGATGAGGGGACAGAGTATATCCTCAGCAAGTTTGCTGATGATACCAAACTGGGTGGGGTGGCTGACACCCCAGAGGGCCGTGCTGCCATCCAGCGTGCCCTGGACAGGCTGGAGAGCTGGGCAGAGAAGAACCTAATGAGGTTCAAAAAAAGCAAGTGCAAGGTCCTGCACCTGGGGAGGAAGAACGTAAAGCACCAGTATAGGTTAGGGGTGGACCTGCTGGGAAGTAGCTCTGAGGAGAAGGATCTGGGGGTCCTGGTAGACAGTAAATTATCCATGGCCCAGCAATGTGCCCTTGTTGCCAAAAAGGCCAATGGAATCCTGGGCTGCATAAGGAAGAGTGTGGCCAGTAGTTCGAGGGAGGTCATTCTCCCCCTCTACTCGGCACTGGTGAGGCCACAACTGGAATACTGTGTCCAGTTTTGGGCTCCCCAGTTCAAGAGGGACAGGGAACTGCTGGAGCGAGTCCAGTGAAGGGCAACTAAGATGATGAAGGGATTGGAGCATCTGCCTTATGAGGAAAGGCTGAGAGCGCTGGGACTCTTTAGCCTGGAGAAGAGAAGGCTGAGGGGAGACCTTATTATGGCGTACAAGTATCTAAAGGGTGGGCTGAAGGAGGATGGAGCCAGGCTCTTTTCAGTGGTTCCCAGGGACAGGACGAGGGGCAATGGGCACAAGTTGGAACACAGGAAGTTCCGTTCAAATACACGGAAACGCTTCTTTACGGTTCAGGTGACAGAGCACTGGCACAGGCTGCCCAGGGAGGGGGTGGAGTCCCCTTCTCTGGAGATTTTCAAGACCCGCCTGGATGCAGTCCTGAGTGATGTGCTCTGGGCAATCCTGGATGATCTCTAGACGTCCCTTCCAACTCTGAAAATTCCGTGATTCCGTGAAATGGTCTGTGATGTGTTTAGTCTGTAAAATCAATTCAATAGGAAAACTTTTACCTCGGGATGTGTTTCAATGGTCAGAAGATGCTAGGTGCCTCGCAAACTAACCAGAACCTCTGAAACCGTTTCATGAAAATTCCTTCCTAGAGGAGAGAGATTTTCAGCAGCAACAAACTAGTCTGTGAATTAGTGCTGGGTACCAACTTTGGGAAAAGCCTTCCCAAATTAAAAAGAAACAAAAGAATTCTGAGAATTGCTGTTGAAATTAAAAAAGAATTCTGAGTTTCCTAGTCTTCTCTAGTATATTCATCTTCTTAGACTTCTCCTACAGATTTCCTATATTCAACTCTTTTTTTTTTTTTTTTTCTGGCCAATCATTTTAATTTGAGCATTAAAGTAATCCTTCACTTTCTGCTCCAACCCAAATCTGTCAAATTCAGGAAGGAAAAAAAAAAAAAAAAAACCAGCCCTTCACTTTCCTTTCCTGTTGGCAGTCAAAATGCAGATTTGCAACCTCATGGTTCGAAATAGATAGTCTATTTAAAGCAATGCTCTGCAAATTTCTGAGGTAATTACCATGAGAGATTTGTGGTAAAAGTGAAAGAAACACTCTGGAATTCGGTTATAAACACACATTTTGTAAATTAAATATGAAATAAGACTGTCAGCAATGTGGAGGAGAGTTCTGCTAGACAAAGCTTTCCAGAGTCTGCATTCTGACAGTAGAATTCAAACTGGTACAGTGAAATATTTAAGTCCTGAAACAACACTTAAATCTATTTGTTTGATGGTTCACCAGATGTTAATTGAAACTCTTACTGATGTGAAAGAAAGCAAAACAAACTCTAATATTAATTTCATCATATTTACTGTCTTTCCAGCCTCTGGAGTTTTGAACGCTATTCGGAGAAATAGAAATGTAACGATGAAATGTTTTTGAAAGGTGCGGAGTTAGATCAGGGCCCCGATAACTGCCGAATTTCTAGACTAGTAACCAGGACAGCCAAGTCGGTTTCAAGTGAGTACTGGAAAATGAGAAACTCGCAAAACTTCTTGCATATCATACACTGGTTATGAAGCTGCATAAAAACGCCCCTGTGGTATCTTTAATCTCTTCAGAGGTTGGAAGAAGTACAACAAAAGCCAACCGCAAACCCCACAACTTCTTTCCACTTGAAAGCGTCTCTTAATCACTCCATTGGAGTGGTAATTCTACCTCTGGAATGGCAGATCTTTTTGGCATCTTGCACAATTTGCATATACACTTTTATTAACAACCAGCTTAGGTATTTTTGTGCTATGACTGAATATTTTACTAACGCTGACTTTTTGAAGTACTTATTGTAACTGAGAACTCACGAAGTATACCCACGTCTGTCTTTGTTACCCCAGAAATCTTTAAGTGCTTTGAGGTTGCTGAGTCCGGGAGCGCGAAGTTCTGCAGTCGCAAATCTCATCGCTTTGCATGTTGGAGATGGCTGCTATTCTTTGAAGCTACTTCATAACTTTTGCCGCTGAAAATTTGGCTTTTATTACATAAGCACAGCTGAAAACAAAACACTTCTTGGGAGGAATGCAACAGAAGTAGCCGAAAGCAAAGTTGGTTTTAAGTTTTTAATTTTTTTTTTAAGCCGAAAGCAAAATTTTAACTGTAGAAAGCATATAGCAGAACTCAGCTGCAGGCAAGTATGAGAAAGACAGACGTGAACAGGAGAAAGTAGGCTTTGAACTTCACAGCATTCTTTTAATTTGAAAAAGGCCTTATTTTTCCATCCTATGTCTTGTTCTGTTTTTATATACAAAGTAACCTTTCCTGCTCCAGGAGAATTCCCTGGGATAAGAGGACCTTTCACAGGTACAAAATCAGCATAGTGACCTCCCTGTCTGCTTTCCTTTTTGCTCTAGAAAACAGGCATGAAAAAAAAAACATCTAGTTCTGATGCCTTTATAAAAAGCATCTAGTTCTTAAGCATTCATCAAAACGTGTTTGTACGGAGAAGGAGTATCTCAAGAGATCCGGGGAAGGGATGTAGCATCTGAGAACGACTCTGCTTTTTCACCTGTCCTTACAAATCCTGCGTCTGTTTTACCTCCAGACCTCAAAGGTAACGCCAGCGGTATACAAGAGTGTCTTCTGAGCTATGACTTTCCAGGAACTGAAACCATTTCTGTAACCGAAATGACAATGGACATTGTAGTGCATCAAATTGACTTTTATACCTCTGTGGTCAAAGGAAATTGTCATGAAATAAAATCCTCACTTGGGAAACAGGAAGATTAGTTTGCCCCACGTCCCTCATCTTTGAAAATGACTCCAGTTCCTCCTAAGACTCCTCCCGCGCACCACAACAGAAGTGTTCTCTCACCCTACAGCTCCTGGTGCCAGGGAAATGACGCTGACACCTTCCTGCTCTGTCTGTTTTCTGTTCCCTCCTTTCCGGTATGAATTTATGTTTTTCCCTTCTAGTCTGCAGGAGGGAATATATTCTCATCTTACATATTTCCCTGTAATAGTTTCCAGTACTGGTGCCGTATTCCACCAGACTGGGATTCAAACTGGAAATTCAGTTTCGAGACTGGTTAGCTGCCAGAGGATAGGTGAAGGGTAGAGACTCCTCTTCCCCTCTTAACAGAATGTCCAATTCCATTCCAATGTCAAAGGAAAATGCATTTTCTGGTTATTAACTCATCAATGAATGTTACCTGCTGGTTGGCATAGCACTGCTAAGAAAAAGAGAAACTGCTTAGAACAAGAGGAAAAGGTTTCAAGGTGCGCCAGGGGGAGTTTAGATTGGATATTAGGAATAATTTCTTTACTGAGAGGGTCATCAGGCATTGGAACGCGTTGCCCAGGGCAGTGGGGGAGTCCCCATCCCTGGAGGGATTTAAGGGTCATGTAGGTACAGTGCTGAGGGACATGGGTTAGTGGTGGGCTGGTCAGGGTTAGGTTAATGATTGGACTAGATGGTCTTACAGGGCTTTTCCAATCTAGGAGAGTCTGTGATTCTGTGAAAACTAAAAATATATGTTTATATATAAAGTCACGTAGGAAGCGGTGTTTGATATCGTCGCTTTTATTATTTTGTTCAGGAAACATACGCCAGGTAAAAACCTGCTGCTACGCTCATGATTTCCCCAATGCTCCCGGAGTCACCGATAACTTCCAGTCCACGTAGCCCAGTCAGGCAGTGTTCAGTTAGTTCCTTTGAGATGGAAAACTTCAGCAGAGATGATTCTAATACTGCACTGTAGTATTGGCCTAACTAGTAATAAAAACTTCACAGCAATACAGACATGTGGAAAAGAATTATGGAAAGACTTAAGAGAGTAACATATTTGAAAAAAAATTGGAAGAATTAAATGTTTGAGCTGTGGCATAGAAGTATGAGAGGCAATTTAGCCTTTGAACAACTTGACGATATAAATATGCAGAAACACACACTTGTTTCTGCATTGTCATATCCACGTGTGTGTGTGTAAGCAGTTTTCAAACTCTGGATGTCACAATAAGGAAGAAAACTTGTTTCTTTCCAATTGTATCTAATATGATTCAGAATAATACTTTAAAGGAAAAAAAAATTAGCTTTTGCCTGGAATCCAAGCAGTATGACAGAACAGAACGTATCTCAAGTTGTTTCCTAATACTCCTCTAGGGAAAAAAAAAAATAAAAAGCTGCCTAAAAATTGAATAATAACAAGATTGTGGGGTTTTTTTGGGGGGACAAAGAACTATGCTGACCTCTTATCAGAACATTCCAGCAGCTTTTCTTAACGTTAGGCTGCTGAGTATCACATCCAAGGGCTGACGTTACGCTCTGTGGCTAGGGAGCGATGAATAATTTGTTCACTCCATGTACTCCCCCTTCACCATCTGGAAATCGTCTGAAATACAATAACCTTACATTTATTCACTAATAAAAATTCATTGATTTCTCCAGCAAATAATTTTTGCGCTGTAGATCAATGGCATAAACTTATTAGGACTGCCGTTTGCAAGTCTGACTTTACTGGTTAATTAAGCAAATCACTTGATGCTTCCGTTCTTGTCTAAAGTAGGAATCTGTACGGAGAGGGTCAAACTCTGCACCTTTTCTGCCTGGTGGCTGTGAGATAGCAGATTTAGACCTTCCAAAACTGTTGCTAAATTTGTAGAACCAGGCTCGTTCAAGACTTTAGCACTGCCATTTTTAGACGTAGAGGACCGCTTCAAAGGATCTTGCTTTCATGGCCTATTTCCTCTCTTGTGCTGGTCCTGGAGTAAGGAGGGAGAGAAAGAAGCTGAAAGAGTCCAGATTTACTGTTTTTCATGAAAATCTAATGCTGCTTCCAGTGACCTACCTCTTAACCCTCACTCTTGTGCCATCATTAGATGTGAATGTTCTTTGAATGTTCTCGTGAGGATTTTTTCCCTTGTGCCAAAGTGAGGCAGTTATTCATGTTTCGTACGGAGTTGCAGCCTAACTGCAGGGCTCCCTGGGAAATAACCGTACTACTGGAGAAAATGGTAAAACATACAGTTAACATTAACTCCCTTCCATTTTTGCCTATGCAGATGATGTTGGGGGCAAATGACCAAGTTTATTTAATTTCCTTAAATTTCATGGAGAATGACCTTCCTTTTTTTCCCGTTTCCAATTGATTTCTCTTTCATCAGTGCTGATGCAATTAATATTTCTCTTGTGTATAATGTAACTGTGTATAAATACTACTTTTTAAAATGAAATTACTTTGTTTCTCCTTTTTATTTATCCTGTTTTCCCCATGTTTTTTGTAGTAAAATGAGAGAAATAGAGAGGTGCTCATTAATGCAAAATTAGTCTGTAGTGCGGAGAAGATTCCGCAGAATATTGGAACGTTGAGCTCTTGATATTCATGGTGGCCAAGGCCTTCACTTCACAGTATGTTGCTTTTTAGCTGTCTTGTAGGATTTTGGCAGAAAGCGACCTGTAAAACAGTTTCCTTCTAAAACTACAATCTATTGATTTATCCACCAATAAAACAAAGTGTAATATGTAGGTAAATATACTGTTTCACTAACAAGACCCAATAAACTGTCATCTTTTTTCATAAAATAGAGAAGATAAACAAACTCTCAAGGTGATTAATGTTATTGTAGCTGATATAAATTATCACGGGGGTGATGCAAGCTCAATGAAAACAGTGTAAATCACATTTATTGTCCTTGAGTTAAATCTAAACATCCCGTTGCTGTTTGGGACCTTCATCTTATTCATCTTCCTTAAGGTCTCTATACACCTATTGAAAATTTCAGCTGGATTTGTATCAGTTCCCTGCTTTATTGCAATAATGGCAATGAGGCTGAATCTGTCTTGCAAACCGTTTATATGGGGAAAAAATCAGTTTAACAACACAAATTGTTTGCCTTGGGTTTATGATAAGAGCAAATTCTCAAATATTTTCAAAAGTTTCTTTGGAGGTCGCCATTTAAAAGGTAAACCTGTAGGAAAAAATAGCTTGCGTGCAATAATAGTAAGTTCCAAATCACTCAACAACAGCTCATGGAAACAGTTATATGGATTAGACCAGACTAATCTGAGTTTTTAAATAATCATTGCTATTTATGCAACTGTTGTAGCACAAGTATTTTAAGTAAAAACATTTAAATTAAGTTTATGTTTAGGCACAAAAATATGAGTAATTTAATTTTAACAAATTGCCATATTAATCTTTTTGGAGTTAAGGTGTTTATTCATCGGTGGACATACAACTCGTTTTTAACAGACTGTATTTTTTCTTGTTGTTTTTCTGATGAGCTAGATATGAAATAAGCTCCTCTTTCTGCCCTGTAGAATTTTATAAATGTGGATTTTTGTAACATTGTCTGATTCCATATATTTGGTGGCCTTCTACAAAGAGGTTACAGTGGCAGAGGACAAGGGAAGACCAACTGATGTCATCTACTTCGACTTGTGCAAAGTGTTTGACACTGTCCCACACGATATCCCGGTCTCTAAATTGAAGAGACATGGATTTGACAAATGGACCGCTTGGTGGATAAAGAACTGGCTGGATGGTTGCACCCAAAGAGTTGCAGTCAACGGCTTGATGTTCAAGTGTAGAGCAGTGATGAGTGGCGTTCCTCAGGGGTCGGTACTGGGACCTGTACTGTTCAACATCTTTGTCAGAAACATGGACAGGGGGGTTGAGTGCACCCTCAGCAAGTTTGCCGATGATACCAAGGTCTTTGGTGAGGTAGACACGCTGGAGGGGAGGGATGCCATCCAGAGGGACCTGGACAAGCTGGAGAAGTGGGCCCAAGCCAACCTCATGCAGTTCAACAAGGCCAAGTGCAAGGTCCTACATCTGGGTCGGGGCAATCCCAATCACAACTCCAGGCTTGGCAGCGTATGGCTGGAGAGCAGCCCTGAGGAGAAGGACCTGGGGGTGCTGATTGACCAGAAGCTCAACATGAGCCAGCAGTGTGCGATCGCAGCCCAGAAGGCCAACTGTATCCTGGGCTACATCAAAAGAAGTGTGGCCAGCAGGTCAAAGGCAGGGGTTCTGCCCCTCTGCTCCACTCTTGTGAGACCCACCTGGAGTACTGCATCCAGCTCTGGAGTCCCCAACAGAAGAAGGACATGGACATGCTGAAGCGTGTCCAGAGGAGAGCCACGAGGGTGATCCAAGGACTGGAGCCCCTCTCCTGTGAGGAGAGGCTGAGTGAGTTGGGGCTGTTCAGCCTGGAGAAGAGAAGGCTGCGGGGAGATCTTATTGCAGCCTTCCAGTCCCTAAAGGGGCCTACAGGAGAGCTGGGGAAGGACTTTTTACTGGGGCGTGTAGCGATAGGACGAGGGGGAATGGCTTTAAACTGGAAGAGGACAGGTTCAGATTGAACATGAGGAAGAAGTTTTTCCCTGTGAGGGTGGTGCGGCACTGGCCCAGGTTGCCCAGAGAGGCTGTTGAGGCCCCATCCCTGGAGGTGTTCAAGGCCAGGCTGGAGGTGGCCTTGGGCAACCTGGTGTGGTGGGAGGTGTCCCTGCCTATGGCAGGGGGGTTGGAACTCGATGATCTTCAAGGTCCTTTCCAACCTAAACCATTCTATGGTTCTATCATATTTTGTTCCTAAGGTATTTTTGTATCAGTAAACTCGTAGATAGGTATGATATAGGTATGTCCAATAAGTGATCAGTAAATCCCTGATGGCTCTGTGCAGGCCAAGTTGTCATATGGGTTCAGCACAGTAACAAACCATAACAAACCTTCCCACTCAGCATAATAAGTAAGAGTGGATTCCAGCTGGTTTGGGAAGAAAATGTGTATCAGAGTTAGTTTTCTTTATAGTCTTTGTGCATCTTGAATGGAAAGCAATGTGAACAGAACTTTATTCACATGAAGTCAAAGTAAGGGAGAAGAGCATCACACTTTTTTGGAACTAGAAGGTGCAGCTATACTGCTTATAAAAAGTGTCTTGCAGTAACTAATCTAACTCATGACGAATCAAAGACTGGGCAAAGATTATTTTGTTCTGAGGCTTAAGGAAAGCTTAGGGGACCCCGGGAGAATGTTGTTGTTTAAGCCAGTAACAAAAATCACTCGTTTTAGCAGGATTAATTGTTTGGCAGGAACATTTTCCTGAAAAGAAAGAGAGGTGAGCCGGACTAATAGCAGTGCTAAATATTTGCGTACCTTCCCAACACTGCAATTCTTTATCAAGCATTTTTCTTGCCCACACAACACCCGCAGAACGAAACACCTGTAGGAACTTCTGAACAGACAGTGGCTTTATGGTCCACTCCTCTTGTAGATCTGAGTATCCCACCACATTTCTCAGCCCTGAATCACAGAGATACGAGCGGAAGAGACCTCAAGAAAGGATGCCCATATAAATCTGATTTGATTATTCAGTGGTTGGCATAGCGGAGCGCAAGAAATTCGGGTTTGTTTCTTCCCTCCGTCTGGGGATTATTTAAACGCAGTTTACCTTTCCTCTGGTCTCAAAGCTGTTGTGCTGTCTTGTTGGATTCGTGGCGGTTTAAGCCTCTCGGCCGTTGCCGTTGAGCATGTTCTCCTTCATGTAACAAAACAAAGCCAAAGCCTCCTGCTCCCAGTGAATGCTTTTCTCACATCAAACTAAACCTGAGCATCGCAATGTCTGGGCGGAGTGGCTGGTACTGCATCTATGTAGTTGCATTAATGTAAGACTCATTAATGGCCAGCAGCAAGGTTAACTAGCCGGACCGAAATGCTATGTAATTGCTACAACAGGGCTGCTAATTAGCCTGTGGGGAATGTGGTTCTAAAATGCTCGCTGCTTCTGAGACCAGAACTAGCTTGGGTATTGCTGCAAGGCACTGCTTTATTCCCCGAAACACCACCTGAGCTTCAATCCTCAAAATAAAATGAGGAAAGGGAAAACTTATGAAGCAGCTAGAGTTGAACAAGCCCTTTCTGTTTTGTGTGGAATCCAAATATCCAATATCCAGTAGAAACCGGATTTTAACTAAAACTTGCTATGTTTTTTAATCTGACAGGAATTTCACAATTATGAGTTCACTTTTTTATTATAAGACTATTTATTATTTATTATTATTTTACTCCTTTTTGAAAGATGTCGCTTCCTTTCAAGACTAAAGGAAACAATTCTTTTTTAAGTGTCTCTTACCAACTGCAGAATTTGAAGACTGCCATGAGTCTTCATGTTTGACAAAGTTGCTTTGAATACCTTGTTGTGACTGTTACTGTAGTCACTGTTTGAAGCGTCAAGTATCACATAGTAGGGAAGACTTTGGCTGAACAAATCCTTACTAATTTTTAACTGAAATAATTATTAATAGGTTAATGTATTGAAAGCAAAAAAAGCTTTATTTCATAGTTCTAATCTCTAACTCACTTAAACTTAACAAATAAAATCTCAATTTACTGCCTTAAATTTCAATGTCTTTCACTTCCCGTAGAGTGAAATATTTTGCACATCTTTATTTTCGTGTATGTAACACAGATTTTCCCACTTGCCGTTTTGTCAGCCTTGCTCCTCAGACTGGCACGCTCGATAAAGACTTAGGAGTTCAGCAGAAAATAAATATTCTGGTTAAAAGAAAGTGTTCAGAACACTGCAGTATGTGTAATAGAAAATAATAAGAAGTCACGAATCCTTATTCATTTTCCTTTGGAATCAGTGGTGGATATTTTGTTCTCTTTTTTTTTTTTTTCTTGAGCAGGCAAACACATCCGTTTCTGACTGAATGCATGTAAACTCGTTCTTCAGTGTGCGGGCCCCATGGCCATGTCTCATTACATGTACTTCACTTTCAGATTAAAATGAGTCTTCTCCCTTGGATAGTGCAGTAATCTGCATGATATAGTATGTCGCTGAATTGACCTTTGAATACTTCCAAAGGGCTATGGGTCTGCCTCTAGCTCAAGGATATTTTGAAAATTTTGCAGGAGATGGTAAAGAAGAAAGATTCTAATTCATCAGTCGGACAACTTATTACTTTGATGCTAGATTTGGTTCTTTAAACAATCATTTACCCTGACATGTGAGTAAAAAAATGAGCTTATCAGAAGCTGAGAGAACCATTGTTTCTACTTCCTATAATGTCAGCAGTAGCTCATCATTTTCTTTTCTTTTTAATACAGTAAATGTTGTTTTTTTTTTTTTGCAAGGTCAAATAATGTCATTCTAATGTAGTTCTATAATTAATTTTCCTCTTCTTCCTTAAAAGAATTTATGAAGAAAACAGTGTTAGGTTTTTTGGTTTGGTTTGTTTTGTTTTTTTTTTTTTTTTTTTTTTAATATGTATATATATTTCTACTGGAAGCTTAATTGAGGTAATACTGCGGCATCATTTTAAGCCAGATTTTTTCAGTAACTGATGATGAAATAATGAAATTTTTCTATATAAAATACAAATTGATTTAGAAGGCTTTGGACAGCAGCAAACCAAATTTTGGAAACTGTAAGGTGAGACAGAAGCTGTTAGCTTGGGAAACTATGTAAATGAGGTTATATAATACTAGTATGGAAATAGCTAAGATCTGCAAATTAGCAAAAGACAGAGGAATAGATTTTCAAACAAAAAGCTGACATTGACTATTTTTGGAGGCGAGAGGAATAACTTGGGAATCTGGTCATTTGTTTGGATATAGCACCTTGTTAACAACTACTACTCTAAATGTTCAGACTTGCCCCGTGTGAGCCTGGCTTTCGGTATTCATCGCACTTCAACTTCTGAGACTCACGGTGTGAGTGAGAACGAGGATAAAAGAGGAAATAACTGGGTAAAATCCGCTCTGTGGCCCAAGGACGTGACATGCCGAATGAGAGGGAGTCCACCAGGACCGCGCAGCGGTCAGGGA
Organism: Vanellus vanellus; assembly: GCF_965231255.1. Lineage (NCBI taxonomy): Eukaryota > Metazoa > Chordata > Aves > Charadriiformes > Charadriidae > Vanellus > Vanellus vanellus. The sequence continues at coordinate 83,625,268 of NC_138909.1, forward strand.
AGGAAGGACATGGCGGGGGAGGATTAGAGGAGAGGGGGAATATTCATTGCGTCTTTCCAATTGCTGTGAAATTTTGGGCCCAGTGAGGCATAGGTCCTCGGTAGTTAAACTCATATTTCCATTCCCCTCTTAGCTCCCGGAGTTGTTATACCTGCGTCCCTGCTTTCCCTGCGCTGTGCAGAGCAGTGAGAGAGGACGGAAAGGGCTAATGGACTAATGCATGGACGTATTACTACTATTAAAAAAAAAAACCCCAACACCCGTATTCCACTTTTTTTCCCCCACAATGTACAAGCGAGCAAATTCAGACTGGACTGCTTACTTACGTGGTTTTTCCAGAGCTCGGTGATGTGATCATTGTTACAAATTCCAAAAACCTTTATAGATCGGCATACGTGTTGTCCAGGGAGCCCTTGTATCTTCCAAATAACTTAAGGGTTATCTCTAATAGGGTTTAGAAGTTTTTATGAATAATGAGCCTGGAGGCTGCATGAAGAAAAACAAATTTTCCAGAATAATATAGCAGCTCCGTGCAGATGTTTACTGGGGGAAGGTGGGGTGAGAGGGGATTGCGTGGGAGGCATCTGTCAGGGAAAACAAAGACTTCCCATGAGAGCAAGATCTGAAACACAATGGCTTTGTGTAGAGAAAACTACTAGATTAATACCACACCAATTAATTCAAAATCTATAATTTATACAATTTAAATTAGTATTTGCCTGTTCAGCCTAGATATAGCTCAAACAGCAGACATCCCTCTGTGAATAAGTATTCTTATACCGTCTACTATACAGTTTTAAATGTAGAAGGGTTTTGTTTGTTTCCTTTTTCTTGTTGTTTTGGGTTTTTTTTTTGTTTTTTTTTTTTTTATTTATTTATTTTTGCTTTGGCTTAAAGTCTAACTGAATACATGCAATGTCCCTACTGCAGTGAGGCAGAATAGTTGCTTTTGATTCCAAGAACATCAACTTTGTGTAAAATTCCATTTTTTAAACAGAAGGACCTCAGATATCAATGATACCTATGAGGATCGCATTGAGATATCATCATTTATGTAGACACTATGGGGCTGTTCCTTCTTGGCTGTGGCACATCGCAGAGCATCTCTGGGCATGCGACTCAGCTCATAGTCCTTCTGGACTCACATGTTGGGGTTCCAGTTCCTCACCGTACCTTTTTTCTTCCTCACTGTTCTGCCTTCCATCCTTCCACCTCATGGTGGAAAAGACCTGACTGTCACCGTCATCTACTGTACCAGGAAAATGAAGCAGAGCTGGATCTCTGGGTTAGCGTCTTTCCCCATCGGTCTCAGAGGTGCTGCCTATATTAGCCAGAACACTTATCTGTACAGCAAATGCTTGTCCACATGGACACAGCACTTCTGAGTGCCTTTACAGAGCGTATCTCCAGGGTTTTTTGGATTGTTCTAAACGTTGAAGGCACCTCATAAAAGTCGTAGTACTTGTCCTCATAAGTAGGTTTACATCAGCAATGCGTGATGAGGGGGTCATCCTTTCTCTTCCAGCCTGGTGGCAAAACAGTTGGATGTAAAGTAAGTGTGGACATAGGTCAGACAGAACATAAGGTATAGGCAAAGACAGACCTTCCAAGTAAATTATTATTAATAGCCATCCTGAGAGACATCACCCTAAATTTTTAGTAGAGCAGAAGCAAGGATGGGAATGGTGAACATAGGCTTCAGGGTGGAAAATAAATGTAGTTATTGGATATAAGGTTCTCCCTTTATTTCTAGTCTGCAGCCACTGAGAGGGTATTTTGATCTATTGATTTTCTACGAAAAAAATTTTTTTTACATGCATTTTCTACAAATGCATGTAGCAAACTAGAACTTTTGCCTTCTGTAGCATCATAACAGCTGTGAGCGAATGCTCCTCATCAGTCTCCCAAGTGCCAATTGTGCTGTCATTCTGTTTATTTAATATCCTGGTTAATTACAATAACATTAAGGTGTTAAGCTACCAGAAAAATGAAAAAAAAAAAAAAAGAAAACCAACTATGGGTTAGAATAAATCTTTAAAGCTCTCGAGGCAAGTATATTTTCTGAAATTAGAGCAGTAAGCTTTATATTTAGTGGCACTTACTTGCTTAAAGCAAAATTCTATGCTCCAATTTTTAATATTGTTGAGAATTTAGCTTAAGGACTGGAAGCACATCCAGAGGTTTGAAGTGGTATGAGTAGCAAAGGATTCAACTTTTTGTAGGTGAAGAAACTTTGCAATGTGTTACTAATGTGTGTAAGTAATCTTTTTTCCAATAGATTTCACTGTTTATCATAGGAAATTTTGTGCAATTAGGGGAAAAATAAAAAAAAGGATTTCGAACCATTACATTGGAAAGTTTCTACAGCGGGAGAGAGATCTAAGAACTCAGGCCAAAGAGGTAACATTCAGGGGCTGCATTTATCTAAAACAAAAATTAAAAAAAAAAAAAAAAATAAAAAAGAGGAGGACTATGTTGAGAAGCAATATATGAGGAATAGCTGTCGTGAATTTTCACTGCAATTCCGTCTATATTTTGGTCCTCATTTGTCTGTTCTTTTATCATCAGTATTTATCTCTCCCTACGTTTGTTCCTCCATCATTGATGTTAGATCAGATTAATCGCTGATCAGTCAAAATGATATATTTTTTTTAGATTTTAGAGTGTTTCTAAATCTGAATATTTGCAGGTAGAACTAGTACATGTCAAAGTAGTAGAATGAAGCTGAGCATTAAATTAGTGTTAGAAAGAGAAGTGGCTGACATTCAAGGAAGGTTAATTACCGTGTAGGAAACCTTTTCGGTGAAGCTTACGTCAAAATTACAGGAAAACAAA